>NC_134706.1:16308506-17026006 GCF_043290135.1 Rhipicephalus microplus
ACATTTATTTAGTAGATGTTATCTGCATGTCATCATATATATGTGTTATATATTCTAACTGATTAATATATTCAGAATATGCGTTTTTCGGCATACACAAACAAATAATTGTTTTAAAACACGCTTAGTTGCAAATATTATACATTCAGAATACAGTGTACTGAGAAAACAAGCCCTGTTGGAACCAATCGATTCCGTTTTAGTATCACGCTTAACGACAATAGAAATAAAAAAAAAATTAAGTGCATAAGTACTGTTACATGTAAATGCCTATGGATGTACAATGACGCCAGTCTATAGTGTGGTGCGTCTGTTGCAAGTGAAGTTGCTATGTACCCATTACGACATAAAGCATAATTTTGTGAAGTAGGGAAATAGAAAGCAATATTCACTCGAGTAAAAAAAAAGCGTAGAAATCTGCCGAAAAGTACATACAAATGGGTGCACGAAAGATTAAAAAAAAGAGATTGCGTTTTCCGGCTCTTTAAAATATTTTGGTGTTTTCACGTTACACAAAAGCGTGCCCTTTGAGATCTGTTTACACTATGCGCAAGTGAGTCGTTGCCGGCAGGGTCAGTTCATTTTGTAACTATGGTATACTCGTGGTCGCCACACTCTGGTATAGCTCAGCGTAAACATTAGGCAATTCAAGCACAAGCCTTTCTACCGCATCGAAAGCGCTATAATTTTGCTGACTTGTTTTGAAAAGCGTATGGGTTTTAAATGCAACTCATAATTCAACCTCGAATCCTTCCTGTCATGGCCCGTTTAAAGAAGGAATGGTGTTGCTGACGTAATAAGAGCCGACGAGTCATGATTGCGCTTGTGAAATAATTGCACTGTTGGAACCCCCGAGTCGTGAGGTGAAGCATCCGCGTTTATTCTCTCTAGAAGTTTCGATCAGGAGTTTCGATCAGTTTCTGAGCAGACGCAGAATAGTAATGCTTGCCACGCGTGAATTTCTTCCAAAAAAAGTGGATTACGTTAGCGTTACCTTAATGTAACCAGCAATACGCATTACCTGGCTAAAGCTTCTGACGACGCGCGGGACCTGCAATAGAAATCACAATGACATCGATATTAACATCGTGCAATAATGAGTCGGCAACGCGAAGATGCAGCCCGCAGTTCGTGAAAACTGCACCAATACAGAGCCGCACTTCAGTGGTTTCGAAAAGGAAAAAAAAAAAGAGGTATCGCATAAAATGGTGTCACAAGTCTAAAAATTTACCGATGAGAGATACGACTTTTTTTATTGTGCCAGTAAGTTAACCTTTAAAAATATCAATAGCACGAGCCTTGCTTCCTCAAGACTCTTGGGAAACATGCAAGAAGGGCGAGAACGAAATTCGTGTGGCGACGCCACTGTGAAGTTTTCGCACCCAAATGACATAACATCACAGATTTTGATCGCGTCGACTAGGCCCAGCGTAGTTCCCTATTCGGAAAGGTGAGGTACATATAGTCCTCTGAAAGGGCATTAATTAACAAGTTTCAGTAAATTTTGTTTAGTCAAAGTATCACAAATATTAAAAAAAAGACATTTTAAATCTTGGACGTTACGCGCGGCAAATCCGTTTTAAAATTTAAGAATTAAATTTTAACCTTGATCTTCTTCTGTGTTGATAAACACATGAAGGCGAAATGTATGTCAAAGTTCTCAGAGTAAAATTAATCAATCGAAACTAGCTTGTTTCACTTTAATGTAGCCTCAAGGACGAAGCTTTCGTTCCGGTCTTTTTTACCAACACGTTTCGGCAAGCAACACGATCGCTCTTGACCGCTATTAAGATTACTGCAACCCTTTAAAACACAATCAGTAACGTGCTTCTGGAGAAATAACGCAATACTGAAGTGACGCTCAGTCATCCAGACTTTGTGTATGGCTTTAATTGACAACACGAATTAAGCCCTGCTTCTGTTTCAAACCACTACGTTGAGTTTCGGGAACAGTGTGAACACTCTACCGAGATATAAAGCGCTTTCCAAAACATCGGCTGCTAAACTTCACTGTTTCATCTTTCGAGTGCATTTTGTGCGCGGGCGTCGGCTAAATTGTATTGGCGTTCGTAATTGCAATAGATAGAAATCGTCTCAGAAGCAGAGCTGTAATAACAAATGATAATTAAATAACAAAGTTCATCGGGTGCTAATAATAGCATTGTGCTTATTGTAAGCTCGGCTTGGGTTCTACGTGTCATGGTTCGATTGTGTGACGAATAACATGACGCAGCGCAAAAAAAAAACGACGACAAAAAAGACACGCTACAGGGCTTCCACTAAGTTGTGGGATAGTTTACATTGGACATACTGGGCAGTGTTTTAATTATAGGGCTAGGTAACATAGGAACAATGTGAAAAGTCACAGATATCATAGTCATTTGGCCTAAACTGTAAAAGAATGCGCATGCACCTACAGGTTTGGGGACACAAGTTTTTTGTCATTTTTTAATTTATTTTTAATTTATTTACTACATACTGCAGACTCTTTGGTCCAAGCAGGTGGGCAGTTACAAGGGGACATAGTCGAACAATAAATGGCATGGAGACTGTTTGGGGTGAGTGTTTCATACACTCATAGTGAACACAAGGAGCGACATAGCAAATTATTTCATAATAACGCATGTACCGGACAAAAGAGAAAAAAAAACACCACAAATTCATACTTCATATGTTGTGAGATTAAAGTAAAAATAAATACATAATAAATACAAAACAATAAACACAATTATTTTCACCGTTCAAGCCAAGAAAGTAATGAATACATAAGTATACAATAAGTACAATAATTACAATAAGTAATATCGGAGAAGCTCATTAGTAGTTAAACTACTCGTGAGAGATGTTTTATAATCCATGTACTATACCAACACGCATGATCGCATGATCGCGATCTTGGATTATTTGTGGCGTGTTTTACGACAAGCAATTCTTGGTGGCATTGCTATAAGTGGTCCTGCAGGGTGTGTTTATTCTTGTGCGTCGTTTTTTTCGTGCTGCTTCTACAGTTCTTCGGCGCGCGAACCGCCTCACCCAAACCTACAAGTTGTTGATAACACAGTTGGTTCATGAAGCACACCGTAGTCGGGGACTATGAAGTGCTTGCGGCTGCCTGGTGGTGTTTTTTTAATGTGCACCTACACCTAACTGCACGACTCTTTTTAGCGTCGAAGCTCCTTAAGGCGTGGGTGTGTCCATCCCTCTTTATGTATGTAGTAGTACGTAGCCCACGGTGGCACATACCCGCTATAGAGCGGGTATGAGCCATAGGGGATGTGAGTTGGGAGATGGCGGTAGTTGTTGTTTTCCTCTGCACACGGCTCGTACCCAAAGGATTGATTGATTTGTGGGGTTGAACGTCCCAAAACCACCATATGATTATGAGAGACACCATAGTGGAGGGCTCCGAAAATTTCGACCACCTGAGGTTCTTTAACGTGCACTCACATCTGAATACACGGGCCTACAACATTTTCGCCTCTATCGGAAAATGCAGCCGCCGCAGCCAGGATACGAACCCACGACCTGCGGGTCAGCAGCCGAGTACCTTAGCCACTAGACCACCGCGGCGGGGCGTACCCAAAGGAGGGGATTGGCTGAATATAAGGTGAATTCGACCGATATTTTCTGCATTGCTTCAACTTGGAGTGTTCACTAGATGGACACACGGACGGACGGATGGACAGACAGACTAGCGGACGGATGGACGAATGAATAGGCGCATGAACAGACAGACAGACAGACAGACAGACAGACAGACAGACAGACAGACAGACAGACAGACAGACAGAGAGACAGACAGACAGACAGACAGACAGACAGACAGGCAGGCAGGCAGGCAGGCAGGCAGGCAGGCAGGCAGGCAGGCAGGCAGACAGACAGACAGACAGACAGACAGGTTGATAGATGTATGGACGGACTCACGGACTGACGCATGGACAGATGGACGGACGCATAGATGGACACTCGGTTGGTCGCGCGGACGGAAGGAAGCACGGACGGGCTAAAGGACGCTTCGCCCCACTTATCATGATTCACTCCGTGGATATGCTGTGATTTTTTTTTTTTTGCATTTCGCCCCCGTCTAAGGGCCGCCGCCTGGCCGGGAATCAAGACCGTGGCCTGCTCGTTCGTAACGTGACCCCTTACGGTAAATGTAGTTCGTTAAAATAATTTACGACTGCTAATTAAAAAAAATCATTAGGAATTTTTCTTATGAGCACACTGTAGTGTCTTGCAGGGCCCATATATAACCCTTCCGATAACTCTTTCGCTAGGCTACATATTTGTTGAAGACTCGTGCACAACTGCAACACCACAACTTAATTTCGACCTCCGGATGGTTTAGGAATAACCTGCGAAATCTCAAACTGATTATATCGTCGTACAGATGGTCTAGGTGTGGGACGGCGTTGCCAGCTTTCTGATAAGTGGTTATCGCACAATCTGAGTGCGTGTACATCATGAAGCTGAACAATTCAACGCGCAATGAGCCAGTGCATCGACAGAGCTTTTGCGAGTAGCGGTATGAAAAGCCTTCGTATCTGGTGGTTAATATAAGACGACCAAGACTCACTCTTACCGTATTAACACCACGGACGGTGAACGAGACCAAGGCAAACGACGCATGTTGGGTAATTTTGAAGTCCCTGGACGCAGAGGTGCAGTCAAAATGGCGCACTTGAAAGATGGCCCAACGACGGTTCGGAACAAACTAGACACAATGATGATTGTGGTGATCGGCATTGGAGGGATGGTAGCAGTAGAAGTAAAAGTAAGAAAAGATCCTTGAACTTGCGGCAAAGATTGCCTCCGTGCACCCCAGCAGTTATTGGCCAAGAATCCAAAATCATTAAAAAGTTATTAGTGATATAATTTATGTTCTCGTACATCATCAGGAAGAAAAAAATAGAAATGAAAAAAAAAGAACGCTTGAGATTGCTCTTCAAAAGTACATCGTGATAGCGTAATTGAGCTTTCAGCCAGCTTCGGTTCTCGGTGCATGCCTCAGCTGTATCATAAGGAAACGATTTGACTGTTCGCGTCACACTGGCCGTTTCAAAGTATCATTGAATGCCTTTTCCAAGCACAGTTAAGTGCCCACTACGCCATAACTATTCCTTTGAGAATCAGCGAAGGTCCCTCTACAGGGCAACACGTGAACGAACGCAGCAGTTCTCCATGTTGATGGTTCTGCTGCTGATGGTGATCAAACATGTGCGAGTGCTTTGTTATTGGTGGGCCTTCAAAAAACCCAACCGTTCTTCAATGGACACTTTTGACTTCTGGCGCGATCTACGCTTCTGCCACGCAATATATGATACGTTAAGGAGACTACTCCTTCTACACAAAATCCATATAGTGTTTTTTTTTTCTGAAGCACTTTCAAACAATTATTGTGACTTTGTAGTGAAACACCTACCGGCCGCGCAGATGGTCAGAGTTCGATTCTCACTCAGACCCGAAATTTTTCATCGAAAGCTGTGTATGGCTCGGAGAAACGAAAAACCGTTCGACATTGGTGTTACGAGTTGTCTACGTTGTCTTTGCTAGTTACGTCGTTATCAGTGTCGTGTTGTGCCCTAGCGAAAGGCCATGCGCGTCCGGGCCGGCCGCAGGAGCTGAGAAAGGGACTGAGCCGCTTCCGATGTGCGCGAGATAACGTCCAATCTTTATTCCATGCCACCAGCATACATATATAGCAGACACTCATGTGACCAATGACGTCACGTGCAAACGACACTTTACAATTGCGGGCGACAGCGCCAGATAACGCGGACACTTCACGCGCCTGGGCGCTATCACCACAATAAGCGTCGTACCCAAGCACGCGTGCCATTGGCTGCGTTGTGAGTGACGTCGTCCATCCCGTCGCAGCCGTGGTGCCGAGCACGCGGGCATCAGTTTCTACTGAGAACTTCCACATGGATAAGCCACGGGCAACTCTATATAAAAGCGCCGACAGTGGAAGCGTGAGAGAGTTCGCATTCGCCGGGCCGATGATGGGCACGAAAACATGCAGACCCGCGAGGCCTAGAGCCGGCAGCAACTGCGTACCGATGATCCGGCAGCCTTCCAAGCCACGCTAAATCGCGAACGGGAAAGCGAGCGCGGTGGCGGGCGGATCCTGCAAACCACGCCCTCGAGTAAGCTCGCGATGCCAAACGTTGCAACGACGCCCCGCCGAACAAGCGGCGTTGTGGGCACAACAGCGTCACGTGATGAATGCGGGAGCGCGCTCGCCGAGAGTTTCTCAAGCGGCACTTGGGCTTCGTCTGCCACGTCGGTGACCGCCTGGGGTTCGAAAAGAACCACTGTGTTGAACACATTGCGAAATGAATTTAACCGTTCATTACACTCCTCCGTGACCGTGATCATGCGAGGCACATGCATTGTACAGCACGTGAAATAAGCAGTGTGGTAAACCCAAGTGAAATCTGCCAAGCCTCATTAAGAAGCACACAGATGTAACCTACGATTGTGAAAACCTTCACGCCGCGTCAGGTTAAACCCCCTGCCAAACACCGGGAATGCATATTTCAGCTTCGGCTAAACATTTGTGGAGAGTGCTTAAAATTTCGAGAAATTACTCAATTCTACTGATAAGCCACGCAATTTATCCTACACCCCTTAAGAGCCTTACAAAGGCGGATGAGCGTTTACTCCTCCGCCTTTACACCGAAACATGGTTGTGCCCGGCAGTTTTAAAATATCTCAATCCGGCCTGTACACGAAAATGCCCACACTGTGCGCAGAAGTATTTGGACATCCTCCACGCGGGGTGAGCATGCCAGCAAAAGCCCTCACCTCACCCCAAGACAGACTCTTGCCTGGGAGAACTGAGAGGCAGCCCTTCTCTGCTGTTCCTAGCTGGCGAGCCAGAAGGCCCTGGTCAAGAGTCTGAGTTGCGTAGTACGCCAATGGGGTTCTGCAATTAGGAGCTCACCTAGTGTTTGTGAGGGGTGGCTCGCACCTGGCCACCTACTTACTCCCCGTATATACACACGATAAAGCTTTCTCTCCCTTTCTCTCTTGTTGCCGGAACTTCTGCGAAGCGACAGTGTTGAATGAATTACGATTGAGATATTTAACTTATGCTATTATTATCTTGAGTCAAGTTTTCATTGTTTAATCTGCTGACATATAGTCGCTTTCGTTTATGCATCAGAAACATCATCTGTTAGGCTTGCTTTAGAGTGGGATATGTATTTTTTTATTTGCGACAAAGACTTGCCTTTTAGACATCATGTTTTTGCGAGTATGTTTGTTAAATATGCGCCATTAGGCCGGTGTTGTGTATGAAGTGAAGTAGTGTCTTGTAGAATGTGTCGTCATGTATGCAGCGGTTGTAACTGGCTGTATCGCTGTAGTGAAGGCAGGCTTGACGGAGGTGATTGGAACGTTCTGGCTGCAACCCTTTACATGTCCTTATATGAACAGCTGTCTGTAAATAAGCATGGGCATGAAGTTTGAAAATCCAGCCTAGTGATTGCGACTTCAATCGTTAGGGTTTTACGTATATTGCCATTCCATTGATAAAATTTCCAAGGGTGGACAGTGCCAACTAATGACCTTTATATTTTCTCCGGTAAATGCGACCAAAAAAATGATGGCCACTACTACACCAGCTCATCTGCAGTTGCGAGGCTGCCTTTCTATTTACTTGAACACCACTGTTTAGACATTTCATCCTCTTTACATTCGACTTTGCTTTGCAATGGATTTGACAAAAGTGCATGATTCTTGCAACGTTATATGGCGTTTAATATCTTCTATTAGTTTGCGGGGATGCGAGGAAATAATTAAATATGAAATTACATGCAACCGCTAGGAATAGCGGCGTTTGGTGCAGTTCGTGATTCAATGAGAGGCTACCCTCGTGCGTAATGCATCGTACGTGATGGAAGCAATGCTTCATCGTTTTTCATGTTGCCAATGGGTCGTGGACTGCGAACGTTAAGTATGTCTTATTGCAGAAATGCAAGTGCGCTAGCCTTGACAGCCTTGGATGCTTAAGTACGCGCCTTAGTCGATTACAACTTTTGCGTAAATAATTACAACAAAAACAAATGGCTCTCATAGGTGACGAACACATAAGCGAGTCGTTGTGCAAAAACAAAGGAAATGTATCAAGCAAATATATCCACAATAAACCTTTATTAAACTTGGAACCTTAATTTTATCTTGAAAAGCGCCTATGAATTCTACACCAAACGCGACATGTACACGCTGGCGGCCGAGATCGCTGTCACGTTAAAACGTGTACGTTTTGGCGCGTTTAGTTTTTGCCGACCAGTTCGTCACGGTTAAGCGCAGCGGACAACGAACTCCTTTGCGTAGGCGTCAGTCCAGACGGACCCGCTCTGTGCAAGTGACCAACCACATTTCTGGTGATGCGTAGCAACGACATGATTTACTTGATAGAGATGCCCTCGAACTCTTTGACATTGCGTGTGATGACACATGCAGTATTGGCTTCGATAAACTTGCATTGGGTCCTCCAAAACACAGTTCATTGTGTCGCGGGCCGCTCCCACGTGGGGACTGAGATGCCGAGCTCCTCAGCCGCCTCGCGGGCTTGGTGGACTGCCCAGAGCTAATCTGCCAAGGACGAGCTACGGATTGCCGCCTCCCATCTGGCAGAGGTGATGTTCAGTAAAGGAGCAAATTGGGTACTCTGCCAGGGCATATGTTCTAATGAAGCTATTCCCCCACAATGTGGGCAAAGGTTACCTGGGTAAGGGTCAGGGTACATGATGTGCAACGTTTTCAAAGTAGGGTACGTCCAGGTTTGCAAAAGATGCAGTGTAAGCGTGGAAACTCGTGTGCCATCAGCCACAGCTGCGACGATGGGACTATATATTCAGATATTCAAAGGCGCCGTCGACGTGAAGACGTTTCACCATTTTATTGACAACGTGGGGCATGATCCTCGATGTCGTCGAGCATCAGATAGCGTCGCACGTACAGCCAGCAGTGCTCGTTCAGGTCGTCGAGCTGCGTTCGCGAGGCGCCGTCAACGCTCCCCCGGTGGCACTCGACGCGACTGCTCACGACTCCGGCGAGTCGCATGAAAGTGTGCAGGTCTTCGAACATTCTGAGCTTGTGGCGCACTCTGAACGCAAGGTCGGCCTCGGAGATGTGGAGGTCATCGGCAATTTTAGACAGTATCGCCGGACGATGCGGGACTTGCTCAAGGGCGGCCGCGTCGTTTCTGCAGAAAGCGAAGATAGTTTCTCAAAGCGGCTGTCAAAGTGAGCGCGTGTCATTCTCAAATAACAGAAGCGTTACCATGGCAAGGACAAGAAAGACAACGACAAAAAGATGTCTATCTATCTATCTATCTATCTATCTATCTATCTATCTATCTATCTATCTATCTATCTATCTATCTATCTATCTATCTATCTATCTATCTATCTATCTATCTATCCATCTATCCATCTATCTATCTATCTATCTATCTATCTATCCATCTATCCATCTATCCATCTATCCATCTATCTATCTATCTATCTATCTATCTATCTATCTATCTATCTATCTATCTATCTATCTATCTATCTATCTATCTATCTATCTATTAATCTATTAATCTATCTATCTATCTATCTATCTATCTATCTATCTATCTATCTATCTATCTATCTATCTATCTATCTATCTATCTATCTATCTATCTATCTATCTATCTATCTATCAATCTATCTCTCTATCTATCTATCAATCAATCTATCTATCTATCTATCTATCAATCTATCTATCTCTCTATCTATCTATCTATCTATCTATCTATCTATCTATCTATCTATCTATCTATCTATCTATCTATCTATCTATCTATCTATCTATCTATCTATCTATCTATCTATCTATCTATCTATCTATCTATCTATCTATCTATCTATCTATCTATCTATCTATCAATCTATCTCTCTATCTATCAATCTATCTATCTATCTATCTATCTATCTATCTATCTATCTATCTATCTATCTATCTATCTATCTATCTATCTATCTATCTATCAATCAATCTATCTCTCTATCTATCAATCTATCTATCTCTCTATCTGTCTATATGTCTATCTATCTATCTATCTATCAATCTATCTCTCTATCTATCAATCTATCTATCTATCTATCTATCTATCTATTTATCTATCAATCTATCTCTCTATCTATCAATCTATCTATCTCTCTATCTGTCTATCTATCTATCTATCTATCTATCTATCTATCTATCTATCTATCTATCTCTCTATCTATCTATCTATCTATCTATCTCTCTATCTATCAATCTATCTATCTCTCTATCCGTCTATATGTCTATCTATCTATCTATCTATCTATCTATCTATCTATCTATCTATCTATCTATCTATCTATCTATCTATCTATCTATCTATCTATCTATCTGTCTGTCTGTCTGTCTGTCTGTCTGTCTGTCTGTCTGTCTGTCTATCTATCTATCTATCTATCTATCTATCTATCTATCTATCTATCTATCTATCTATCTATCTATCTATCTATCTATCTGTCTGTCTGTCTGTCGGTCTGTCTGTCTGTCTGTCTGTCCCTATCTATCTAATCTTTGGGAACGCCGCGCAAGAGACAGGAAGGGGTCCAGTGTTATTTGCTTTGTGTTTTTGTCATGTGCCGCCGTGGCCTTTCCAAATATCAGCTTTGAAGTCATCGTGTGTGGCCGCCACTTCATACATTAGTCACGGTTGTTCGGCCAGATAATTTCCATTAAACTTGGTAATACCAGTCCATGTTCCTCAAATCAAGCTCCAGCGGCTACAATATGGCACTTGTCCTGAACATGCCAGGATGTACTACAATTCATTTACTACACCCTCCAGTGGAAATCGGCATCCCCGTATATACGCAATCGCATATGCCATTCGACATATTGATAAACATTGAATTTTTTTTACCTATCGTTTGCTCGCAGTGCTTCACGCATTCATGTCCTTCCAGCAGAGCGATACATATGAAGAATGCAAAAGCAACATGCTCCTACCTGTCCCAACATTCATCCGCCGTTAGAAACCGCGTGGCGCGAATGACGAGACTACAATTTCGCCGTGTCGTTTCTCGCACAACGAACCAGTCTTTGATCGCCTCTTCCACCTCCAGCATGCCGTTGACGCTGACGCTCACGAGGTTGTAGCTTTCCCCGATCCCTTCGGAGAGACACCGAACCAATGCGGCCGTTTCGAGTGTCCCGCCTACGTTGAAGTGAACCTTGTTAATATGGCGGCTGCCGTTCACGACGCGTGCTACGATGCTTGCGTGCCTCGGGTCTTCAACCCTGGCCTGCAAGCGGAGCTCTCGCAGGCCTTCGTTACGAGATAGCGAGTCGATTACCGCAGCCCAGTGATCGGTTGTGGATTGGTCGTGAAGCGAACTGATCAGGCGCAGTTCTCTTATCGACGTAGCGGCCTCGATGCACTCGACGACAGAATAAGAGAGCGTCTCATCTATGCACGACATCCACATGTCCAGATGCACCGTCGTGACGTGGTGGAGGGACGGCAACGCCTTCAGGAGCCGCTGGAAATGCGTGCCATAGTTCTGAAACACGCAAGCATAGACATCCGAGAAGGTTCGATACTGGAGCAAGTCTATGCTTTCGTGCACGTTGTAGAGTTGAAACGAGACCTTATCTTCGGCACCATTCTGCCTCAGAATGCTGCACAGAACCGACTGAAAGACATCTTCTCTGTACGCCACTATGGTGACCTTCTTGAGATTCACTCGGGTCGGCAGTTGTATAGCGAATGCTTCCCACTTGTCCGGGGCGGAGAAGACGAATGGCATGTGGAAGGTGAACGTGACTTCTTCCATGACGTCGTTTCGGATGAGTGCAACGAGCCAGTCGTCGAACTCCGTCCTCGGCGAATGACCGTACAACCGCTCAGAGGAATACTGGTGCCCCACAGACACCTCGAAACTGCGCAGCGATTGGTGTCCCTCGAGAACCCGCTGAACCAGCAGGGCGGAGTGCTTACTATATACGAGCCCGATGAGTGTAACCTTGGTTAAGCTCGTGTTCTTCAGAAGAGCTTTCAGGACTCGATCCGTGCTGAAGCGGTTCAAGTCGCAACCCGCCATGACGCTGAAGGCAGTCAGTGAACCGCTTTTGGTCACGTACCCTTCGAAGGCCTCGTTAGAAGCTTCGCTCACTACCGACTCGTTTAGGGCCAGTTCCTTCAAAGTCGAGTTCTCCTTGAGCGCCTGTAGAAAACGTTCGACCACGTAGTTCTTCGTGTCGTGGTCGATGACGACCAAATCTCGCTGGTACTCGTCCTGTTCCGCTGCCGGACTATGGCGCGATGGTCGCTCCATAAACATGGGGCCCAAGCCGCGGCGATTGATTCGCAGCTCCGGTATCTTGAGTACCCTCAATGACTTTGTCTTTCGAAGCAACATCGAAAGCGTGCCGAAAAACTCATCCGGGCAATCCTCGCTCGAAAGGCATTCAAGTTCTTCGAGGTGCACGAGTGAAGACAAGACGCTCCAGACACCGTGGTCGGAGAAACGTTCGAACCCCAAGGTGAGGTACCTTAAGGACGCATTGCAGTTGTAGCGAATAGCTTCGCCCACAAGTTTCACGTGCGACTTCGACCAGGTGTGGACGATGGCGACACGGATGACGCAGACATGGGTCTTCAGTAGCGCGTTGACGACAGTTGCGCACAGGTGCAACTCGTCAGGGGTACAGTACCGCAGGCTGGGCTTGTCGCAGCTGACGAGTGATAGCCGGCCGGGTCCTGGCGACGAGGACGAGTCGTCCCGCAGTTCTAGATAGTAGGGAAGAAGGAACTCGTTCCACGCCGCGAGGTGGCGAGCGATGTGGCATGCTCGCTGCTCGGTCGCCGTGCAAGCCGCAGTGTAGTCTATGGTTGAGCCCTTGAAGAGACCTCTAGCGTCGTCTTGATTAACAGGAGGAATGATGGGTGGCTCAACGGAAGGCTCGAAGGGTGTGTTAGCAGCAAGGGATTGCTGAGCATCATTCCCGGGATTGTTTTCCGTCTCACCTGCGCGTAGAATTCCGAACAGCGTAGAATGTCAGGAGGAGACGGAAGCTTGAAACAAAGAAAAATTATTGAAACGCAAGCTATCTTTGGAGCCAGCGTTCCGGCTAGCGATATTGTGCTCCCCAACCACAACAGAATTAATAGGAGGAGAGGGCAAGTGCGAAAATGAGTGGGTAGATGGGCAGAAAGAATGAAAAGGCAGGAAGAACGTGGGGTTGATATTCAGATAAAATGGCAGCAATATACAACCCTGTCTTTTGGGGTAAGATGGCAATACCCGCTCAGTCTTCTATCCTGCTCAGCCCCACGCATTCCCTCATTTTCGCATTCCGGTCGCCTGCATAGTCTGCTTCGGTAGAATAGGAAGTAATTGAAGCTTACTCACGCTAAGCTGGTAGTCTCTGCTTTAAAGAATACATGAGTGCTAGTCGCAACACAGTCTCTAGTGACATCTTGTGCGCCAACGATTTTTCATAGCTACGGCTCTTAAGCAGCACATCGGTTGTCACCAGCGACACCACGTCTTCCCAAAAAAACTTCGTTATGTGTCGTTAGTTGTAGATCAGTGGTCAAAAAAGAAGAAATAAAGTGACTACGTTGGGTTTTCACCATTTGGCATCTGCCAATGCACAATCGCAATCTGTCGTCCACAGCTTCTCAAACCCCCGTGTTCGGAAATGCTCCTTGATTTGAACTTGACTTGTCAGTGCCTTCAACCAAGCACGAACACGTTTTGAACGCGACGTCTTTAGGTGGTGCCAAGACAGCAGAATCGTATTTTAAACGCGTTGCATTGAGGCGAAGGCAAGTCAAGTTCAGGTTAAGAATACGATGGTAAGACATTCGAAACCGGATGCCACCAACTGAATGTTGTCACTTAACCCTAAACGCATGTAGGCTGACCCGTATTTATAGCTGATTTCGCATCGCTTACGTTCTGTTGTCCAATCCAGATGGTTCCTCATGTTCGGCGTTGATGAGCTCCGAGTGCCTTCGGAGCCTACAGGCGATGATACTTCTCCTACAGACTGAGTTTCTGGTCACTGAAAATGGCACTAGCCGACTGCAGTGCTAGATGAATTGTTTCCGTGTGAAAGGCACAGCCCACTGCAGGGAGTCGGCGAGGAATTGGACACGGATGCTTTGCATAGTTATATAAAAAAGTGCGGCCAATTGCGTTGTGGTGAAACATACGGGCATCGGCGTAAACGCTATGTTGGAAGTTTCATTCCAATCAGTGCCACGAGTCATTCTGTGGCATTATTTGTGTATTTATTTGGTTTGCGTACATAGAAAACACGAAGACTGAGGAAATAGGGAGAGCAAAGGCTGACAATAGCCTTTTATGAGGGCACAACGCCTGCCTGCTCCTTCGCGAAGGGGAGGCATAGAAGAGATAAGGGAAGAAAGAAGGAAAGAGAAGAATGCTAAAAGAAGAAAACACACACACACACACACACACACACGCACGCACGCACGCAAAAAAAGAATAAATAGTCACACGAAAAATGTCTATAAACCTGACGCCGGTACATATAACATGCCAGTGCTTACAGCAGTGCATATAAAAGCGAGCGCCAGTTTAAAAAATTGACATTTTTGCCGTGGTGAGACCAAGGATGAAGAAACAGTACACCATGGACACTGGTGTTCTTGTTGCCTCGCCCATCAAACCTATTGCATCCCACCGCCGGACAAATCGGGCTTTTTTGTTTCTCTTGCTTCTTCATTATCTCTCTCTCCCTACACACACACACACACACACACACACACACATATATATATATATATATATTGCCACGAGGAATTGTTAAGGCGCAGTACAACGCAGACGTTGTTAAAAGAGGAACGCTGACGGCATCGCTACGACTCATGAAGCCCGCCGGAAGGCACGAGCCGGCCCAGCCTGTGCACGAGCTGCTACCGAGCAGCGGAAAAGAAGAGAAGAAGAGGACGACGAGCGTTCGCTGCTTTCTCCCAGCTACTGTGTAGTTCTTTTGGCTTTGGGCACAAGTTCGCCCTTATTAAACCTTGTAAATAGGACGTCCCGGTTGTGAGGTTGTTATATCCGTTACATTTTCTGGTGGAGGTGCTGGGTACATGATTCCGAGCCCCACGCAAGAGCGAAGTCCAAGCACTGACCAGCCGCAACCAGTGGAGCTTACACCGGTGCACCAACGAGTCAGCCGCCGTATCCGAGGAGAGTTGCCAGAATTTGGGCCACTCCCTTCTGTATCAAGGGCATCGGTGACGGAGACAAGCGCCGCCACCACCATGACGAGCCAAGTTACGCCGGCACAACTCATCGTAAGCCAACCGGTCATCCCAAAGGTGTTTCATGGTGACCCATACGAGGACGCCGAAGACTGGTTAGAGCATTTCGAGAGAGTGGGAAATCTAAATCAGTGGAACGAGGAAGGCAAGCTGCGTAACGTCTACATTGCGTTGGAAGACTCTGCACGAGTGTGGTACGAAAACCACGAGGCATCTCTGACGTCGTGGCAAGAGTTTCGGCGGCAGCTACTGAGTACGTTCGCCAACAGTGATCGCCGGGAAAAGGCGGAAGCAGCTCTCCGCACACGGATTCAACGAACGAACGAAACTGTCGCGATGTACATCGAAGACATGTCCCGCCTTTTCAAGCGAGCTGATCCTGGCATGACGGAAGACAAGAAAGTGCGCCACCTCATGCACGGGGTAAAGCAAGAATTGTTCGCGGGACTCATCCGCAATCCGCCCCGTACTGTTGCTGAGTTTCGGTCGGAAGCAACAACCATCGAAACGACGCTTCAGCAGAGAGCCCGACAGTACAACCGCGACGTAGCCGGTGCATCCGCAGGAGTCTACTCAGCAGGCGTCGTGGATAATCTTGACACATTGCGTGAGCTCGTCCGGTCTGTTGTCAGGGAAGAATTAAGGAAACTGCAGTCACCTGATGTCACCCCCGAGCTGTCTCTTGCTGAAGTTGTCCGAGACGAAATTCGACAGGCCATGCGGGAGCCGCGGAGTGATGTGCCGGCGACACGACGGGCGGTAACGTACTCCGAGGTGCTCAGGCGACCTACTCTGCACTGTTCGCCGATCGAGACACCAAGTACTTATGTGCAGACAATGCGCAGCCCGCCTGAAATCGTAGAGGCAACACGCACTCCACCTCGTGCGAGAGAGATGATGCCACGGAAGAGCGATGTGTGGCGAGATGCCACACGTAGGCCCTTGTGTTTCCACTGTGGAGAGGCTGGCCACCTGTACCGATTCTGCCGATATCGTCAAGCTGGTCTTAGGGGATTCGCCATCAATGCACCGTGTCCGCGAAACGGCGAAAGACCTTCCGAGATTGAAGAATACCTATGCTCACGTCGGGAATTTGACCCGCCTCGTCGTCATCAACCACGCTCACCATCCCCTATGCGCTACCGCTCGTCTAGCCCACGTCCCTTCCCAAGCACGTCTAGGCAGCGTTCGCCTAGCCCAAATCCGGGAAACTGAAGAGGGCGACCTGTGGAGGCGAGGCCGCTGGCGACTTGGGATGTGAAGATCCTCCACTGCGGTACGAGCCTGATAACGACGACTGTTTCCAGGTAAAGGAGTGCAGTACAGAGAAAATTACTTCAGACTTGCCGTTGGTGATTGACGGACTAGAGCTCAATGCTTTGATCGATACTGGTGCGGATTATTCTGTGATAAGTTACGAATTAGCGAAGCGACTCAAGAAAGTTCTGACCGAATGGGGTGGACCTCAAGTACGTACTGCAGGTGGTCACCTCATAACCCCTTCCGGCCGATGTACCGCAAGGGTCATGATACGGGGCTTCACTTACGTCGGTGACTTTGTCGTCCTGCCTGTGTGCTCGAGGGAAGTGATACTGGGAATGGATTTCCTACAAGCTAATGGTGCGATTATCAATTTACAGAGGTCGAGCGTGTCCTTTTCGACGGAGCAAGCTTTAAAGGTAGCACGATCAGATGAACGATGTACCACTCCACTGCGCGTCGTCGACGATGATGTGACTGTACCGCCACGGAGCAGTATAATGGTTCTCGTGCATAATGATGCATTCAGCGACTACGAGGGTGTGGCGGAGAGCAACGTGGATGTTTTCTTGAAAAGAGGCGTTTGTGTGGCACGAGGGATTATCCAGCTGCGAAACGGGTGCACAGACATCCTCTTGACGAATTTCGGTAACGAATTCCAGCACATCGCAAAAGGGACGGCAATAGCGTTTCTTCATGAGTTCTGTGAAGTGACAGAAATATGCAGTCTTGAAACGACGTCACCGAATGTGAAACTTCCATCTGATGCCTGCGACACAATATACGTAAATCCTAATCTTTCAGAGATTCAACGTCAACAGCTATACGACCTCGTGCGGGAATTTGGCAGCTGTTTCTCCAACAGTTCAAAGGTACGGCGCACGAGCATTACAAAACACAGGATCATAACGGACGAGACAACCAGGCCGGTATGCCAGCACCCGTATCGTGTTTCCCCTAAGGAAAGGGAAGTCATCAAGAAGCAGGTACGAGAAATGCTTGAAGATGATGTTATCCAGCCTTCTAACAGCCCGTGGTCATCTCCCGTGGTGCTTGTCAAGAAGAAGGATAACACGCTACGGTTTTGTGTCGACTACAGGAAACTGAATGCTGTGACTAAACGGGATGTATATCCCCTTCCACGCATCGACGACACGTTAGATCGACTTCGGTGTGCCAAGTTCTTCTCATCACTAGATCTGAAAAGTGGATACTGGCAGATCGAGGTTGATGAACGTGATCGCGAAAAGACTGCTTTTGTTACCCCGGACGGACTTTACGAATTTAAGGCTCTCCCGTTTGGTCTCTGTTGTGCGCCGGCAACGTTCCAACGCATGATGGACACTGTGCTTTCTGGATTGAAGTGGCAGTGTTGCCTAGTGTACCTAGACGACGTGGTCATCTTCGCGGCTACATTTGAGGAGCACATCAAGCGCCTTCGGTCAGTGTTAGAGGCAATCCGTTCGGCAGATTTGACAATCAAGCCAGAGAAGTGCCGATTAGCTTTCGAAGAGCTTCGTTTTCTTGGGCATGTCGTCAGCGCCCAAGGTGTTCGCCCTGATCCTGATAAGACGGCCGCCGTCGCAAGGTTTCCGGTGCCAACAGACAAAAAGTCAGTACGGAGATTTCTAGGTCTATGTGCGTACTATAGACGATTTGTGAGAAATTTTTCAAAGATCGCAGAACCCTTAACGAGACTTACGAGAGAAGATGTGCCTTTCCAGTGGCAAAACGAGCAACAAAGCGCCTTCAACGAATTGAGAAAGAGGTTAGAAAACCCCCCGATTCTTTCTCACTTTGATGAGACAGCCGACACGGAAATACACACAGATGCCAGTAACATCGGCCTTGGATGCGTTCTAATACAGTGGCAGAAAGGTGAAGAAAAAGTGATAGCTTATGCCAGTCGGACTCTAACAAAAGCAGAGACAAACTATTCGGCCACGGAAAAAGAATGCCTTGCCGTCGTCTGGGCCATCAGTAAATTTCGGCCGTACCTATATGGTAGACCATTCAAGGCAGTCAGCGATCACCATGCGCTTTGCTGGCTGGCGAACATAAAGGAACCATCTGGACGACTAGCAAGGTGGAGCCTCAGACTGCAAGAATACGATATAACCGTCGTATACAGATCTGGCAAAAAACATACCGATGCCGACTGTTTGTCACGGGCTCCTACAGACACACCACTATCAGAAGAAGACGACTTTCCGTTCGTAGGAATTGTCGAGACCACTCAAATAGCCGAACTCCAACGTACAGACAAAGAATTACTCCCGCTTATCGAACACCTGCAAGGAATTGACGTACAAGTACCCCGTATATTTTCTCGAAGCCTCGCATTGTTCTGCCTCCGAGGAAACGTTCTCTACAAGAGAAACTTCAAGCCCAACCGCGAAAAGTTCCTGCTTGTCGTTCCAGCAACTATGCGACAAGAAATACTTCGAGCGTGTCACGATGAGCCCACATCTGGACATTTGGGTGTGACGCGAACGCTTGCAAGAATCAGTCTCCATTATTATTGGCCCAAGCTACTAGCTTCAGTGCAACACTACGTCAAAACATGCCGCGAGTGCAAAAGACGAAAAACACCACGTTCTAAACCAGCGGGCCTTCTACAACCTATAGATCCACCGAAAGCGCCTTTCCGCCAAGTTGGAATGGACCTCCTTGGACCCTTCCCGACATCTTTACTCGGCAAGAAATGGATCGTTGTGGCCACTGATCATTTAACTAGATACGCCGAAACAGACTCTTTGGAACGAGGAACGGCAGCAGAAGTGGCCCAATTCTTCGTACACAAAATAGTCCTGCGACATGGCGCTCCAACGGTTGTAATCACCGATCGCGGAACGGCTTTCACGGCGCAACTTTTGAAGTGCCTGCTCAACATGACTCACACTGTTCATAGGAAAACCACTGCATATCATCCTCAATGCAATGGCCTGACCGAACGCCTTAACAGAACTTTAGCGGACATGATATCCATGTATGTGGATGTCGAGCACAAAAAGTGGGACGAAATTTTACCATACGTCACTTTCGCCTACAATACGGCTGTGCAAGAGACCACCAAAATCACCCCATTTGAACTAGTTTACGGTCGTGCTGTTACCACAACACTGGATGCTATGTTACCAATAGACCAAGATGACTACCCCCCCGATCTTGACGACTTTCTACAAAGAGCGGAAGAAGCCCGCCAGTTAGCAAGATACCGAATACGCCACCAACACCGCATCGATGCCGACCGCTACAACCGAGGAAGACTTGACACGCGATATGACGTTGGCGACAAAGTGTGGATATGGACTCCAGTACGACGACGAGGCCTCTCCGAAAAACTCATTTCACGGTATTTTGGCCCCTACGAGATCGTACAGCGACACAATGACCTCGTCTACGAAGTCAAGCCTGCAGGCCACCTGCATTCGAGGCGACGCAATCCCACGGAGCGTGTACACATTGTACGGATGAAACCGTACTACGACCGATTCCAAACCTAGCCACCCCAATACCTTGACGTACTGCAACCTCATTTTTACAAACTTGCACACACAAAAAAAAAAAAAAACAGCCTCATCGCAAGCATCGGGGCGATGCCGCTTGAGAGGGGGGATAATGCCACGAGGAATTGTTAAGGCGCAGTACAACGCAGACGTTGTTAAAAGAGGAACGCTGACGGCATCGCTACGACTCATGAAGCCCGCCGGAAGGCACGAGCCGGCCCAGCCTGTGCACGAGCTGCTACCGAGCAGCGGAAAAGAAGAGAAGAAGAGGACGACGAGCGTTCGCTGCTTTCTCCCAGCTACTGTGTAGTTCTTTTGGCTTTGGGCACAAGTTCGCCCTTATTAAACCTTGTAAATAGGACGTCCCGGTTGTGAGGTTGTTATATCCGTTACAATATATATATATATATATATATATATATATATATATATATATATATATATATATATATATATATATATATATATATATATATATATATATATATATATATATATATATATATATATATACATATATATATATATATATATATATATATATATATATATATATATATATATATATATATATGGCGTATTTGCGACTGCAGATGTCGCTCTTGCTGTTCCAAGCACGACGCTCCGTCGTTAAAGACCTAAAATTTGAGGAGTAGAGCGTTGCACATGTACATCCCAATTACAGCAGCTTCCAGTACGCCGCATCACACAGGCAATGCACTGGTCACATTTCTACTCTGCATAAAAGGTACGCTACTCATAGGGGACATATACCATTAAGACGGACATTTGAGGAGATATAAAGGCGGCGGCCAAATTACGACAGTTGGGAGACGTACAGTACTTGGCTACTGTTTGGCTACTTCCTTGTTTCTTCAATCTGAGCCAAATCATCGGTGTTTGGTGACATCGCAGTCACGGGCGTCTGAGTGTATAGCGTCAGAATGTGGCGGCCCAAGCGTTTCTCAAACTTGCCAACTTGAATGGAAGTTCGCTTACACAAGCATTGATGATTGATATGTGGGGTTTAACGTCCCAAAACCACCATATGATTATGAGAGACGCCGTAGTGGAGGGCTCCGGAAATTTTGACCACTTGGGGTTCTTTACGTGCTCCCAAATCTGAGTACACGGACCTACGACATTTCCGCCTCAAGCGGAAATGCAGCCGCCTCAGCCGGGATTCGAACCCACGACCTGCGGGTCAGCAGCCGAGTACCTTAGCCACTAGACCACCACGGTGGGGCTCGCTGATGCTGATGCTGGTGACCTCAGATGAATGGCGCTTACCCACAGAGGAGGATGGGCAAAGAACCGGGCGGCAGGACACCTAAATGAAACTAAAATGAAAACGAAGCCAATATGAAAAAGTAGTTTAAAAATTTACTACCGAAAAACCAAAAATATTTGCTGAGCAAGCGGTCAAACCATCTCTTGTTTTTGATAGACATATCTATGAATTTTAAACTAAAAATCCGAAAAGGTTAGGGTTCACTAGCACGGTAATCTTTTAGTTGCGTTGATGTAATGAAACAGGGCTATGCCTCGCCCTAGTTTTCAGTGCGCTATCAAGTGGCTGAGGGCAAGCGATGCTTTGACATTGGTTATCGATTTGTGTGACCTTTCGTGAAGGTAATTATGAGCTTTTGCCGTTCCCCACAACCTGGGTTTGTACTGCCTTTAACTAGACTTGCTCGTATTCTCGAACGATTTATAAAAAATATACGTCAATAAGGGGAACTTCACTCACGCATATTTTTGTCTCCTTAATTTTCGCTTTCTGAATACGTATGCTTCTCTGCGCGGAGTAATGACTGCTGTGATATGATGCGAGAACGTTGCAATACTTGTACTCATCGCTTGCTCCGACTGTTTTGATTACGATTGCCGCATCTCGTTTTCAGTGACACTGCCGGTGTCTGGAATCGACCAATTCGTGTACCTGTGGCTGGACATATCACGGCTGCTAACAGAATGAGAGACGTACGAATGTGCAACACAAAAGAACCACATCAGCACGAAATTACTGTCGCCACCCTTGTGCTGCAGACACCAGAATAAGCCTTCCGGCCTGGTGTGCATAAAGATCATAAATGCCTGTGTGCGTTGCCGAAAAGTCCCTTGTCATACTCGCCAAATAATTTAGCTCATGCAATGAAGTACGCACAAACATTTTCGTGAAAGCGCTTGTCGCACGCGCGATTATGAAGGGTGGATTGCTTCCCTATTATTTATCGTGGATCTCGCTACTTCTTGGTTTTTGGGGGTATGCATGGAAACTCGCACCGGGGTGGGAAGTAAAGACCGCATAATATGTAAAGTTCTTTAACCATCGAAGTGCCTAACAGAATGGACGCTGCTATCTCACTGCACTTCGGGAAAAATACATCATTCTTTCCAGTCTGGCTCAAATAAACGTAATCAATTTCTATTGCGTGCATATCCGCGAGGTGAAACGTATTTACCGAAAAATTTTAACTCAAATTACTACTATCACTACTGCTACTAGTGGCGGTGGCACTGAGTAGACATCAGCGCCGTGAAAACGAAACCGTAGTGTTGAAAGTATAACCATACATATAAAAAAGTAATTCATCGTTACTGGGCAGTGATCAGGCCAACCTGACTAAGTGGTGCTCCGCCAACAGAAACCCGAACAAGGGGGATCAGCTTCGGCCCGTCCAGAGAGCCCACGATGTAGTGGTCAAGGCTTAGCCTGCCCGTCCCAATGTGGGAGAAGCTCACTGCGCGCTAGTTGCCTCTCTCAAAGCTACAAGTAAAGTCCTATCATCCATCCATCGTGGCTCATCATTGTCCCGCAAACCGAAAATACGTAGCCGGCGTGCAGCATAGAATGTAGTGGCGTGTCTTTAATAGCGGCTTATAAGTATCGGCATTCGTTGGGAACTCTCTCGCCAGACGCCTTCCCGCAGGGAGTGTCGATGAACCGTTTTCGCGCCTTGTACATGACCATGCAGCGTCGGTCGGGCGGAATAACGGCGGCAGGACTGTGTCCACCGCCCATGGCGCAGCTCAGCGCGCAGTGCATGACGAGAAAGAGCTGCTTGCTCGAAAGCAGCACCCCTGGCAGCGTCTGCGCGTAACCGCCATCGGAAGCATTGGAGCGGCGGGCTCTCTGGAAGGCCAGGTAGGCTATCCTGGAGCCCAGGAGCTCGTCAAGGCGCGCCTCTTTAGGGAGGTCGTTTTCCTCGAGCCTGCTCTGCCGTCGAGTGTCATTCTGAGCAGGAAAACAATCCAGAAAAAAATTAATTAAACATTTTTTATCTGGTCCCCACTTAGCTGTCTGTTCAACCTGGTCGGTCAGACACCATCACTCTTATTTCTCGTTAAAGGAGACCAAAGACAGATGGACTTCGATAATGGGAACTACTTTCAAAACGGCAGTCAGTCTTCTTCAAACATGTATACAGAAAAATTACGCTAGGACTCGCCGAGGCGACTAGGACAATACGAGATAGACTCAGCCGGACTGCAGTGGGCAGAGGTGCATTAAAGAGGGATGGCATTCTGACCTACCCTCAGCACGTGGGCTTGAGGAGCTCGATGCTTTGGAGAAGGACTAGTTAGACATATGGCCCTTTTGCCGAGGAGCATGCGCAGAAGAAACTATAGACGCACGAGTGAAATGATTTGAGACGGCTGCACAGGAAATCAGTTCAAAAGTTGTGTAGCGGCGACAGAAAAAAAAACTGTTCGGCAAGCTGTACAGGAACTTCGGTGAGCCATGTCGTTATATTGCCTATCAACCCCCTCGTTGGTTTAATAATATAAAGTCACATTCACGGTAGTTTATGTGAAGCACACGTGAAAACTAAAAAAAAACTACATAATTTGACTTAACTCAAAGAATAGACAAAAGAAAGCTAATAAAACTTGTACGACGATGGTCGCAGGAAGTATTATGAACTCTTCCACGTCTTCCACGTCTTCCCGTGGTGCGTGTTATAGTGCATGTACGTGCGGTGTCCATTGCCCAATGGACTAATTAAACTTTACGTCCATTCTTAAGCCAAAAGAAAGTAAGTGGGTGTTCTTTTTTGAGGAACTAACTGCTTTTCCGGCCACTACGACTGCTCCCTTGGGGGAGCAAGGACAAAGGGCTCAACTCTTTGTCCTTTATTAGTTATTCTGCTGAAGAACTAACTTTTGGTCCTGAGCCAAAAGAAAGTTAGGGGCCATAGGGGTCACTTTTTTTTGGAAGAATAAGTGCGCTGCCATGACGGTTGCTCCCTTATGAGAGCAACGGCAAGGAGCGAACTGATTCTTGGACGTCAGCATGTTAGTCCGACCGGTCGCCCCTCCAAGGAAGAAGTTTCAAGTCTTGTCCGTGCTAGTGGAGTTACGCACGACGTACATTTCCAGTTCGTTTTAACGGACATTTATATGTTTCCACGGAACTTTCTTTTTTCAGTTTCCTCGTTTCAATTGAGCAATCCCTTCCTTATTTTCGTTGTCTGCTGGCTCTTAAGACTGAATAGCGAAATCACGTGCGTGGGTTTCGTTTCGATACGTATGATCTTCAAAAGTTAACATGAACATATGCTTTACTTACCTCACTGTAACCGGCGTAAAGACAGTACACGCTGCTGCCAGTCACTTGGTCATCTTCGTCCCAGAAACGACGCCAGCGCTCTCCGACGGCCGGATCGTCGCGTCGCCGTTTTATCAACTCGTGCGCCATGGCTTGCGCGATGATCTGGGTAATGCGCAAATGTTGTCACGTGATCGTACGCTAAAAAAAAATCATTCTCTTGAGCTAACGCCAGGGAGTGCACTGGGAAACTCTGGTGCCCCCACGACAAACCTTTAAAATAAGATTAGGGAAGCTTCCTATTGGTGGCACCAAGTCTGAGAGAACTGGGAAGCTTGGCAGCCTGCCTTGTTTTTCTTTACTTCTCTATTTCTTTCTTATCCTTTTTTTTTGTCACTATATGTTTATGTCGCTTTACCTTTCTTTCTATGTCAGTGTACTCTCCCATTTAGTGCTTTCATTCTATCTATCATTCCTCATATCTTTCTATCTCCCTCTTGACATACTTCTCTCTCCCTTTCGTTTTCTCTCTCACTTGCTATTCTGCTATTTTCTATAGTTTTGTGTCTATATCTTTCTCCATCTGTCTACTTATATCAGTCTTTCTATTTCTGCCATTTTCATCACTCTCTATTTCTCCCCTTCGCTTCCTCCTCCTCTTTTTTCTTTCGGTGCCTCTGCATTCCTTCTCTCACCCAAGAGGATGAAGAGAACGAAGATGGCGTGTGCCGGTTAATGGTCGTGATAGTTTTCTTGATCTGCGCATATTCAAATTCCAACGCGCACCCGATTCACATGACCCCCAAGAATTGTATATATTTATATAGATCCCCGATTCTAACGTACACCCGTTCTAACCCGCTCCTAATCTTCGATGTCTGGAAATCACCTCGTGTGTGGACCGTGGCAGCCTTTCCTCGAAGTTAAGCACTCGAAGATCGACTTCGGCAGCTTGCGCCAGTCGCGAACGCCAAGTGTACGGCACGTTGAAATGACAGCCTGCACTTGTGTTGCCACCGTCTTTCGTGTGAAAAATCACTTGACGTTCAAAATAAGGTTTAACGTATACGGTATTATCGTGGCAAATAAGACGCACTTTCGCGGTTGCTGCATGCATTCTTCGACAAGCTGGCCCACAGATCGCACAACGCACAATGACAGCACGGCGCCTCTGGCAAACGTCTCCAGCGAAGCAGGAAGCCGCAAGTAAATGTGCTTTCATTGCTGCCAGCAACAAATAAATGGTCACACACCACAAAACGGCCATGACGATGGGCTGCAAACGTTGTAAACTCGTAGAAGCCTAACCCGCCTGTCGAAAATTTGCCTCAGGCGATGCCACGTGTTCATGAAGTTTATAAGTAAAAAAAAAAGAATTGACATTCCCAATCGGTTGCATTGTCATTTCCTATCATCTTGGAGTTTTTAAGCCGTCACAACTGGTTCTGCATGTCATTTAGATAAATGTTGAAGAACTCCAGGTGGTCAAAATTTTTAGAGCTCCCTCCTCCCTTCCCCCCCCCCCCCCCCCCCACTACATGACGATGGTTATAGCGCGAGAACAGAACGACGACAAAGAGACAAGAAGTACATGAGGCCTATTTGTCGTCGTTCTGTTCTCGCGCTATAACTATCGTCATGTCATACTAACTAGCCCAAATCGCCACACCCCCACTATGGCGTCTCTCATAATCATATGGTGGGTTTTGGGACGTTAACCCGAACAATTATTATTACACTTCAAGAGTTGGTTGCAGAGGTGTTTATTCCCACTTGGCCCGTGTTTAATTCGCTTTCACGTCGGCATTATTCTTGATTCATATTTCATTCACATTAATCTTCTATTTAATGCCTATAGAGTCTTTTCATAATCCACAAGTGCCGTTTCCGGCACTGCAGATGCACCCAACCAAAGATGGCATATGCCGTGCTTCCAGTGGAGACGCAGTCGTATAGTTGCGCATGCTGGGTGGGGCTTGTCTGTTCTGCGTGCTTATATCACTTAAGGGAACAGCAGCCCTCGTCGCCGTAGCTTGTAGGGAAGCCGCGCTTGAACACGCCGTTTGCAGAATTGACAGGCTGCCATCACTGATAGGGTAAGTGCATCGCAGGAAGGGTAGCTTTACAAGATGGCTGACGATTGGGGCTTCTTGGCTCACGATCAAAAAAATGTTGAATTGTGCTCACAGCGCAACGACTAAAGAAACTGACGACATACAGAGTGCATTTTATTTTATATAGCTTTCCTTCGCGTTGAAACTGGTAAGGTATATGCATATATATTACACGAAACACACAAAACATTCATTCGAACCACGGTGTAAGAATAGTTTCATTCATTCATTCGAATGACGGTGTAAGAAACCATTATTACACCGTGATTCGAACGCGCACATATATGACTGTCCACATCTTCTCCGGAAATAAAGTCATGACTGTATACGACCCTGCTGTTAGGGCAGATCGACATTAAAATGGTATACCTGTCCGAGAGCGGCGAAGTTGTACGCCGGCAGTGCTCTGACGTCATAGTAGGGCGGCCGAAAGAAGGCCGCCAGCGAGTCCACGTTGACCACGGATACCATCGCGGGTAGCAGCGCCTGCACCAGCGGCGGCAGGGCGTGCCACGCTCGCAGACGTCACAGCCACAGCTTGGGGAAGGTGGGGGCAGTGGTTGCCTGGTCTTGCTCTGTAGTCGTGGCAGTGTCCTGCGGCACGCGGGTGTTGGGGACTACAAGTAAGGCTCGGTGAGGAGCCAGACGTGGGGTGCTAGTGGTTAGAAGACGAAGGCGCCTAATTTTTGCTGCCCGGTTGGGAGCACGGCGCACGTTACATTTCGCGCGATCTTTCTCTCTTTCACACACACGCACACACACACACGTGCGCGTGTTATAAACGGCCGAATAAACTCCTTGGCCACAAAGAAATAACAAAAAAGAACTGATGGAAGGGGAAGATGGATGGAAGCTTGTGATGAAAAGTCTGTAGGCTCGACACAACTCCTGTTTACGGATTTTTCATAGCCACAAAGAGCAAGACTAACCAGGGGGTACCTGGCGCACCAGGTCCGTGTCCCCCTTCTCCCCTTGCAATTTTTTTTCGCCATGGCGAACACAGCTTAAGCAATGACCATTTTAAATGGGTGCCCACTCTGACATCGAGGTTCCACCCCCCCTCCCCCAAGAAAAATGAAAAAAAAAAGTTTCTGCTTACGCCCCTAAGCCTAGACAAGTCACTCGAACGCGAAAGCCACCTTCTTTTTTCTTCTCCGTCGATTCCATTGGTTCTACCTTCCCTCTCCGCCCCCCCCCCACCCTTATTTCGAGAGCTCTATTCTGCACGAGAAGTGGTTCTGCGTTGCCTCCAGACTCCAGGATAAGACACATCAGGGATAAACATCAGGGACACATCAGGGACACATCAGGGATAGGATAATTCGCGATAGGACACATCAGAAGCTTTCTTCAACTCACGTGGTACTGCGTTTCATCCTGAGATCGGCCCACGTTTGACGAAGCGGTGAGGTCGTACGTGTAATGGCGTTCATCATGTGAAGCCGCGTTTTGTGAGGTCAAAAAGACAATGTTCTGGCAGTCCGTCACGTATTAAAGACGTAAGGTGACGCCATCGGTTAATGTTTTTATTTTTTGCAGCATCCGCTTTGGCACCGCCTACACCGACGATTTAGAGGCGGCGCTAAGGGTGGGCACAGGGACGCTGGAGCATCCCCTTCCCCTTCACTTTTTGCCTGCCCCCTCCCCGTTGCCCAAGAAGGAACATAGTCAGAACGCAATGGCTAAGGTCCCCGCCTCCCGAACCCCTGAAGGAACTCTGGTATCGTGGGTCCACCCCCTCTCGGTAAAATAATCTTGACGCCGCCCCTGCCACGGTTACGTTTTGCGTTTTATGAAACATTTAAGTAATTGTGCTCCATTCACGCATATCCATTGAAGAAACCGAGCACGTCCCATAACTCTTCGAATGAAATTGGAATTCTTAATGCGAAATTCCATCTGCGCACGTAAAGTGATAAAGACGGAAGGATAGCGAAAACGTTCCGAACCGTCCTTATATCTCCAAGCGCCCTGAACAGGTACTCGGCCTCAGAGCTCCCTGCTGGCGACTCCGGGAACAGTGCGACATGTCGGCTCGCAGGCGTCGTAGAACCTTCTGCGGACGCTGCCTCGCTTTCCACGACATTTTGTAGCTTCGCTCCGTCCCTGAAAACGAAAGCCACCGCGTCCTGGAATTCGGCCATGAATCTGGTCACGTTCGATATCGTTTCGATTGATATGGCATTTTCGCCTGCAACAATAAAAGAGAGAGTTGCAGATAAATGTCATACGCGGCGACCAGTTGGTGTCTTACCCTACGTTGGCTTAAATCGAAAAGGGGCAACGGGAGAGATAGGGGGAACAATGAATTTAGGAAGACATTGTAGCACGATTGACATCTGTCTCCAAATTGTTGCTCCTCAATAGCCCACTGGCGTGCGAAGGATTCTCAATGATGGGGGAGGGGGAGGGGCAAGTTTTATTCTGAATAATAACTATTTTTCTACAATGCGATACTACCGATTTGAATATTTTGAAGATTACACAAGCGCTCGGCAGGCAGTTATTCGAGTTTTGTAGTATACACTGCAATGTGCTCTATTCACCTTCCAGCATGTCCAGTGCCTTGTATGGCACGCCGATGACGTTGTCCACAAGGCGGTGGCACTTGTCTTCCTGCGTCAACTGTACAATAGAAAAAAAGATCCGAGGCGAGATGCTTTTTGAGACAATTAATTCACATAATTGTTGGCATCGTGAAATTCTAAAACACTGTGGAGCATCACTGCAGCAGCAGATGGCCGGTGCTTGTCTTCCAGTGGTAACTAGGCAACGGAAAAGAAGATCCGAGGCAAGATGCATTTTGAGACAATTCACATAACTCATTGTTGGAATCTCATTAAATGCTAAAATATTTTGGAGCATCATTACAGCAGCAGACGACTGGTACCTGTCTTCAAGTATTAACTGGACTATAGAAAAGAAGATCCGAGACAAGATGCGTTTTGAGACAATTCACATAACTAATCGTTGTCATAATCATAAGATAAACAACCGTGAAGCAACATTACAGCATTTGAAGACCAGACAAAGGCCATAAACGTTCACACTTGATGTACTAGCACCCCCCCTCTCCGTTTGCTTTAACGAACGAGCATCGTTAAAAGAATGGTGGCTTGTGAAGCAATTATGTGACGAATCTAATCTTTTATATTCTAAATGCGGTGAAAATAGACATGTAGCTGGCATCAATACAAGCTCTGTTAGATATTGAGCAGTCCGCGAATCCTGTAGGCAGACATATTCTCACGGGAACCTGGCGGACGTCTCTTGCATGATCTGAAGTGGTTTCAAAGGAATCTTACCGATATCACGTATGCGAGGGCGATGTGAGTTTCTTAAGTGTATGTTATCTGAATAGTCATTAGCCGTGGGTGGGGTTAATTCTATGGCACATAATTTACTGCACCGTATCAGTTGGGATTGGGCTCCACAGTATAGATCTGCATGAGTCGGGAAAATGTTCAGCGCATTGTACTCTAAAGATTGAACGTTGCTTGTCCGTATATTTCGGGGCTTAGCTGTCATGCCTCCATGAGACGATTTTGTCACAGACATTAAGCTGTCTAGGTCTGATCGAAAGCAACGTTGATTGGACGAAGACTGAAGAGATAATAAAGTACAGTATAAAAAATGTTGGTGATCAAAATACACAAAGGAAAGAGCAGGTATAGAGGCTTGATTGAAGACATAAAGGATCACACAGAGATAGGCAGGACTGCTGGATTTAAATATTTGGAACCGTATTAGAACACGCTGACGGGACGTCTGTTGATCGCTACCCAAGGCCGACCCTCCTTGACACTAAGCCCTGTTTCGAAGGAGGTGCCGATAAGTATAGTAGGTTCGTTGTGCAGACCGGCTGGTAGTCGATGAATCCAAACGGTTTATCCATTGTCATATAGTGCATAAAGAAATGGTTAGTTAATTCGTCTAATGTGTTTGTGTTCGACTTTTGTATACTACTATAAAAATGTCGTCATACTCATCATCAGCCATCTGGATTTTTTCCTGAACATATTTAAATAGTTTCGGGAAGATATCTACGTGATAGAATTCCGAGCTATTGTGCCCTCCATAGGAGAGACATTTTTGTGCCTGTTGCTGTGTTCCGTAGATAGTATAGCCTACGCAGCGCCATCTAACCATGGCTACGCCGTCCAGGTTGTCGTACGCGCCCGTCCTGTTGAGAGCCTCCAGGACGTCCAACTTGGGTCCAACCAAGTAGCGAAGAACATGCCAAGCCAATACGAGTCGGTTGTTTAGTCGCTGGTCTGGACGCGACAGGTATGCCACCATGGCCAGCGCCTGCTCTTCTGCGGTCACGTGCTCGTAGGAGGCGTGCTTCGAACGGCCGAACAGGGTTAGCAGCTCTATCCAGTGATCTGCAGGGCATAGTGGCAACATGTTCTAGAACTCGAAATTAAATCTTGCGAAATGAAGGTTGGCCACACCATTTGTGCTTAGATTGGTGAAATATTGTTGAAATACAAGCGCGCAACTGTACACAGGCACTTAGGAAGACGGCTCTCTGTCTTCGCGTGTTGTCCCGTCTTCCAAAGTCCCTCAGTAGCTGTCGTGATCGTATTTCAAGCAATACTATGAATCACGAACTCGCCCAATCAGACATCTTGTCCGAGAGTTCGCGCTATAGAGCGCATCATTTGCCAAGAGGTAACGAAGCTATCTCGAAGAACTGGTTGAGCGTTCGCAGACTTGCAGTATTGTCGAAAAACGTGCATTCCAAGACATTGTTTTTATTGACTGCACATATCGCATACAGTGGTTATGCGAATAAGTTAACGAAAAAGTGTCACGGTTTCTTATGCACTGTGCTAAGGCGACTCAAAGGGCAAAGCCATCTTTTAGAGTGAAGCTTTCAGGCACCCGTTGCTGCTTTGAGCGGTGCCGCCGTAGGCATCGGTGTTACCAATAGAGCGAACGACAACACACGCCCCGAGCCCTGGCAGTTTCCACGGCAATATGTAACGGAAGTTACGTAGCTGCGACTTCGGAGACCATAACTTCAAACGCAACTTCACACTTCGAGCCGCGTATCGTGATTGCCGGTGATCTTTTTCTCCGTCGGCTGTACTCATTAACGCCCTCCTTAATGGTTTTTTGCATCAGACGTGATGTTTTCGTTTCGTTCCGAACACACTGGTACTAAGAAATTACTGTGCAGCCTTGCCTAATACAGTCACAAATTGCCGAGAAGTCCAAAGTTTCCCAACGCTCGTCTCTAAACTTTTGCCGCCGTCTGAATGGAGTTGTGATAAACCAAAGAGCTCTGGTGAGAAGCGTGGACAGGGTGGACAAATCATACAAACGGCGAGTGCATGCACACGCCGTTGTATGATTCGTATATGATTCGTTGTATGATTCGTTGTATGATTCGTTGTATGATTCACTGGTAACTGACCTTGTGGGATGCCGGTGCTGTTGGACAGGCTTGCGATGCTCAATTTCACAGGTTTATCGGATCCGTACGTGTCGTTCACGAACTCTGAAACTGAACACCGCGAAACTACAGGTGTGTACTCGAGTACACAATAGGCATGCAACACATTCTAAGATGCAGGCGACATGGGGATTTTTAAGAGTACAAACGTTCGGACTTCTTATAAAATGAAGTGCACGTGGATAGTACAGAGTGAAAAATTTCTTCAATATGTCCCTTGCCATCGCAAAACTGAGAGGTTCGAGTCACAACTTGAAGCGCAAGGCGAGTTTCCTGCGCAAAGGCTTCAAAATAGCTTTGAACACGGGGAGGTGCTGGAGCCATATTTTTGATAATTGGTCATGCCTTCTTCAAGGCGGCAAATTTTCAAGGCATATTCTGCCTTGAAGGCAAACCACTTGTCGAAACATTGGCTCTAGCGACGCGCACTGCTCATCTCTCCAAGCATCTATACTTGACTTTACGCAGGACTTTTGCCCTGCGTAAAGTCTATTTGCTTTAGTATTGAAACAATAGAGTACCTTCAACGGTAATATTAACTAGACAAGTCCGTAAAAAAACCTGTGACATCATGTCGTAGTAGTAATTTCCACATGTTGGATGGTGTCGCGATCTTCATTGAACAAGAGCACTTACATTTAAAGCGGAGGATAAGTCTAACAGCCAATAACCATAGTACGTTGTTCGGTAGGCAGCCCACCCGAAGGGTGGGAGCTTACAACAAAAGCCTGACGTGGCTATGATGAATAGTTTCGCCGATAACGTCTCAGTGACGTCACACATTCTGATTATCTGTGACGTCACGATGTTTCCTCAGTCGTCGCCGAGGTTCAAACGTTCCAGACGCGACGAGACACATAAGACTCAGTATCATGTATACGCTTGCGTTTGGCTGCTGTAATTACTTACTTTCATCATCCGAATCCATGAGCTGCTCCTTGATGGTACTGTTCCCCACGAGAGCATAGTGGCTCAAGAAAGTCCGGTAGAACCCTTCAATGTCCTCCTCTCCCATTGTTCGTGAAGCGGTGATGAATTCATTCACCTCTGGGTTTAGGGCAATCTATAGACAAAAAAAGTGGCCACTTTTGTATTTTTTTGTTGCGACAACTGGTTCGCAATTGTTGCACAGTGACAATGCTTCTAAAGTACGAGTAAAGGTCATTGTGTTGTAGCCTGTAGGAGACACAAGGAAGCTTCTCTCAGTTACACGGGATCGACCTCTTTCCCGCTTACTGAGAATTGTTCCTTTTCTCTTTCTTAATCATGTAAACATATCCAGTTGAGCATATCCCGTTACGCAAGCCCAGTGGTCCAAAGCTCTCTAAAGAGCAAGTCAGCAAGAGCGAGTAGACAGACTCGTGATGTGTATACACACGAGGCGAATAAAATTTCGCCTCGAGGCTCCGAGTATCAAGATCTGGAAACTTCAGCAATTGCGTGCAGCGTGCGTATGTCGTGCACTGCTGTAACATATATACGCCGTTGTAGCACTTTCGCGGAACCCTTGTAACAATAGTAAGAATTGCACGAAGGTCGCCAATTTTCATATATTGTCTTCATAGGTACTCCAGATAACTGATGGAGTGTGCTGTGATATATTTATTTTTATTGACCCTTCTAAACTTGTCAAGTCCATAGTTCTACATATTATTTTTGCAATTTCCAGCCCTGCGCTCAAAATCCAGTTTATGTCGGAAATCAAGGGTGCTCTCCATAAGTTCTCTCTCAAATCTCCTTTTTAAGGACCAGTGTACGTTACAAGGTATACTTCTTCTTTTTTGAATAGAAAATACACGACAGAATGTTCTGAACTTGCTCATAGGAATTTTGGAATAGGAGAGGACATTCAAGACACGTGTGGGGTTCCTTGTCAGTCTACTCTTGATCAGATACTTCGAGGTTCGTACGCACGGTGTCTTGTGAATGATTCCGTCTCGACTAAGTCACCGTAAAAACAAAAAAAAATCATGTTCATCGGCCCTATTACGGACCCAAACCGGTTCCTTGATAAAGAAAACTGCATACTCAGCCAACAAAGGTCTTTGCCTGTTTCGCACCTTTACTACTAGGCAGTCCGGCTGTTACTCATATCTTAAATCTATCATATCTTAGCTGATGACTCATATCTTAGGTGTACAGTGCACATGAAGAACAGTGTCTATACGGTAAAGGAAGTGGCTGCGTATGTCTTCGTCGTGGACCGTGCTTTCCATCTGCACCTTAATCCTAACATATTGATTCTAAAGAGCAGCTCAACATTATTGTCTCAACAGATTGCCTCATTTTGCGTTCCTGTCCCAACTCACATCGAACACAAACGGTGCCGACGCCTCGCCGATGACGTTGTGTTTGCGCGAGAACGCCACCGGGGCGACTTCGCCGTACTCGAGCGACAGCTCCATCATGCGTTTCAAGGGGTCCTCCGCCGGGTCGTCCACCATGTGACGTATGTCGAGATTGAAGCGCGACAGGAAAGAGAGGACATCCTGGACGCCCTCTTGCGGTTTCCGTGCGTACTCCGCGCAGGACCACATGAGCTCATCGCCGTCCGCTCCGACGGGCCCGTAATGGTAGTGTTCGGTGGCAGAGTCGTTGCCGCTGCCACGCTCGTCCACCGAGTGCTTCGCGCGCGAAATAGCGTGAGGTGAACATATTAGGCCAAGATAAACACAGAAATAAAATGGTTGGGCGTTGCTTTGCTGTCGCAAACGCCAATGATACTAAGTGGCGCTAATCATTCATAACTTCATGGGACACCAACTAACTCAAACTGCTTTGCATAATTAGGTCTTTTAGTAATCACAGGAGCCTTAGCTATCAGCTCGAGGGTACACTTTGAAAACCACAGCATATCCATGGAGTTGTAGACAGGAAGAAGACTACGTGCCGCAGTGGGTCACGATGACCATCGGAGCCTGGGTCGTACCTTGCTGGGTGTTCTCTTCAGCCGTTTCTGGGACGACAGGTAGTTTCCTGTTGTGGAGTTCCAGGTTCACTTACCCCGCACCTACACCACTCTGAAACGGGGTTTATTGGCGTAAGTAGTACTTGCACAGCAGGTCTATGGATGCGGAAAGCTGGCGGCAGCAACCAACCAAAGAATCGCAGCGCTCGGGACAACAGCTCACGCTCGGCTCCTCTCGCTGAAGGCGTGACCCACTGCGGCACATAGTCTTGTCCCTTTCTACAGAGTGAATGATGAGTGGGCGAAGCTCCGGAGGTACATCGGCAAAACGTGAATCCTCCCTAAATATTGCCCGGTCGATCATTACGTAAAGACGGCGAGCACGTGCTGCAGCCGTTTTCCGAGCCCTCCACTCCGCCGCCTTGTCTTCGTCGCTCATACTCGAAGCACACAGGCTGCCGGCGAAAGAGGAAGTGCGCCAAGAGCGAACGCATTTTAACGCAAGAGCGAACGTGGTTTCTTATCACACGTGAGCACACATCAGATTAGAGCGAGTGCCGCAGCACCATCTCGTGAGCAACACGAGCACTAGCTGTGCGAGCGCCACGTCGCCATCGCCATCTAGTGAGCGCTCCGAGAACTAGAGGTGGCTACGAGGACGCGGGACTTGCCTACGCCTCAAGGAGCTTCGCCCCTAAATGATGCCCGAACGGTCGATATTTAAAACACACCTCAGTTTCGTTTGCAGGGAAGCTCGGAAACGTGACCGTAGAGTCGCAGACAAAAGTGTTCCGCTTCTTACAAGGATCCGCCTGGCGGCCGACCATGTCAATGAACCAGTCTTTTAGTTGTCGGCACACGGGATTGTTGCATACGGTTCTAATTTTTTCGTGAGAAACTTTCCGTCGAGGTGTTTTGAAACTTCCGTCGTCATTGTCGTCGTCTTGCTGTTCCGTCTGATCGGGCGCTTTCGTCACCGCTTTCGGTGGTGACGTCCCCAGACGAGCGGCTGCTCGCGCCCTGTCTTTCTCTTCAGCAGGCTCTTCGAGGGCTGCTCGGGCCACCACTCTACGTGGGTCCGTTGTCTGTGGGGACGTTATAGGCAATCAACAGCAATCAGGTGAACCATTTCTATTAATTGGTAGGGTTTTACATTTCACAACCACAATATGATCGTATGGTGGAGGGCTTCGGAAATTTCGACCATCTGAGGTCCTTAAACGCGCACTGAAACTGCTCAGTGCTCGGGATTCTAGCTGACCGCCTCCATCAGAAAGCGGTCGCGGTGGCCGGACTCTGATCTCGTGATCTTCGTTTCATCAGTAGAACACCACAACCGTTGGATCACTGAGGCTCATTGACGAGTGATTTCTCTATCAGCATATCAAAGTTTAACCGCTTTAGAGGCCTTCAAGAAACAATTTATCGGGGAAGTATGTACTTCGTTTGTGAATTGAATTCTGGTGCCGATCTCGTTTCCCAAAGTTGACCGAAGGTTGCGGAATCGCATTCCAGCCTCGGTGACCGCGTTCCGACGACGGTGAAGTGCACGTTAAAGAACACCAGGTGGTCTAAATTTTCGGAGCCCTCGTCATATCAGGGCTTTAGGACTTGAAACCACAAAATTATAAAAAAATAAAAAGGACGTTTCAGCTTTCTTGAAGGGAACCTTAACTGTTCACACTGAAATTGATTTTGAACAATGCTGCCGTCAAAGAAGCCTAAACGTCTTTTCCTGCTTGTGGCTGGTGGTCCTCATTTACTATTTGTTGTTAATCATTCCTGAATCATAATGTCTAAGTTGAAGCACACTAGAGCACATCATCAGATAAATGAAGTGTGATGGCTACCTGCTTTGGGAATTATTGTTGCACTGTGCACTGGCCCACGATAGGTTCGATTGTATATATATATATATATATATATATATATATATATATATATATATATATATATATATATATATATATATATATATATATATATATATATATATATATATATATATATATATATATTACGCATGTAGGAAACACGTGACTGGACATACAAGAAACACATGCTCCTCATCGCCCTGGAAATATCTCTGACTCCGCCCCCACAATGCATGTGATGACGTGATTGTTTTGATAACACTGTGCAGGTTTGAATCGTAGGCAAATCAAGGAGAACAAAAAAATAAAAGAGGCGTTGGTCTCACACTGGTGCTGTCTTTAATTGAGAAACCGTTCGGTGATTCACCGTGTGATCAAAACAAGAATGTTTCACAAACGATGACTTCGGATGCCGATGAATTTCGCTCATGCGGTGCTGAAAAGACTTCCTCAAAGCGAGCGTAATACGCTCGGGCAAGTAGCCTTCAGGTCTAATTTAAGATAGTTTCATAACAAATTATATATACCTTGCAAATTCTTGGCGCCTTCTCCGAAACACTCTTCGGAAGTTAATGAAGTAGACTCACATACAGCGCACAACAATCCACGAATCACTTGCCCAGGAAATCTTCATAATTCGCCATTGACGAGTGAAGTTAATTATTTATCACACGCTTCAAGAGCTTTTTCTCTCCTTTCATATCGGTGAGCGTGGTGTCTTTTACGCAGTGACGGGGATGACAAGGGGCAAGAAGATGCGCCCCTTGCTCATCGTCATGACAATGAACACTTTGACAACCAGAAAGATAGCACCGAATGAATGGAAACACTAGCAGAACACTCATTTTGTTGAGCGATGTAAGTAGTTGAGTGTGGTAATAAAGGTTACGTTGGAAGTTAGCGCCTGTGTTGTGTGTTTTCTTCTTGTGTACCCGTTCATTTAGCGTTATATATATATATATTTTTCGTTTTCAGTATGTACTAACAAGCCCAAGTTTCAACAGTAATGAGCGCTTTATTTTATTTCTTCTTCGAACGTGGGTCTTTCTTTTAGTGTGTTCTTTTCGAGCGTCGGGACGTGGTGACATTCCACGGCGGCCACGGCAAGTATGCAGCTCAAGATGGTGAAATTCGGGAAGACCGTGGAGTTTTTGGGTATGAAATCATTTGTTACTTTGAGGATTGCGATTTTTTTTGCCACTTTGCTGCGCTACAATGTTTAGTTCTCGAAAGCCCCAAAGTTTACGTCGCTATAGTAGTAGATATCTATCGACCTCTTGTCGAGTAGCAGGCACAGGTTTTAAAAGTTACGGAAAGATTTTTGTTTAGCTATTCAGCATGCTGAAACAGACAAGGGTTGCTTTTGTCTCCGATTCCTCTAACCAAACAAGCTGTTGGCACTAATTTGGCGCATGAATGTCGGCGAATTATACGTGGCCGCATGACGATAATCTGTCACTAACTTTTTATCTTCAATATAAATCGCACACTCTGCGTCGGTCCCATTTGTATTTTTGCGAAAAAATATTGATGTCGAGGCTTCATAGAATTGTTTTTGTATTTCGTAACGGAAGTTCTAGTGGATGATGATTGCTTCAAGCATGGTTTTGTACATTACTAAAACCAGCGTCCAGTAGTTACTGTCTACACAACGTCTACACATGCAGTGATAGTACTGAACTACTGCTTGTATTTTTAAACGCTACGTGACACTCGCCTGTTCCACGTTATCAGGTGGAGCTGTCTCTCTGCGTCCGAAGGGGCCCTGTTGTCGGCCATCCCGGAACTTCTTTGGTCCTGCAGTCTGTCGGATGAATGTTGCAATGAAAGGGTTAGGTACTGCGTTTTCGGTAATCCTGATTGGTAGTAAATGTAATATAATCAAGGCTTTGTTTATAACATACGGCCGTGCGCTAAAATCAGTTAAATATGACTGCCCTATAACGGATTCGTGCTACCCTTAAAAATCCACAAGGAAGGATGCAGTGCACTTTCCGGGCTAGTTTGGACCCGGGAGTACTATGCCGTTGTCGCATTGATAACGAAGTGGCAAGATGATGCGAAATTGCTGCTTCTACACTGCTCTTATGCTAAGTAAGTTCACGATTGAGGCCCACGTGTGTGCGCACACACACACACACGCACACACACAAACACACACACACACACGCGCGCACACACACAAACACACACACACACAAAAACACAAACACACACACAAACACACACACGCGTGCACACACACACACAAACACACACACACGCACACATACACACAAACACACGCACACACACACAAACACAAACACACACACGCGCACACAAAACACACACACAACACAAACACACACACAAACACACAAACACAAACACACACACAAAACACACACACAAACACAGGCACAACACAAACACAAACACACACGCACACACGCACACACACAAGCACACACACACGCGCACACACACACGCGCACACACACACGCACGCACACACACACAGAGAGAGAGAGAGACTAATGATGATGCACTAGTGTAACGAACATTTTTCTTATCGTATTCTTGGTCGATAAATGGTAATTCAAGATTCGGTTGATTCTTCAATTTTTTTTCTGCGATACGAATTAACAAGCTTTTACTGTACATGCTCAAGGTCAATATCCCTGCATTCCGTGAAGAATAAACAACACGAAGTCGCACGTATAAAAAAAACGAAACGATTCCTTCGACGTTTGAGCCGTTGAGTTTGTGCCCATTCAACGAGTGAATCGGTATATATGCGCCAGATGACACATCACTTACAGTTGATTGATAATTGTACCTTTAGTGCTTGCTGCATAAACATTTTAAATTTAAGATATACGATCTCCTATATCTCTGTCATGCTTCGCGTCATGAGAGATATCATGGAAGCTCAATAAAGTCAGCAGTCACGGTTACTCGTTTCTTCATACCATCTTTCTGTTCCATGCGCTGATGAACAGTAGGACCATCATGAAGGAGGCAATCAGTACGAAGGAGGCGAAAACTTCCTTCCAGTGACGCCGCGCCTTGGTGCGATACCGGTGCCAAATCTGCTGGTCGGCCGCCCTGAGTCGGTGATAGGGGGATGTGAATAGTTGCGCTTTCAGATAACTTATCTAAAAAAACTGAGCAGAAAGTAATGTTATAAAAAATCGTTCTTGCGTGTAATACGCAGGCCAATCGCAACTCAAGGTGAAGGAGCGAACTTTCAGAGCCCCTTGTGAACTGTCTTTCAACATTAAACATTGTTTATTTACAGGAAAATACTGGTTTTTCGTGCGGGAGGCAAACACTAAAGGCTACAAGCCTGGCGAGGTCTTACCCCTCATTAATTAATACAGTGTGCATCAGTGACAGATGCATTTACACATCAATAACATACACCTACATAAACGCCAGTTACATATTTCACCCATATTTTACACATTTAATTGATAGATGTTATTTGCATGCCAACATATATATGTGTTATATGTTATAAATGATAAATACATTCAAAACATCCATTTTCAGTATACACAAACAAAACTACAGGTTTTAAAACACGCTTATTTGCAAATATCATACATTCAGAATACAAGGTACTGAGAAAAACACGCCCTGTTGGAACCAATTGATTCCGTTTTAGTATCACGCTTCACGACAATAGAAATAAACAAAAATAAAGTGCGTAAGTACTGTTACATGTAAATGACTATGGATCTACAATGACGCCGTTCTAGTGTGGTGCGTCTGTTGCAAGTAAAGTTGCTAGGTTCCCATTACGACATAAAGCATAATTTCGTGATGTAGGGAAATAGAAATAGATATTCACTCGAGTGAAAAAAAAAGCGTAGAAAACTGCCCAAAAGAACATACAAATGGGTGCATGAAAGTATATAAAAAAAAAGATTGCGTTTTCCAGCTCTTTGAAATCATTTCGAGTTTTCACGTTACTTAAAAGCGTGCCCTTCGAGATGGGTTTCTACTTTACGCAAGTGAGTCGTTGCTGGCAGGGTCAATTCATTTCGTAACTATGGTACTCATGGTCGCCACACTCCTATATAGTTTAACGTAAACATTAGGCAGTTCAACCACAACCACGGCATCGAAAGCGTTATAATTTTGTCGACTTACTTTGGAAAGCGTATATGGGTTTTAAATGCAACTCAAAATTCAACCTTGAATCCTTCCTGTCATGGCTTCTTTAAAGAAGAAATGGCGTTGCTGACGTAATAAGAGCCGACGAGTCATGACTACACTTGTGAAATAATTGCACTGTTGGAACCTCCGAATCGTGAGGTGAAGCATCCGCGTTTATTCTCTCTAGAAGTTTCGATCAGGAGTTTCGATCAGTTTCTGAGCAGACGCAGAATAGTAGAGCTTGCCACGTGTGAATTTTTTCCGGAAAAGTGGATTACGTTTGCGTTACCTTAATGTAACCAGCAATACGCATTACCTGGCCAAAGCTTCTGACGACACGCGGGACCTGCATTAGAAATGACAAGGACATCGATATTAACATCGTGCGATATTGAGTCGGCATGGCGAAGATGTAGCCCGCAGTTCGTGAAAACTGCACCATTACAGAGCCACACTTTGATTGTTTTGAAAAGGGAAAAAAAAGGGGGTATCGCATAAAATGGTGTCACAAGTCTAAAAAGACACCGAGGAGAGATACCGACTTTTTTCTTATGCCAGTAAGTTAACCTTTAAAAAATATCGATAGCACGAGCCTTGCCCCCTTCAAGACTCTTGGGAAACATGCAAGAAGAGCGAGAACGAAATTCGGGTGGCGACGCCACTGTGACGTTTTCGCACCAAATGCCATAACGTCACAAATTTTGATCGCATCGACTAGGCTCAGCGTAGTTTCCAATTCGTAAAGATGAGGTACATATAGTCCTCTGAGAGGGCCATATAGCTAACAAGTTTCAGTAAATTTTGTTAAGTCAAAGTATCAGAAGAAGTAAAAAATAGCTTTTAAATCTTGGACGTTACGCGCGGCAAATCCGGTTCAAAATTTAAGAATTAAATTTTGACCTTGATCTTCTTTTGTGTTAATAAACATATGAAGGCGAAATGCATGTGCAAGTTCTCAGAGTACAATTTATCAATCGAAACTAGCTTGTTTCACTTTAACGTCGCCTCAAGGACGAAGCCTTCGTTCAGGTCTTTTGAATCAACACGTTTCGGCAAGCAACACGATCGCTCTTGACCGCTATTAAAATTACTGCAACCCTTTAAAACACAATAAGTAACGTGCTTCCGAAGAAATAACGGAATAGTGAAGTATCGCTAATTCATCTAGACTTTGTGTATTGTTTAAATCGACAACACGAATTAAGCCCTGCTTCTGTTTCAAACCGCTACGTTGAGTTTTGGGAACAGTGTGAACACTCTATCCAGATATAAAGCGCTTTCCAAAACATGGGCTGCTAAACTTCACTGTTTTATCTTTCGAGTGCATTTTGTGCGCGGGCGTTGGCTAAATTGTATTGGCGTTCGTAATTGCAATAGATAGAAATCATCTCGAAAGCAGAGGTGAAATAACAAATGGTAATTAAATAACAAAGTTCACCGGGTACTAATAATAGCATTGTGCTTATTGTAAGCTCGGCTTGGGTTCTACGTGCCACGGTTTGATTGTGTGACGAATAACATGACGCAGCGCAAAAAAAAAAAACGACGACAAAAACGACACACGCAACAGGGCTTCCACTAAGTTGTGAAATAGTGTACATTGGACATACCGTACTGGGCAGTGTTTTAATGATAGGGCTAGGTAACATAGCAACAATGTAAAAAGACACAGATAGGACAGTCATTTGACTTAAACTGTAAAAAAATGCGCATGCGTCTACAGGTTCGGGTACAGAAGTTTTTTGGCATTTGGAAAATTCCGAAAAGAAAGAAATTTTCAAAAAGCTCATTAGTAGTTAAACTACTCGTGAGAGATGTTTTCTAATCCATGTACTATAGCAACACGTATGTTCGCGATCTTTGAATATTTGTGGCGTGTTTTACGGCAAGCCGTTCTTGGTGGCATTGCTATCAGTGGTCCTGCAGGGTGTGTTTATTCTTGGTCGTCGTTTTTTCGTGCTGCTTCTACAGTTATTCGCCGCGCGAACCGCCTCACCCAAACCTACAAGTTGTTGATAACACAGTTCATGAAGCACAGCGTAGTCGGGGACTACGAAGTGCTTGCGGCTGCCTGGTGTGTTTTTTTTTAAGTGCACCTACACCTAACTGCACGACTGTTTTTAGCATCGAAGCTCCTTAAGGCGTGGGTCTGTCCATCCCTCTTATGTATGTAGTAGTACGTAGCCCACGGTGGCACATACCCGCTATAGAGTGGGTATGAGCCATAGGGGATGTGAGTTAGGAGATGGCGGTAGTTGTTGTTTTCCTCTGCACACGGCTCGTACCCAAAGGATTGATTGATATGGGGGGTTATAACGTCCCAAAACCACCATATGATTATGAGAGACGCGATAGTGGAGGGCTCTGGAAATTTCGACCACCTGGGGTTCTTTAACGTGCACTGAAATCTGAATACACGGGCCCACAACATTTCAGCCTCCCTCGGAAATGCAGCCGCCGAAGCCGGGATACGAACCCGCGACCTCCGGGTCAGCAGCCGAGTACGTTAGCCACTTGACCACCGCGGCGGGGCGTACCCAAAGGAGGGGATTGGCTGAATATAAGGTGAATTCGACCGATATTTTCTGCATTGCTTCAACTTGGAGTGTTCACTAGATGGACACACGGACGGACGTATGGACAGACAGCCTAGCGGACGGATGGACGAATGGATAGACGCATGAACAGACAGACAGACAGACAGACAGACAGACAGACAGACAGACAGACAGACAGACAGACAGACAGACAGACAGACAGGTAGATAGATGGATGGATGGACGCACTCACGGACTGACGCATGGACAGATGGACGGACGCATGGATGGACACACAGTTGGTCACACGGACGGAAGGAAGCACGGACGGGCTAACGGACGCTTCGCCCCACTTATCATCATTCACTCCGTGGGTATGCTGTGATTTTTTTTTTGCATTTCGCCCCCGTCTAAGGGCCGCCGCCTGGCCGGGAATCAAGCCCGTGGCCTGTGCGTTCGTAAGGTGACCCCTTACGGTGAATGTAGTTCGTTGAAATAATTTACGACTCCTAATTAAAAAAAATCATTAGGATTTTTTTTATAAGCACACTGTAGTGTCTTGCAGGGCCCATATATAACCCTTCCGATAACTCTTTCGCTCGGCTACATATTTGTTGAGGACTCGTGCACAACTGCAACGCCCCAACTTAGTTTCGACCTCCGGATGGTTTAGGAATAACCTGCGAAATCTCAAACTGATTATATCATCGTACAGATGGTCTAGGTGTGGGACAGCGTTGCCAGCTTTCTGATAAGTGGTTATCGCACAATCTGAGTGCGTGTACATCATAAAGCTGAACAATTCAACGCGCAATGAGCCAGTGCATCGACAAAGCTTTTGCGAGTAGCGGTATGAGAAGCCTTCGTATCTGGTGGTTAATATAAGACGACCAAGACTCACTCTTACCTTATTAACACCACGGACGGTGAACGAGACCAAGGCAAACGACGCATGTTGGGTGATTTTCAAGTCCCTGGACGCAGAGGTGCAGTCAAAATGGCGCACTGCAAAGATGGCCCAACGACGGTTCGGAACAAACTAGACACGATGATGATTGTGGTGATCGGCATTGGAGGGATGGTAGTAGTAGAAGTAAAAGTAAGAAAAGACCTTTGAGCTTGCGGCAAAGGTTACCCCCACCCCAGAAGGTATTGGCCAAGAATCCAGAATCTTTAAAAAGTTATTCGTGATATAATTTATGTTCTCGTAAATCATGAGGAAGAAAAAAATAGAAATGAAAAAAAAAGGAGAACGCTTGAGATTGCTCTTCAAAAGTACATCGTGATAGCGTAATCGAGGTTTCAGCCAGCTTCGGTTCTCGGTGCATGCCTCAACTGTATCTAAAAAAAAAAATGATTTGGCTGTTTGCGTTACACTGGTCGTTTCAAAGTATCATTGAATGCCTATTCCAATCACAGTTATGTGCCCACTACGCCATAACCATTTCTTTGGGAATCAGCGAAGGGCCCTCTACAGGGCAACACGCGAACGAACGCAGCAGTTCTCCATGTTGATGGTTCTGCTGCTGATGGTGATCAAATATGTGCGAGTGCTTTGTTGTTGGTGGGCCTCCAAAACACCCAACCGTTCTTCAATGGACACTTTTGACGCTTGGCGCGATCTACGCTTCTGCCTCGCAATATATGATACGTTAAGGAGACTACTCCTGCTACACAGAATTCATATAGTGTTTTTTTTTTCTGAAGCACTTTCAAACAATTATTGTGACTTTGTAAAGAAACACCTACCGGCCACGCAGATTGTCAGGGTTCGATTCTCACTCAGACCCGAAATTTTTCATCGAAAGCTGTGTATGGCTCGGAGAAACGAAAAACCATTCGACATTGGTGTTACGAGTTGTCTACGTTGTCTTTGCTAGTTACGTCGTTATCAGCGTCGTACCTAAGCACGCGTGCCATTGGCTGCGTTGCGAGTGACGTCATTCATCCCGTCGAAGCCGTGGCGCCGAGCTCGCGGGCATCAGTTTCTACTGAGAACTTCCACATGGATAAGCCACGGGCAACTCTAAATAAAAGCGCCGACAGTGGAAGCGTGAGAAAGTTCGCATTCGCCGGGCCGATGGTGCAGTCCGGGCACAAAAACATGCAGACCCGCGAGGCCTAGAGCCGGCAGCAACTGCGTACTGATGATACGGCAGCCTTCCAAGCCACGCTAAATCGCGAACGGAGATGCAAGCGCGGTGGTGGGCGGATCCTGCAAACCATGCCCTCGAGTAAGCTCGAGGGCATGGTTGCAACGACGCCCCGCCGAACAAGCGGCGTTGTGGGCACAACAGCGTCCACGTGATGAATGCGGGAGCGCGCTCGCCGAGAGTTTCTCATGCGGCACTTGGGCTTCGTCTGCCACGTCGGTGACCGCCCGTGGTTCGAGGAGAACCACTGTGATTAACACATTGCGAAACGAATTTAACCGTTCATTACACTCCTCCGTGACCGTGATCATGCGAGGCACGTGCATTGTACAGCCCGTGAAATAAGCAAAGTGGTAAACCCAAGCGGAATCTGCCAAGCCCCATCAAGAAGCACACAGATGTAACCTATGATTGTGAAAACCTTCACGCAGGGTCAGGTTGAACCCACTGCTAAACACCGGGAACGCATGTTTCACCTTCGGCTAAACATTTGTGCGGAGTGCTTAAAATTTCGAGAAATTACTCAATTCTACCGATAAAGCCACGCAATTTATCCTACCCCCTGTAAGAGCCTTACAAAGGCGGATGAGCGTTTACTCCTCCGCCGTTACACCAAAACATTGTTGTGCCCGGCAGAATTAAAATATCTCAATTCGGCCTGTACATGAAAATTCTCATACTGTGCGGAGAAGTATTTGGACATCCTCCACGTGGTGTGAGCATGCCAGTAAAAGCCCTCGCTTCACCCCAAAACAGACTCTTGTCTGGGAGAACTGAGAGGCAGCCCTTCTCTGCTGTTCCTAGCTGGCGAGCTAGAAGGCCCTGGTCAAGCGTCTGAGTGGCGTTGTACGCTAATGGGGTTCTGCAATTAGGAGCTCACCTAGTGTTTGTGAGGGGTGGCTCGCACCTGGCCACCTGCTTACTCCCCGTATATACACACGATAAAGCTTTTTCTCCCTCTCTCTCCTGGCGCCGGAAATTCTGCGAAGCGACAGTGTTGAATAAATTACGATTGAGATTTTTAACTTATGCTAATATTATCTTGAGTCATGTTTTCATTGTTTAATCTGCTGACATATAGTCGCTTTCGTTTCTGCATCAGAAACACTACCAGTTAGGCTTGCTTTAGAGTGGGATATGTTTTTTTTTTTCATTTGCGACAAAGACTTGCCTTTTAGGCATCATATTTTTGCGAGTATGTTTGTTAAATATGCGCCGTTAGGCCGGTGTTGTGTATGAAGTGAAGTAGTGTCTTGTAGAATGTTTTGTCATATATCCAGCGGTTGTAACTGGCTGTATCGCTGTAGCGAAGGCAGGCTTGACGGAGGTGACGGGAACGTTCTGGCTGCAACCCTTTACATGTCCATATATGACCAGCTGTCTGTAAATAAGCATGGGCATGAAGTTTAAAAATCCAGCCTAGTGATTGCGATTTCAATCGTTAGGGTTTTACGTATATTGTCATTCCATTGATAAAATTTCCAAGGGTGGACAGTGCCAACTAATGACCTTTATATTTTCTCCGGTAAATGCGACCATAAAAGTGATGGCACTACTACACCAGCTCATCTGCAGTTGCGAGGCTGCCTTTCTACTTACTTGAACACCACTCTTTACACATTTTATCCTCTCTACATTTGACTTTCCTTTGCAATGGATCTGACAAAAGTGCATGATTCTTGCAACATTATATAGCGCTTAATATCTTCTATTAATTTGCGCAGATGCGAGCAAATAATTAAATATGAAATTACATGTAACTGCAAGGAATAGCGGCGTTTGGTGCAGTTCGCGATTCAATGAGAGGCTAAGCTCGTGCGTAATTCATCGTATATGATGGAAGCAATGCTTCGTCGTTCCTCATGTTGCCAATGGGTCGTGGACAACGAACGTTAAATATGTTTCATTGCAGAAATGCAGGTGCACTAGCCTTGACAGCCTTGGATGCTTAAGTACGCGCCTTAGTCAATTAGAACTTTTGCGTAGATAATTACAACAAAAACAAATGGCTTTCATAGGTGACGAACAAATAAGCGAGTCGTTGTGCAAAAACAAAGGAAATGTATCAAGTAAATATATCCACAATAAACCTTTATTGAACTTGGAACCTTCATTTTAACTTTAAAAGCGCCCATGAATTCTACACCAAACGCGACATGTACACGGTGGCGGCCGAGATCGCTGTCACGTTAAAACGTGTACGTTTTGGCGCGCGTAGTTTTTTGCCGACCACTTCGTCGTGGCTAAGCACAGCGGACACACAAACTCTTTTGCGTAGGCGTCAGTCTAGACGGACCCGCTCTGTGGAAGTGACCAACCACCTTTCTGGTGATGCGTATAGCAACGGCACGCTTTACTTGATGGAGATGCCCTCGAACTCTTCGACGTTGCGTGTGGTGACTCATGCAGTATTGGCTTGGATAAACTCGCATTGGGTCCTCCAAGACACAGATCAATGTGTCGCGGGCCGCTCCCACGTGGAGACTGAGATGCCGAGCTCCTCAGCCGCCTTGCGGGCTTGGTGGACAGCCTAGAGCTGATCTGCCAAGGACGAGCTACGGATTGCCGCCTCCCATCTGGCAGAGGTGATGTTCGGTAAGGGAGAATTTGGTACTCTGCCAGGGCATATGTTCTAATGAAACTATTCCCCCACAATGTGGGCAAAGATTACCTGAGTTATAGGTCAGGGTAAATGATGTGCAACATTTTCAAAGTAGGGTACGTCCGGGTTTGCAAAAGATGCAGTGAAAGGCTGGTGCACACATGCGACTAAGAGCGGTCGCGCGACCATTTGCGACTGGTCGCAAGCAGTCGCAAACAATCGCAAACGGTCGCAAAGCGACTGCTTTGGCTCGTCGCTTCCTGACCGATTTTTTGGTCGCGCAACTGCAGCCGCAAAACAGTCGCAAACAGTCGCAACAGTCGCAAAACAGTCGCAAACTCCTGTGCCATCAGCCACAGCTGTGACGATGGGAGTATATATTCAGATATTCAAAGGCGCCGTCGACGTAAAGACGTTTCACTATTTTATTGACAACGTGGGGCACGATCCTCGATGTCGTCGAGCATCAGATAGCGTCGCACGTACAGCCAGCAGTGCTCGTTCAGGTCGTCGAGCTGCGTTCTAGAGGCGTCGTCGACGCCCCGGTGGCACTCGACGCGACTGCTCACGACTCCGGCGAGTCGCATGAAAGTGTGCAGGTCTTCGAACATTCTGAGCTTGTGGCGCACTCTGAACGCAAGGTCGGCCTCGGAGATGTGGAGGTCATCGGCAATTTTAGACAGTATCGCCGGACGATGCGGCACTTGCTCGAGGGCGGCGGCGTCGTTTCTGCAGAAAGCGAAGATAGTTTCACAAAGCGGCTGTCAAAGGGAGCGCGTGTCATTCTCAAATAATAGAAGCGTTACCATGGCAAGGACAAGAAAGACGACAAAAGGATATCTATCTATCTATCTATCTATCTATCTATCTATCTATCTATCTATCTATCTATCTATCTATCTATCTATCTATCTATCTATCTATCTATCTATCTATCTATCTATCTATCTATCTATCTATCTATCTATCTATCTATCTATCTATCTATCTATCTATCTATCTATCTATCTATCTATCTATCTATCTATCTATCTATCTATCTATCTATCTATCTATCTATCTATCTAGATCTATCCATCTAAGCCGCCTACGTCAGCGTGCTCTCGTGATCACCGACAACGCTGTCGTCCTTTTAGATCCAACATGCTACTTCCCGCCGACTACATTCCTCCAAAACCTCAACTTAACATTAATAGAGCACAGCAAGTTTAGGAAACCGACCATCAAGCAAGTTGGTTCAAAGCTAATTTCTAGAGAACGCCGCGCAAGAGACAGGAAGGGGTCCAGTGTTATTTCCTTTGTGTTTCTGTCATGTGCCGCCGTGGCCTTCCCAAATATCAGCTTCGAAGTCTTCGTGTGTGGCCGCCACTTCATACATTGGTCACGGCTGCTCGGCCAGATAATTTCCATTAAACTTGGTAATACCAGTCCATGTTCCTCAAATCAAGCTCGAGCGGCTACAATATGGCACCAGTTCTGAACATGCCAGGATGTGCTACAACTCATGTACTACATCCTAGAAATCGGCATCCCCGTATATACGCATTTGAATATGCCATTCGACAAATTGATAAACATTGAATTTTTTTACTTATCGTTTGCTCGCAATGCTAGACGCATTCCTGTCCTTCTAGCAAAGCGATACATATGAAGAACGCAAAAGCAACATGCTCCTACCTGTCCCAACATTCATCCGTCGTTAGAAACCGCGTGGCGCGAATGACGAGACTACAATTTCGCCGTGTCGCCTCTCGCACAGTGAACCAGTCCTTGATCACGTCTTCCGCCTCCAGCATGCCGTTGACGCTGACGCTCACGAGGTTGTAGCTTTCCCCGATCCCTTCGGACAGACACCGAACCAATGCGGCCGTTTCGAGTGTCCCGCCTACGTTGAAGTGAACCTTGTTAATATGGCGGGTGCCGTTCACGACGCGTGCTACGATGCTTGCGTGCCTCGGGTCTTCAACCCTGGCCTGCAAGCGGAGCTCTCGCAGGCCTACGTTACGAGATAGCGAGACGATTACCGCAGCCCAGTGATCGGTTGTGGATTGGTCGTGAAGGGAACTGATCAGGCGCAGTTCTCTTATCGACGTAGCGGCCTCGATGCACTCGACGACAGAATAAGAGAGGGTCTCATCTATGCACGACATCCACATGTCCATATGCACAGTCGTGACGTGGTGGAGGGACGGCAACGCCTTCAGGAGCCGCTGGAAATGCGTGTCATAGTTCTGAAACACGCAAGCATAGACACCCGAGAAGGTTCGATACTGGAGCAAGTCTATGCTTTCGTGCACGTTGTAGAGTTGAAACGAGACCTTATCTTCGGCACCATTCTGCCTCAGAATGCGGCACAGAACCGACTGGAAGACATCTTCTCTGTACGCCACTATGGTGACCTTCTTGAGATTCACTCGGGTCGGCAGTTGTATAGCGAATGCTTCCCACTTGTCCGGGGCGGAGAAGACGAATGGCATGTGGAAGGTGAACGTGACTTCTTCGATGACGTCGTTTCGGATGAGTGCAACGAGCCAGTCATCGAACTCCGTCCTCGGCGAATGACCGTACAACCGCTCAGAGGAATACTGATGCCCCACAGACACCTCGAAACTGCGCAGCGATTGATGTCCCTCGAGGACCCGCTGCACCAGCAGGGCGGAGTGCTTGCTATATACGAGCCCGATGAGTGTAACCTTGGTTAAGCTCGTGTTCTTCAGAAGAGCTTTCAGGACTCGATCCGTGCTGAAGCGGTTCAAGTCGCTACCCGCCACGACGCTGAAGGCAGTCAGTGAACCGCTTTTGGTCACGTACCCTTCGAAGGCCTCGTTAGAAGCTTCGCTCACTACCGACTCGTTTAGGGACAGTTCCTTCAGAGTCGAGTTCTCCTTGAGCGCCTGTAGAAAACGTTCGACCACGTAGTTCTTCGTGTCGTGGTCGATGACGACCAAATCGCGCTGGTACTCCTCCTGTTCCGCTGCCGGACTATGGCGCGATGGTCGCTCCATAAACATGGGGCCCAAGCCGCGGCGATTGATTCGCAGCTCCGGTATCTTGAGTACCCTCAATGACTTTGTCTTTCGAAGCAACATCGAAAGCGTGCCGAAAAACTCATCCGGGCAATCCTCGCTCGAAAGGCATTCAAGTTCTTCGAGCTGCACGAGTGAAGGCAAGACGCTCCAGACACCGTGGTCGGAGAAACGTTCGAACCCCAAGGTGAGGTACCTTAAGGACGCATTGCAGTTGTAACGAATAGCTTCGCCCACAAGTTTCACGTGCGACTTCGACCAGGTGTGGACGATGGCGACACGGATGACGCAGACATGGGTCTTCAGTAGCGCGTTGACGACAGTTGCGCACAGGTGCAACTCGTCAGGGGTACAGTACCGCAGGCTGGGCTTGTCGCAGCTGACGAGTGATAGCCGGCCGGGTCCTGGCGACGAGGACGAGTCGTCCCGCAGTTCTAGATGGTAGGGAAGAAGGAACTCGTTCCACGCCGCGAGGTGGCGAGCGATGTGGCATGCTCGCTGCTCGGTCGCCGTGCAAGCCGCAGTGTAGTCTATGGTTGAGCCCTTGAAGAGACCTCTAGCGTCGTGTTGATTAACAGGAGGAATGATGGGTGGCTCAACGGAAGGCACGGAGGGTGTGTTAGCAGCGAGGGACTGCTGAGCATCATTCCCGGGATGGTTTTCCGTATCACCTGCGTAGAATTCCAAACAGCGTAGAATGTCAGGAGGAGACGGAAGCTTGAAACAAAGAAAAATTATTGAAACGCAAGCTGTCTTTGGAGCCAGCGTTCCGGCTAGCGATATTGTGCTCCCCTACCACAACAGAATTAATAGGAAGAGAGGGCAAGTGCGAAAATGAGTGGGTAGGCGGGAAGAAAGAATGAAAAAGGCAGGAAGAACGCGGGGTTGATATTGAGATAAAATGGCAGCAATATACAACCATCTCTTTTGAGGTAAGACGGCAATACCCGCTTAGTCTTGTATCCTACTCAGCCCCACGCATTCCCTAATTTTCGCATTCCGCTCGCCTGCATAGTCTGCTTCGGTAGACTAGAGAGGAATCGAAGCTTACTCACGCTAAGCAGGTAGACACTGCTTTAAAGAATACATGAGTGCTATTCGTAACGCCCGCTCTAGTGGCATCCTGTGCGCCAACGATTTTTCATAGCTACGGGTCTTAAGCAGTACATCGGTTGTCACCAGCGACACCACGTCTTCCCCAAAAAACTTCATCGTTATGTTTCGTTAGTAGTAAATCAGTGGTCAAAAAAGAAGAAATAAAGTGACTACATTAGGTTTTCACCATTTGGCATCTGCCAATGCACAATCGCAATCTGTCGTCCACAGCTTTTCAAACCCCCATGTTCGGAAATGCTCCTTGATTTGAACTTGACTTGTCACTGCCTTCAACCGAGCACTAACACGTTTTGAACGTGATGTCTTTAGGTGGTGGCAAGGCAGCAGAATCGTATTTTAAACGCGTTGCATTGAGGAGAAGGCAAGTCAAGTTCAGGTTAAGAATACGATGGTAAGACACTCGAAACCGGATGCCACCAACTGAATGTTGTCACTTAACCCTAACCGCATGTAGGCTGACCCGTACTTATAGCTGATTTCGCATCGCTTACGTTCTGTTGTCCAATCCAGATGGTTCCTCATGTTTGGCGTTGATGAGCTCCGAGTGCCTTCTGAGCCTACAGGCGATGATACTGCTCCTACAGACTGAGTTTCTGGTCACTGAAAAGGGCACTAGCCGACTGCGGTGCTGGATGAATTGTTTCCGTGTGAAAGGCACAGCCCACTGCAGGGGGTCGGCGAGGAATTGGACGCGGATGCTTTGCATATTTATATAAAAACGCGTGGCAAATTGCGTTGTGTTGAAACATATGGGCATCAGCGTAAACGCTATGTTGGAAGTTTCGTCCCAATCGGTGCCACGAGTCATTTTGTGGCATTATTTATGTATTTATTTGGTTTGCGTACATAGAAAACACGACGACTGAGGAAATAGGCAGAGCAAAGGCTGACAATTGCCATTTATGAGGGCACAACGCCTGCCTGCTCCTTCGAGAAGGGGAGACATAGAGGAAATAGAAAGAAGGAAAGAGAAGAATGTTAAAAGAAGAAAACACACACACACACACACACACACACACACACACACACACACACACACACACACACGCGCAAAAAAAAGAATAAATAGTCACATGAAAAATGTCTATAAACTTGACGCCAGTACATATAACATGCCAGTGCTTATAGCAGTGCATATAAAAGCAAGCACCAGTTTTAAAAAATTGACATTTTTGCCATGGTTGGACTAAGGATGAAGAAACAGTACACCATGGACACTGGTGTTCTCGTTGCCTCGCCCATCAAACCTATTGCATCTCACCGCCGGACAAATCGGGCTTTTTTTGTTTCTCTTCTTCATTATCTCTCTCTCTCTCCACACACACACACACACACACACACACACACACACACACACACACACACACACACACACATATATATATATATATATATATATATATATATATATATATATATATATATATATATATATATATATATATATATATATATATATATATATATATATATATATATATATATATATGTATGTATGGCGTATTTGCGGCTGCAGATGTCGCTCTTGCTGTTCCGAGCCGCGTCGTTATAGACCTAAAATTTGAGGAGTGGAGCGTTGTACATGTACATCCCAATTACAGCAGCCTCGATTACGCGGCATCACACAGGCAATGCACAGGTCCCATTCCTACTCTGCATAAAAGGTACGCTACTCATAGGGGACATATACCATTAAGACGGACATTTGAGGAGACATAAAGGCGGCGGCCAAATTATGACAGATGGGAGACGTACAGTACTTGGCTACTGCTTGCCTACTTCCTTGCTTCTTCAATCTGAGCCAAATCATCGGTATTTGGTGACAACGCAGTCACGGGCGTCTGAGTGTATAGCGTGAGAATGTGGTGGCCAAAGCGTTTTTCAAACTTGCCAACTTGAATGGAACTTCGCTTACACAAACATTGATGATTGATATGTGGGGTTTAACGTCCCAAAACCACCATATGATTATGAGAGACGCTGTAGTGGAGGGCCACGGAAATTTTTACCACTTGGGGCTCTTTACGTGCACAAAAATCTGAGTACACGGGCCTACGACATTTCCGCCTCAAGCGGAAATGCAGCCGCCTCAGCCGGGATTCGAACCCACGACCTGCGGGTCAGCAGCCGAGTACCTTAGCCACTAGACCACCACGGTGGGGCTCGCTGATGCTGATGCTGATGCTGATGACCTCAGATGAATGGCGCTTACCCACAGAGGGGGATGGGCAAAGAACCGGGCGGCAGGACACCTAAATGAAACTAAAATGAAAACGAAGCCAATATGAAAAAGTAGTTTAAAAATATACTACCAAAAAACCAAAAATATTTTCTGAGCAAGCGGTCAAACCATCTCTGGTTTTTGATAGACATATCTACGAATTCTAAACTAAAAATCCGAAAAGGTTAGGGTTCACTAGCACGGTAATCTTTTAGTTGCGTTGATGTAATCAAACAGGGCTATGCCTCGCCCTAGCTTTCAGCTTTCAGTGCGCTATCAAGTGGCTGAGGGCAAAAGATGCTTTGACATTGGTTATCAATTTGCGTGACCTTTCGTGAAGGTAATTATGAGCTTTTGCCGTTCTCGAAAACCTGGGTTTGTACTGCCTTTAACTAGACTTGCTCGTATTCTCGAACGACTTATAAAAAAATATACGTCAATAAGGGGAACTACACTCACGCATATTTTTTTCTGTTTAATTTTCGCTTTCTGAATACGTATGCTTCTCTGCGCGGAGTATTGACTGCTGTCATACGATGCGACAACGTTGCAATACTTGTACTCATCGCTTGTTCTGACTGTTTTGATGACGATTGCTGCATCTCGTTTTCAGTGACACTGCCGGTGTCTGGAATCGACCAATTCGTGTACCTGTGGCTGGACATATCACGGCTGCCAGCAGGATGAGAGACGTACGAATGTGCAACACAGAAGAACCGCATCAGCACGAAATTACTGTCGCCACCCTTGTGCTGCAGACAGCCGGAATAAGCCTTCCGGCCTGGCGTGCATAAACATCGTCAATGCCTGTGTACGTTGCCGAGAAGTCCCTTGTCGTACTCGCCAAATAATTTAGCCCCATGCAATGCAGTACACACAAACTTTTTCGTGAAAGCGCTTGTCGCACGCGCGATTATAAAGGGTGGATTGCTTCCCTATTATTTATCGTGGATCTCGCTACTTCTTGGTTTTTGGGGGTATGCATGGAAACTCGCACCGGGGTGGGAAGTAAAGACTGCATAATATGTAAAGTTCTTTAACCATGGAAGCGCCTAACAGAATGGACGCTGCTATCTCACTCCACTTCGGGAAAAATACATCATTCTTTCCAGTCTGGCTCAAATAAACGTAATTAATTTCTATCGCGTGCAGATCCACGAAGTGAAACGTATTTACCGAACATTTTTAACTCAAATTACTACTATCACTACTGCTACTAGCGGCGGTGGCACTGAGTAGACATCAGCGCCGTGAAAACAAAACCGTAGCGTTGAAAGTATAACTATACATATAAGAAAGTAATTCATCGTCACCGGACAGTGATCAGGCCAACCTGACTAAGTGGTGCTCCGCCAACAGAAACCCGAACAAGGGGGATCAGCTTCGGCCCGTCCAGAGAGCATACGATGTGGTGGTCAAGGCTTAGCCTGCCCGTCCCAACGTGGGAGAAGCCCACTGCGCGCCTTAGTTGCCTCTCTCAAGGCTACTAGTAAAGTCCTATCATGCATCCATCGTGGCTCATCATTTTCCCGCAAACCGAAAATACCTAGCCGGCGTTAAGCATAGAATGTAGTGGCGTGTCTTTAATTTATAAGTATCGGCATTCGTTGGGAACTCTCTCGCCAGACGCCTTCCCGCAGGGAGTGTCGATGAACCGTTTTCGCGCCTTGTACATGACCATGCAGCGTCGGTCGGGCGGAACAACGACGGCAGGACTGTGTCCACCGCCCATGGCGCAGCTCAGCGCGCAGTGCATGACGAGAAAGAGCTGCTTGCTCGAGAGCAGCACCCCTGGCAGCGTCTGCGTGTAACCGTTATCGGAAGCATTGGAGTGGCGGGCTCTCTGGAAGGCCAGGTAGGCTATCCTGGAGCCCAGGAGCTCGTCAAGACGAGTCTCGTTAGGGAGGTCGCTTTCCTCGAGCCTGCTCTGCCGTCGAGTGTCATTCTGCGCAGGAAAACAATTCAGAAAAATATTAATTAAACATTTTTCACCTGGTCCCCACTTAGCTGTCTGTTCAACCTGGTCGGTCAGACACCATCACTCTTATTTCTCGTTAAAGGAGACCAAAGACAGATGGATTTCAATAATGGGAACAGCTTACAAAACGGCAGTCAGTCTTCTTCAAACATGTATACAGAAAAATTACGCTAGGACTCGCCGAGGCGACTAGGACAATACGATATAGACTCAGCCGGACTGCAGTGGGCATAGGTACATTAAAGAGGGGTGGTATTCTGCCCTACCCTCAACACGTGGGCTTCTTCAGTTTCCCCATTACAAATGAGCAATCATTTTCTTTCCTTGTTGTCGTTGTCTGCTGGCTCTTAAGACTGAATAGCGAAATCACGTGCGTGGGTTTCGTTTCGATACGTATGATCTTCAAAAGTTAACGTGAACATATGCTTTACTTACCTCACTGTAACCGGCGTAAAGACAGTACAGGCTGCTGCCAGTCACTTGGTCATCTCCGTCCCAGAAACGACGCCAGCGCTCCCCTACGGCCGGATCGTCGTGTCGCCGTTTGATCAACTCGTGCGCCACGGCTTGCGCGATGATCTGGGGCACGGTGGAAGAACAATAAGGTATTCTTCCACCGTGATCTGGGGTAATGCGCCAATGTTGTCACGTGATCGTACGCTAAAAAAAGGCAGTCTCTTGAGCTAACACCAGGGAGTGCACTGGGAAACGCCCGTGCCCCCATAAACTTATAAAATAAAAGATTAAGGAAGTTTGACATTAGTGGTACCAAGTCTGAAAGAACTGGGAAGCTAGGCAGCCTGCCTTGTTTCTCTTTACTCACACTCTCTATATTTCTTTCTTATCCCCTTTTTTGTCACTACATGTTTGTTTCGCTTTGCCTTTCTTTCTATGTCAGTGTCCTTTCCCATTTTGTGCTTTCTTTCTATCTATCGCTTCTATCTATCGCTTCTATCTATCGCTTCTATCTATCTCCCTCTTGACATACTTCTCCTTTCCCTCCCTTCTCTCTCACTTTCTAATATGCTATTTTCTATCATTTTGTGTCTTTATTTTTCTCCATCCGTCTACTTATATCAGTCTTCCTGTTTCTGCCATTTTTATCCCTCTGTATTTCTCCCCTTCTCTTCCTCCCCCTCTTTTTTCTTTCGGTGTCTCTGCATTGGGTCACTCACCCAAGAGGAAGAGGAGAACAACGGTATTGCGTGCCGGCTAATGGTCGAGATAATTTTCTCGTTCTGTGCATATTCACACAATTCCAACGCGCACCCGATTTACATGAACCAAAAAGAAAAAAAAATATGAGACCCCCGATTCTAACGTGCACCCGTTCTAACGTGCTCCTAACGAGTGCGTAATTTTCACGAACGAATGAAATGGGCAAATATTACGTTCATTCGCCGGCTCTTCTTCGATATCTGGAAATCGCTCCGCGTGCTGACCGTGGCGGCCTTTGCTCGAAGTTGTGCACTCGAAGATCGACTTCGGCAGCTTGTGCCAGTCGCGAACGCCAAGTGTACGGCACATCGAAATGACAGCCTGCACTTGTGTGTTGCCGCCGTATTTCGTGTGAAAATCACTTAACGTTTGAAATAACGTATAACGTCCGGAATTATCGTGGCAAACACGACGCATTTTCGCGGTTGCTGCACCCATTCTTCGACGAGGTGGCCCACAGATCGTACAATGACAGCACGACGCCCATTGCAAACGTCTGCAGCGAAGCAGAAAGCCGCAAGTAAATGTGCTTTCATTGTTGCCAGCAACAAATAAATGGTCACACGCCACAAAACGGCCATGACGATGGGCTGCAAATGTTGCGACCTTCGTAGAAGCCAAGTCCGCCTGTCGAAAATTTGCCTCAAGCGATGCCACGCGTTTACGAAATTTATAAGTAAAAAAAAAGAATTGACATTCCCAATTGGTTGCATTGTCATTTCCTATCATCTTGGAGTTTTTAAGCCGTCACAACTGCTTCTACATGTCATTTAGATGCGTGTTAAAGAACTCCAGGTGGTCGAAATTTATATAGCTTTCCCACGCGTTGAAACTTGTAAGCTATATGCATATATTGCCACCTGGTGTTCTTTGCCAGTGAACCGTGGGTCAGTTCTGTGCCGGTGAACGAGGAAGACGAAGACGAGCAACTCCTGCCAGCGGAGACGTCCTTGAAAAAAAGTTTGCGCGAAAGGTTGGCCTGATCTGATCGGCTAGGGTGCTTTGCTGCTTGCTCTCGGGGTGTGGCCAAGAATTAAGTAGCTGTTGTTGGTTAATTGATCCACCATCGTTTCTTATACTGCAATTGTTGTTTGATCAGTGTTTTTTTGTGCAGTTCAGACAAGACAAGATGTCCTTATCTTCGCCAGGGCCAGGGACTTTTCTTTGGTCTGCTTCTACGGATCCAAAGGAGGTGCCAGTGGATCTTTTTTTGCGCAACGGAATATCATCGGTTCCAGTGGCTCTAGTCCCGAACAATGACGGCATCATTCGGATGAAAAACCCGAAGATCATTCAGGCGGAATTACGGTCAGTGACGGCCCAATACCAGTTCATAACGGAGGTCCGCCAGTTTGGCAGAGGAGGCATACTGTGCTTTTCGCCAGACCAGTCCTGTGTCCTAGATCTGCTAAAGTGCTCAACGTTTGCATCCCAGCCGGTGAGCGCGTTCATACCTTCTCATTTAGCATGTACCCGAGGTCTAGTGCGTGGCGTCGATGCCAACATGCCACCCTCCGAAGTACTAGAGCTGTTTTCGCCAGCAGGTGCTATTTCAGTATATCGGTGTGGACGGGTGGTTGATAACAACAAAATACCAACTGAGTCTGTAATTGTGACCTTTGCGGGATCAGTCCGACCATCAGAAATTAAGGCTTGGCCTTTAATTTACAGAGTAGAGCCGCTCTCTCCTCGTCCGCTCCAATGCATAAAGTGCTGGCGATATGGTCACACAATGAAAGGTTGTAGGTCAGCGGTCAGATGTAAGGTGTGTGGAGAAGGTCACAATTCTAGCGACTGTCTGAGTGATAAAGAAAAGTGTTGCCTATGTAGCGAAGCTCATGCGGCCGATAGCTCTAGTTGTTCGGCAAAGGTACGTGAACTGCAAATTCTAGAGATAGTAGAACGAAGACGGTGTTCACGGAAGGAAGCAGCACTTGAAATACAAGCACGAACACAAGGCTACGCCGGTGTTACAGCTCGTAATATGCCAACAATGGAAGCTCTCTTTGTTCCTATTGCGGAAGCGATTGAGAAGGCAGTGGAGAAGGCAATGGAGCGCATCGCTGGGAATATTTGTGAGTCCTTAACCCAGATTTTATCGAACCAGATGGCTCAAATGTTGGGTACAGCGGAAAACAACCTCAGTGCACCACGTAACATTAGTGACTCCTCGGAGTTTGCAAAGGAGTATGACTCTGCTACGCCACATCAGGCTACGGAAGCCCTTCACATTCGTGACTCCCCTGAAATTTCAAAGAAGTATGGCTCCGATACGCCACAGCAACCTATGGTAGCTGCAGATTCAGTAGAGGAAGGTAGCGTATCTCAATGCGAGCCTACCAGGAAAGTGGAGGACTCAGACGAAATGGAGATGGATCCCCGATCGCTAAAGCGCTCGAGATCCCCTTTACACAAAAAAGGCATCGCACCTGTCAATTCAAAAACCAAAAAGTACCAGAAGAACACCCTGTCAAAAGCTGATTTTCTTAAAGAAAATATTCTAAACAAGGCCATCGCTGAGGCTATTTTAGAGCAAAAATAGGGTCACTTAAAATTCTTCATTGGAATTGCCGATCAATTCACTCTGCAGCAACTGATTTAATATATTTGGCATCAAAATTTTCTCCAGATGTTATTGCACTGCAAGAAACTTGGCTTTCAATGCATCATCAGTCTTTTCAATTAAATAGATTCAGATCTTTCCGTCTAGACCGTCCATCGAAAGGTGGAGGTTTGGCATTTTTTATTAATAATAGAATAAGTCTCAAAGCAAAAATTGCGTATAAGCTCATGTCACCTGACAGTGAAATTCTCGCCTTAGAACTAACCTTACCAGGTTGCATGCCTTTTTTGGTGATGAATGCATACTTTCCTAAAGGTGTAATAGATACTCGATGTTTAGACACTGCAGTGACTTCTAGTTATCAAAATAAAATTCTAATCGGCGATTTCGATTCTCATCATACGTGCTGGGGTTTCCAAACTGATCAATGCGGTAAGAGATTGTGGGAGTGGACAGCGGATAATAACTTCTGTTGCCTGAATTCAAGAACACCCACTTACATTAGTGATAGGTCTCGTTCAGCCTTGGATTTAAGCTTTGTGAGTTCATCACTCACTAGTTTGTCGTGGAGTGCGTGTGATTGTGCAACTAACAGCGATCATTTGCCAATATTATTCGAGATTGCTTGCCAAGGTATAATGTCAGGCTCTCAGACTCGAGTGTTTATTAATTACACCAAATTCAGGAAAGATTTAGAATCTGCTTTGGCAACTCATTCTGAAGAGCAAGAAGATACAAAAGCCATGAGACTAAGTGCACTGATCAAAAGAACATATAAAAATGCAGAATTCGTTGTGGAATCCGCAAAGAGCACAACCCACAGTCCGTGGTGGAACTCGGACTGTGCCCGGGATTTCCGACGAAGAAAGGCAGCTTGGAAAAAACTTATGTATAACCAGTGCCCTCAAAACTGGTCTGATTACAAGTATCACGCTGCAATTTTCAAATGCACAGTCTCTTTAGCTAAGGAACAACATGATAGAAAACATTATGATCACCTTTCAAAAGCTTGTAACAAAAAGGCGCTGTTCAGGTTCATGAGATCACGTAAAATGATGCCATCTAAAAATAATATAGGGTTTGAGATTATGTCCTTGGAAGAAACAAAGAAATCCTTAGAAATCATGGCTAAAGGCCTGGAGTGTAGATTTACATCAACTAAGCCTTACGATCCACAAAAACCAGCGTCAACGATTGAAGTTACTGAAGTTACGGAGGAAGAGTTAGCACAAGTGATACAAAGTTTGCCCTCGTCAGCTCCTGGTCCGGTTGGAATCACAACTGCTATGATAAAAATATTATACAAATTATCACCATGTGACCTACTAAACACTGTAAATTATTCGTTAAAATATGCCTGGATTCAGTATGAGTGGAAATTAGCTAAAATAGTGCCGATACAAAAAAGACAAGGATTCGGATATGTCATAGAAAACATTCGACCCATTTCTCTTACATCTAATATGGTGAAGCTCATCGAAAGAGTGCTCAATAAAAGAATTTTAATATGGATGGAGGAAAATTCGATATTAAATCCAAATCAAATTGGCTTCAGAACAGATTTTTCAATCTGGTGTGCACACGCAGGTTTAGAAAGCCGCATTCAGCTTGCTCGCAAAAAAAGACAACATGCGGCACTAGTGACATTGGATATAGCTAAGGCATACGATAGTGTAGAACATTCAGTATTATTAGACATATTAGAGAGCCACAATCTCCCAAAATATATATTGGCGTGGGTGAGAGAATTTTTGAGGGGAAGAGAGTTCTATTGCTTTAAGGATGGTTGCGCATCGTCAAAGTGCAAACAAACGCGTGGTGTCCCCCAAGGCGCTGTATTATCGCCAGTTCTATTTAACATCTTAATGAGCACTATACCGCATTGCCCGGACGTGAAGGTGTTTGTATATGCTGATGATATTGCATTTTTCTCGGCACATTGTGACATATATACTTTATATCAAACACAACAGAGATATGTTAATATGCTGGAGAGATGGGTAGATGCAGTCTGCATGACCTTAAATGTAAATAAGAGTGCAGTATTGATATTCCCGTTATCCGATACCATCTCAATTTCAACATGTTATAAACAAGAGCCCATTCAACAGGTGGAATCTCTAAATATTTGGGAGTAACTTATAATGCCAACCTAAACTGGACTCCTCATATAGAAAGCATGGCATCTAAAGCACAACGCGCCTTAGGAATTCTTCGTAGACTAAGCAGCCGCCGATATGGTCTACGCAGAAGCAAAATGGTGATGATCTATAAAATGTATATGCGACCAATCCTAGAATTCGGGTGCGTATTGTTCTCCGGTGGCCCTGCCTATAAAATAAAGCCTCTGGTTATGCTGAAACGAGAAGCCTTGAGATTGTGTCTAGGACTTCCGAGGTTTGTAAGAAACAATGTTTTGTATCAGGAAGCATGATTACCTACATTGCCTTGCCGTTTTCGTATCCTAACGGTTCAGACGTTTCTGAAATTTTATAGCTATGCGCCAAGACGATCTGAGTATGATTTTATAAATGACCCAGACAGCTTTTTTCTTGCCCATTGGCCACTCTTTCGAACACCTCAAATTGCTTTTGTCCAGAAACAACTAGATAGGTTAAATGTAAAAATTCGAGATGTGATTGCTGCGCAGGATACAAATCAAATTCTTAAGATTGAATTCGATGAGATTTTTCTCTCTAAGCCCAAATTACAATTCTATAGGGTCTTAAGTAGCCGACTGCAGGATTATCTTGCACACGTGGAAACGAATAATATTATAGCCACAGATGCTTCAGTAATGGATGAAAAGGCAGGTGTAGGTATATACTCACATTCGCTTGACTGGTCTTTTTCATTAAGATTACCGGATTTCACCCCAGTTTTTGAAGCTGAGCTGTTGGCAATAGTTCTAGCGCTGCGAAAGCTACCTTTGAATGCTGCTAATGCGATCATAATAACGGATTCTCTGTCAGTATGTACGTCGATTACGGCGTCAACAAAATCGATGGCCTTAAAGACGCTCCTTATGCTAGTTCCTCCTCAGCTGCAGCTACTGAAATTAGTATGGGTACCCGGTCATTGCGGCTTTGAAGCAAATGAAATCGCCGACTCTCTAGCACGAGCAGCATTGGAAGGGCCAGTACTATTAGTCCTTCCCGAAGTGGCCACTATAATGGCGACAAGATACAGAAAGCTTGCGCTCAGTGCAGACGTTATGGAAGCAATATTGTCAACACCAGAATTTACTCACTTAAGATTTCCATGGAAAAGTCATTGGTGTCCTACAAAACAGTTGGAAACCATAATAACCAGATTTCGATGTCGTGTCCCCCCGTTAAATTTCTATTCACATAGGACTGGTCTGGCGATATCACCACTATGCAACTTTTGTTCAGAATTGGAAACAATAGAGCACTATTTTTTATCATGTCGCCGATACAAATTGCTCAGGAAAACATTCTTAGCCCTCCCATTCGCTAGCCTGGGGTTGAATTTCACTATAGAAAACATACTTTCCTTCGGTGTTTATGATCTGGGCTTCAGCCACGAGAACGTTTTCTACGCAGTTTGCAAGTACCTGAATGAAAGTAAAAGAATTAAGCTTTTAATTGCGTGATTATTAATCATGGAAAAAAAAATAATTCCAACGAACACAAGAGCATTGTTTAACCATGCTGATTCTTATTCAAGGTAATGAATAATTGTTTTATCTGCACAAGTGACAAGCAACTATTGCACTCCTTTCATTCTGACTAGGGTGTCTTTTCTTTTTTCTTTTTTCTGGTGGGTGGTTTCGATATTTAAAAAAAAAACTTACTTAATTAAGTCATCGATTCTTGGCCGATCCCCCTGAGTGCGTACAAGCCATGTATGTGGATTCGTCATCATCATCATCATCATCGTCCTTCTTTGTCTGTGGGATTTTTGACAGTCGCGCCCTTTATACGATCCTTCGAGCTCTTAGCGCGTGACAACTGGTGGAGGTGCTGGGTACCCTATGCACCGAACCCCTCCTAGTACAAGAAGCTCCAGCCCCATACCGGTGGTTACGCCTGTTCACCGTGCTAGCCGCAGGATCCGTGGACTGGACCCTGAGTTCGGACTTCTCTCAGAGGAGACGACGGCCCCAACTATTCCAGGCAGCGCCGTCCCAAGCGGCTCCAACCCAGCCGGTATGGAAGGCGCAACGCCATCGCAATATACACTGTTCAAACCAAAAACGCCGAATCCCTTTCATGGTGCTGTCCATGAGGATGTTGAAGATTGGCTACTCCACTATGACTTCGTTGCCGCTCATCACATGTGGGATGACACAGACAAGCTCCGACATGTCTACTTCAGTTTGAATGACGGGGCATGGGTTTGGTACGAAAACCGGGCAGGTGTGTTCACGTCATGGGTGGACTTCAAACGCCGGCTTCTTGAAACATATGCAAGTCCCGATCGCCGAGAGCGAGCTGAACCTGAACTCCAGTGCCGTATGCAAATGCCAAATGAAGGCGTAGCAATGTATGTTGAGGACATGACGCGTCTTTTTCGACGAGCCGACCCTCACATGCCGAAAGAGAAGAAGGCGCGTTACCTGATGCGTGGAGTGAAGGAGCAGTTGTTCGGTGGTCTTGTACGCAGCCCCCCCAAGACTACGTCAGAGTTCCTTGCTGACGCTGTCCTGATTGAAAGCACGCTTCGGCAACGGACCCAGACGTACGAGCGACAAGTGAATTTTGCTTCTGCTACGGACTACATGGGTGGTCTTGGGGCCCACGTCGACTTCTTCCGAGAGCTCATACGCTCCATAATTCGCAGAAGTTATCTGTACCCTCAGCGCCCACTGTCAGTTCTTTGTCCGGCATCGTCCGAGATGAAGTTCAGCAGGCACTACGAGAACCTTCCTGTCAGACAGAGCCGCGGCCCCTAAATGACTTTCCTCGCATGTCGTATGCGCAAACTCTCCTCCAGTCAGCACCACCTTTGGCTCCGCTTCCCACCGCGGCCCCTGCCAAGCTTCCGGCAGACCAAACTCTGCGCCAACCTTCACAACATTTCACTCCGCCTTATACCTCAGCCCCAGCCATGCTTCAGGCAGTCCAAGCGGGCCCGTACCTCAGTGACCGCCGACCGATTCCGCGAAAATCAGATGTGTGGCGGGCCCCCAATTGACGTCCGCTTTGCTATCACTGTGGTGAACCTGGGCACATCTACCGACAGTGCACTTATCGACAGCTGGGACTTCGTGGTTTTTCGGCCAACTCCCCACCTCTTAGGTTCGGCCAGTGGCCTCCGGAAATCGCTGACTACGTTGCTCAGCAGCGCGGATCGACATCTCGGCACCACTCACGCTCTCCATCACCGCGGCGGTTCTCGCCGAATCATCGCACCTATGCGGGCGTGGCGCAGGGCCGGTCACCTAGCCCGCGTCGGGAAAACTAGCCTCAGCGGCCTTCAGGGGCAAGGCCGCTCACACTGGTCATGCTCAAGGCCCCCTATTGACGCGGACTGAAGATACCGACGATACATCGACAACGACACCACCGGCTGATTGCGGAAGAGTGTCCTTAGATATTCCTGTTCTGCTAGATGGTCGCGAAGTCAGCGCTTTAGTGGACACTGGTGCGGACTATTCCATAATTAGCGAAAAGCTGGCTGCCCTTCTCAAGAAAGTAATGACGCCTTGGAACTGAACGCCAATTCGTACAGCTGGCGGGCATATCGTCACGCCACTTGGTATGTGCACGGCAAGACTGCAAATCCGCGGTTGTACATTTGTTGCTAGTTTAAGCGTTCTCCGGCAGTGTTCTCGAGACCTGATCATTGGCCTGGATTTTCTCAGGGAGCATGGTGCTATAATTGACATTCGATGACGTCTAGTCACTTTCACGACCACAAACGCCACAACAGCTTGCGCAGACCCCAGCCACTCCCGAGTGTCTCTTCGCGTCGTCGACGACGCTGTCACGTTACCACCCCGTGCAACTGTTGTGGTTCAGGTGGCGTGGGACGGAGTGATGCACGGTGAAGCAGTCGTAGAAAGCAATCACTTGCTTTTGCTGTCTCAGGGTGTCTGCGTAGCGAGAAGCCTTGTTGACCTTCGTGATGATCACTGCAACGTTTTTGTCACAAACTTCAGCTACGAGCACCGGCACCTTTTTCCTGGAACTGTCATCGCCTACGTTGACCCAGTCGCCAATGTTACCGAGTGTTTTGCTTCCGAGGCCATCGGCACTGCTGAAACGCCTTTCCGCAGCGTCGACATCAATCCAACGCTTTCTGAAGCGAACAAGCAGCGTTTGAGCGAGCTGTTGCTGGAGTTCCACATATGCTTTGCACGTTCTTCGAAGATACGTCAAACACTGATAACGAAACACCGTATTATCACCTACGACGACGCGCATTCCATACGGCAGCAGCCTTATCGTGTTTCGCCAACCGAACGGCACGCGATTCAAATGCAGGTTAAGGAAATGCTTCAGGATGGCGTGATACAGCCTTCAAACAGCCCTTGGTCATCACCCGTCGTTCTTGTGAAAAAGAAAGATGGCACCCTTCGCTTTTGTGTCGACTACAGAAAGTTGAACAATGTCGCAAAGAAAGACGTGTACCCATTGCCCAGAGTCGATGATTCTCTGGACAAGCTGCGACGTGCGAATTATTTTTCGTCCGTCGACTTGAAGAGCGGTTATTGGCAAATAGAGGTCGATGAACGTGACCGGGAAAAGACCGCTTTTGTAACGCCAGGTGGACTTTATGAATTCAAAGTGCTCCCTTTCGGCCTCTGTTCCGCTACAGCCACATTCCAGCGAATGATGGACACCGTCCTGGCAGACCTCAAGTGGAAAAGCTGTCTCGTCTACCTCGATGATGTCGTTGTGTTTTCTGAAACGTTTGACGAACATCTTCGTCGCCTTCGGAATGTGCTCGAAGCCATTAGATCGGCCCATCTCACACTCAAGCCTGAGAAATGTAATTTCGGCTACGAAGAATTAAAGTTTCTTGGTCACGTCGTGAGCGCCGTTGGTGTTCGGCCTGATCCTGACAAAACTGATGCCGTCACTGCTTTTCCACCTCCAACAGACAAGAAAAGTCTTCAACGGTTTCTGGGTCTGTGCGCGTATTACCGGCGCTTTATTGAAAATTTCTCTAACATTGCGGAGCCACTATTACGCCTCACGCGTGATGATATACCATTTGTCTGGGCTGACGACCAGCAGACTGCTTTTGCGGTACTACAGCACCGGCTCTCTTCCCCTCCCGTGCTTGGCCACTTCGATGAAAATGCTGACACTGAAGTACACACCGATGCCAGCAATATTGGTCTTGGAGCTGTTTTGGTACAAAGACAACTTGGCACTGAACGGGTAATAGCCTACGCAAGTCGCACACTGTCTCGCGCAGAATCTAATTATTCCACATCAGAAAAAGAATGTCTCGCGGTCATTTGGGCAATAACAAAGTTTAGGCCATATCTCTATGGAAGACCATTTAAAGTGGTGACTGACCATCATGCTTTGTGCTGGTTGACCAATCTACGAGACCCTTCAGGACGATTAGCACGATGGAGTCTGCGCCTACAGGAATTTGATGTCACCATCGTGTACAAGTCAGGCAAAAAGCACGAAGACGCCGACAGGCTATCACGAGCACCTCTTCAATCCGCCAGTACTAGCGCAGAAGAGGACGGCGCCTTCGTGGCAACTGTCAGCGGACCGGATCTGATGTCTCATCAACGAAATGACGCCGATCTAAGAATGATTATAGATCATTTGGAAGGTGGCACCGCGCCCATTCCTCGTCCAATGTCGCGAACGTTGCCATCATTTTGCCTACGAAATGGCGTCTTATACAAAAGGAACGCCGGTGCTGGTGACAGATCTCATCTTCTCGTCGTGCCTAAAGCCCTCCGCGATGACGTCTTATTAGCCTGTCACGACGAGCCCACATCTGGCCATCTGGGCTACTCGAGAACTATGGATCGGGTGCGGCAACTCTACTACTGGCCTAAAATGTCTGCCTGTGTCAAACGCTACGTGAAGGAATGCCGTGAATGACAGCGTCACTAGACACCACATTTAAAGCCTGCAGGTCATCTACAACCGATCGATCCACCACGTACACCGTGAACAAGTATGCATGGACCTCCTAGGCCCGTTTCCTTTGTCTTCTTCTGGCAACAAATGGATTATTGTCGCAACTGATTATTTGACGCGTTACGCTGAGACGAAGGCGTTGCCACGAAGGACCGCATCTGAAGTTGCCAGTTTTTTTATGCATCAAATTGTGCTACGGCATGGCGCCCCGTCATATGTCATCACTGATCGAGGGACATCATTCACAGCGAAACTCTTCAGGTTGAGTTACACAACCCATCGAAAGACCACTGCGTATCACCCTCAGAGTAATGGTTTAACAGAAAGGCTAAACAAAACGCTAGCCGACATGATCTCTATGTACGTGGATGTGCAGCACAAAACGTGGGACGACATCCTGCCGTACGTAACTTTTGCGAATAACACTGCAACGCAGGAAACTGCACGTTTCACGCCATTCCGACTCGTTTATGGTCGAGATGATAGAACTATGCTGGACGCCATGATTCCATATGAGGACATCGACAAGCTCGACCAATTAGCCCCCGACATCAATGAGTACATTAAACGCGCTGAGGAAGCACGTCAACTGGCCCGTGTGCACATCCGAACTCAACAGTGCGCAGATGCACGGCGGTACAACATCCACCATCGAGAAGTTAATTATGAACCTGGTGACCAAGTTTGGGTTTGGACACCCATTAGGCGGCGAGGTCTCAGTGAGAAACTCTTGAGGAAGTACTTTGGACCTTACAAAGTACTCAGACGTGTGAGCTGCGTGAACTACGAAGTGGTTCCAGACGGAGGCTCACCATCATCCCAGCGCCGGTTACCACGCCCAGAGACTGTACACGTAGTCCGCCTAAAACCATACTTTACGCGGTGATGCGAATTTTCTTCTTGTGCCAGTGAACTCTTCATGTGAACAGTGAATGCCGTTTATTTCCGATTGCCGGGCCCAGGACGCATTTTCTCTCGTGCACTAATTTGTTTAATGTTTTTTTTTGTGTCACCTACTTCGACCCACTGCTGTGCACACTTTTGTTTGAGCATCGAGTCGATGCTCTCTTAGGAGGAGGAGTAATGCCACCTGGTGTTCTGGTCAGTTCTGTGCCGGTGAACGAGGAAGACGAAGACGACCAACCCGTGCCAGCGGAGACGTCCTTCTTTGTCTCTGAGAATTTTGACAGTCGCGTCCCTTTATACGTTCCTTCGAGCTCTTAGTGCGTGACAATATATTACACGAAACACACAAAACATTCATTCGAACGCGCACATATATCACGGTCCAGCCCTTCTCCCGAAATAAAGTCATGACCGTATACGACCCTGCTGTTAGGGCAGATCGACATTAAAATGGTATACCTGTCCGAGAGCGGCGAAGTTGTACGCTGGCAGTGCTCTGACGTCATAGTAAGGCGGTCGAAAGAAGGCCGCCAGCGAGTCCACGTTGACCACGGATACCATCGCGGGTAGCAGCGCCTGCACCAGCGGCGGCAGGGCGTGCCACGCTCGCAGACGTCGCAGCCACAGCTTGGGGAAGGTGGGGGCACTGGCTGCCTGGTCTTGCTCTGTAGTCGTGGCAGTGTCCTGCGGCACGCGGGTGTTGGGGACTACAAGTAAGGCTCGCTGGGGAGCCAGACGGGGCGGGGGGGGGGGGGTGCTAGCGGTTAGAAGAAGATGGCGCCTAATTTTTGCAGCCCGGTTGGGAACACGGCGCACGTTACAACTCGCGCGATCTCTCTCTCTCTTTCACTCACACACGTGCGCGTGTTATACATACAAATGGCCGTATGAACTCCTTGGCCACAAAGAAATAAAAAAAAACTGATGAAAGGGGGAGATGGAAACTTGCGGTGAAAAATCCGTAGGCCCCACACAACTCCTGTTTACGAATTTTTCATAGTCACAAGGAGCAAGACTAACCAGGGGGTACGTGGCGCATCAGGCCCGTGTCCCCCTTTCTCCCCCGAATTTTTTTTCGCCATGGTGAACACAGCTTAAACAATGACCATTTCAAGGGGCCCGGGTGCTTACCCTGACATCGAGGTGCCATCCCCCCCTCCCTCCAAAAAACTCCCAAGCATTTCCCCGAGGGTGAACATGGTTAAATGCGAATGCACGGGGTGATGCTATGAGGGGTATTTATTAATTCGCACTATTATATTGATTAATCACACTATGGTGCCTTTATGGTGTAATGGTTCCTGGGAATCGCAATTTGATCACACGGGGGAGTTTACGTTAACTCACTGGCGAATGCCAACGGATTTTAACTTTACTCCCGAGCGAAGGGGGAGGGGGACGCGCGCAGCGGCGTTAAAGATATAAGGCGCGTTACTGACACCGATATCAGCGTCGCGTCCGTGGCTTATTCGGTAGAGCGTCGCGCTGCGGCCCGCCACGTCCTCTTTCTTTTAAAGATAGAGAGAAGACTGCGGACGCCGCCGACGGCGGTGGATGGTTTGGGGTCGCTTATAAAGTGTATTCACACTTAAAAACGTTTCTGCCTACGCCCCTGAGCCTAGACAAGTCGCTCGAACGCGAAAGCCATCTTCTTTTTCTTCTCCGTCGATTCTCTTGGTTCTACCCTCCCTCTCCCCCCCCCCTTATTTCGACAGCTTTATCCTGCACCTAAAGTGGTTCTGTGTTGCCTCCAGACTCCAGGATAGGACACATCGGAAGCTTTCATCAGCTCACGTGGTTCTGCGTTTCATCCCGAGATCGGCCCACGTTTGACGAAGCGGTGAGGTCGTACGTGTAATGGCGTTCATTATGTGAAGTCGCGTTTTGTGAGGTCATAAAGACAATGTTCTGGCGGTCCGTCCCGTATTGAAGACGTAAGGTGAGGCCAACGGTTAATGTTTTTTTTTTTTTGCAGCACCCGTGTTGGCGCCGCCTACAGCGACGATTTAGGGGCGGCGCTAAGGGTGTGCGCAGGGACGCTGGAGCATCCCCTCCCCCTTCAATTTTTGCCTGCCCCCTCCCGGTTGCCCAAGAAGGAACATAGTCAGAACGCAATGGCTAAGGTCTCCGCCTCCCTACCCCCCTGAAGGAACTCTGGTATCGTGGGTCCGCCCCCTCTCGGTAAAATAATCTTGACGCCTCCCCTGCCACGGTTACGTATTGCGTTTTATGAAACATTTAAGTAATTGTGCTCCATTCACGCATATTCATTGAAGAAACCGACCACGTCCAATAACTCTTCATATGAAATTGGAATTCTTAATGCGAAATTCCATCTGCGCACGTAAAGTGATAAAGACGGAAGGATAGCGAAAACGTTCCGAACCGTCTTTGTATCTCCAAGCGCCCTGAACAGGTACTCGGCTTCAAAGCTCCCTGCTGGCGACTCCGGGAACAGTGCGACATGTCGGCTTGCAGGCGTCGTAGAGCCTTCTGCGGACGCTGCCTTGCTTGCCACGACATCTTGTAGCTTCGCTCCGTCCCTGAAAACGAAGGCCGCCGCGTCCTGGAATTCGGCCATGAATCTGGTCACGTTCGATATGGTCTCGATTGATACGGCATTTTCGCCTGACAATAAAAGAAAGAGTTGCAGATAAATGTCATACGCGGCGACCAGATGATGTCTCACCCTACGTTGGCTTAAATAGAAAAGGGGCAACGGGAGAGATAGGGGGAACAATGAATTTAGGAAGACATTGTAGCACGATTGACATCGGTCTCCAAATTGTTGCTCCTCAATAGCCCACTGGCGTGCGAAGGATTCTCAATGACGGGGGAGGGGGGCAAGTTTAATTCTAAATAATAATTTTTCTTCAATGCGATACAACCGATTTGAATATTTTGAAGATTACACAAGCGCGCGGCAGGCAATTATCCGAGTTTTGTGGTATACACTGAAATGTGCTCTATTCACCTTCCAGCATGTCCAGTGCCTTGTATGGCACGCCAATGACATTGTCCACAAGGCGATGGCACTTGTCTTCCTGCGTCAACTGTACAATAGAAAGGAAGATTCGAGGTTGGGATGCTTTTCGAGACAGTTAATTCACATAACTGTTGGCATCATGAAATGCTAAAACACTGTGGGGCATCATTGCAGCAGCAGATGACCGGTGCTTGTCTTCCAGTGGTAACTAGGCAACAGAAAAGAAGATCCGAGGCAAGATGCATTTTGAGACAATTAACATAACTCATTGTTGGAATCTCATGAAATGCTAAAACATTTTGGAGCATCATTACAGCAGCAGACGACTGGTAAATGTCTTGAAGTGTTAACTGGACTATAGAAAAGAGGATCCGAGGCAAGATGCGTTTTGAGACAATTCACATAACTAATCGTTGGCATAACCATAAGATAAACAACCGTGAAGCAACATTACAGCATTAGAAGACCAGAAAAAGGCCATAAACGTTCACACTAAATGTACTAGCCCCCCCCCCCCCTCTCCTTCTGCTTTAACGAACGAGCATCGTTAAAAGAATGGTGGCTTGTGAAGCATCTATGTGACGAATCTAATCTCTTATATTCTAAACGCGGTGAAAATAGACATGTAGCTGGTATCAATACAAGCTCTGTTTATTGAGCAGTCCGCCGAATCCTGTAGGCAGACATATTCTCACGGGAACCTGGCGGACGTCTCTTGCATGATCTAAAGTGGTTTCAAATGAATCTTACCGATATCACGTATGCAAGGGCGATGTGAGTTTCTTAAGTGTATGTTATCTGAATAGTCATTAGCCGTGGGTGGCGTTAATTCTATGGCACACAATTTACTGCACCATATCATTTGGCAGTGGGCTCCACAGTATAGATCTGCATGAGTCGGGAAAATGTTTAGCGCATTGTAATCTAAAGATTGAACGTTGCTTGTCCGTATATTTCGGGGCTTAGCTATCATGCCTCCATGAGACGATTTTGTCACAGACATTAAGCTGTCTAGGTCTGATCGAAAGCAACGTTGATTGGACGAAGACTAAAGAGATAATAAAGCACAGTATAAAAAATGTTGGTGATGAAAATACACAAACGAAAGAGCAGGTATAGAGGCTTGATTGAAGACATAAAAGATCACCCAGAGATAGGCAGGACTGCTGGATTTAAATATTTGGAACCGTATTAGAACAAGCTGACGGGACGTCTGTCGATCGGTGCCCAAGGATGACCCTCCTTGACACTAAGCCCTGTTTCAAAGGAGGTGCCAATAAGTAGAGTAGGTTCGTTGTGCAGACCAGCTAGTAGTCGATGAATCCAAACGGTTTATCCATTGTCATATAGTGCATAAGGAAAGTGTTAGTTAATTCGTCTAATGTGTTTGTTGTCGACTTTTGTGTACTACTCTAAAGATGTCGTCATAGTCATCATCAACCATCTGGATTTTTTTCTGAACATATTTAAATAGTTTCGTGAAGATATCTACGTGATAGAATTCTGAACTATTGTGCTCTCCATAGGAGAGACATTTTTGTGCCTGTTGCTGTCTCCTGTAGATAGTATAGCCTACGCAGCGCCATCTAACCATGGCTACGCCATCCAGGTTCTCGTACGCGCCCGTCCTGTTGAGAGCCTCCAGGACGTCCAACTTGGGTCCAACCAAGTATCGAAGAACGTGCCAAGCCAACACGAGTCGGTTGTTTAGTCGCTGGTCTGGACGCGACAGGTATGCCACCATGGCCAGCGCCTGCTCTTCTGCGGTCACGTGCTCGTAGGAGGCGTGCTTCGAACGGCCGAACTGGGTTAGCAGCTCCTTCCAGTGGTCTGCAGGACATAGTGGCGACACGTTCTCGAACTTGAAATTAAATCTTGCGAAATTAAGTTTCGCCACACCATTCGTGCTTATATTGGTGAAATATTGTTGATGTACGTGTGCGTAACTATACACAGGGACTTAAGAAGACGGCTCTCGGTCTTCGCGTGTTGTCCCGTCTTCCAAAGTCCCTCAGTAAGTGTCGTGCTCGTATTTCAAGGTATAATGTGAATCACGAACTCTCCCAATCAGACATCTTGTCCGAGAGTTCGCGCATCATTTGCCAAGAGGTAACGAAGCTATCTCGAAGAACTGTTTGAGCGTTCGCAGTCTTGCAGTATTGGCGAAAAACGTGCATTACAAGACAATGTTATTATTGACTGCACATATCGTATACAGTGGTTATGCGAATAAGTTAACGCAAAAGTGTCACGGTTCCTTATGCACTGTGCTAAGGCGACTCAAAGGGCAAAGCCATCTTTTAGAGTGCAGCTTTCAGGCACCCGCTTCTGCTTTGAGTGGTGCCGCCGTTGGCATCGGTGTTACCGATAGAGCGAACGACAACACACGCCTCTAGCCCTGGCAGTTTTCCACGGCAATATGTAACGAAAGTTACATAGCTGTGACTGCGGAAAACCACAACTTCAAACACAGCTTCACACTCCGAGCCGCGTAGCGTGATTGCCGGTGATCTTTTTCTCCGTCGGCTGTACTCATTAACGCCCTCCTTAAGAGCCTTTTTGCATCAGACGTGATGTTTTCGTTTTGTTCTGAACACACTGGCACTAACAAGTACTGTGCAGCCTTGCCTAATACAGTCACAAATTGCCGAGAATTCCAAAGTTTCCCAACGCTCGTCTCCAAACTTTCGCCGCCGTCTGAACGAAGTTGTGGTAAAGCAAAGAGCTCTGCTGAGCAGCGTGGACAGGGTGAACGAATCATACAACGGCGAGTGCATGCATTCGCCGTTCTATGATTCGTTTACCCTGTTCACGCTGCTCAGCAGAGCTGGTCTGAAAGAATCGCTGCTAACTGACCTTCTGGGATGCCAGTGCTGTTGGACAGACTTGCGATGCTCAATTTCACAGGTTGATCGGATCCGTACGTGTCGTTCACGAACTCTGAAACTGAACACCGCGAAACTACAGGTGTGTACTCGAGTGCACAGTAGGCATGCAGTACATTCTAAGATGCAGGCGACAAGGGGATTTTGAGGAGTACAAACGTTTGGACTTCTAACAAAACAACGTGCACGTGGATACTACAGAGTTAGACTTTTCTTCAGTATGTCATTTACCATAGCGAAACCGAGGGGTTCGAGTCACAACTTGAAGCGCAAAGCGAGTTTCCTGCGCAACGGCTTCGAAAAAGCTTTGAACACGGGTAGGTGCTGGAGCCATATTTATGATAAGTGGTCATCCCTTCTTCAAGGTGGCAAATTTTCAAGGCATATTATGCCTTGAAGGCAAACCACATTTCGAAACATTGGCTCTAGCGACACGCACTGCTCATCTCTCCAAGCATTATAATTTCCTGGACTTCTACCCTGCGTAAAGTCTATTTGCTTTAGTATCAAAACAATAGAGTAATTTCACGGTAATTTGAACTAAACTAGCCCGTAAAAAACTTTGACATCATGTCGTAGTAGTGATTGCCACAGGATGGTGTCGCGACCTTTATTGAACAAGAGCACCTACATTTAAAGTGGAGGATAAATCTAACAGCCAATAACCATAGTACGTTGTTCGGTAGGCAGCCCACTCGGAAGGGTGGGAGCTTACAACAAAAGCCTGACGTGGCTACGATGAATAGTTTTGCCGAGAACATTTCTGTGACGTCACACATTCTGATTATCTGTGACGTCACGATGTTTCCTCAGTCGTCGCCGAGTCTCAAACGTTCCAGACGCGATGAGACATATAAGGCTCAGTATCATGTACGCGTGCGTTTGGCTGCTGTAATTATTTACTTTCATCATCCGAATCCATGAGCTGCTCCTTGATGGTACTGTTCCCCACGAGAGCATAGTGGCTCAGGAAAGTCCGGTAGAACCATTCAATGTCCTCCTCTCCCATTGTTCGTGAAGCGGCGATGAATTCATTCACCTCAGGGTTTAGGGCAATCTATAGACAAAAGAAAGTGGCCACTTTTGTAATTTTTTGTTGCGACAACTGGTTCGCAATTGTTGCACAGTGACAATGCTTCTAAAGTACGAGTAAAGGTCATTGTGTTGTAGCCTGTAGGAGACACAATGAAGCTTCCCTCAGTTACACGGGGTCGACCTCTTTCCCGCTGACTAAGAATTGTTCCTTTTCTCTTTCTTAATCATGTAAATATAACCAGTTGAGCATATCCAGTCACACAAGCCCAGTGGTCCAAAGCTCTCTAAACAGCAAGTCAGCAAGAGCGAGTTGACAGACTCGTGATGTGTATACGCACAAGGCGAATAAAATTTCGCCTCGAGGTTCCAAGTACCAAGATCTGGAAACTTCAGCAACTGCGTGCAGCGTGCGTATGTCGTGCACTGCTGTAACATATATACGCTGTTCTAGCACTTTCGCGGAACCCTCGTAACAATTGTAAGAATTGCACGAAGGTCGCCAATTTTCATATAATCATTGTCTTCATAGGTACTCCAGATAACTGATGGAGTGAGCCGTGATCTATTTGTTTCTATTGGCCCCTCTAAACTTGTCAAGTCCATAGTTCTACATATTATTTTTGCAATTTCCAGCCCTGCGCTCAAAATCCAGTTTTTGTCGGAAATCAAGAGTCTGCTCCATAAGTTCTCTCTCAAATCTCCTTTAACCCATTAAGGGCCAGTGTACTTTACAAGGTATACTTCCTTTCTTTTTTTTTGGGGGGGGGGGGATAGAAAATACTCAACAGAATGTTCTGAAATTGCTCATAGGAATTTTGGAATCGGAGAGGACATTCAAGACACGTGTGGGATTCCTTGTCAGTCTACTCTTGATCAGATGCTTCGAGGTTCGTACGCACGGTGTCTTGTGAATGATTGCGTCTCGACTAAGTCACCGTAAAAACAAAAAAAAAATATCATGTTCATCGGCCCTATTCAGGACCCCAAGCACCTCCTTCATAATGAAAACTGCATACTCAGCCAACAAAGGTTTTTGCCTGTTTCGCACCTCTTCTACTGGGCATTCCGACTGGGACTCATATCTTAAATCTATCATATCTTAGCTGATGACTCATATCTTAGGTCTACAGTGCACACGAAAAACAGTGACTATACGGTGAAGAAAGTGGCTGTGTATGTCTTCGCCGTGGACCGTGCCTTCCATCTGCACTTTAATCCTAACATATTGACTCTAAAGAGCAGCTCAACATTATCGGCTCAACAGATCGCCTCATTTTTTGTTCCCGTCCCAACTCACATCGATCACAAACGGTGCCGACGCCTCGCCGATGACGTTGTACTTGCGCGAGAACGCCACCGGGGCGACGACGCCGTACTCGAGCGACAGCTCCATCATGCGTTTCAAGGGGTCCTCCGCCGGGTCGTCCACCATGTGACGTATGTCGAGATTGAAGCGCGACAGGAAAGAGAGGACATCCTGGACGCCATCTTGCGGTTTCCGTGCGTACTCCGCGCAGAACCGCATGAGCTCATCGCCGTCCGCTCCGACGGGTCCGTAATGGTAGTGTTCGGTGGCAGAGTCGTTGCCACTGCCACGCTCGTCCACCGAGTGCTTCGCGCGCAAAATAGCGTGAGGTGAACATATTAGGCCAAGATAAACACAGAAATAAAATGGTTGGGCGTTGCTTTGCTGTCGAAAACGCCAATGATACTAAGTGGCGCTAATCATTCATAACTTCATGGGACACCAACTAACTCAAACTGCTTTGCATAATTAGGTCTTTTAGTAATCACAGGAGCCTTAGCTATCAGCTCGAGGGTACACTTTGAAAACCACAGCATATCCATGGAGTTGTAGAGAGGAATAAGACTATGTGCCGCAGTGGGTCACGATGACCATCGGAGCCTGGGTCGTACCTCGCTGGGTGTTCTCTTCAGCCGTTTCTGGGATGACAGGTAGTTTCCTGTTGCGGAGCTCCAGGTTGAGTTAACCCGCACCTCCACCACTCTGGATCGGGGTTAATTGGTGTAAGTAGTACTTGCACGGTAGGTGTATTGCTGCGGAAAGCTGGCGGCAGCAACCGACCCAGGAATCACAGCTCTCGGGGCAACAGCTCGCGCTCGGCTCCTCTCGCTAAAGGCGTGACCCACTGCGACACATAGTCTTGTCCTTTTCTACAGAGTGAATGATGATGAGTGGGCGAAGCTCCGGAGGTACATCGGTAAACCGTGAATCCTCCGTAAATCTTGCCCAGTCGATCATTACGTAAAGACGGTGAGTACGCGCTGCAGCCGTTTTCCGAGCCCTCCGTTCTGCCGCCTTGACTTCGTCGCTCATACTAGAAGCACACAGACTGCCGGCGAAAGAGGAAGCGCGCCAAGAGCGAACGCATTTTAACGCAAGAGCGAACGTGGTCTCTTATCACGCGTGAGCACGCATCAGATTAGAGCGAGTGCCGCCGCACCATCTCGTGAGCAATACGAGCACTAGCTGTGCGAGCGCCACGTTGCCATCGCCATCCAGTGAGCGCTCCGAGAACTAGAGGTGGCTACGAGGACGCGGGACTTGCCTACGCCTTAAGGAGCTTCGCCCCTAAATGATGCCCGAACGGTCGCTATTTAAAACACACCTCAGTTTCGTTTGCAGGGAAGCTCGGAAACGTGACCGTAGAGTCGCAGACAAAAGTGTTCCGTTTCTTGCAAGAATCCGCCTGGCGGCCGACCATGTCGATGAACCAGTCTTTTATTTGCAGACACACGGAATTGTTGCATACGGCTCTGATTTTTTCGGGAGAAACTTTCCAGCGAGGCCTTTTGAGACTTCCGTCGTCATTGTCGTCGTCTTGCAGTTCGGTCTGATTGGGCGCTTTCGTCACCACTTTCGGTGGTGACGTCCCCAGACGAGCGGCTGCTCGCGCCCTGTCTTTCTCTTCGGCAGGCTCTTCGAGGGCTGCTCGGGCCACCACCTTATGTGGGTCGGTTGTCTGTGGGGGCGTTATAGGCAATTAACAGCAATCAGGTGAACCATTTGTATTAATCGGTAGGGTTTTACATTTCACAACCACAATATCATTATATGGTGGGGGGCGTCGGAAAAACTACATTTGGAGTCCTTAAATGCGCACTGAATGCGATACAAACGATGACTTCGAATGCCGATGAATTTTGCTCACGCGGTGCTGAAAAGACGTCCTCAAAGCGAGCGTCATACGCTCGGGCAAGCAACCTTCAGGTCCAATTTAAGATAGTTTCATAACAAATTATATATACCTTGCAAATTTTTGGCGCTTCTCCAAAACACTTTTCGGAAGTTAATGAAGTAGACTCACTTATAGCGCATAACGATCCACGAATAACGTGCCCAGAAAATCTTCATAATTCGCCATTGACGAGTGAAGTTAGTTATTCATCGCACGCTTCAAGAGTTTTCTCCTTTCGTATCGGCGATCGTGGTGTCATACGCAGTGACGGGGATGACAAGGGGCAAGAAGATGCGCCCCTTGGTCAGCGTCATGAGGATAAACACTTTGACGACCAGAAAGATAGCTCCGAACGAATGGAAACACTAGCAGAAGACGCATTTTGTTGAGCGATGTAAGTAGTTGAGTGTGGTAATAAAGGTTACGTTGGAAGTTAGCGCCTGTATTGTGTGTCTTCTTTTTGTGTACATGTTCGTTAAGCGTTATGTATACTTTTTTCGTTTTCAGTATGTACTAACAAGCTCAAGTTTCAACAGTAATGAGCGCTTTATTTTATTTCTTCTTCGAACGTGGGTCTTTTTTTTTAGTGTGTTCTTTTTGAGCGTCGGAACGTGGCGACATGCGGTGGCGGCCACGGCAAGTATGCAGCTCAAGATGGTGAAATTCATGAGGGGCCGCGGAGTTTTGGTATATGGAATCATTTGTAACTTCGAGGATTGTGAATTTTCGGCCGCTTTGCTGCGCTACAGTGTTTAGCTCGCGTGTTCTCGAAAGCGCCGACTACCGATCGGCAGCGTTTTCGAAGCGTGGCGAAAAAGTGTTGCAGGGTCCCTTTAATACCTCTCGCTCAAGCCATGTCGCATTTATTTGTCGAAGTTTACGTCGCTATAGTAGTAGATATCTATCGATCTCTTGTCGAGTAGCAAGCACAGGTTTTAAAAGTTACAGCAAGATTTTTGTTTAGTCATTCAGCATGCTGAAGCAGACAAGGATCGCTTTTGTCTCCGATTCATCTAACCAAATAAGCTGTTGGCACTAATTTGGCACATTAATGTTGTCGCATTATACGTGGCCGCATGACGATAATATGTCACAAACTTTTTACCTTCAATATAAATCGCACTCTCTGCGTCAGTCCCAGTTGTATTCTTGCGAAAAATATTGATGTCGAGGCTCCATAAAATTGTGTTTTTGTATTTCGTAACGGCAGTTCTAGTGGATTATGATTGCTTCAAGCATGGTTTTGTACATTACTAAAACCAGCGTCCAGTAGTTACTGTCTACACAGCGTCTAGTCATGCAATGATAGTACTGAACTTCTATTTTTCAAGGCTACGTGACACTCGCCTGTTCCACGTTATCAGGTGGAGCCGTCTCTCTGCGTCCGAAGGGGCCCTGTTGTCGGCCACCCTTGAACTTCTTTGGTCCTGCAGTCTGTCGGATGAATGTTGCAATAAAATGGTTAGATACGGCGTTTTCGGTAATCCTGATTGGTAGTAAATGTAATACAATCAAGGCTTTGTTCATAACATACAGCCGTTCGCTAAAATCAGTTAAATATGACTGCCCTAAAACGGATTCGGGCTACCCTTAAAAATCCACAAGGAAGGATGCAGTGCACTTTTCGGGCTAGTTTGGACCCGGGAATACTATGCCGTTGTCGCATTGATAACGAAGTGGCAGGATGATGCAAAATTGCTGCTTCTACACTGATCTTATGCTAAGTAAGTTCAGGATTGAGGCCCACGTGTGTGCGCACACCCACACACACACACACACACACGCACACCCACACGCACACACACACACACACACACACACACACACACACACACATGCACGCACGCACACACACACACACACACACACAAACACACACACACACATGCACGCACGCACACACACACACACACACGCACGCACGCACAGAGAGAGAGAGAGACTAATGATGGTGCACTAGTGTAAGGAACATCTTCTTATCGTATTCTTGGTTGATAAATGATAATTCAGGATTCAGTTGATTCTTCCATTTTTTTGCGATACGAATTAACAAGCTTTTAGTGTACATGCTCAAGGTCAATATCCCTGCATTCCGTGAAGAATAAACAACATGATGTAGCACGTATAGAAAAACGAAACGATTCATTCGACGTTTCAGCCGTTGAGTTTGTGCCCATTCAACGAGTGAATCGGTATATATGCGCCAGATGACACATCACTTACAGTTGATTGATAATTGTACCTTTAGTGCTTGCTGCATAAACATTTTAAATTTAAGATATACGATCTCCTATATCTCTGTCATGCTTCGCGTCATGAGAACTGTGATGAAAGCTCAACAAAGTCAGCAGTCACGGTTACTTGTTTCTTCGTACCATCCTTCTGTTCCATGCGCTGATGAACAGTAGGACCATCATGAAGGAGGCAATCAGTACGAAGGAGGCGAAAACTTCCTTCCAGTGACGCCGCGCCTTGGTGCGATAGCGCTGCCAAATCTGCTGGTCGGCTGCCCTGAATCGGTGATAGGGTGATGTGAATAGTTGCGCTTTCCAATAACTTATCTAAGAAAACTGAGCAGAAAGTAATCTTAAAAAAAAAATCATGCTTGCGTGTAATACGCAGGCCAATCACAACTCAAGGTTAAGGAGCGAACTTTCAGAGCCCCTTGTAAACTGTCTTTCAACATTCAACATTGTTTAATTACAGGAAAAAAATACTGGATTTTCCTCCGGGAGGTTAACACTAAAGGCTACAAGCCTGGCGAGGTCTTACCCCTCATTAACTAAATACAGTGTGCATCAGCGACAGACGCATTTGCACATCAATAACATACACCTATATAAACATCAGTTACATATTTCACCCATATTTTACTCATTTAAGTAGATCTTGTTTGCAGGTCATGAAATATAGGTGTTATATATTCTAAAGGATTAATACATTCAGAATATGCATTTTTCAGCATACACAAACAAAATAAATGTTCTAAAACATGCTTAGTTGCAAATATTATACATTCAGAATACAGTGTACGGAGAAAACAAGCCCTGTTGGAACCAATCGATTCCGTTTTAGTATCACGCTTAACGACAATAGAGATAAATAAAAATTAAGTGCATATGTACTGTTACATGTAAATGACTATATATCTACAATGACGCCGGTCTAGTGTGGTGCGTCTGTTGCAAGTAAAGTTGCTAGGTACCCATTACAACATAAAGCATAATTTTGCAAAGTAGGGAAAGAGAAAGCAGTTTTCACTCGAGTGAAAAAAAGAAGCGTAGAAAACTGCCGGAAAAAACATACAAATGGGTGCATGAAAGAATATAAAAAAGAGATTGCGTTTTCCAGCTCTTTGAAATCATTTCGAGTTTTCACGTTACTTAAAAGCGTGCCCTTCGAGATGGGTTTCTACTTTACGCAAGTGAGTCTTTGCCGGCAGGGTCAGTTCATTTCGTAACTAAGGTACTCATGGTCGCCACACTCCTATATAATTTAACGTAAACATTAGGCAGTTCAACCACAAGCCTTTCTACCGCATCGAAAGCGTTATAATTTTGTCGACTTACTTTCGAAAGCGTATATGGGTTTTAAATGCAACTCAAAATTCAAACTCGCATCCTTCCTGTCATGGCCCGTTTAAAGAAGGAATGGCATTGCTGACGTAATAAGAGCCGACGAGTCATGATTGCGCTTGTGAAATAATTGCACTGTTGGAACCTCCAACTCGTGAAGTGAAGCATCCGCGCTCATTCTCTCTAGAAGTTTCGATCAGACGTTTCGATCAGTTTCTGAGCAAACGCAGAATAGTAATGCTTGCCACGCGTGAATTTCTTCCAAAAAAAGCGGATTACGTTTGCGTTACCCTAATGTAACCAGCAATACGCATTACCTGGCTAAAGCTTCTCACGACGCGCGGGACGTGCAATAGAAATGACAATGACATCGATATTAACATCGTACGATATTGAGTCGGCATGGCGAAGATGCAGCCCGCAGTTCGTGAAAACTGCGCTAATACAGAGCCGCACTTCATTGGTCTCGAAAACGAAAAAAAAAAGATGTATCGCATAAAGTGGTGTCACAAGTCTAAAAAGACACCGAGGAGAGATACGACTTTTTTCTTATGCCAGTAAGTTAACCTTTAAATAAGTATCAATAGCACGAGCCTTGTCCCCTAAAGACTCTTGGGAAACATGCAAGAAGAGCGAGAACGAAATTCGGGTGGCGAGGCCACTGTGAAGTTTTCGCACCCAAATGCCATAACGTCACAGATTTTGATCGCATCGACTAGGCCCAGCGTAGTTTCCGATTTGTAAAGGGGAGATACATATAGTGCTCTGAGAGGGCCATATAATTAACAACTTTCAGTAAATTTTGTTTAGTCAAAGTATCACAATAGTAAAAAAAAGACCTTTTAAATCTTGGACGTTACGCGCGGCAAATCCGGTTCAAAATTTAAGAGTTAAATCTTGACCTTGATCTTTTTCTGTGTTGAAAAACATATGAAGGCGAAATGTATGTCAGAGTTCTCAGAGTAAAATTTATCAATCGAAACTCGCTTGTTTCGCTTTAACGTCGCCTCAAGGACGAAGCTTTCGTTCAGGTCTTTTTATTCAACACGTTTCGGCAAGCAACACGATCGCTCTTGACTGGTATTAAGATGACTGGAACCCTTTAAAACACAATCAGTAACGTGCTTCTGGAAAAATAACGCAATAGTGAAGTGTCGCTCATTCATCTAGACTTTGTGTATGGTTTTAATCGACATCACGAATGAAGCCCTGCTTCTGTTTCAAACCACCACGTTGTACTTTGGGAAGAGCATGAACACTCTATCCAGATATAAAACGCTTTCCAAAACATCGGCTGCTAAACTTCACTGTTTTATCTTTCGAGGGCATTTTGTGCGCGGGCGTTGGCTAAATTGTATTGGCGTTGGTAATATCAATAGATAGAAATCATCTCAGAAGCAGAGCTGAAATAACAAATGATAATTAAATAACAAAGATCATCGGGTGCTTATAATAGCATTGTGCTTATTGTAAGCTCGGCTTGGGTTCTACGTGCCATGGTTTAATTATGTGACGAATAAAATGACGCAGCGCAAAAAAAAAAAACGACGACAAAGAAGACACACGCAACTGGGCTTCCACTAAAGTGGGATAGTGTACATTGGATATACTGGGCAGAGTTTTAATGATAGGGCTACGTAACACAGGAACAATGTAAAAAGACATAGATATGACAGTCGTTTGGCTTACACTATAAAAAAATGCGCATGTGCCTACAGGTTCGGGGACACAAGTTTTTTGACATTTTAGATGCGGAGCATCTAATACTCGAGGCTTGTAGTGCGGCGCCGTCCGCAAGCTTCCTCCTCCTTCTTCCACCATCTGTGCATCCCTTCCTCCTCTACACACCGCGCGCGCTTCACTCCTCCACCATCTGTGCACCCTTCCTCCTCTACACACCGCGTGCGCTTCTCCTCTTCACGAACATTCGCTAGCTGTATAATGTAGCGCGCATGCGCCGTCACGCTTCGAGAACATCGGCAGCTGACGCGTGCGCATGCGCCGTCGCGCTTGGAAAACATCGGCAGCTGACGCGCGCGCATGCGCCGTTGCGCTTCTCCCCCTTCTCGAACATTCGACAGCTGACAGTGCATGCGCCGTCGCGCTGTATATATACTCAAGGTCGGTGCTCGCTCGCTCAGTTGCCGCTCGTCGGTTGGTTTGTACGGCGCGTCGACGTCCGAGGCCGCAATGATCGACGTCCCACTACCAGCGCAGGCCAAAGTGTTGGCGGAACCGCAACCAATTCGTCGTCCGAAGACAAGGCAGCGCGGAGAAGAGCTCGCGACGCCGAACGTAAACGTCGGCGTCGAGCGGAAGATGCTCAACTTAGAGAACGTGAAGCCGCTGAGAGACGTCAGCGTCGAGCAGCAGCACCGGATTCGGCCGCTTTGAAACGTAAGCGTCGACAAGAGGACCCGGACTTTCGAAAACGGGAAGCCGAGTGCAAGCGTCGGCGACGAGAGGCCGATCCCGATGCTGCCCGCGAGCGCAAGCGCGCCGAGGTAGCGGCGTGGCGCGCCAAGCAGTATGCCACGCCCAACGCTCGCTTCAAGCGGGACTTCCTCGACCGAAGCTTCGGCCACACCTGCAAGGTGTGTGATCGTCTTTGGTTCGATAACAACTTAACTCGGATCGGCAACATTCAGAACAACTCCAAAGCGTTGTCGGTTCTTTGCGATACGTTTGGAAAGGGCACCGACTATGCCGACTACGTCGTGTGTGCTACGTGCAAGCAGTCGTTGATTGCCGGTCGAGCTCCGCATGCTCCTCAGTGTTCCCCCGAGGGAAGCTGCGGGCAATTTTTTTATTTATTTTTTTATTTGTTTATTACACACTGCAGACCCTTAGGTCCAAGCAGGTGGGCAGTTACAAGGGGACATAGTCGAAACAATAAGTGGCGTAAAGATTGTTTGGGGTGAGTGTTTCATACACTCATAGTGAACACAGGGAGCGACATAGCAAATTATTTCATAATAACGCATGTACCGGAGAAAAGAGAAAAAAACCCACAAATTCATACTTCGTATGATGTGCGATTAAAGTAAAATTAAATACATAACAAATACAAAACAATAAACACAATTATTTTCACCGTTCAAGCCAAGAAACCAATGAATACATAAGTATACAATAGGTACAATAAGTACAATAAGTTATAATGGAGAAGCTCATTAGTAGTTAAACTACTCGTGAGAGATGCTTTATAATCCACTTACTATATCAACACGCATGTTCGCGATCTTTGATTATTTGTGACGTGTTTTACGGCAAGTCGTTCTTGGTGGCATTGCTATGAGTGGTCCTGCAGGGTGTGTTTATTCTTGGTCGTCGTTTTTTCGTGCTGCTTCTACAGTTATTCGCCGCGCGAAACGCCTCTCCCAAACCTACAACTTGTTGATAACACAGTTCATAAAGCACACCGTAGTCGGGGACTACGAAGTGCTTGCGGCTGCCTGGTGTTTTTTTTTTAAAGTGAACCTACACCTAACTGGACGACTATTTTTAGCGTCGAAGCTCCTTAAGGCGTGGGTCTGTCCATCCCTCTTCTGTATGTAGTAGTACGTAGCCCACGGTGGCACATACCCGCTATAGAGTGGGTATGAGCCATAGAGGATGTGAGTTGGGAGATGGCGGTAGTTGTTTTCCTCTGCACACGGCTCATACCCAAAGGATTGATTGATATGGGGGGTTTAACGTCCCAAAACCACCATATGATTATGAGAGACGCCGTAGTGGAGGGCTCCGGAAATTTCGACCACCTGAGGTTCTTTAACGTGCACTCAAATCTGAATACACGGGCCTACAACATTTCCGCCTCTATCGGAAAATGCAGCCGCCGCAGCCGGGATACGAACCCGCGACCTGCGGGTCAGCAGCCGAGTACCTTAGCCACTAGACCACCGCGGCGGGGCGTACCCAAAGGAGGGCATTGGCTGAATATAAGGTGAATTCGACCGATATTTTCTGCATTGCTTCAACTTGGAGTGTTCACTAGATGGACACACGAACGGACGGGTGGACAGACAGACTAGCGGACGGACGGACGGATGGATAGACGCGCGGACGTACGGACGGATGGACGCATGAATAGACAGACAGACAGACAGACAGACAGACAGACAGACAGACAGACAGACAGACAGACATACAGACAGGCAGACAGACAGACAGAAAGGTACATAAACAGACAGACAGGCAGGCAGACAGACAGACAGAGAGACAGACAGACAGACAGGCAGGCAGGTGGATGGACGGACTCACGGACTGACGCATGGACAGATGGACGGACGCATAGGTGGACACACGGTTGGTCGCACGGACGGAAGGAAGCACGGACGGGCTAACGGACGCTTCGCCCCACTTATCATCATTCACTCCGTGGATATGCTGTGATTTTTTTTTTTTGCATTTCGCCCTCGTCTAAGGGCCGCCGGCTGGCCGGGAATCAAGCCCGTGGCCTGTTCGTTCGTAACGTGACCCCTAACGGTGAATGTAGTTCGTTAATATAATTTACGACTCCTAATTTCAAGAAAAAATTATTGGGAATTTTTCTTATAAGCACACTGTAGTGTCTTGCAGGGCCCATATATAACCCTTCCGATAACTCTTTCGCTCGGCTATATATTTGTTGAGGACTCGTGCACAACTGCAACACCACAACTTAATTTCGACCTCCGGACTGTTTAGGAATAACCTGCGAAATCTCAAACTGATTATGTCATCTCACAGATGGTCTAGGTGTGGGACAGCGTTACCAGCTTTCTGATAAGTAGTTCTAGCACAATCTAAGGGCGTGTACATCATGAAGCTAACAATTCAACGCGCAATGAACCAGTGCATCGACAAAGCTTTTGCGAGTAGCGGTATGAAAAGCCTTCGTGTCTGATGTTTAATACAAGACGACCAAGACTCGCTGTTACCTTATTAACACCACGGATGGCGAACGAGGCCAAGGCAAACGACGCATGTTGGGTGATTTTCGAATCCTTGGACGCAGAGGTGCAGTCAAAATGGCGCACTGCAAAGATGGGCCAACGACGGTTCGGAACAAACTAGACACGATGATGATTGTGGTGATCTGCATTGGAGGGATGGTAGTAGTAGAAGTAAAAGTAAGAATAGATCCTTGAGCTTGCGGCAAAGATTGCCCCCACCCCAGAAGGTATTGGCTAAGAATCAAGAATCTTGAAAAGTTATTAGTGGTATAATTCACGTTCTCGTGCATCATCAGGAAGAAAAAATAGAAATGAAAGAAAAGGAGAACGCTTGAGATTGCTCTTCAAAAGTGCATCGTGATAGCGTAATCGAGCTTTCAGCCAGCTTTGGTTCTCGGTGCATGCCTCAAGTGTACCTTAAAAAAATGATTTGTCTGTTTGCGTTACACTGGTCGTTTCAAAGTATCATTGAATGCCTATTCCAAGCACAGTTAGGTGCCCACTACGCCATAACTATTCCTTTGGGAATCAGCGAAGGGTCCTCTACAGGGCAACATGGAGAACTACTGCGTTTGTTCGCGTGTTCTCCATGTTGATGGTTCTGCTGCTGATGGTGATCAAACATGTGCGAGTACTTTGTTATTGGTGGGCCTTCAAAACACCCAACCGTTCTTCAATACACACTTTTGACGTCTGGCGCGATCTACGCTTCGGCCACGCAATATATGATACGTAAAGGAGACTACTCCTGCTACATGGAATTCATATAGGGGTTTTTTTTTTCGAAGCAATTTCGAACAATTATTGTGACTTTGTAGTGAAACACCTACCGGCCACGCAGACAATCAGAGTTCGATTCACACTCAGGCCCGAAATTTTTCATCGAAAGCTGTGTATGGCTCGGAGAAACAAGAAACCATTCCACATTGATGTTACGAGTTGTCTACGTTGTCTTTCCTAGTTACGTCGTTATCAGCGTCGTACCCAAGCACGCGTTCAATTGGCTGCGTTGTGAGTGACGTCATTCATCCCGTCGCAGCCGTGGCGCCAAGCACGCGGGCATCAGTTTTTACTGAGAACTTCCACAAGGATAAGCCACGGGCAACTCTATATAAAAGCGCCGACAGTGGAAGCATGAGAGAGTTCGCATTCGCCGGGACGATGGTGCAGTCCGGGCACAAAAACATGCAGACCCGCGAGGCCTAGAGCCGGGAGCAACTGCGTACCGATGATCCGGCAGCCTTCCAAGCCACGCTAAATCGCGAACGGGGATGCAAGCGCGGTGGTGGGCGGATCCTGCAAACCACGCCCTCGAGTAAGCTCGCGATGCTAAACGTTGCAACGACGCCCCGCCGAACAAGCGGCGTTGTGGGCACAACAGCGTCATCGTGATGAATGCGGGAGCGCGCTCGCCGAGAGTTTCTCAAGCGGCACTTGGGCTTCGTCTGCCACGTCGGTGACCGCTTGTGGTTCGAGAAGAACCACTGTGATTAACACATTGCGAAACGAATTTAGCCGTTCATTACACTCCTCCGTGACCGTGATCATGCGAGGCACGTGCATTGTACAGCACGTGAAATGAGCAGTGTGGTAAACCCAAGTGAAATCTGCCAAGTCCCATTAAGAAGCACACAGATGTAACCTATGATTGTGAAAACCTTCACGCAGCGTCAGGTTGAACCCACTGCTAAACATCGGGAACGCATGTTTCAGCTTCGGCTAAGCATTTGTGGGGAGTGCTTAAAATTTCGAGAAATCACTCAATTCTACTGATAAAGCCACGCAATTTATCCTACACCCTGTAAGAGCCTTACAAACGCGGATGAGCGTTCACTCCTCCGCCTTTACACCAAAACATTGTTGTGCCCGGCAGTTTTAAAATATCTCAATCCGGCCTGTACATGAAAATGCCCATACTCTGCAGAGAAGTATTTGGACATCCTCCACGTGGTGTGAGCATGTCAGTAAAAGCCCTCGCCTCACCCCAAGAGAGACTCTTGCCTCGGACAACTTAGAGGCAGCCCTTCTCTGCTGTACCGAGCTGGCGAGCTAGAAGGCCCTGGTCAAGCGTCTGAGTTGCGTTGTACGCCAATGGGGTTCTGCAATGAGAAGCTCACCTGGTGTTTGTGAGGGGTGGCTCGCACCTGGCCACCTACTTACTCCCCGTATATACACACGATAAATCTTTCTCTCCCTTTCTGTCTTGGTGCCGGAACTTCTGCGAAGCGACAGTGTTGATTAAATTACGATTGAGATTTTTAACTTATGCTATTATTATCTTGAGTCATGTTTTCATTGTTTAATCTGCCGACATATAGTGGCTTTAGTTTCTGCGTCAGAAACACCATCAGTTAGGCTTGCTTTAGAGTGGGATATGTATTTTTTTATTTGCGACAAAGACTTGCCTTTTAGGCATCATATTTTTGCCAGTATGTTTGTTAAATATGCGCTGTTAGGCCGGTGTTGTGTACGAAATGAAGTAGTGTCTTGTAGAATGTTTTGTCATATATCCAGCGGTTGTAACTGGCTGTATCGCTGTAGTGAAGGCAGGCTTGACGGAGGTGACGGGAACGTTCTGGCTGCAACCCTTTACATGTCCATATATGACCAGCTGTCTGTAAATAAGCATGGGCATGAAGTTTGAAAATTCAGCCTAGTGATTGCGACTTCACTCGTTAGGGTTTGACGTATATTGTCATTCAATTGATAAAATTTCCAAGGGTGGACAGTGCCAACTAATGACCTTTATATTTTCTCCGGTAAATGCGACCAAAAAAGTGATGGCCACTACTACACCAGCTCATCTTCAGTTGCGAGGCTGCCTTTCTATTTACTTGAACACCACTCTTTACACATTTGATCCCCTTTACACTCGACTTTCCTTTGCAATGGATTTGAAAAAAGTGCACGATTCTTGCAACGTTATATGGCGCTTAATATCTTCTATTAGTTTGCGGGGATGCGAGGAAATAATTAAATATGAAATTACAAGTAACTGCAAAGAATAGCGGCGTTTGGTGCAGTTCGTGAATCAACGAGATGCTATGCTCGTGCGTAATGCATCGTATGTGATGGACGCAATGCTTCGTCGTTCCTAATGTTGCCAATGGGTCGTGGACAACGAACGTTAAATACGTTTTATTGCAGAAATGCAGGTGCGCTAGCCTTGACAGCCTTCGATGCTTAAGTACGCGCCTTAGTCAATTAGAACTTTTGCGTAAACGATTACAACAAAAACAAATGGCTTTCGTAGGTGACGAACACATAAGCGAGTCGTTGTGCAAAAAGAGAAGAGATATATCAAGAAAATATATCCAGAATAAATTTTTAATTAACTTCAAACTTTAACTTGAAAAGTGCTGATGAATTCTACACCAAACGCAACATGTACACGCTGGCGGCCGAGATCGCTGTCACGTTAAAACGTGTCCGTCTTGGCGCGTGTAGCTTTTGCCGACCACATCGTCGTGGCTAAGCACCGCGGACACACGAACTGATTCGCGTAGGCGTCAGTCTAGACGGACCCGCTCTGTGGAAGTGACCAACCACCTTTCTGGGGATGCGTAGCAACGGCACGCTTTACTTGATAGAGATGCCCTCGAACTCCTCGACGTTGCGTGTGGCGACGCATGCAGTATTGGCTTGGATAAACTCGCATTGGGTCCTCCAAGACACAGATCAATGTGTCGCGGGCCACTCCCACGTGGGGACTGAGATGCCGAGCTCCTCAGGCGCCTCGCGGGCTTGGTGGACTGCCCAGAGCTGATCTGCCAAGCACGAGCTGCCAATAGCCACCTCCCGTAGAGGCGATGTTCGATAAATGAGCGAATTTGGTACTCAACCATGGCATAAGTTCTAATGAAGGCATTTCCCCACAATCTGGGCAAAGGTTACCTGGGTAAGGGTCAGAGTACATGATGTGCAACATTTTCAAAGTAGGGTACGTCCGGGTTTGCAAAAGATGCATTGTAAGCGTGGAAACTCATGTGCCATCAGCCACAGCTGCGACGATGGGGCTATATATTCAGATATTCAAAGGCGCCGTCGACGTAAAGACGTTTCACTATTTTATTGACAACGTGGGGCATGATCCTCGACGTCGTCGAGCATCAGATAGCGTCGCACGTACAGCCAGCAGTGCTCGTTCAGGTCGTCGAGCTGCGTTCGCGAGGCGCCGTCGACGCCCCGGTGGCACTCGACGCGACTGCTCACGACTCACGACTCAGAATGTTCAGGTCTTCGAACATTCTGAGCTTGTGGCGCACTTTGAACGCAAGGTCGGCCTCGGAGATGTGGAGGTCATCGGCAATTTTGGACAGTATCGCCGGACGATGCGGCACTTGCTCAAGGGCGGCGGCGTCGTCTCTGCAGAAAGCGAAGATAGTTTCACAAAGCGGCTGTCAAAGTGAGCGCGTGTCATTCTCAAATAACAGAAGCGTTACCATGGCAAGGACAAGAAAGACAACGACAAAAAGATGTCTATCTATCTATCTATCTATCTATCTATCTATCTATCTATCTATCTATCTATCTATCTATCTATCTATCTATCTATCTATCTATCTATCTATCTATCTATCTATCTATCTATCTATCTATCTATCTATCTATCTATCTATCTATCTATCTGTCTATCTGTCTGTCTGTATCTATCTATCTATCTATCTATCTATCTATCTATCTATCTATCTATCTATCTATCTATCTATCTATCTATCTATCTATCTATCTATCTATCTATATATCTATCTATCTATCTATCTATCTATCTATCTATCTATCTATCTATCTATCTATCTATCTATCTGTCTGTCTGTCTGTATCTATCTATCTATCTATCTATCTATCTATCTATCTATCTATCTATCCATCTATCTATCTGTCTGTCTGTCTGTTTGTCTATCTATCTATCTATCTATCTATCTATCTATCTATCTATCTATCTATCTATCTATCTATCTGTCTGTCTGTCTGTCTGTCTGTCTGTCTGTCTGTCTGTCTGTCTGTCTGTCTATCTATCTATCTATCTATCTATCTATCTATCTATCTATCTATCTATCTATCTATCTATCTATCTATCTATCTATCTATCTGTCTGTCTGTCTGTCTGTCTGTCTGTCTGTCTGTCTGTCTGTCTGTCTGTCTGTCTGTCTGTCTGTCTGTCTGTCTAGATCTATCTATCAAAGCTGCCTACGTCAGCGTGCTCTCGTGATCACCGACAACGCTGTCGTCCTTTTAGATCCACCATGCTACTTCCCGCCGACTACATTCCGGCGAAACCTCAACTTAACATTAATAGAGCACAGCAAATTTAGGAAACCGACCATCATGCAAGTTGGTTCAAAGCTAATCTCTGGAGAACGCCGCGCAAGAGACAGGAAGGGGTCCAGTGTTATTTGATTTGTGTTTCTGTCATGTGCCGCCGTGGCCTTCCCAAATATCAGCTTTGAAGTCTTCGTGTGTGGCCGCCACTTGATACATTGGTCACGGCTGCTCGGCCAGATAATTTCCATTAAACTTGGTAATACCAGTTCATGTTCCTCAAATCAAGCTCCAGCGGCTACAATATGGCACCTGTTCTGAACATGCCAGTATGTGCTACAATTCATGTACTACATCCTAGAAATCGGCATCCCCGTATATACGCATTTGAATATGCCATTCGACATATTGATAAACATTGAATTTTTTTACCTATCGTTTGCTCGCAATGCTACACGCATTCCTGTCCTTCCAGGAGAGCGATACATATGAAGAACGCAAAAGCAACATGCTCCTACCTGTCCCAACATTCATCCGCCGTTAGAAACCGCGTGGCGCGAAGGACGAGACTACAATTTCGCCGTGTCGCCTCTCGCACAGTGAACCAGTCTTTGATCGCCTCTTCCACCTCCAGCATGCCGTTGACGCTGACGCTCACGAGGTTGTAGCTTTCCCCGATCCCTTCGGACAGACACCGAACCAATTCGGCCGTTTCGAGTGTCCCGCCTACGTTGAAGTGAACCTTGTTAATATGGCGGCTGCCGTTCACGACGCGTGCTACGATGCTTGCGTGCCTCGGGTCTTCAACCCTGGCCTGCAAGCGGAGCTCTCGCAGACCTTCGTTACGAGATAGCGAGTCGATTACCGCAGCCCAGTGATCGGTTGTGGATTGGTCGTGAAGCGAACTGATCAGGCGTAGTTCTCTTATCGACGTAGCGGCCTCGATGAACTCGACGACAGAATAAGAGAGCGTCTCATCTATGCACGACATCCACATGTCCAGATGCACCGTCGTGACGTGGTGGAGGGACGGCAACGTCTTCAGGAGCCGCTTGAAATGCGTGCCATAGTTCTGAAAAACGCAAGCATAGACACCCGAGAAGGTTCGATACTGGAGCAAGTCTATGCTTTCGTGCACGTTGTAGAGTTGAAAGGAGACCTTATCTTCGGCACCATTCTGCCTCAGAATGCGGCACAGAACCGACTGGAAGACATCTTCTCTGTACGCCACTATGGTGACCTTCTTGAGATTCACTCGGGTCGGCAGTTGTATCGCGAATGCTTCCCACTTGTCCGGGGCGGAGAAGACGAATGGCATGTGGAAGGTGAACGTGACTTCTTCCATGACGTCGTTTCGGATGAGTGCAACGAGCCAGTCGTCGAACTCCGTCCTCGGCGAAAGACCGTACAACCGCTCTGAGGAATACTGATGCCCCACAGACACCTCGAAACTGCGCAGCGATTGGTGTCCCTCGAGAACCCGTTGCACAAGCAGGGCGGTGTGCTTGCTATATACGAGTCCGATGAGTGTAACCTTGGTTAAGCTTGTGTTCTTCAGAACAGCTTTCAGGACTCGATCCGTGCTGAAGCGGTTCAAGTCGCTACCCGCCATGACGCTGAAGGCAGTCAGTGAACCGCTTTTGGTCACGTACCCTTCGAAGGCCTCGTTAGAAGCTTCGCTCACTACCGACTCGTTTAGGGACAGTTCCTTCAAGGTCGAGTTCTCCTTGATCGCCTGCAGAAAACGTTCGGCCACGTAGTTCTTCGTGTCGTGGTCGATGACGACCAAATCTCGCTGGTAATCGTCCTGTTCCGCTGCCGAACTATGGCGCGATGGTCGCTCCATAAACATGGGGCCCAAGCCGCGGCGATTGATTCGCAGCTCCGATATCTTGAGTACCCTCAATGACTTTGTCTTTCGAAGCAAAATCGAAAGCGTGCCGAAAAACTCATCCGGGCAATCCTCGCTCGAAAGGCATTCAAGTTCTTCGAGCTGCACGAGTGAAGACAAGACGCTCCAGACACCGTGGTCGGAGAAACGTTCGAACCCCAAGGTCAGGTACCTTAAGGACGCATTGCAGTTGTAACGAATAGCTTCGCCCACAAGTTTCACGTGCGACTTCGACCAGGTGTGGACGACGGCGACACGGATGACGCAGACATGGGTCTTCAGTAGCGCGTTGACGACAGTTGCGCACAGGTTCAACTCGTCAGGGGTACGGTACCGCAGGCTGGGCTTGTCGCAGCTGACGAGTGATAGCCGGCCGGGTCCTGGCGACGAGGACGAGTCGTCCCGCAGTTCTAGATAGTAGGGAAGAAGGAACTCGTTCCACGCCGCGAGGTGGCGAGCGATGTGGCATGCTCGCTGCTCGGTCGCCGTGCAAGCCGCAGTGTAGTCTATGGTTGAGCCCTTGAAGAGACCTCTACCGTCGTCTTGATTAACAGGAGGAATGATGGGTGGCTCAACGGAAGGCTCGGAGGGTGTGTTAGCAGCGAGGGATTGCTGAGCATCATTCCCGGGATTGTTTTCCGTCTCACCTGCGCGTAGAATTCCAAACAGCGTAGAATGTCAGGAGGAGACGGAAGCTTGAAACAAAGAAAAATTCTCGAAACGCAAGCTGTCTTTGGAGCCAGCGTTCCGGCTAGCGATATTGTGGTCCCCAACCACAACAGTAATAATAGGAGGAGAGGACAAGTGCGAAATTGAGTGTGTAGGTGGGCAGAAAGAATGGAAAGGCAGGAAGAACGTGGGGTTGATATTGAGATAAAATGGCAGCAATATACAACCCTGTCTTTTGGGGTAAGATGGCAATACCCGCTCAGTCTTGTTTCTTACTCAGCCCCATGCATTCTCTCATTTTCGCATTCCGCTCGCCTGCATAGTCTGCTTTGGTAGAATAGAGAGGAATTGAAGCTTACTCACGCTAAGCTGGTAGAAACTGCTTTAAAGAATACATGAGTGCTAGTCGCAACACCGGCTCTAGTGACATCTTGTGTGCCAACGATTTTTCATAGCTACGGGTCTTAAGCAGCACATCGGTTGTCACCAGCGACACCACGTCTTCCCCAAAAAACTTCTTCGTTATGTGCCGTTAGTAGTAAATTAGTGGTCAAAAAAGAAGAAATAAAGTGACTACATTAGGTTTTAACCATTCGGCGTCTGCCAATGCACAATCGCAATCTGTCGTCCACAGCTTCTCAAACCCCCGTGTTCGGAAATGCTCCTTCATTTGAACTTGACTTGTCACTGCCTTCAACCGAGCACGAACACGTTTCGAACGTGATGTCTTTAGGTTGTGGCAAGGCAGCAGAAACGTATTTTAAACGGGTTGCATTGAGGGGAAGGCAAGTCAAGTTCAGGTTAAGAATACGATGGTAAGACACTCGAAACCGGATGCCACCAACTGAATGTTTTCACTTAACCCTAACCGCATGTAGGCTGACCCAGATTTATAGCTGATTTCGCATCGCTTACGTTCTGTTGTCCAATCCAGATGGTTCCTCATGTTCGGCGTTGATGAGCTCCGAGTGCCTTCGGAGCCTACAGGCGATGATACTGCTCCTACAGATTGAGCTTCTGGTCACTGAAAATAGCACTAGCCGACTGCGGTGCTGGATGAATTGTTTCCGTGTGAAAGGCACAGCCCACTGCGGGGGGTCGGCGAGGAAATGGACGCGGATGCTTTGCATATTTATATAAAAACGTGTGGCAAATTGCGTTGTGTTGAAACATACGGGCATCAGCGTAAACGCTATGTTGGAAGTTTCGTTCTAATCAGTGCCACGAGTCATTCTGTGGCATTATTTATGTATTTATTTGGTTTGCGTACATAGAAAACACGAAGACTGAGGAAATAGGGAGAGCAAAGGCTGACAATTGCCATTCATGAGGGCACGACGCCTGCCTGCTCCTTCGGGAAGGGGAGGCATAGAGGAAATAAGGGAAGAAAGAAGGAAAGAGAAGAATGCTAAAAGAAGAAACACACACACACACACACACACACACAAAAGAATAAATAGTGACATAAAAAATGTCTATAAACTTGATGCCAGTAGATATAACATGCCAGTGCTTATAGCAGTGCATATAAAAGCAAGCGCCAGTTTAAAAAATTGACATATTTGCCGTGGTGGGACCAAGGATAAAGAAACAGTACAACATGGACCCTGGTGTTCACGTTGCCTCGCCCATCAAACCTATAGCATCCCACCGCCGGACAAATCGGGCTTTTTTTGTTTATCTTGCTTCTTCATTATCCATCTGTCTCTTTCTCCACACACACACACACACACACACGCACACACACACACACACACACACACACACACACACACACATATATATATATATATATATATATATATATATATATATATATATATATATATATATATATATATATATATATATATATATATATATATATGACGTATGAAGCGATGGTTAGCAGTAGAGAAGGAAGAAGTGCGAATGGAATAAACATGGCGTATGAGACATCGAACGCTCGTTTCTTCTTGGCCTCGTGCATACCGGTCTACCAGTGCCTGGAACGCCACGTCGCATTTCGACTGTGAGGCTCGAATGTGAAGAAGCGGCCCGGGCTCAGGATCGGGCGGCAGTATCCTTTTGTTCTTTGAGAGTTCTTTATTTTTCGGTAACTGTAATTGTCTTTCTCAGCTGAAGCGAGTCATTCCAGTTTGTTGTCATTTTCTTCCCCCGGCCAAGGGCACTCCCCTTGGTTAGCTTCCACCCCCGCCAAGGATTGGCCGATAGACTATTTGTTACGCAGTGGAGCGAGAAGTGTCCCTGTGGCGCTGGTACCTACAGATGGGGGCAGTATTCCGATGAAGAACCCAAAGGCGATTCAAGTGGAGCTTCGAAAAGCCACTTCGCATCCCCAGGAGATCACTGAGGTCCACTAGTTTGGTCGCGGAGGCATCCCGTGCTGTTCCGCAGATCAGGAATGCATTCGTGAGCTCCTGCAATGTTCCGAATTCGCAGCGCATCCCGTAAGCCCATTTATTCCGGCACAACTCGCATGCTCAAAAGGATGAGTCCGTGGTGTAGACACAAGCCTGACACCTGCAGAAGTGCTCGATTTGTTTTCGGTGGCGGGTGTAACTTCAGTGTACAGGTGCATCCGTACAATTGACAACATAAAATCCCCAACGGAATTGGTGATACTGACCTTTTTAGGAACAGTCCGACCTTCCGAAATTAAGGCATGGCCACTGATCTATAAGGTAGAGTCACTTTTCCCCAAACCCCTGCAGTGTTTGAAATGTTGGCGATATGGACATAGCGTCAGAGGGTGCCAATCAGTTCTTAGATGCCGTCTGTGTGGTGAAAATCATGACAGCCACAAGTGCAGCTCTGAGAAAGAGAGGTGCTGCTTATGTAATAGGGCGCACCCTGCAGACTCCGCAGACTGTGCAGCAAAAGAAAGGGAGCTTGCCACATTGGATATTGTAGAACGCAAGCTGTGCTCTCGGAGAGAAGCCGTTGCAGAAATGCAGGAGAGATCCAAAGGATATGCAGGTGTTGCAGCACGTAATACCACCGCCATGGATGCATCTCTCGCAACATCTATCGCAGAGGCCATAGAGAAGGCTACGGAAAAGGCAATGGAACGCCTCGCAAACAACCTTTTTGAAAGCTTGGCACAATTGGTTTCTAATCAACTATCTCAAATTCTAGGTGTAGCATCTACGAACGATTGGGATCCTCAGTCATCATTGGTATCGCAGCGTACGGAAATAGAAAGTGCGACAACACTTCAGCGATCGGTTTCTCCTGAGGCAGGGATTTCCAAAACAACGGAAGACGGTGATCTTACGAATGATTCGGAAGCATGTGCAGATATGGATATGGACTCTCATAAGAATCTGAAGCGAACCCAATCTCCCCAATCAAAAAATTCTTCGCATAATTCGAAATCTAAAAAGTATATCCAAAAATGAATTCTTTGAGAACATGTTTAAGAAAGACTTTTTGCGAAAGGACATTTTGGACCAAGCAATTTCTGCGACGGTTCTGTCGTCAAAATACGTTCACTAACCATATTACTGTGGAATTGCAGAACTATACTTTCCGCAGCCACAGACCTATCATACCTTTCTTCACAACTTTCCCCAGATATTATATCACTGTAAGAAACCTAACTTTCAACCAGCCAAAATTTTTACCTAAAACATTATCGGCTATTTCGATTGGACCGACCTAGCTGAGGTGGTGGGCTTGCTGTCTTGATAGCAACTAAGTTTAGTCACAAAGCTACAATCTCTTATCGTTGTGTGACTGCAGATTGTGAAATTTTGATAGTAGACATAATATTACCCGACGGTTCTTCCTTTTTGTTTGTAAATGCATATTTCCCAGCCGGGGTGCAAGACATACGAAGTCTAGACGATATGGTCTCTGCCTGCAGAAAGGATATATTAATCACTGAAGACTTCAATTCACATCATGTGGCTTGGGGTTTTAAAACAGATTTAAGCGGAAAACGCTTGTGGGAATGGGCAATTGCAAAGAATTTATCTTGTTTAAATTCGCAATCTGCTACTATTGTCCGAGGTCTCTCTAAATCTGTAATTGACTTGACATTTTCAATCTCATCTCTAAATATATGTTCGTGGTAAACTTTAGACTGTGCTACTAACAGTGACCACTTGCCTATTAGTTTTGTACTGAACTTTCCAAGAATACAAGTCGCCGAAAAGGCCCGCTCATTCCTCAACTATAGAAAATTAGAAAAAAAACTTTAGGGCTACTTTTGATCGCCGCAAGGACATACAAAGTGACATTAGGCCCATGAGTCTGTGTGCAGTGTTAAAAAGATCAGTAAAATACGCAACTTTTAAATTAGACTCGGCCACAAGAGGTTCTTTTAGTCCATGGTGGACTGAAGAGTGCATGAGGAGCTATAGAAAACGGAAAGCTGCATGGAAACAACTGCTGGTCAACCAATGTCCAAAAAATTGGTGTGATTATAAATTCGCAGCAGCAGACTTCAAACGCACAGTAAGTATAGCAAAAGATGGTTATAATATGAAACGACATGATTATCTTTCTAGGTATAAAAACAAAAAAGCGCTCTTCAGATATTTAAGATCTCAAAAGATGTTAGCACCCACTGAAAATATTGACTCTTCTGTTCTTTCCACCCGTGAGCTCTCTGATTTAGTAGAAAATATTGCGAAAGGGCTCCAAGATCTATCTATCTATCTATCTATCTATCTATCTATCTATCTATCTATCTATCTATCTATCTATCTATCTATCTATCTATCTATCTATCTATCTATCTATCTATCTATCTATCTATCTATCTATCTATCTATCTATCTATCTATCTATCTATCTATCTATCTATCTATCTATCTATCTATCAAGCCGCCTACGATTGGGTGCTCTCGTGATCACCCCTTCACGTGGGATGAACCAAAATTAGTATGTGAGAGTAAGATGACCGACGAATACGACTCACTGGCCAAGACATGAATAATGTCACCATTCCGTCACGTACGGCGTAAAGCACTTCCCACAAAGCAGTGGCACATACCCGTGGCGGGTATGTGCCACAAGGTAATTGACTGTTCATATCTATCTAGGAATGGCGAGAACGTACAGGGACAATTTTAACGCGCTGTAGCATTAAGGAAAAGCTGACATCGGCTGCGTTGACCCGACGAATGTAAATAAAGAATGTCAGGGTCCCAGTGGGAATCCAACCCCAGCAGTTGGCGTGGAAATCGAGTATTCTACCACAGAACCAGGATAGGTCTCTGAAATGGTTTTCAATTAGACCGTAATCTTCGTGAAACGCCAATTGTGGTTGCAGTGCTGGCTATTGAATCTGATAAGCATTACATACGTATTTTTAACATACAGCCGTCACGTCAAGATAACGGCTATTGCTGTGAAACGCCATCCACAGAAACTCATTTGTCTAGCAGTGTACAGAGCCGTCACCCTCGCTGGCACAAGCGCTACATATAAGCTTAGCGCTTCTCGCAATTGCAGGCGACTTTAATGTGGATGTTTCAAAACGCAACTAGGTCTGGTTCACGCAATACATGAAAGATGTTTTCTATGTAGACAGGGCCTCCCAAGATCTCGTGCGCACTACGGGGAGCGGCGGTGTCATGGATCACTTCGTCATAACCGACATGAACAATTTCAATCAACTAAACTATACGTAATCTTCATTGTACATAGGCCCCTAATTGCTGCAATAGCGGCCGATTATAGGAACAACTATACTTTTGGTGATGACGCGTATTGGTGGCGTGTGCGCACGTAACCACAACCACATGCTTGTGAAGCATTGCAGCCTTTTTAGCCAACTTCAGCCATTCCAGCTACATGCTCTACCAGGTGTAGTACGTGTAGCTAACGTCTTTTCATCCGCATAATTCGCATAACGTTGATTTCCACGGTGCGTGAGATCTGCCAATATTTTCCCGCACGCAGTATTACACTTAAACTGTTTACCATAGTTTGTTTGCTAGATAGCTAAGTTTAACGAAGCACATCAGCTTTAGGCGTGTAGAATATGATGTTGATAAAATTGTCTTCGTTTTTATGTAAGGATTGTAAATGTTGCTGTGTACATTTGTATCATTGCATTCGATTCCAGACTTGCTTGGGACATGTTGGCATGCAAAGTGGGGAAATAAATAAATAAAATAAATAAATACTTTGAGTATGTTATTGTTAATTGTTATTGTTATATTATGAATATGATTTGGGCAACACAGTGGAATTTTAAACAGTTGGTCCTTAATAATTTGTTTATTTATTTCACTTGCTTTTGAAAAAAGACACTTCTTTACACATTTTCCTATGCCAACTCGAAGGTGAAAACAATACTATTTGTTTCTCAGTCAATTGTAGTGATACAGTTTTTATTGTCATTGAGTAAAGGAACCCTGCAACACTTTTTGAGCATGGTCAGAAAACGCTGCTGATCGGTAGTAGAGGCTCCCGACAACACGCGAGTCAAATAATATAGCACAGCACGCGACCTGAAATTCAGAATAAATTATCAAAGTCAGCTAAAAATTGCTTTATCTACTCTCGACAAATCTTGTTATATGCCCCAAAATCACACGTCAACGACCCATATATGAGCCATTGGCTGATTTGAACATGGCGCGCTCGCTCGTTAGAGATCGCCATGGGATGCCACTATTTGTCCACGCGTGCACGCGTGATCACACTGAGAAAGCCGCGCATTCGAAGAAAAAAAAAGTGTTCAAGGTCGCGAAGCGCACGGTAACTTTTTTTCTGTGGCCCTGACATCCCTCCTTGCTTAGCTTCCAGTACTTTCGTCAGGACGAGAAAAGAGAGAATGCTATTGCAGCATGCGACAAACCTTTGTAACTCCACTCGCATTAGTTGGATTGTTAAAATTTCCGCGTCGTTGAATTCGTGAGGCGAAAAGCTCTTTCAATGAATTCATTTCATAGTTACTTGAAAAAGTGTTTCCGGGATTTTTTTCGGAAACGCTCCGCTAACACACAGCGCTTATTATGCCTTGTGTCGCATAATTAGAACAGTTCAGCGCATGTGTGGTGATGCTGTAGGTCATTGGCACGAATGGCCACTCATATTCGGTAATGAATTAAACCAGCATACGCACTTAAAGTAGCATTACAATTGTCTCCAGCAAAAAGGCTGTGAGGCACGTCAAGTAGAAGTTCCAGTCGTCTAGGTTGCAGCCCGCTTGAAGAGGTGGTCGGCATGAACTGGGAAAACCAGGCCTCTCTGTTGAGAAAAGCCGCGTTGTTACCCGACACGTTGCTCTCTCAGTGACAAACGCCACGCACTTCAAAGACGGGGTACCAGCCAATACTCAGAAACACGCACACAAGAAGAAGGTGGTAGACATGGGCGAAAGCTGGTCCGTTGTACTTTTTTCTTATGTAGGCGTTCACGTGCATTCGCTGGTACCCCGTCTTTAATGTTCATGATGCACGAACGAGCCCAACAGCTAGCGCTTACGAAATGCACGCATCTAGTCGCAAATGAAAGCACCGGAAACCTAGGCACCCAGTTAGATAATCGGCCCCATCGTGTCTGAAAACGTTGTAATGTCACACGTTAACATGATACAGTGCACACTGGTGGCGGCATGTGTGCCTCCCCAGGTTTCGTGCTGCGCCGTGGCGGACAATATCCGTGCTCTGCGCCGCCGTTATTGGTTACGCAGTGTTCTTCTGGCAGTTAGTGTACTCTTAGCAACGTTTACCAATCCATCACGGGGTTTCAACAGTGCGTAGAACGAGGGCATATCCATGTGTCAAGCGACGGATGACGCGGCTGAAGCAATTAGGGTTCCGCAAAATTGCGTTGGGCACCATGACGAAGCGGAACGACGACGAACGCCTTGCAGGTCATTGACGGTTGAGCAGTGCTCCGGCTTGTGACAACGGACGATGCTGTTGAACACAGCAAGACGCAATGAAGACCATGTGCACATACGTAGTTTCATGTTGCATGTGTACAGTAACAACTTGCATGTGCGTATTAAAACAGCTTTTTTGTTCCGCTTCGTATACTCTCCCCCAGCATTGCATGTAATCTCAACGTAACAGCAACCGTGTTGAAGTGTCACTTGCACTGTGCTCAAAGTCACCACTGTCGCAGAATGCTGACGCCGGTGAGTTTCACGCGAAACACAGACACAGTGGCCGGACGCTGCGACGGCCACTGTGTCCGTGTTTCATGAGGCGCTGGAAAGTAGCAGGCGCGGAGCACAAGCTAAATGGTAAAACCTTAAATTCGTACAGTCCGTCTGGCGTCACGAAAGTGGTTTTTTCACGATGCCTGGGGTCGACGTCAATTTGCCATTATCCGCTTTTTCAAGTCCATGGAAGAGAAGTAACATGCGTTTCGAAGCCTGTCGATCGAATCATCTATGCGGGGAAGCGGGTACACGTCTTTTTTGTAATCTGGTTTAGCTTTCGATAGTCCACACAGAAACGCAGGCTGCCGTCCTTCTTCTTGACTAGAACAACAAGTGATGCCCAAGGGCTTTTCGACGGTTGAATGACGTCGTCTTCAAACATTTTTGTTACGTGCTGTTCTATCGCTTCTGGTCCTTTTGAAGCCATACGGTACGGATTTTGATGGATTGGTCTAGCCGTGTCCTCTGTAATGATTTGGTGCTTGGTCAAGGACGTCCGGCCAACTTTCGAGGTCGACGCAAAACAGTCGTGGTACTAGGCTAGCAGCACAAGCAGGCGTTCCCGCTGATGCTGAGTTAAAGGCTGACGTCAAGGTTAGGTGCAAGGTCATGTGGGTCTTGCTGAAAAGCAGTCACAAACATCTGCGATTTTGTCAAAATGCGCTAAAGTTGTGCCCTTTGGAAGGTGTTGTCGCTCGGAGGTGAAATCGGTGAACAGCAAGTTCGTTCGGCCGTCAGTGACATTGACTATTCCTCACGCTACTGAAATCCCGTGAGTGAAAAGCAGCGAGGTTAGTTGGTCGGTGACTCCTTCACCGTTGAACGGTACATCACATGCTACTGAAACGAGGATACATGATCGAGGTGGCACAACTATATTGTGGTCTTTGAGACGAAAGTATTTGTGCTCTGGTGATGCAGGATCCCTTCTTGATTGGTATTCTGTTGCTTTCTTTATGAAGCACTATGGTAGCAGTTGATCCCCTGTAGATTTCTTCCAGAATATTCATATATACTTCATCTACGCCCTGATTCCGCAGTGTTTGCATGACGGCTGATTTTTCTACTGAATCAAACGCCTTCTCGTAATCTATGAAGGCTATGTATAGTGGTTGGTTATACTCTGAGCATTTCTCTATTACCTGATTGATAGTATGAATGTGGTCAATTGTTGAGTAGCCTGTTCGAAATCCTTCTTGTTCCTTTGGTTGATTAAATTATAATGTTTTCTTTACTCTGTTAGCAATTACCTTTGTAAATAGCTTGTATACTACAGAGAGCAAGCTGATCGGCCTGCAATTCTTCAAGTCCTTGTCATCTCCTTTCTTATGTATTAAGATGATGTTAGCATTCTTCCAAGACTCTGGTGCTCTTCCCGTCAGGAGACACCTCGTAAACAGGGTGGCTAGTTTTTCTAACACAATCTGTCCTCCATCTTTCAGCAGATCTGATGTTACCTGATCCTCACCAGCAGCTTTGCCCCTTTGCATGCTCTCCAAAGCTTTTCTGACTTCTTCTATCATTACTGGTGGGGTGTAATCTGGGTTACTGCTAGTTCTTATAGTATTAGGGTCGTGGTTGTCTCGGCTACTGTACAGATCTCTGTAAAACTCCTCCGCTATTTTAACTATCCTATCCATAGTGCTTCATAAAGAAAGCAACAGAATACCAATCAAGAAGGGTGTAAGGCAGGGGGACACAATTTCCCCAATGCTATTTACCGCGTGCTTACAGGAGGTTTTCAGAAGCCTAGAATGGAAACAGTTAGGGATAAGAGTCAATTGAGAATACATTAGTAACCTGCGCTTCGCCGATGATATTGCATTGCTGAGTAACTCGGGGGACGAATTGCAACTCATGATTACGGAGTTAAACAAGGAGAGCAGAAAAGTGGGTCTTAAAATTAATCTGCAGAAAACGAAAGTAATGTACAACAACCTCGGCAAGGAGCAGCGCTTCGAGTGCACTTGAAGTGCACTTGAAGTTGTAAAAGACTATGTGCACTTGAAGTGTGTAAAAGTGCACTTGAAGTTGTAAAAGACTATGTCTACTTAAGGCAGGTAATAACCGCAGAGCCGAACCACGAGATCGAAGTTACTAGAAGAATAAGAATGGGGTGGAGCACATTCGGCAAGCACTCTCAAATTATGACAGGTAGATTGCCACTATCCCTCAAGAGGAAGGTATATAACAGCTGTATCTTGCCGGTACTTAGCTACGGAGCAGAAACCTGGAGACTTACAAAGAGGGTTCAGCTTAAATTGAGGACGACGCAGCGAGCAATGGAAAGAAAAATGGTAGGTGTAACCTTAAGAGACAAGAAGAGAGCAGAGTGGATTAGGGAACAAACGGGGGTTAAGGATATCATAGCTGAAATCAAGAAGAAGAAATGGACATGGGCAGGGCATGTAGCGCGTAGACAGGATAACCGCTGGTCATTAAGGGTAACTGACTGGATTCCCAGAGAAGGGAAGCGGGTCAGGGGAAGACAGAAGGTTAGGTGGGCAGATGAGATTAAGAAGTTCGCGGGTATAAATTGGCAGCAGCAAGCACAGGACCGGGTTAACTGGCGGAACATGGGAGAGGCCTTTGTCCTGCGGTGGACGTAGTCAGGCTGATGATGATGATGATGATGATGATGATGATGATGATGATGATGATGATGATGATGCAGGATCAGTCAGACGAGCACTCTGGTAAAATGAAACCACGCGGTCCGGGATGTTTATTATTGCGCCATGCTCCCTGAGAAAGTCCATTCCTATAACTAAACCTTTGCAGCACTCTGGGAGAACGATGAAAGTCACGACGAAAGAAGAATATCCTATGCTGATTCTTGCTGTGCATCTTTCAGTAGGGAGCAGTATTTGACCACCCGCTGTTCTTATATGTGGTCCTTTCCATGGCGTTTTTACTTTTGTAAGATGATCAGCCAGCTTGTGACTTATTATGAAAAAATTAGCACCCGTATCGACTAAGGCGATCACTTGCTCTCCATCAATAATTACATTGAGGTCGGCGCTCACCATTTCGTCGTTGTTAATATTCGTCAGCGTCGAGTCGTTCTGTAGCAGCAGTACTGGGGACTTTTTATCGTCTTGTGGTAGGGCTGCGACCTTACCCCGGGAGGTCGCCGCCTTTAGTTTCCCCGGTATGAGCTGGGCGACCTTGTTCCCCGAAGGTCACCAAAAGTACGTCGTGATGGTTCAGCGAACTGGGAGCGCTGGGGTAAACACAGACACAAAGCAAAGAGGAGGCACACAGCATGAGCGCTCATGTTCCTCCTCTTTGCTGTGTGTCTGTGTTTACCCCCGTGCTCCCGGTTCACTGAACCATCATGAATTACCAACTAGCCCACCTTTCCATCCTATTGAAAAGTACGTCGATTCGGTGACGATGTCTGAGCAGGAGATGGAGAGCGTGACCTGTGGGAGAAAATGGGCTGTCGATTAGGAAGCGACTCGCGATAGGGAGACCACGATGTTGAAGGCCCTCGAAAACCAGGGTCGTCATGGCGAACAATGTACTCGTCCTTGGCACGGCGACCGTCGTACCCTGGCCGAGACCGGGGAAGCGATGTGTCGCGGTACCAACAATAGCGAGCTGCATGGCCGGCACCACCACAGTTGTAGCAGAGAAGGCACCGATCGAGAGTGCGCCAAGCGTCCGTTCTGCGAAATTGTGGGCGTCTCACGTCCTGTTGTGGTGGTGAGTAAGGCGCGGCAAGTGGTGGCTGGTGGCATGAAGACATCGGAGACATGGGACGACGTCTGAAAGCCTCCTGCAATGGTTACGACGAAGGTGCGGCGGTAGATGGCTGGTAGTATGATGTAATAGACGGGACGGGTGGTGGACGGCGGACAGCGTCGGCGTCACTCAGTTGACGCTGCTCGCGACCAAGATCAGCTGCTGAAAAAGTGTGCCTAAGTTCGTCACAAACGACTGCGGCAACGACGGTCACTGGTGTATCCACTGGAGGAGTCCAGAGCTTCTGAATTTCTTCTCTGACAATATCTCTGATCAGGTCCCGTAGGGAGCCCTGATTGTCTAAAGTCACTGAAGTGGCGTTGATTGGGATGGCAGTGGACGAGCGGTCATACTGCCTCGATATTTGGTGTAGAGCACGCTCAATGGCAGTGGCTTCACTTATAAAATCGGCCACGGTAGTTGAAGCATTGTACACAAGTCCAGCGAACAGTTGTTCTCTCACGCCGCACATAAGGTAGCGCAACTTCGTTTCCTCAGACATATTGGGATCAGCCCGACGACAGGCGCGTCACGTCTTCAGCAAACATTGCCACAGTTTTGTTAGGTTTTTGAAGCCTTAACTCGAGCAACTGCTTAGCCCGCTCTCGACTATCGACGCTAGCAAAGGTGTCAATCAGCTGCTGATGAAACTCATCCCATGTCGATATGCGGTTTTCTCGATTCTCAAGCCACGCGTGAGCAGTGTTATCGAGAGTGAAGTACGTGCGGGCGAGCTTCTGTTGAGCATTCCAGTGGTTGATGACGGCAATGCATTCGTAATGCTCAAGCCAATCTTCAACATCTTCATGTGGGGCACCGCTGAAGTGATCAGGCACAAGTGGCTGAAGAAGTGTTACCTGGGCTGGATTGGAAACGGGGCTGCCTTGTATCTCTTGGACCACCTGTGGCTGGCTGGGGGAGGCCATTGGCAGAGGTACGTAATGCCTGGTGGAATGTTCGTCGAAGGGGGTCAGCTCAGGAGAGAGGCCTAGCAATCGCCGACTGAAGTGGTGCACTGGTGTCGTAACAGGTGGCTTCGTGTCGGGACTTGATGAACGGCTCCCAGATGGGGTGTTGAGCATCGGCAGGCTTGCAACCTAGCGCCTCCACCAGCGTCGCGGTTCAACGTAAGCAGTTCACCGAGACGTTGAGTCCAAGAACCGATGGCGTGTGTTTTTAATGCAGGAGCCAAGAGCAAAAGAGCCAAACAAAAGCACGTCGTCTTCTTCAGTGTCCCTTTTCACGAGACTGTTGGCGTGCACATCGTCATCTTACTCTATTTCGGGCGCGGCAATATATATATATATATATATATATATATATATATACATACATACATACATACATACATACATACATACATACATACATACATACATACATACATACATACATACATACATACATACATACATACATACATACATACATACATACATACATACATACATACATATTGTAACGGGGTTTATTTGCAGAGCAGAACGCAGAAGGCGAAGCAGTCAGCAGCGTCCGGCCAAGCGCAGCAAGCACGAGCTCTGCTGATGGCGATGCCCCTGAGGCGCCGAGAAATGCCGTTGAGGCCCCTCTTCTTCACTACAATCGCCCTCCGCAGAAAAAGGCGCCATCCTGGCGGATTAGGGAGAAGAAACGACTAATGGGTCATAATATGGCTTGAGGCGAGAGACGTGGACAGTGTCACGGCCGCGGTAGCGTAGGTCTGTGGATGGGATGATAGGCTCCACGATATAGTTGACAAGTGACGTTTGCTCTACAACGCGGTATGGCCCGATGTATTTAGGAAGAAGTTTTGCGGAGCGGCCAGGTGCAGTAGCAGGTGCCCGAAGCCATACCAAAGAACCAGGTGGAAAGTTTGGAGCCGAACGGTCCCCAGTCAGGCGGGATTGCTGCTGCCACTGGTCCTCGGTAGAAAAAGAGCGGGCAAGCTGGCGGCATTCTTTAGCATGTCGAGCAGCTTCGGGCAGAGTTGTACTTTCGGACTCATAAGGTTTATATGGGAGAATAGTATCTACTGTACTTGAAGGTTCTCGTCCGTACAGAAGAAAGTATGGCGAAAACCCAGTTGTAGCTTGTACGGCAGTATTGTACGCGTAGGTGACGAACGGGAGAACTTGGTCCCAATTTGAATGATCAGAGGCGACGTACATCGACAGCATATTGCCAAGAGTACGGTTGAAGCGCTCCGTCATGCCATTCGTTTTAGGATGGTACCCTGTACTTGTGCGGTGCACGATTCGGCATTCGTTGAGTAATGCCTTCAAGGCGTCAGAAAGGAAGGCACGGCCTCTGTCACTTAAGAGCTCGCGAGGGGCACCATGACGCAGAATGAAACGTTGCAACAGAAACGTTCCAACGTCACGGGCTGTGGCAGTCGGCAGCGCGGCTGTTTCGGCATAGCGTGTCAGATGGTCTATCGCAACAATAATCCAGCGATTACCAGCTAGAGTTGATGGTAGTGGTCCGTAAATGTCAATGCCGACGCGATCAAAAGGTCGACTAGGACAAGGAAGAGGTTGTGACGGGTAGACTTGCCCGGGAGGTAACTTTTGTCGTTGGCACTGAGCACACGAGCGAATGAATTTTCGCTCGTAGTTATACATGCCACGCCAATAAAATCTGAGTCGCAGCCTAGCGTATGTCTTGAAGAGGCCTGCGTGGGCGCACTGTGGGTCTGCGTGAAAAGCTTCGCAGATAGCAGCTCGAAGATGGCGGGGTATCACAAGGAGACACTTGCGACCGTCAGAAAGGTAGTTGCGTCGATAAATAAGATCATCCCTTAGGCAAAAGTTGATAGCCTGGCGGCGGAGAGCGCGAGACGGCGAAGGAGTGAGAGGATCAGAAAGAATGCTTATGAGGCCACTGATCCAGGGATCCTTTCGTTGTTCCACGGTCATGTTGCGCAAGGCGGATGACGCAAGTGCAGGCTCGAGGGAAGAGAGGCAAACACCTTCATCCGATATGGGTGATGGAGAAAGGGCGTCGGCGTCCGTGTGCTTACGACCGGATCTGTAAATAACGCGGATGTCGTATTCCTGAAGTTTGAGCGCCCAGCGAGCAAGTCGTCCGGAAGGGTCTTTAAGTGTGGATAGCCAACAAAGGGCGTGGTGGTCAGTGACGACGTCGAATGCGGGACCATACAGGTAGGGGAGAAATTTTCCAAGGGCCCAAATAATAGCTAAACACTCTTTCTCGGTCACGGAGTAGTTAGCCTCAGCTTTCGTCAAAGTCCGGCTTGCGTATGCGACGACATATTCATCAAACCCTGCCTTTCGTTGCGCGAGCACAGCGCCAAGTCCAACACTGCTGGCATCAGTATGAACCTCCGTGGGAGCGGCAGGATCGTAGTGGCAGAGGATGGGTGGTGAAGTTAGCAGGCGGCGTAATTTGGTGAACGCATCGTCGCATGCTGGTGACCAGGTGGAAAGGTCCTTGTCGCCGCTAAGAAGGTCCGTAAAGGGCGCACATACGGAAGCAAAGTTTCTAATAAAGCGTCGGAAGTATGATGACAAGCTGACAAAACTTCTAAGTTCCTTTAAGTTCTTTCGCTTCGGAAAATCGGCGAATGCTCGAAGGTTGGCGGGGTCGGGAAGTATGCCGTCCCGCGATACGACGTGGCCAAGAATGGTGAGCTGCCGGGCACCAAAACGACACGTCTTGAGGTTGAGTTGAAGGCCGGCGTCGGTGAGGCGTGTGAGGACGTGCTCGAGACAATTTAAATGGGTGTCGAAATCGGTGGAAAAGACAACTACGTCATCGAGGTAGCATAAACATGTGTTCCACTTGAGGCCTCGTAAAATAGTGTCCATCATTCTTTCAAAAGTGGCTGGAGTGTTACAAAGGCCGAAAGACATAACGGTAAGTTCATATAATCCATCAAGTGTGACAAATGCTGTTTTCGGTCGGTCAGATGCTTCCATAGGTACTTGCCAGTATCCAGACCGTAAATCCAGCGAAGAGAAGTATTCTGCTCCCTGAAAACAGTCAAGGGCGTCGTCTATTCGTGGTAACGGGTAAACGTCCTTACGGGTGATCTTGTTTAAACGTCGATAGTCCACACAGAATCGAATGGAGCCATCCTTCTTTTTAACAAGAACGACCGGTGACGCCCAGGGACTGTTAGAAGGCTGTACAATACCGCGCTGGAGCATGTCAGCAACCTGGTCGTCATTAACACGGCGTTCCGACGCTGAGACTCGGTAGGGGCGCTGCCGTAGAGGCGTATGACTTCCTGTGTCAATCTTGTGAGATATGTTCGATGTGCGACTGAGGCCAGAAGCGTGGCTGTCAAAAGAAGTACGAAACTTTTGCAGCAGGTTCACCAACTGGCTTCGTTCTAAAGAAGACGTTGCGACATCGATGGAGCGGTGGAAAGCGTTAAGGAATGACTGGTCAACAACAGAGTCAGAAATGAGTGCGCTGAGGTCCGTAGAAAGTAAACTAGATGGAGCGTCAAAAATGTGATGGGCGTCGATCAGATGCTCGTGACCAAGACATTCACCATAGAATAAAGGTAAAGGCCCTTCGAGAGTATTGTACACGAGCGTCTTCGTGACGCTATGGTGGAGAGTAAGGAGAGCAACGGGCAGTAGAGAACATCTGCGTTGAATGAACAGGACAGAGGGCGTAAATAGAACATCACCGTCGGAAATAGCGTCACACGACACAGTCACCAGCAGAGAAGAGCGCGGTGGTACGGTGGTGTCATCGGAAACAGACAGTTTATAATACGGCAGGGAGGCTTCGACGTCGTGAACATCAGGAAGTGCAGATAGCTCAAGTTCAGCGCGACAGCAGTCAATGACGGCATTATTATTCGCAAGGAAGTCCCAGCCGAGTATCATGTCATGGGAACACGAGGGCAGCACTACGAATTCGACGATATACACAATCTCTTCGATGACGACTCGTGTGGTACAGGCTGCGAGAGGTGTTACACTTTGTGCTTTAGCCGTTCTAAAAGAGAGGCCGGATAATGGCGTCAAAACTTTGCGGAGTTTGCGGCACAGGTTGATGGAAAGGGCGGATAGAGCGGCTATGGTGTCGACAAGCGCCATGACGACGATACCACCGACTGACACTTCAATGACGTTAGCTGGACAGGGGCGAGGACTTGTGCATGGCGACGGGGACGCAGTTCGTGCCTCGGGAACTGCGGCCGTTAGTTTTTCTGGTCGGTGGGTCCGGAACGGCGACGCATAGGGGAAAGCGAACGTCGACGTGGAGATGGGGAGCGGTGGGTGGGACCATGTGGACGATCAGAAGGAAAGGAAGAGGAAGGAGGGCTTGAAGGCGTAGAAGAAAACTGAGGGTCGAAAGAGGGCATTCGTCGAATGTTCTGAGCAGCCTGGCGACGACGACAATAACGTGCCACGTGGCCAACACCGCCACAAGCAAAACATATCGGACGGTTGTCATGCGTCCGCCATTGGTCGGAGTAGACTCCGACTTGCGGCTGGGGGGCAGAAAACTGCGGCCGAGGTGGTATCGGCATAGGCGGCGGCGAAAAGGGCGGCGGCGAATACATAGGCGCTGGCTGGAACGCAGGCTGTCGAGGTCGAGCAACGGCCTCGGCGTACGTGAGAGGTGCGGCGATTGGCGGCGGTTCCCGGGAGGGAGGAAGAACTTGTGCGACCTGGTCTTGAATGAAGTCGCGGAGTGTAGACGGCAATCTGCATGGTTGATCGGGTATGCAGGACATCAAAGAGAGCTGACGAGCGACCTCAGCGCGGATGAACTCTTGGATCTTGGAGAGAAGAGGGGCATGGTCTCCTATGCCAAGGGTGGACAGGCTGGACAAAGAGTCGTCGAGCGCCGAGGGACGTCGGGTGGAAAGACGTTGCCTGCGTAACTCGTCAAAACTCTGGCATAACTCGGTCAGTTCTAGGACAGTGCGAGGACTCTTAGAAAGCAACATTTGGAAAGCGTCGTTCTCAATGCCCTTCATGATGTGCTTGATCTTTAGCTCTTCGGACATCGACTTGTTGACTCGCTTGCAAAGTTCCAGAACGTCCTCAATATAGCTTGTGAAATTCTCACCAAGCTGCTGGGACCGAGTATGCAAGCGTTGTTCCGCACGGCGTTTGCGTACCTCCGGCCGTCCGAAAACTTGTGTGAGGCTCGTTTTGAAGACCGACCATGTAGGGAGTTCCGCTTCGTGGTTTATAAACCACAGCCTGGCCACGTCCGACAGGTAGAAGGAGACGTAGGCCAACTTGGCGGCGTCATCCCATTTGTTGTGAGTACTCACTCGTTCGTACATTGAAATCCAGTCGTCAACGTCCTTGTCTTATGTGGCTGAGAAAACAGGGGGGTCTTGCAGACGCAGAGAACCGGCGCAGAGAACAGTAGGCGGTGCCTGTGGAGGAGTTGGAGCGGCGCTTGCGTCGGTAGGCATAATGGATGGTGAAATGCGATTTCGAAGCTCCAGGGTGATCGAAACCCAGCAGACTCCACCACTTGTAACGGGGTTTATTTGCAGAGCAGAACGCAGAAGGCGAAGCAGTCAGCAGCGCCCGGCCAAGCGCAGCAAGCACGAGCTCATGCTGATGGCGATGCCCCTGAGGCGCCGAGAAATGCCGCTGAGGCCTCTCTTCTTCACTACAATATATATATTGTCGCGGTGCAGCGCGAACCAAAGGCAGATAAACGTATAAACGTTCACACAGCGACTCTCAGCAGCCGAACAGCAAGATCGCCTTCTTTATCTTCAATCAGCCAGAGCTCCACTACCTGGTGTCCGCCAAATCCCCTTATTGTTTTTTTGGTCCACTAGTACACACGCGTCATTTGCCCCCCCCTCTTAATGAGCATCGCCCCGATGCTAAACCAGTAGTGCAGTTTTTTTTGTCTGTTCTTTAAGAAGTGTCTTGTGCAGTCACTACCTTTCATAAGGCTTCATGCGCACAACGTGAACTAGTTCAGGACGGTGCTGGCGAAGCCTCGTACTATATGAACTGTCGGGGACGACCTCGTACGTAACATCACTCAGTCGTCGCAGTACTAGATATGGGCCAAAGTATCTCCTTAGGAGCTTTTCAGAGAGTCCTCGTTTCCGTATGGGCGTCCAAACCCATACTCTGTCGCCGGTCTGGTAAACGACTGTTCTGCGGCGAGAATTGTAGCGGCTCGCGTCGTACTCTTGTTGTTGCTGGATTCGCAGGCGTGCTAGTTGCCTTGCTTCTTCCGCTCGTTCTGTAAACATCTCGGCGTCTGGTTCGATGTCGTCGCATTCGTGCGCTAGCATCGCATCTAACATGGTTCGTACTTCCCTTCCGTGAATTAGGCTGAACGGGGTCATCTGGGTTGTTTCTTGCTTGGCAGTGTTGTATGCAAACGTGATATATGGCAAGATTTCGTCCCAGTTTTTGTGTTCGACGTCTACGTACATTGAAAGCATGTCTTCAATTGTTTTGTTCAGACGCTCTGTAAGCCCGTTCGTTTGCGGGTGGTAGGCGGTGGTCTTGCGATGGGTTGTTCCACTCAGCATGAGGACTTGTTCCAAAAGAGCTGCCGTAAATGCGGTTCCTCTGTCTGTGATTACGACGCTTGGTGCACCATGCCGCAGGACAACGTTCTCGATGAAAAATTGTGCCGCCTCCGCTGCTGTACCTCTCTGGATAGCCTTTGTTTCAGCATAACGGGTAAGGTAATCAGTCGCGACAATAACCCAGCGGTTCCCAGCAGTAGAAGTAGGAAGTGGGCCCAAAATATCCATGCCAATCTGGTCGAATGGTGTTCTTGGGACCTGCACGGGCTGCAGGAGGCCAGCTGGTTTAGTCGGTGGTGACTTCCGTCGCTGGCAGTCGAGGCAAGTACGAACATGGTGTTTTACGGCAACGGTCAGTCTTGGCCAGAAGTAGCGCTGCCGTACTCTGGCCAACGTTCTTGTGTAACCTAAGTGGCCTGAAGTCACCTCGTTGTGGCATGCTTCGAGTACTTCGGAGCGAAGGGCTGCTGGGATGACGAGCAAATACGCAGATCCTGTCGAAGAGAAGTTTCTTTTGTATAGTACTCCGCTCCGTAAGCAAAATGATGACAGTGCTCTTACGAAAACAGTTGGTGCCTTCTGAGATCTCCCCTCCAGGTAATTAATTAGGGCAAGTAACTCAGGGTCGCCACGTTGTTGCTGTGTAATAGCGGTTGAGTCAAGCACACCGAGAAATGCTGTTTCCTCCTCATCGGATAGAGTTGCCGATTCAATGGGTGAGCGGGATAGACAGTCGGCGTCCATGTGGCGCTTTCCTGACTTGTGTACGACAGTCATGTCGTACTCCTGCAGCCTGAGACTCCAACGCGCTAATCTCCCGGTAGGATCTTTAAGATTTGTCAACCAACACAGTGAGTGGTGGTCGCTGATGACTTTGAAAGGGCGGCCGTATAAATACGGGCGAAATTTCGTGACCGCCCATACCACGGCGAGGCATTCCTTCTCAGTCGTGGAGTAATTAGTCTCAGCGCGTGTTAGTGTTCGGCTTGCATAGGCGATTACTCTTTCTGTGCCCTCTTGCAGCTGCACGAGCACAGCTCCCAAACCAATATTGCTGGCATCCGTGTGTAGCATCGTTGGGGCTTTGTCATCAAAGTGGGCAAGCACTGGAGGCGTCTGTAGTCGCTGGCGGAGATTCTTAAAAGCAGCTGCCTCTTCGTTGCTCCATTGGAAAGCAACGTCTTCTCTCGTGAGGCGGGTCAACGGTGATGCGATGCGTGCGAAGTCCGCGATGAATCGCCTATAATACGCACATAGTCCGAGGAATCGTCGGACACCCTTCTTATCAGTCGGCACTGGGAACTGTGCAACAGCTGCGATCTTTTCAGGATCAGGACGAACGCCTGCGTGACTGACAACGTGGCCAAGAAATTGCAGCTCTTCATAGCAAAAGTGGCATTTTTCAGGCTTCAACGTCAAGCCCGCAGACCGTATGGCTTGTAAAACTGCCTCAAGTCTTTTAAGATGCTGGTCAAATGTTGCGGCGAAAACTACGACATCATCAAGGTAGACCAAGCAGGTTTTCCACTTCAACCCAGAAAGTACGGTATCCATAAGTCTTTGAAAGGTAGCAGGCGCTGAACATAAACCAAAGGGCAAGACTTTAAATTCATATAAGCCATCTGGTGTCACAAAAGCAGTCTTCTCGCGGTCTCTTGGGTCTACCTCGATTTGCCAATACCCACTCCTTAAGTCCATCGATGAAAAGTAACGAGCATGTCGAAGTCTGTCGAGAGAGTCATCTATACGAGGAAGTGGATACACATCTCTCTTTGTCACCTGATTGAGTTTTCGGTAATCTACACAGAAGCGCAGGCTGCCATCTTTTTTTTTAACGAGGACTACAGGTGACGCCCAGGGGCTTTTTGAGGGCTGAATGACGTCATCTTCTAGCATTTTGTCGACTTGCTCTTGTATCACTTCGCGTTCTTTTGCAGCCACGCGATAGGGGTTTTGGTGAATTGGTCTTGCCATGTCCTCGGTAATTATCCGATGCTTGGTTAGAGGCGTGCGGCCAACTCTTGATGTTGACGAAAAGCAGTCTTTGAATTCGGCCAGTAGCTCAAGAAGCCTCTTTCGCTCGTTCTTAGGCAAAGTAGTGCTAACGTCAAGAACTGGTGTCGAATCAAGTTTTGGTGCCTCGTCGACTACTGCCAAGCAGCCTTCTGCGTCTGTGATATCGTCGAAGTAAGCGACGGCCATGCCTTTTGGAAGGTGCCGGCGCTCATCACTAAAATTTGTCAGAAGCAAGTCCGTGCGTCCAGCGGCGACACTGACGATACCTCTTGCGACGGAAATGCCGTGTGTGAAGAGGAGCGAGGTTATTCGGTCTGCTACTCCTTCGCCGTCAAACTGGACAGCGGCTGCCACAGAAACAAGCGTGCATGACCGTGGAGGGAGAACCACATCGTCATCAGTTAGACGCAATTGATTCGGTCGCGCCTGTGTACAATCAGGTGCGCCCGAACTGTTGCGGAATGTAATCAAACTGTCTGGGATATTGATGACGGCGCCGTACTCTCGTAAGAAGTCCATACCAATAATTAGATCCTTGCAGCATGCGGCGAGAACGACGAACGACGCAACGAAAGAAGAACCTCCTATGTCAATTCTCGCTGTGCATCTTCCAGAGGGCATCAATAACTGACCACCTGCCGTCCTTATTTGAGGGCCTGTCCACGGTGTCTTCACTTTCTTGAGGCGCATGGCGAGGTCCTGACTGATGATAGAAAAGTCGGCACCGGTGTCGACTAAGGCTGTTACTTTCTCGCCGTCAAGAAAAACACTCAGGTCAGCGGTCACAATGTCGTCGCTCTCACGTCTTGTCGAATTTACAGCGTCGTGTAATGGGGGCTTTTCGTCGTCATCTTCATGGCCTGCAACCTTACCCCCGGAGGTCGCCGCCCTCAGTTTCCCCGTCGCGGGCTGGGTGACCTTCTTGCGTTAAGGTCCGCGGAGGTACGTCGGTGTGACGAAGGTGAATGAGCGGGAGAAGGAGAGCGAGATTGACGTCCCAAACCTGGCTGGCGGGTAGGTATTGCCTCCTCGTCAGAAGTACGGTATTCGTAAAAGTGAGAACGGGCTCCATGGAAAGAGGCGTCCTCCCGGCGTGGTATGTATTCTTCGTTCGCACGTCGATCGTCAGACCATGTTCGAAGTGGGCGGAACGAATCATTGCGGTGCCAGCAATGACGGGCAATATGACCTGCACCTCCGCAGTTGAAGCATAGTGGACGTCGATCGATTGTGCGCCACGCGTCTGTTCTTCGGAGTGGTGGACGTCTGAGCCTCCCTTCTTGCGACGATGTCCATGGTGCTGCTGTGGACGCCTGGTGGTACGTCGGTTGGCTTGGCGGTCGGCTCAGGGTCTGCTCTTGCCGCGGTGACCAAGGGGCCGTCGGCACTGGGTGATATGGCGGCGATGTACCAGATGGTGAACGTCGCAGAGCATCGGCATAGCTCATGGGACGGTTCTCGTCACCAGGACCAGCGGTAATATATATATATAATGAGATCTAACAGACAATAATGCCAAGGAAGGTATAGGGGAAGTTATTAAGCCAATTGTAATGTAAATGAGAAGAAAGAAAAGTGGGTGAAAAGATAACTTGCCGTGGGCAGGATCCGAACCTGCGACCTTCGAATAACGCGTTCGATGCCCTACCGCTGAGCTACCAGGACAGCTATCCCCCCAGCCACTATGTCAATTTAAACGTGGGAGTGTCAGTCAGTGCCACTAGTAGCCATGGCGGCGAGTGTGGCACACTCTTCAAGAGCCCGTTTTGGCGTCGCGTAGCACGTGAACTTATTACCAACTGGCAGCTGACAAGTAGTCCCTCGTATACAACCTAAAGGCACCAAGTCTGCCAGTACGAGGCCCTCGTTAATGAATAAGGGAAACAAGTGTATACCTAAGGGCTCGTTTTTTGTGTTTTACACAATAATAATGAGATCTAACAGACAATAATGCCAAGGAAGGTATAGGGGAAGTTATTAAGCCAATTTAATGTAAATGAGAAGAAAGAAAAGTGGGTGAAAAGATAACTTGCCGTGGGCAGGATCTGAACCTGCGACCTTCGAATAACGCGTTCGATGCTCTACCACTGAGCTACCACGACAGCTATCCCCCCAGCCACTATGTCAATTTAAACGTGGGAGTGTCAGTCAGTGCCACTAGTAGCCATGGCAGCGAGTGTGGCACACTGTTTAAGAGCCCGTTTTGGCGTCGCGTAGCACGTGAACTTATTACCAGCTGGCAGCTGACAAATAGTCCCTCGTATACAACCTAAAGGCACCAAGTCTGCAAGTACGAGACCCTCGTTAATGAAGAATAGAAACACCTGTATACCTAAGGGCTCATTTTTCGTGTTTTACACATCGATCCGCACCGGTACCGTTCCCTCGTCCTGGAAAATAGGTAAAGTCCTTCCTCTTTTCAAATCCGGCGATAAGCACTCCTTTTCCAATTATAGACCAATTTCATTAATCTCATACTCTTGTGAAATGCTTGAACACGTAATCTTTAAACATATCATGAACTTCCTCGAGTCTAATAACCTTCTGTCCAATTTTCAACATGGGTTTCGACGCGGGTTCAGCACGGTGACGCAACTTATTGCCTTTTCGCATGACATTTCCATGAACCTTGACGCAGGATATCAGATTGATGCCATCTTTATCGATTTTTCTAAAGTCTTTGACACTGTTATTCATTCAAAACTCTTGCACAAATTAAATAAGATCCTCAATAACCCACAATTAGTTCACTGGATTTCTTGCTCTCTTTCGAACCGTTCTCAATTTGTGTGCTTTGATTCCGTTGCTTCTTCCCCGGCCAAAATCACTTCTGGTGTTCCGCTGCGCTCAATCCTCGGACCTTTGTTATTTTTGCTTTATGTTAATGACCTGCCTGATATTGTTCATTGTAAGATTCGTTTGTACGCTGATGATTGTGTTTTATATCATGTAATCCACTCGCCCAATGATCACATCCTTCTCAACGATTCATTTGCATCTTTCTGTAACTGGTGCCGTTCCTGGCAAATGAAAATTAACTACAAAAAAACTGTGTTCATGTCCTTTACTAATAAATTAGTTCTTTCAGATTTCAACTACTCATTTAATGGACTGACTGTCTTTGCTGAGAGTTTACCAATATAAATACCTTGGCGTGCTTTTCACTCCTAACCTGTCCTGGTCTCACCATATTGATTGCATTACTTTTAAAGCGCTAAAAAGACTTTGTTACCTCCGGCGTACCCTATCTGCGGCCCCTAGCGATACAAAACTAACTGTGTACAAGACCCCTATCCGCCCCGTGCTCGAATACGCGTCACCTGTATGGAACCCCTACAACCAGTGCGAAATAAAACAAATAGAATCGGTACAGAAAAAGGCCATTAGATTCATCTTCAGGTGTTATGACTCTGCTTCTTCACCTACGTCAGCATTACCATCTTTGAACCTATCTCTACTTTCATCGCGAAGGAACATTGAGTCTCTCAAGTTATTACATTCTATAATTTATTCGGCGTGCAAACTTTCAAAAGATCTCTACTTAACATGTTCCAGACCTTCTTCAACACGCCAATACCATCCTTTGAATATGACACTATTCTACGCCCGTACTAACACGTTTAAATTTAGCTTCTTTCCACGAACTGTTGAACTTTGGAATAACTTCTCCGGTGACATACGTTCTTTGCCCTTAAATGAATTCTTGTTATCCATAAATACCCTTTGACAGTTTGTCTTTTTCCGTTTCACTGTTTACTGTGTTTACTGTGTTCTCTTCCTTGCCACCATGTCTTCATTATGCCACCATGTGATGCCATGTATTGCCACTTTGTATTTTGCTTTCCTTCGCAAAGTATTACACCATGTTTTGTACCGGCCTGTTACCCACTCCTGCCATAGCCCTTATGGGTTGCAGTATGTAAAAATAAAATAAATAAAATAATAATGAGATCTAACAGACAATAATGCCAAGAAAAGTATAGGGAAACCTATTAAGCCAATTGTAATGTAAATGAGAAGAAAAAAAGTGGGTGAAAAGATAACTTGCCGTGGGCAGGATCCGAACCTGCGACCTTCGAATAACGCGTTCGATGCTCTACCACTGAGCTACCAATACAGCTATCCCCCCAGCCACTATGTCAATTTAAACGTGAGAGTGTCAGTCAGTGCCACTAGTAGCTATGGCGGCGAGTGTGGCACACTCTTTAAGAGCCCGTTTTGACGTCGCGTAGCACGTGAACTTATTACCAACTGGCAGCTGACAAATAGTCCCTCGTATACAACCTAAAGGCACCAAGTCTGCCAGTACGAGACCCTCGTTAATGAATAAGGGAAACAAGTGTATACCTAAAGGCTCGTTTTTCGTGTTTTACACAATAATAATGAGATCTAACAGACAATAATGCCAAGGAAGGTATAGGGGAAGTTATTAAGCCAATTGTAATGTAAATGAGAAGAAAGAAAAGTGGGTGAAAAGATAACTTGACGTGGGCAGGATCTGAACCTGCGACCTTCGAATAGCGCGTTCGATGCTCTACCACTGAGCTACCACGACAGCTATCCCCCCAGCCACTATGTCAATTTAAACGTGGGAGTGTCAGTCAGTGCCACTAGTAGCCACGGCGGCGAGTGTGGCACACTCTTTAAGAGCCCGTTTTGGCGTCGCGTAGCACGTGAACTTATTACCAACTGGCAGCTGACAAATAGCCCCTCGTATACAACCTAAAGGCACCAAGTCTGCAAGTACGAGACCCTCGTTAATGAATAAGAGAAACACGTGTATACCTAAGGGCTCATTTTTCGTGTTTTACACAATAATAATGAGATCTAACAGACAATAATGCCAAGGAAGGTATAGGAGAAGTTAGTAGGCCAAGTATATTGTAAATGAGAAGAAAGAAAAGTGGGTGAAATGATAACTTGCCGTGGGCAGGATCCGAACATGCGACCTTCGAATAACGCGTTCGATGCTCTACCACTGAGCTACCACGAGAGCTATCCCCCCAGCCACTATGTCAATTTAAACGTGGGAATCATTTAAACGTGTCAATTTAAACTGTAATTCCGGCTGCAGCAATGACAATCAAGTTTAAGTTGTCGCATATGACTACATCTACGGCATCAGAGCTTGCTGCTATAAGGGCTGCTTTACAATATCTCGTTCAAGAACGTCCAGGAAAATGGGTCATATTCTGTGATTCGAAGGCAGCGCTTCAGAGTTTGCAGTCCGCCATGAGTAGGAGGAGTCATGACCAACTGGTACAAGAAATAAGACATTGCCATCATGAAGCTCTAGCACGAGGGCATGATATTATATATCAATGGCTGCCTGGACATATCGGTATTACCGGAAATCAATTAGCCGATGATGCAGCCCGCTCAGCCCATGAAGGAACCCATGTAGTCCCGATTCCTCTATCAAGGAATGATGCAGCAAGACAACTTTACCTCCTGGTTCGAGATCTCACACGCACGTTCTGGTCGTCTACCAGCTTCCAAAGATGTCAATTTTATGAACTGGATCCTTCGCTCAAGCTAAAGCTACCATCACAACTTTCCCGCTCCGATGCGACACTGTTATGCCGCCTTTGGTTGAGTGTTGCATTTACAAAGGTGTACTCCTTTCGCATTGGTATGGCAGACACTCCTACATGCGACTACTGTGGAGCTGAAGAGACCATCGAACACGTCCTGTGCAGCTGCGCTTGCTACGACACACAGCGATGCCAGCTCCGGATGGTTTTGAATCAACTTGACCCCGGACCATTTTGTGTTCAGAAGATACTAGGACCTTGGGCATCTGCCTCAGTTACGCAGAAAGCAACTAAAGCACTGCTAATTTACCTAAAGTCAACAAACCTGAGCGACCGCCTGTAGACTGTGCGTGCTCCCCGAGTGTGCTCGTGATTGTGTGTACCTTCTCATCTCTCTACAACCTATTTTCTCCCCTTTATCCCTTCCCCAGTGCAGGGTAGCAAACCGGATGCGCGTCTGGTTAACCTCCCTGCCTTTCCTTGCATCTTCATCTCTCTCTCTCTCTCTCTCTAAACGTGGGAGTGTCAGTCAGTGCCACTAGTAGCCATGGCGGTGAGTGTGGCACACTCTTTAAGAGCCCGTATTGGCCTCGCGTAGCACGTGAACTTATTACCAACTGGCAGCTGACAAATAGTCCCTCGTATACAACCTAAAGGCACCAAGTCTGCAAGTACGAGACCCTCGTTAATGAATAAGAGAAACACGTGTATACCTAAGGGCTCATTTTTCGTGTTTTACACAATAATAATGAGATCTAACAGACAATAATGCCAAGGAAATTATAGGGAAAGCTATTAAGCCAATTGTAATGTAAATGAGAAGAAAGCAAAGTGGGTGAAAAGATAACTTGCCGTGGGCAGGATCCGAACCTGCGACGTTCGAATAACGCGTTCGATGCTCTACCACTGAGCTACCACGACAGCTATCCCCCCAGCCACTATGTCAATTTAAACATGGGAGTGTCAGTCAGTGCCACTAGTAGCCATGGCAGCGAGTGTGGCACACTGTTTAAGAGCCCGTTTTGGCGTCGCGTAGCACGTGAACTTATTACCAACTGGCAGCTGACAAATAGTCTCTCGTATACAACCTAAATGCACCAAGTCTGCCAGTACGAGACCCTCGTTAATGAATAAGGGAAACAAGTGTATACCTAAGGGCTCGTTTTTCGTGTTTTACACAATATTAATGAGATATAACAGACAATAATGCCAAGGAAGGTATAGGGGAAGTTGTTAAGCCAATTGTAATGTAAATGAGAAGTTCCGAAAAACCAAAGGAGCTTCGCAGTTTCCTTGGCCTTGCCATCTATTTTCGTTGGTTTATCCAGAACTTCGCTTCTATTGCTGCTCCATTACACGAACTATTTGCTTTTAACGTCCCCTTTCTGTGATCTCAAGAATGTCAAACGGCATTCCACCTGTTGAAGTGGGCACTCACGTCTGAACCTCTGCTCTGCCACTTTGACGAAGCCGCACCGACTATCCTCCTTACCGACGCTAGCAGCCTTGGTATAAGAGCCGTTCTACAACGCGACAAGTCTTCCCTAGAGAAAGTTGTTGCAGTTGCCAGTCGCGTACTCACCCCTGCCGAAAAGAAATACACGATAACTGAGCAAGAGTGTTTGGCTGTGGTTTGGTCGGTCCAGAAGTTCCGTCCCTATCTCCACGGCCGTCACTTCACAATCGTTACGGACCACCATGCCTTATGCTGGCTTTCTACACTGAAGAACTTGTCCAGACGCCTGGGTCGGTGGATAGTATACGCTTGCAGGAGTACGACTTTGACATAGCTTACAAGTCAGGCAGAAAACATCAAGACGCCGACGCTTTATCTCGTTGCCCGCTTCCAACTACCCATATCAGCGTTGGTGAGAACTCAACCACCACATCTACCAAAGTTCATACGCTCGCATGAATAAGGCAACTCTTCTCGGACGACGAGCCAACACTTATCTCCCACCAGCGGTCCGATTCATACTGCAAACGCATGATGGACCATCTTTCGGGAGTTTCTCATCCACCAAACGTGCGACTCCGTCGTCAACTCCTGCACTTTAAGCTGGACAATGGGGTTCTCTATCGCCACGTCTATCACCCTGACGGTCAGCGCTGGGTTCCTGTACTGCCATGCTCTCTTCGGCTTCAGATACTCGAAGCCTTCCACGACGACTTGACTGCTGGTCATCCTTGGTTTAAAAAAAAACTCCTGACTGCATTCGATGTCGTTATTACTGGCCTGGCATTTCTTCTAGTGTAGCGTGGTACGGTGGTTCCTGCTACCCATGCCAGCGTCGTAAACTCCCCACGTCTGCACCTGCTGGACCTCTACAGCCACTTCCGTGCCCTTCAATGCCGTTCGAGGTTGTAGGTGTTGACCTTTACGGGCCTCTCCCCGTCACATCTGCTGGCAAATGATGGATAGTGACCGCCGTGGACCACCTGACACGCTACGCTGAGACTTACTTTGTTATTACAGGCTCAATTGTGGAAGTTGCAGACTTTATTCTTCACGCCATAATCCTGCGGCATGGGGCTCCTCGTGTACTGCTTAGTAACCGCGGCAAAGTGTTCCTGTCACAAATGGTAAATGAAGTACTGCGCGCTTCTGGAACTACTCCCAAGACAGCTTCAAACTACCACGCTCAGACAAATGGTCTCACAGAAAGATTTCACAGGACCCTTGCTGACATGATAGCCGTTTATGTCCAACCCGACCACAAAAACTGGGTGCTCTTTTACCATTCCTGACATTCGCTTACAACACCACCGTTCAGCGAACAACTTGCTACTCACCGTTTTACCTCGTGTACGGACGCACCCCAACTACCTTTCTCGACGGCTCCTTCTTTAACAGCCATGGGAATTCATGTCAGTCTTCTAGCGAAGAATGCATTTCCCGCATGGCCCAGTCTCGCCATCAGGCTCGCATCAATACTGAAGCGAGACAGCATGAGCGGAAGATCATCTATGATGAATCGCACCGCGTTGTGTCTTTCCAACCTGGTGACGAGGTGCTGCTTTTGACACATATCGCACTCCTGGTCTCTGTGACAAATTCCAACCACGCTTCATCGGGCCATACATTGTTTTAGAACAGACTTCGCCGGTTAATTATCGTGTGACACCACTCGTCGCCCCAACAGACCGCCGCTACCGCAGCACAGAGATTGTCCACGTTTGTCACATGAAACCTTTCACGCGACGTTCCCCGTCACTTTGACTTACGGTGGCCAGGGTTTCCGCTTCCAAGTGGGGGGTTAGTGTGGGCATTGGTTACTTACATCGTCCTCATCCCTGCATGATCACAATCACCATCATCCGCTTGTCTCTTTGTCCTCATTGCCACTCTGGGGCATCATCATCGTCATCGTCTGTGTACTGGCTCTGCCCGTTCGTTTTGCGAGTCTTTCCTCAAATAAACGCTGACGCAGCCAAGACTACCAAGGCTTCATAATATATATATATATATATATATATATATATATATATATATATATATATATATATATATATATATATATATATATATATATATATATTGCCACGCCCGGTCAAGTGACAACCATGTTTTAATATGTTTACACATCGCAAGGCCACGGCTGCTGTAGGGCAGTCGAGTGCACGTGACGTGCTTTCGTTTGAGCGAGCACAGGAGCCTGTTTGTCGACGATACATTGTAGAACAAATAAACAGTAATGGATGACAGAACCGCATGACGGAGACTGCCAGATGACAAGCGCGATGGAGTGCAATCGGTATTCACCAGTGCTTGTGGAGAGGCTAACATGAAAAGACCAAACAGATGGTTTTATTGTCGATAGACACAGAAGCCAAAAGTTGGGTGAACAAGCTGGAGCAATTGTCAAGTCGTCTTGTTATGGAAAACTGTAAAGAAGTAAAAAACAATATTAATAATGCCAGGATCAACCGTAAATGGAGAATAAATTAAGTATTTTCACACATCTTGTTCTGATTATGTGTTCACTGTTGAATTAGTTGCATGCATTATCATAAGAACGTCGGGACGGAAAGAGACCAATACATTCGGAAGTGTTTGCATTTTGCAACATTTCATCGTTCTCTTCGTCTCACAGTTTCATATTATTCGTTTGAGAACTGCTCGGTCGTTGAAATGACAGTCACTGAAATTTCAAAGAGGCTCGAGTTCACTGTTATGAGACCGCACACATGCTAAGTATATTTCGTGGCTGTTGTATCTCGTTGTGTGAATACTATAGACGTGTTTGGAGGAAGTGGGAAGTCTATCTTATTTTGTTTTAAAGGAACAGTGGCAAATGCAGTTGCTGATGTTACATAATCTAAATGAAATTATTAAACCTGAAGCAGCGTTTTCTAAAGCGACATACTCAGTTACTATAATTAAATTAAGATATTTTTTCACAATCCATCAATGAAGCGAGACCTCATTTCACAACCGTCATACCACTCATCGCGCATTGATCATCAGCATAAGGTTGCCATTCCGTTTTGCCGCACCAAATTCTTTTCAGCAGCCTTCTTACCGAAAACAGCCGCCGATTGGAACCACCTTCCCTCTTCCGTTGTATCAATAACAGACCCTTTGTTATTCAAGACTGCAATTTCTCAGCAATGCTTGTAACTATACGCAGTTTCCATTATCTATCTTTGTCTTGTATGTGCTTGAATTCTTATACATTTTTAGTTGACTTATGTTGCCTTCCTGATTTGCGCATCTGATACTTGTTTCTTTATTTTGTCTTTTTTTCTTGTGTGTTATATATGCTGTACCCACCCCCTCTGTAATGCCCTACGGGCCCTGAGGGTATTCTAATAAATAAATTTATATGCATTAGAAAGATGTGGCTCTTCCAGATTTGTTAGTTGTGATCTAGTAGAATCTGAGTAAAATGTGTTCACAATTGCTGCTTCCGCAAAAACTGATCGGTGTGCAAGGTTCCATCTCGGGTAAGACAATACCAGAAATTTGCAAGGGCTGCAGGTATCTAGAAGCAAGGTCGGTAATTAGCTGGTGTGCACACGCCAGATGGATATTGAAAGAAGATTTCGCGGGTCACACAAAGATGCATGCGCTCAATCGTAACTACCGCAAGCGCACCACGCATGCGATTCTATGGGCGCTCAAGAAAACTGCACCCCCCCCCCCCCCCCGGTGGTGCCGCAGCGGCGGTTAGAGAACTAGACCTGTCACGCCGGTTTTGGAGCACGCGGTGGGTCATACCCGTGCGCTCCTGGAGGAAGGAGCAATAAACTTTATTATTCAAAAAGGAAAGGGGAAATGGGGGAAACGAAGTTGGACGGGAGCTACGTTGGGGCCCAAGGGGCCGCAACACTAGCAGACCAGTCCGCCAGCTTCGTCTGTATATTGCCACGTTCCATTTCCCAAGTTTTTGTTATCGTCCCAAAACACACGATTCTCAGCGCAAACCGCGCCTGCAGTTTTCGAGAAGGTTCCGGACTGTAGTAGATCATTTCGATAAGATCACGCCCACCGTGCGAACGGTACAGATTGTTCTGGAACCTACGCCACCGCCAGCGATAACGCTAGAACATTCGACGGCAAGAGTATAAATACCGACGCGCTTCGCCGCCTGTCAGTTGTTGATCGAAGGCCGACGCTGCGTTCGCTGCTATCAGTCCGAGACTGCTATCTATGCAAGACTGCTGCTGTAATTAGACTTTCCCTTTACCAGGCACAGGTTCGCCCAAATAAACAGTGAAATCCCAACACGAAGTTTCCTGTCTTTGGCCACGTCACGACCCCATGACATCTGGTGGAGGTGCTGCTTCGTTCATGTACCGGACGCCCCCGTCAAGCCGTGAACCCAGCCCCCGTCGCGGAGAAGACACCGACGCCAACCAAGAGCAGCGAACAAGCCGCCGACAGCAAGGTCTCCCACCGGAGTACGGCCTTCTACAAGACAAGGCGCGGAAGACCAAGACCATGACCTCGACTGCAACGACAATGACAACCGGAACGTCCCAGCCCGCGATCGTCATTCATCAACCCAGGGAACCACCAACGTTCCATGGCTCATCCTTTGAAGACCCGGAAACCTGGCTAGAAACATACGACCGCGTGGCTGCCCTCAACCACTGGGACAACGAAGAAAAGCTCCGTCGTGTGTACTTCTGCCTGGAAGACACCGCAAGTACCTGGCTAGAGAATCGGCAGTCCACGCTCCGAACGTGGGATGTCTTCTGCAGCGCATTTCTGCAAACGTTCGCGAGCGTCGCTCGCAAAGAGAGGGCCGCTGCTCTACCCGAGACCCGGGTTCAGCTACCAAATGAAAAGGTTGGAATTTTCACAGAGGAGATGACCCGCCTATTCCGTCACGCTGACTTAGACATGCCTGAGGAAAAGAAAGTTCGTTTCCTCATGCGAGGGGTCAAACAAGAGCTCTTCGCGGGAGTAATAAGGAATCCACCGAACACCGTCCAAGAATTCGTATCCGAGGCGACCACCATCCAAAACCCTGGACATGCGCACCAGACAGTATAATCGTCGCCTGACTCCAGAATGCGCTGCTGCTCAAGCCAGTGACTCCGACGACCTGCGTGAAACGATCCGAGCGATCGTGCGGGAAGAGCTGCGCAAACTGTTGCCTTCGGCGCAGCCTCAAGTGGATTCGATCGCGGACATTGTGCGAGAAGAAGTCCGGCAATCGCTTCAAATTCCCCACGCACCGCTGCCCGAGGCGGAAGCTATCAGCTACGCCGCTGCACTGCGCCACAACGCTCCTCCCCGTCCACGCCAAAACGCCGCCCCGTCGCACTTCCATCGACAGACGCCACCGCCGCCACCACCCCCACCGACGTCATACCGTTCGCCAGCGGCCCAGCGCAGTGCACCGAGGAAGACTGACGTCTGGCGCACCCCTGACCATCGCCCGCTCTGCTACCACTGCGGTGAGGCCGGACACACATACCGCCGTTGCCAGTACCGACAGATGGGACTGCGTGGCTTCGCCGTCAATGCACTGCGTCCACAGCCAGGAGAACGACCACGTGACATCGCCGACTACCTGACAGTAACTCGGTGGACACCACGAAGCCCTTCGCGTTCGCCGTCGCCCAGCCGCCGCACGTCACCGCACCACCGGCAGTACTCTGGCCCAACGCGGGGCCGGTCTCCTAGCCCGTATCCGGGAAACTAAGGGCAGCAACCGGTGGAGGTGCGGTTGCTGTGCGACGAACTACCGAAGATCCTCCGACGACGACGCCGCCGCGACGGAGCTTTCCGAACACAACGCCAAACAGGCAAAGCCCTGACTGCGAAAGCTCACTTACCGAAGGTGGCCTGACGACGCAACATGGAAGCAGCGGAACAAGCCGACGCAGCCGTGACCCGACGCCACGCCCTAACTGTAATGCGAGACGGCGAACTAGCGACCTCGACGTTCTTATCGACGGCCACAGTGTGACCGCTCTCGTCGATACTGGAGCCGACTATTCTGTCATCAGTGGGTAGTTCGCCGCGAAGTTAAAGAAAGTTAGGAAAGCTTGGAAAGGCCCTGAAATCCGCACAGCCGGAGGTCATCTCGTAACGCCTGCAGGAATCTGCACAGCGAGAGTCACCATTAACGGCCGTATTTATTCTACAGACTTCGTAGTCCTACAGCGTTGCTCGAGAGATGTCATCCTTGGCATGGACCTCTTATGCCTCCATGGTGCTGTCATCAACCTAAAAACAAAGTCGATAACGTTATCCACAGAAGAAGCACTACCGCCGCGCACGCCGTCAGAACACCATGCATTGAATGTGCTGTAAGAACAAGTCACCATTACGCCTCGCTCAAGCGTCATTATTTCAGTCGGCGCTCCTAAATCACCTGACTTGGAAGGCGTCGTTGAAGGCAGTCAGTATCTGTTGGTCACCCGAAATATTTGCGTCGCAAGAGGAATTGCAGAGCTGCGGGGAGGCAAAGCAACGATTATGCTCACGAATTTCAGCAATGAGTACAAACATGTGAACAAAGGAACAACGGTCACATACATCGAAGAAGTTGTCGAAGCCACCAGTGCTTTCGCCCTCACCGATTCTGCGGAACCTGCTCCGAGGAACCAAGCCCCTCCCATAGCTTTCGACGTCAATCCCAGACTTCCGAACGATAAGCAAGAACAGCTCAAGGCCCTGCTCCTGCAATACGAAGATTGCTTTTCGTCGTCATCAAAAATTCGGCAGACCCCAATCACGAAACATCGCATCATAACCGAAGAAAATGCCAGACCACTCCGTCAGAGTCCGTACAGGGTTTCGACCCCGTGACAATATGTCAATTCGGGCTCCTTAAGGACCTCTCCGAGGCTTCCGGTGAGGGAGATAGCTGCAGGAGCTCTTCGAGTGGAGGGTTGTTGGGGCAACCCCATAATACGTGGTCTTGTCCTGCCTGTGCTAGGCCACAGTTATTACACTTCTGTAGCGTTTCATCTTTCACTATTGCGGCCAGCCCCTTCGGGCTGAGTATACAATGAGTCTGAACCCTTCGCAGTGTAGTCGCTTGGACCCGGGTTAATGCTTCATCTGGGGGTGGATAAAGCACGACCTCAACAAGAAATGAAACTCATTTGGCGCTTGTCCTCTCTTCTTTTCTGTTTATTCGTGCGCTTGAACTAACAGTTATACCATGCATATCCAACTAGCCCAACTTTCGATTCTGTTGCAACTCATTTGGGTTCCGGGCCCTTGTGGGAACCTGGTAAATGAGGCGGCTCACCAGACAGCCCGAGGGAACCTAAAATGGGCAGCGGTGTGCTCCCAGGAACCAAATCCGATTGACCTGGCGCTCAGCTATGGAGACCAGCTCAGCCAGCACCGAGAACAAAGAAGGCTTTATCCGTGCGCTCCTTCATCCAGCGGCTGTGCAAGTATATACCGCCATCCAGCGAACATTCCAAGGACCGCTCTCTCGGGTATGTGCCACTGGTGGTTACACACGACCACGGGACACACAATCCACGCCATAAAGAGATTCGCCCCTGAAAAAAGTATGGCAGAAAGTTTAAATGTTACACGGGGGTTTTCTATGAAATCCCATTGACCTGCGCTAAGGCATATATAGGCCAGACGGGTCATTGCACTCGCAACTTGGCAGAGCATTGCTCTAGTTACAGGGCATCTGAGCCGGAACTGTGTGAAATAAAGATTTGGGGTAGAGATAAGAATAACATTTCAAGCCTATTATATCAGGGAGGGAGGGCGCGTATTTGTCGGTGACACATCGGTGGAGACTTAGAAGGCGGCAGCTGAATCCTTCGATAAGTTTTTGTGTGTGAAAACATGTTTTGACTAAGCAGTTGACTGTGCGCGCATGTGTGCTGTTCTGGTTATATTTGCGGGCGATGCCTCAAATAAAGTTAGATCAAAATAAAATAAAGCGCCTGTCCTGTCTTCTCCTTTTGCAAATGTCTTTTTTGCGCTCAAATTTTTTTCAACTATGCACCATCTCGCCGAATTTCAAGTTGTGTTAAATAAAATGACAGTAGCCTTTCACTTAGAGCTAATAGGAAAACTGGGAAGTGGGCGCTTGGGTGGATGTGATTATACCCCTTATAATATTACGTAAGCAACATTGGCAAGAAGTGGCAATTTCTTGTCAATACCCAACTAATCCCCACTTCCATTGAAAATTTCCGGGCCCTAACGAACTAGTGCCCTGCCTCCTGTCTCAGCTCACTTTCTCATGGACCTGTCTGCTCCAGCACTAAACATGTAGAACCCTCTCGAACTCACTCAATGATCGACGTGGAGCTGGGACGCTTTGGGCAATTCGTCGCCGAACTGAAAGACGTGTTTGTGGGACATCATCTGCAGTGGACATTTGTGAAGCCAGGCTTGAATGCAACATCACCTGGGCAAGCTAGGAAAAACGCAATGGTAGCTCTTCTGTTCAACACTACACCCAAGAAAGCCGCTGTCAAAAATATGGGGTATTCTTCGTAGCCTGAAAACCCCGCCGACCCAACTGCATCATTTCAACTCACTTGCATGTATCGTAACAGCAGCGAGTTGGACATGGATGTTACGTGTACATTATCCGCCATTGAAATCTGGATTCCATCTGCCAATGTCACCATCTCTGCCACTGACAGTCACTGCACCTCGTCTACAGCCACTGAACTGGCTGCACTACGAGCCACTTTTAACCACATTGTGGACCAGACAGCTGTGTTCAGGATCATTTTTACTGACTCAAGAGCAGCGCTGCCGTCGCTGATGTCTCCATGCACGCAGGACCCAGTCATCATGGACATCAAATGCTTTTGCAAGAAAGCCTGCGACCTCCATCACCGCATAGTTCTGCAGGGGATACCTGCCCACTGCGCTGGAAAAGCTGGTCATGACACTTCGGGAGAAATCGTCGAGATACCTTTCTCGAGGCAAGACGCTGCAACAATAGTGTCAGCACATGCTAGGCGCCTCCAGCGATCTTTTTAGAGAGACCCTAGCCGCCAGTATGAGCCTCTGTACAAGATAGATTTGTCGCGTCACCGTGTGCGAATAAACTTCGCATACTCCAATAACTTCAGGAACAAAATCGGACTGTCGGACTCCCCATTATCTGTCCAATGTAACGTCGTAGAAGACATAGATCCCGTCCTCTGTGAGTGCACGATATACGCATCCGAAAGACAGTCTCTGAAGATGACCTTCATTTTACAACGGGGCACAAACTTGGAATTGACAGATATTCCAGGCCCATGGCAGAACAGCTGCACTTCGCTACACTCCACAAAAGCACTACTCACAATCTTGCGGGCCAAAAGCATGAACGAAACGTTGTAAATAGTGTAGTGCGTGTGTGTGACTGCGTGTGTTATGTGTTAATCACTGTATATATCACAGTCATCTCCCGGAACCTCGTGTAGAATGTCAGGTAAAAAGCCAGGCAGACTTTTCCGGCTCTCCATTAAAATAATTATATCTCTTTTTGTCTGCGCCACACCCTGTTATGACCGGCACAGCAAGGAGGTGGCTTGCAAGGGACGCTCATCGGCGTAACGGTAAAACGCTGTCCACGTCCTGCAGGAACGCGGGAGGCGTCTGTGTGCGCCACAGGAAACGCACATCAGCGTCGCTGGGACACACGGCCGGCGTCTGAGAGGATGCACGTGCACGGACGAGAGGTATAGAAAGCGCGTCGCGTGTGCGGTCGGAGCTCTCTCTCTCTGGACTTCGCTGGCCCGCTCGTCTCGAGTGCGCTCTGGGCCCTTGTGATGGAAAGGCGCGTCAGTACGCTCTCGCTGCCATGTACTTCTCTTGTAAATATGTAAATTAAACGCATCTTCTACTTGTTCGTGAGACGTGTCTCAAGAGTCGTCCTTCGCCGGAGACTGGGCGGCAGCCTCAACCCCTCCCCGGGCATATCAACTGGTTGGCAGCGGCGGGATCGGTTCGTGTTCTTTCCTGGTACCGATGCTGGTGGGTGCTCACTTTCCGTAGAGATCTGCCAGGTGTTTTGGATAGATGGTGATGTTTATCCAAAAGGGTAGATTAGTTGCTGCTTTGTGAAGGATTGGGTTTATTAGAGGTACCTTCACGGCAGTTTGAGCAACGGAAGTCTGCACAGGGTGACCATGGACTTGAACAAATTGAAGAAACCGGATTTAGTGCTGTTGTGCCAGGAGCTGGGGATTGAGGTGGCGACTATGCATAGAAAGCCAATTTAATACAGGCGGTTAAGGATTCTGGCGCGGATGCGGAGGAGCTCGCCGAGTGCTGGGAGCTAGTTCAGAAGAGGATGAAAAGGGCACAAGAAGTCGAAGAGCGAGAGCGCCTTATGTTTGAAAGAGAAACCGTCAGGCGCAAAGAAGAAGCGGAAAGCCAAGAAAGGGAGCTTGAGCGCTTGCGGCTTCAGCTTAAGACTGCAGAGGCAAAAGGCGCTAGTGATCTGGGAACAGAAAATGCCGAGATTCAGGCAGGCGCACGAGTGAGCATGAGGGGCCTTTTGCAGCTTTACAAAATGGGCGAGCACCTAGCGTTGTTTCATGTAAATTTCGAAAGAACTTGTGTGAGGATGGGGTTTGATCGTGCCACGTGGCCTCAATAGCTACTAATTGTATTGCCCTGCGAAGCAGCGGACACGCCTGCGCGTTTGCCAGCAACAGACGCGGATGACTATAACAAAGTGAAGGCTGCCCTCCTAAAGAAATTCCGGCTTTCAGCAGAAGCGTTTCGCCGCCGGTTTAGGGACGCACAAAAGAAAACGGGTGAGACATTTCAGGAATTCGCATTCAACATGAAGGCCGATTTGGTGGAGTGGCTGAAGGGAGAAAGTGTCTACGAGGATCGGAATAAGCTGGTGGACTTGATCTGCCTTGAGCAATTTTACGGGTGCTTGAATGAGAAAATGCGCCTGTGGATTCAAGATAGACCTGGTGAGAGGAACATGGAACGCGCGGCTGAGCTAGCTGATGAGTACACCGTCCATCGCCAGTCAGAAAAAGCACGCGTTCATCCATTCAGCAAACGGCCGCTCAAAGATTGCTCTGTGCGTAAGGGCGCCAGCTCTGCAATGAATGCGCCCGAGACCGAAGCAAAGGAAAACTCGGGGAAGGAAAAGAGTTTTGAGGTGAAAAGGCCACTTTTGTGTTTCCGGTGCCACGAGCCTGGACACATAGCGGCTGCCTGTCGGAAACCGAAGGTAGTGTTTTCTTTTACGGGCTCAGTGACGGACGGTGCCCTGGCGAACCCCAAACTTGCCGCCTCGCACCATAAGCTCGCTCCGGTCCGACGCAAGAATCGGCGGCGCCTCCACAGGCAGAGCAAAGCTGCGCGCGGGCCACAAGCACCGGTATCGATTGGTGCATCGAAGTCCTCGATGACTCAAGACACCTAGGCAGACGAGAAGGTAGTGGAGGGCGGGGTCCAAAAAGGCGACGTCCTAAGCACTGCAGGATCCAAGGTCACAGCAGATGGTCCCGCTAAGCCAGGCGACCTGGAACTTGCCCACCCAGCAACTTCCGAGAACACCAAGGCTACAGCCTTTACATCTCTATCTGGGTCATCTGAACATCCTGCTTCATCTTCAAGCGATACCGCTGCGCCAAGAGCCTCTGCTAACAAGGGCAAGAGGGGTACGCAACCGCTGAATGCCTTGATCGCATTTCTCGACGTTCGTGCCGAGACACCCTCTTGTAAGGAAGAAAAGGCCGGCCTGGATTTGTGGCGCATTGTGAAGGGGCTGCTGGTACTGTTTGTCATAATTGTCGTCCTGGGATTTATAGTTTTCTGCGAGCCCGTGGAAATGCGCAGCGCGAGAGGTTTTGTACCACGAAAGGCTGCGAAGAACACAAGCGTCGCATCGAAGGTCAGCTGGACAAAAGTGTGGATCCTTCAGATGATTTCGGCGCTCACGTTTGTGGAGGCTGGGCATCTCGCAAAGAGTTCCTGTTGTCACGCTCCCAGATGACCGATATGCACTTGGCCTGGCTGTACAAGAGCCCAACGACACTGTAGGCGGGCTTGCACGTTTGCCCGTCGGCATGAAAGTCGACGCGATGTTCAAGAGCTGCATGACGCCAGGAAAGTCCCAAGCGATTCACGGCAGCAAGTGCTACTATTTAGCCTTGTGTGTGGGTGTGCGGTGGATCGTGGCGACGCCGAGATGCGCTTGTTGGGCGATCTGCCTTGTGCTGTGCTGTGCAGGGGTGTGCTGTGCTGTGTGGTGTGCGTGTGTGGGTGGTGGTTGACAGTCAGTGAGACGCCCGAGAGGAAGCACAACGGCCACTACAGGGAGCAGCGCCACTGCAGCCCTTCCGTGACCTCTTCGGGCGGCGGACGGGCTGTTATGACCGGCACAGCAAGGAGGTGGCTTGCAAGGGACGCTCATCGGCGTAACGGTAAAACGCTGTCCACGTCCTGCAGGAACGCGGGAGGCGTCTGTGTGCGCCGCAGGAAACGCACATCAGCGTCGCTGGGACACACGGCCTGCGTCTGAGAGGATGCACGTGCACGGACGAGAGGTATAGAAAGCGCGTCGCGTGTGCGGTCGGAGCTCTCTCTCTCTGGACTTCGCTGGCCCGCTCGTCTCGAGTGCGCTCTGGGCCCTTGTGATGGAAAGGCGCGTCAGTACGCTCTCGCTGCCATGTACTTCTCTTGTAAATATGTAAATTAAACGCATCTTCTACTTGTTCGTGAGACGTGTCGCAAGAGTCGTCCTTCGCCGGAGACTGGGCGGCAGCCTCAACCCCTCCCCGGGCATATCAACCCGGAATGGCACTTCACGCTAAGGCGTGAGGCACGCACCGAGAGTCTTCTAGTGTCGATTTTGAAAATACATATTAAATTTTGAGAATGCTTTGTATCAATAACAGACCCAATGAAATAACCTGTTATCCACGAGCCATAGCCGTTTTTTTTTTTGTTTTGCAAAAATGAGTTTATGAATCTTTGTTAGTTTGCCCTGCATGATAAAAAATTTACATCTTTAAAGACGCGTTGAAAGGCCCCAGAAGTGAACAGACAACCGTAAAAAAAGTTATTTGACATTTGCCTACTGCACACGCCTTAGTCTCCCAGCATCATTGAATTTGCCATATTCGTTGGTGACTATTTCAATTTGCATCGTAAAGTGAATTTCTTTGAGGGTCCCGTCTACTAAACCTACCGATGAGTTAAAAATTGTTGTTGCTATGGACAGTTTAGCCAACCCAAGTCTATGAAGACACACTTGGTTCTTCTACTCCGACGGGAAAAGGACCCGCTATGGGCCAGAGAGCCTTACGAAGCACTCTATTATAATTTTACATCTAGCTATCCATGCAGCATAGCAAAGTATTTTTACTGTGCCTGACTTGTGCGGAAGGTCTACACCAATTTCTTAGTTTTTGCATCAACGAAAGCTTACAATCCGGCCCTCGTCTATGCCCCTGGTAGTCGTTTACTAATGATGGATGTCATATCCTACACAGCGAGTGCCATGCCCCTCGTGATTCTGGGCCAATTAAACATGGCCAAAAGAAAAAAGAAATCTCTGTGCATCTTCAAGACATAGTGAAGGCCTATTAAACAGCAGAGTTAGTTGCTTCCGGCCAATTCACCAGAACACCGCAACGCCCCTTGCTGGAACACATTCGTCGACTCCTTTCACCAGCAAAGCCCATGACACTCCCATTATCTCCTCCTCTCCCTACCACCTGCTTCACCCCTACCCCACATTCCTCTTTGCTCTCTTTATGTTTACCTCCACGTCATTACCATTTCTGGACAGCCTGAGCAGCCTGATTGGGCAGCCTGGGCAGCCTGATTGTTTCTCACTCAAACAGGTAGCTTTAACCATGTTCTCCCTTTCGGCGGCCTTCGTTGTCGTGGCTTGGCTGAAAGGGAGGATGCCTGACACCCGGAGATTTAACTCCATTTTAAATTTCTTCGCTGTTAAATATATTTGGAAGCTCGCAATACAAATTTTCATAAAACAGTGAAAACATTGCACTTTTGGACCTGTGATGACTTCTGCATACGTTTTTTTTTCGGTTAGTTGCTTCATTTAGAGCAAAAAATGTAGCTGCTTCATCGTTTTGAGCTTCCCATGTTGCCAGCATAGCTGATGAGCATGTATAGCAGATGGGAAAGAGATTTAATTTCATTATGGCCGTTAGACAGGCTAGAAGGTATGAAGACATAACCGTAAAACACGTTGAAACAGAACTTGGAAAAGGCTCACTATATAAGCCCCACATTACACGCCGGCGTTTGTTCACGATATGGTGCATGACTGTCACTACCACAAGTGAGATTCGAACACGCATCAAGACTTCTGGAGGCTAACTCTGCAGTGTTACGCATTTATTCTAGGGTGTCGTAGGAGATCCTCGCTCATCTATGGGTGACAGTTCAAAGAGGCCCCTTGAACCAGGCGGAGCGTGTGGCCAGGATCACTGTTGTCTTGGAATAGGGACTTACCTGCCCACTCTTTTGTATTCTAACCCTTATTTCTGTTTTCATACGTTGAACAATAAACAATAAACAACAATCAATTAGGTTTTAGGGGAGAAGCTCTCTTACTCTAACCTTGTGACGCGTAGTTGAGAGCAAAAGAGACAAGAAAGAAAAAGCATAACAAATGGATGACCATTTTTCGTCTGGTTTCCTAGGTGGCGTTACTCTGCCACTACTCTCCAAAGCGCCGCTACTCTTGGATTAGCTGCTGCGTGCGCTTTGCCTGAGTGCGCGGAGAACGAGTGCCCCTCTTTCTCCTGGATAGTCGCCGTACTTGGCTGCTTGTTGGTTGGGCGTGGACGAAGTTTAGCGGCAGGCGCTTTGAAGACGCTTGCGCTCGGCTTCCTTGGTTCGCGTCTCGTCGATGTTGCCCGCGCGCCGTCTGCATCCTCGAACGCGATCGGACGCACGAACACGTACCCGGACAGGCAGATGGATGGACGTACGGCCGCTTCGCCCCACCTCATAATCATTCACTCTGTCGATATGCTGTGAATTTTTTCCACCCATCCAGTGCAGATACAAAAGGAACCCCTCATAGGGCTTCCTCGTAGTTTTGTTTCTTCGTAGTTGTCCTATATTTGAACTGTTTTAGTTACGGCACATCCCCAACCTCGTTAAAGAAGGGTTGTTTTTTTGAATAACTAGTTATAAAAACTAACAGATAATGAAGCCGAGAAAAGTACTAGGATGTTGTTAGCAGTAATTGCAATGTAAACGAGAATATATAAAAGTGGGGAAAAAGATTAAGTCCCGCTGGCAGGGCACGTTATCTTTTATCCACTTTTCTTTCTTCACATTCATATCGGAATTACTGGGAATAACATACCTTATGCTTTCATTCTCGTCGTTGTATTTTAGTTTTATTTAACGTTGTACCAACAAAGAGAACTCGTGCTTCCTCGTAATTTGGTTTCTTCGTAGTTGTGCTTTATTTGAACTGTTTTAGTTACGGCACATACCCAACCTCGCTAAAGAGACGTTGTTTTCTTTAAAACTAGTTATAAAAACTAACAGATAATGAAGCAGAGGAAAGTACTAGGATGTTATTAGCAGTAATTGCAATGTAAACGTGAACAGAGAAAAGTGGGGAAAAAGATATGTTCCCGCTGACAGGGCAAGTTATCTTTCGTCCACTTTTCTTTCTTCACATTCATATCAGAATTGGGAATAACTGGGAATAACATACCTCATGCTTTCATTCTCGTCATTGTATCTTAGTTTTATTTAACGTTGTACCAACAAAGAGACCGATCCCTTCAATTTCTGATTTTTTCCCTCTTTGTTGATTAAAATAACATATATAATAACGAGTACGTGGTTCTCAATCTTTCAATATCTTAACGGCGATGATTGATTTATTAACACGCTCGTGTTATAGAGATTGTTTCAAACAGGCTCTAATCAGTTCATACGTCAGCAACGATGTCATAGAAGGGTGACACGACAGCTGAGGTAAGATTCATTGTTCTCGACACTACGTATACATAAAACACATGCCCCGTTGCCATATAAAAGGTTGGTGTGCTAAGATACTTTTTAAGAGACAAAAACGAGAGATATCGTAGCAGATTGAGCGCCAAAATGCGCATGTACGTAGCTTTCATGATAACCTTCCTCATTCTGACCGCCGACCAATTTCACGCCAGAAAGATGCACCAGAAGAAGAAGGACAAGTATGAAGAGCATGAGAATAGTATAAATACGATAAAAGTGACACTTCAAAAGGGTATGTATTCGCATTATGTTAAGCTTAGTAGGAATTTGAGAAACATTTTATTGAAAATTTGCCAACAATCAAGTCAAATCGATTCAAGTTTATTTCCTACAGCATGAAGTAGGAGATCCTTAGGCATAAAGATGTTGGAGACATCTTGAGAGAGCCCAAAAACCCGTACAAGAGCAGTAGGCATTTAAACATATCGCCGAATTTCCTGTACATGCTAAGGGCGAAACAAAAGCTTGTTTCTTTTTTCTTTTATGGAACAAAATAAACACACGGATTGTATATGGGTTACATAAATCTTGTGTGCACATGTGCAAAAACAACAATTTTTATACACGTGATAACAAAAGACACTGCCACGTGATAACAAAACACGCTGCCATTTGAGCCATATGCTGTATGGGGAACAAGAGGCTTCGTAAAAAGTTTCTTTAATTTACGTTCAGGCAGTTCGCAGTCGATACTAGTTGAAATTTGTTCAATATTGTTGTTATCCGGTACTTTAGAAAGCATTCTCCGTAATGTGTGCGAGAAAAGAGAATGGGTTTGGGTTGATTTCGGAGAGTGGATCGACAAGAGCTGTCAACCGAAAGCTTTGAAGTTTGTTTTTCTGAGTGTAAAGTGTTAGTTTATATGTGTAGAGCTGACTTGCTAGCTTATGAGTACGCAGTTCAATAGGAAGAATATATAGCTACAAATGTTACACCCACAGGAATGTATGTTGCATGTTTTGAGTTGCGTAATGAGGTAACATGGGTATTACGAACAACAAAATCAGTAGACTCAAATGTAGGGCTTCTGCTTGCGAGGATGGTAGCCCTGGATCAAAGTGATGCTGCAGTGAAATATTCACGGGATGCAGTTGCTTTCTTATAATCTATTATATCAGTAGCGCTGAAAACTGGAAGGAAGCATAGCTGGCCTGTTGTTTACACTGCATTGGCTCGGAAAGGTGTGCGCAAAGTGTGCAGGAGTGCGGTAAAAAGAAACAGTTGTTTGCGGCTGTTACTCCGTTTACAATCTAACGCGAACGGTTTGTTGGTGTACGGCACACACTTTTAAGCGTATCTATCTATCTATCTATCTATCTATCTATCTATCTATCTATCTATCTATCTATCTATCTATCTATCTATCTATCTATCTATCTATCTATCTATCTATCTATCTATCTATCTATTTATCTATCTATCTATCTATCTATCTATCTATCTATCTATCTATCTATCTATCTATCTATCTATCTATCTATCTATCTATCTATCTATCTATCTATCTATCTATCTGTCTGTCTGTCTGTCTGTCTGTCTGCCCGTCTGTCTGTCTGTCTGTCTGTCTGTCTGTCTGTCTGTCTGTCTGTCTGTCTGTCTGTCTGTCTGTCTGTCTGTCTGTCTGTCTGCCCGTCTGTCTGCCCGTCTGTCTGCCCGTCTGTCTGCCCATCTGTCTGCCCGTCTGTCTGCCCGTCTGCCCGTCTGTCCGTCTGCCCGTCTGTCTGCCCGTCTGTCCGTCTGCCCGTCTGTCCGTCTGTCAGTCTGTCTGCCTGCCTGTCTGCCTGTCTGTCTGTCTGTCTGTCTGTCTGTCTGTCTGTCTGTCTGTCTGTCTGTCTGTCTGTCTGTCTGTCTGCCCGTCTGCCCGCCTGCCCGTCTGCCTGCCTGCCCGTCTGCCTGCCTGCCCGTCCGTCTGTCTGCCTGCCTGCCCGCCCGTCTGCCTGCCTGCCCGTCTGCCTGCCTGCCCGTCTGCCTGCCTGCCTGCCCGTCCGTCTGTCTGTCTGTCTGTCTGTCTGTCTGTCTGTCTGTCTGTCTGTCTCGAAAAACAAGAGCAAACAAAACAAGAACAAGAAGAAAACTCTCGAAAAAGAAGAGGAAGAATACCCTTGATTGCTTTAATGGTGCGCTCAATACGCTTGCTACACAGCGAGCGTTACGCCAAGTAACAGCACATCATACTGAAGTATACAACACCAAACGACACCCCGGCCCCCTTAAGGGCTCCACAATTAAAAGAAAAAAAATGCTGCGTAGGCAACAATTTGGCGACTGCTTCGCATAACACAATGATTCGTACATTGCTGGGATTTGACGGAATTTCGGCTTTGCAGGTCCGCCATAGTGCACGAGCTTTTATATAAAGTAATAACATGTCATCGCTTCATTCAGATATGTTAGATAAGTAATTATCTATACATAAGTACAGCTTACTAGCCATTAGTATAACTTAGATACGTCTATAATTCCACCATTTTGCCATATTACGATACTTTTGTTACACACAAAAGTTCCGCTGTCTTAAAAACACTCCCACAGCCATTTTCGCATGAAGTGGCGAGTCACGTGATTTCTTGGTCATACTTAACTATTGCACCAATGAAGATAGTTAATAATAACTACTTTATTGCGTGCAAATGTATGTGCTTCATCTCTGCTGCATCACTACATGCAGTAATAATGCTTCAAAGACTGAGTTTGTGGTTAAACTTTGTTGCAGTTGATTGTACGTACCAAGGCCAAACAATTCCTAACGGCGCTTCTGTGAACATGAGCCATCCCTGTCAGAGGGTAACTTGCAGTGGTGGTTATCTGGGATTTGAAGGGTAAGCACAACTTCAGATGACATTTTGCACGACATGTCTAGCGTCGCGACATCGTACCGGCATGACTGCACATTTGTTTCTTTTCTCAGCATACACAGATACCAATGAGCATGCAACTTCTTTAAAGTGATGCGTGTGGTGCTAGATTTCGTTCCTATAAGTGCCAAGATTTTAAGAAATGTGCAGCACTTTTTGATATGACATTGTCATGCCCAAACACAACATAAGTCACACCTGACATCCAGCCACATTGCAATTGGAGGCCCTGTGGTGGATCCAAATTTGATTTCATGGGCCAGGTCTGGCAGCCACAAGAGATCACGATCAGAAAAACCGTGAAACTCGTGCACTGAAGTCACCACCTACGTAGATCTTACAACCATATACAACAGGAAGAAACTAAGTTTGCTTTGCTTGCGTGCTCTCGTATATCAAGTGCATTCGGGCTTACTTTCCTTTTACCTCTCTAAACAGCAGTAACATGACTTAACACATTTTACAAAAAGAGTGTCCCACAAAGCTTACACCTATTTACTTAGTTTTTTTTTAATTTCAGGCTATCTTGCTCATTTTTCTTTTAAAAAGTTGGCAGGCTTTCTGCACTGAATAGAGGCTTCACAGCTTATAACAGTGCAAAACACTCTTCACGTGTTAAGCATAACATACTTATGCAAAGCGAATTTAGTGTGCGAAGTGGTTGTAATTTATGCAAATGTTTGTGCATTTGTCTGTCTATCCATCCGTCCACCTGCCTCTAGGTACTCTCGTGGCCGTGCCCTCAACTTTGAACACACCAAAGTTTGCATGACTGGGCTTGAGCGTAGGACAAAAACGATGAAAAGATCATGACACGAATAACATCACACTTTTCACGTACGAAATGAAAATATTTCTTCCAGTCACGCGTGACTTATACCCGCATACCATTATCCATATAATGCGGGTATGCGGGAAAATGCTGGGCTATTTTGCGAATAGCCGCTGACTATTTTCTTCGTAATGTGTCACTCCCACAATTTATGGGCTGTCCAAGGTGTACGAAGCCCATGGTCTTCTAGGCTGCCCATGGTGCACGAATACCGTGAAACGTGACCGTTTACTGAGAGCAATGCCAGGTCATCAAAGAGCTCGCGTCAATTTGTAACTGATGTGTGCACGCAGCCCTTTGATGATGGTAGTGTGATGGTGTCTTCTGATGCTATTTCCTTGTTTGCAAATGTGTCTGTCATTCCAGCCACAGAGGTGGATAGAGGTAAATTTGCTTGAAAAGATCATAATTTAGAAAGTCGTACGCTGACGTGGACCGAGAACATAATTTTTCGGCAGTTTTGCTTGAAGCAAACGTGTGTCAGTTTCGCCAACACTATCAGGAAATCAAAGGGAGCTATTGGGAGATCTTTTTTCCGTTTCTATGGCAAACTTGGTACTGGGACGCGTCAAAACACGTGTGCTAAACCAAATACCTATTCAGGTAAAAATCTACTGTATGTTTTTTTATTCTGAAAATGGAAACCTGCAGGCATTCCAGGAGGCGTATATAGACATCGCACATCTCCGTTCAGTACAGGTGCCATTGAGGAAGACAACGTCTCGTCTTTTTTATGTGTTGGTTCGTATGGCACATAACAGCAGTGCAAAAACGATATTGTACCGGAAGCATTGAAACACCGGTAATTCGGTCTTTTCAATCTCATCACTTGACCGATCACAGACAGTTTGTTGTGAAGACTTTCTTGTCACGATTTGATGTGGTGTGCTGTAATAAGCAGTTGCGACTACATGAAGTGCAAAACGCGGTTGGTGCACTAGAAAGATTGCATTATTCCGAGGAATTTTATTATCTTCCTGCAGGTGCAAGGGAAAAAAAATAGGTGTGCCACGAGCACAGAAGGCATCCATTGCGTGTATTTCTAACGTTCAACATATATCACTTTCCTCGGAAGGCCTTGCGCGCGCTGGGAATAGAAAACCGTTTTGAGGCCTCTACCCCTGGGAATACGTGCTCGCTCAGCCCAAAGACCGCAAGCCTGCGAAAGCTCAAAGTGGGGTCATGGATACCTGTCATGATTTGAGAGTGCTTGCCAAATGTGCTCCACCCCATTCTTATTTTTCTAGTTACTTCAATCTTGTGGTTCGGCTCCACGGTTATTACCTGCCTTAGTAGACAGTGTTCTACAACTTGAAGTGCGCTATTACCTGTCTCGAAGCGCTGCTCTTTTCCGAGGTTGTTGTACATTACTTTCGTTTTCTGCAGATTAATTTTAAGACCTACTTTTCTGCTCTCCTTGTCTAACTCCGTAATCATGAGTTGCAATTCGTCCCCTGAGTTATTCAGCAACGCAATGTCATCGGCGAAACGCAGGTTACTAAGGTACTCTCCGTTAGCTCCTATACCTAACTGTTCCCATTCTAGACCCCTGAAAACCTCCTGTAAGCATGCGGTAAATAGCATTGGGGAGATTGTATCCTCATGCCTTACACCTTTCTTTATTGGTATTCTGTCGCTTTTTTATGAAGCACTATGGTAGCTGTTGATCCCCTGTAGATTCAAGTCACCTGATACTGAATTCGGTATATGTGGAGTTAGCGAAATGGCCACGAGCTCACTATGAGCGTAGCATGTCAAGTTTACATGACAGACATATAATAATTATCATGTTTGACCGTGTCATTTACTTCCATCGTCCGTTCAGGTCACGTAATACCATATTTTGTACATGCGGAGCTAGCAAAACGCCCGTGAGCGCGCTATATAAGCTTAGCATATAGCCATGTGTTACATGACACGCATATCATGATTATCATTTTTGGACGTGTCATTCACTTTCATTGTCTATTCACGTTACCTCATACGAAATTCGGTACATGTAGAGATAGTAAAACGCCCGTGAGCGCACTATGAGCGTAGCATGTAGTCATGCTTTACGTGACACGCGTATCATGATTATCATGTTTGGGCTTGTCATTTACCTTCGTTGTCTATTCACGTCATGTAATACCAAATTTGGTATATGTGAAGGCAGCGAAACGGCCGCGAGCGCACCAAGAGCGTGGCATGTAGTTACGACTTACATGCATGTCATGATTTCCGCGTTAGGGTCTGTGACTTATGTTCTCCATGTAGTCATGGCATACTATATCCGTTTTGCAATATGTCATGTGAACGAAACCACCGCAAGAGCAGCAAGACAATAAAGGTAATGACAAGTGTGTCATGTAACAACATGACTACACGCCACGCTCTTGATGCGGTCGTGGCCGTTTTGCTAGCTTCAAATATACCGAATTGTGTATTACAGGACGCGAAAGGACGGGGAAGCTAAATGACATGTCCAAACATGATAATGATGGCATGTGTGTCCTGTCAAACATGACTATATGCTACGCTTATAGCGCGCTCGCGGCCGTTTCGCTAGCTCCACATATACCAAATTCGGTATCACGTGGCGTGAATAGACGAAGGAGGTAAATGACACGTCCAAACATGATAATCATGGCATGCATGTTACGTAAAACATAACTACATGCTAAGCTCATAGCACGCTCGCGGCCGTTTCGCTAGCTCCACATATACCAAATTTGGTATCAAGCGACGTGATTAGACGCTGAAAGTAAATGACACGTCAAAACATTAAAATCATGACATGGAATCAATGTACGGCATAATTTGCGTCCGCCTCGTAACGTTGTGCTGATTTTAAAGTGACACGTACATCAGCCTTCCTCATTCGTGCTTCGCGTATCATCGATTCCCATTTTACGTGGAATGTGCCAACCTTTTGTCATTTTCCTAGTTATCTCAACTAATTCTCTTTCAGTTAAGTTATTGTACATGTCACTGCCATTATGATCAGTAATTGCCAAACAGCTGAGATTTAACAAAATGCAAAACACTCTGTATTTCTTGAAGGATCGCACACTATCCATTAACTGATATTGTTGCAGGTGCCCTCCTCGTCCGAGCAGTGATGACCAACGATGCCAAGAATCAGTTCATGATGGACTATTTCCAGAATGCTGCCCCGGAACAATGTGCCCGTTAGGATAATCTAAATGATTGTGCACACCGTGTACATATCATGGGACGCATAGGAAGAGGTGTCCATATGTTCTCCGTGTGACACGAATAAATATTGATTCTAACTTGAATATACTTTGTGGGGGTGCTGACACCCCCCCTGTAAAGTTGTCTGCGCCGCGTGGCGCACGTGTCTCACCCCAAGGTTTTGTTTCGGTGGTGACCACCGCCGGGCGATAGATGGCGTTGTGTTCGCTTTGAGTACCACTGTTGGTAGAGTGGTAGCGCCGACGGTGCCCCTGGCGGAGTGCAGGCCTTGGTGTTGGGCGAGAGTTGAGCGAGACTCTTCTGCGCGTGGCGGCTGCCGCGAACGGTTGTCTGTAGCGTGGGTCCCCGGTGCTCAGCACCGCGGGCTTCGCGCCGGGGTCCCACGTGGAAAGTCAGGCGTTGGCGACGCCGCTTTGGGTATGTGTTAGTGTGTTAGGTGTGTTAGTGTGTGTTTATCATGTTATTGTGTGTTTAGTGTGTCACTGCGTTATGTTGTTTGTATGGTAGCGTGTTAATTAAAATTGATGTATCATTCGGTGGACGATATCGTCGTCTAAATTAGTTAATAAATGTATGTATGTTGTGTGCTTTGTACCAACCACGTCTGCTGTGTCCGTTCACTCCAAGAGGGTGGCGTGGCGATGCGCTCGTTCGCCATATCGAGACCCCACAACTTCAAATAACCTAAACTTTAATTCATTAAGAAATAAATAAACTTGCTGTTAGTACATGAAAACGTGCATATGTGACCTTTATTTAGCATTAGAGAAATGTTGACGGGTACTTGAAATAAACCCGTGATCTTGAAAAACTCGATGTTAACTGGTGGAAGCTCGTGCTGTTTTTGTTACAATAGGACACTTAAACGGGTGGTGCCACCAAATTTAGAGGCTTTCCCAAGCCTTTTGGGGAATTCCTCAGTAAGCGATGGCTCTCCACACGGAGGGCCGGGCACAACAGGGAGCGCTGTGAGTGCTCGATGGTGGCGGACGCACTCCACACCACCTCCGTAGATTTTCTGCTATTTCTGCGGACATCCACCCTGGTACTCCTGAAACTTGTGTTTATCGCCACCGCCAAGTTCTCCGCTTTGCCTAGACACTACTTTCGTCCAGGTGGGCCCTGTTTTGACAACTTGAGGGACGTCCTTCACTCCCGACTACAACGCCGCTTCGCTAAGGGCTCTCAGCCCGGCGATGGCGGCCGCTAACGTGGTTACGGGCTATGATCCTACCTCAAGCCAAGTACTGTCCATGGAGATTTAATCCCCCGCAAACTTTATGCCATCAGAAGACGAATACCTCGACAACATGGTGAGACAGTGGCAACGCAAGCAAGCAAAATTGAAGTCTGGGTCTCAACAACAACGAGACGCCACAGCTGGCCGCCATTCCCCAGCTGTGCAAGGAACGCCGGCGCGCCATCCCTCCTGTGGTGCGACTACCTCTGCTCCCTCCTTGCAGGCAGGCAGGCAAAGAACTTTATTAATATCCGGAGGCGGTGCTCAATTGCCCTTAGGGAGAAACACCGGTGGGCCACTCCCACGACTGGACGGGGAGGTTAAACTCCACGGCTATGTCGTGGGCCGCCTGGATGGCCCTAAGCTGGTCTCCTTTGTCATGGCTTGTGAGGAGACAAGTCCAGTCCGCCTCCTTAGAGGGAGACTCGCTGCTCTCGCGCAACGCAGGGCATTGCCACAGCATGTGTTGGAGAGTACATTCGGGATGACCACAGCGTGGGCACCCCGGATCTATACCATCTATGTATTTAGAGCAAGTTCGAGGCGATGCATATGCCTCCGTCTGTAAGAGTCGTAGAGTTATGGACTGAGGTCTTGTTAAGTGTGGGTGCGGGAGTGGGTATTTCCGCCGCTCCAACTGGTAGTGTTTGCAAATTTCATTAAAAGTTAGCAACGGGTTTCTGAAAAAACAAATGACGTCCTCCGCCTTCGAGAGGTTCTCCCCGGCGTGGAATGTGAGACCTCGGGCCCGGGAGTGAGCCAACTCGTTGGCATTAGAAATGGTTCCGTGTACGTGTCGGCCAACGTGTGCCAGGAACCAGATTATGTGTTTTTTGCCTGGCCAATTGGCAGCAGAGAGAACGCGCGCGGCTTCCCGACAAACTGAGCCCGTCATGAAGGCCCGTGCGGCTGCGCGCGAATCCGTGTAACTGGCGGTGCGATCGGTGGCAGCGAGAGCTAGTGCCACAGCGACCTGCTCGGCGCGATCAGCGTTCGAATTTAATAAAGTCACAGACGACAAGTGTTCGCCTTTGAGTGTTGTAGCCACCGAGACAAAGTGGTCCATACAGCTGTACTTCGCTGCGTCTACGAAGGCCACGTTATCCTCCATAGCGGCTGCGGTACTGAGTAGGGCTCGCGCTCGTGCCTGACGTCTCCCAACGTTATGTGTGGGATGCATGTTACGGGGTATCGGAAACACTGTTAATTTTGCGCGCAGGTCTTCGGGGAGCTGCTGCGGACATTCTTGGGATACGGGAGATTTGAGCCCGAGGTGGGCTAGTAACCGTCGCCCGGCTGCAGTGGAAGACAGCCTTACAATTTGAGATACTTTTTGAGCTTCTACAATTTCGTTGGATGTGTTCTGAATGCCTAGCTCATTGAGCTTGACCGTACAGGTGCTGCCAGGTAACCCGAGCACCTGTTTAACAGACCGGCGGATGATCACGTCGAGACGGCGTATGTCTCCTTTTTGCCACAGGTGGGCGGGAGCCACATGGTTGATGTGGCTAATGAGGAAAGCGTGAAACAGTCTGCGGAGATTTTCCTCAGATAGTCCACCACGCCTGTTAGCTACTCTGTTAATTAATTTAGCCATTGCTTCGGCCTTCCTGGAAATATGAGAAATACTGACGTCATTATGGCCGTTGGCCTGAATTACCATGCCTAGTATGCGAACTTGGTCCACCGTGGGGATGGGTGTACCATCCGCCGTCAGGACATTGATCCCCGCGTATGCATGTCTGCGCACCTTGTGTTTCGGGTGGTATAGAAGTAATTCTGATTTCTCTGCTGATAGCGAAAGACCGGCCTGCCGTAAGAATATTTGTATCATGTTTACCGCGTCTTGCATTCGCTCCTCGATATGGCCGTCACTGCCGCTAGTACACCAGACGGTGATGTCGTCTGCGTAGAAGGCGTGACTGATGCCGTCGATCTGTGAGAGTTGTTGCGACAGAGCGCGCATGGAGAGGTTGAAATGGAACGGAGAGATCACGGCCCCTTGGGGTGTGCCCCTCGGTTCCAGGTTGAATTTCTTCGAGCCCGTCGAGCCGATTTGGATTGTAGCCGTCTTGTCGCACAAGAACGATCTAACATAGTTGTAGAAACGCGTACCTAATCCTGCTTCGCGAATCGAGTCGAGGATATGAGAGTGCTTGACGCGGTCAAATGCCTTCTCGAGGTCGAGCGCTAGAATGGCTCTAGTGTCTCTGGTGATCTTATCCATGAGCTCATAGTTGAGCATCAGCATAACATCTTGCGTGGAAAGGGACGAACGAAAGCCAATTTGGTTGATAGGTAGAATCTGGCGCTCCTCAACAAATTTTGTGACTCGATTGAGTATTACGTGTTCGGCCACCTTACCCACGCAGGACGTGAGCGAGATGGGACGAAGTGAACCTAGCGCTAACGGTTAACCCGGCTTAGGGATAAGTATGACGGTTGCCTCGCGCCATTCAGGCGGAACGTTGCCAGTCTCCCACATTATGTTAATGTGCTCGGTGAGAACTTTTATGTCCTCCTCGGCAAAATTTTTGAGAAGCTTATTCTTTATGCCATCCGGGCCAGGGGCTGAGCGGCAGTTGAGTTCAGAGATGACAGCCCGAACCTCGGCGCAAGTGAAGGGGAATGCAAAGGGATCCTCCTCCGTATCATCCAGGGCAGGCGGGTAATCGGATGGCGAGCTTGGTTCGGTACATAGGTAACGCGTAGCTAGCTCGTCAGTGATTTGAGTGTTGGTCTTACCCGAGACTTTGAGTCTGTATTAGTCTGTCTATCGTGAATCGTTGAGGCGCTTTCGACGGTTTGTCACCTACTAGGTGTTTCAACAGGTTCCATTTGGCCCCGTTTCGCATCTGACCATCAACCGAGTTACACACTTCGTCCCATTGCTGACGCTCTAGGTTACGGCAATGTTCCTCGATTTGACGATTAAGCTCCGCTATCTTTTACGAAGGTTGCGATTGAGCTTTTGCGTGCGCCATTTTGCGCGTAGTGATTTCTTAGCTTCGAGTAGGTGAGCTAGCCGGCTATCCATGCGCTCGACCTCCAGTTCGGTTTCAACGTCTTTAGTCGAACTTGTAACGTCCTCTTTTATTTGTGCAAGGAGTTCTGATAGGGTTTCGTAATGAGTGTCGTCGCGTTTCCTAAGCTCTCGAAAGCGATCCCAGTCTGTTATGCGAAACTGCCGCAGTTTGTGTGTAGATACGTTTATGATCGTCTGTATAATATAATGGTCACTTCCCAGATTCTCACCCAGGTTAGTCCACGTGGGTTGTCCCGCGCACCTAACCATAGTAAGGTCCGGGGTGCTATCACGCGTAACCGAGTTACCTACCCGTGTAGCGGAAATGGGATCGGTTAAGCGAGTGAGTCTATATGCGTGCATTTGCGCTACCAGGGCATTTCCCTTACGGGAAGAGTTGGGGTACCCAAAGTCTCCAGCGATTATCAACATATGGTCTCCTGCAATTTTTCTCGCTCGCTGAAAGAGGCCCTGAAATGTAGTTTGTTTTTGGGTGTACTATATACGTTGAGAATAAAGACTGACGGTTTAAGCATTGAGTTTGGAATTAACTCCATCATAATGTGTTCGTCTTTGAGATCGGGGCGGACCTCATGGGGAACATATGCGTACTTTTTGGAGATGAGCGTCGCTATCCCACGCGTCCCCGCTCAATGGTCCGCTTCGGTGTGATAGGTACGCAAAACGGGCTCGGTGGTCAGCGTTTCTTGTAATAGAATTACGGCAGGCCGGTTGGCACTAGATTGAATGAATTGTTGCAAGGCTGCCTTCCGCTTAGGAAAGCTAAAGCAATTCCACTGCCAAATTACAAGATTGCTTGTGTTAGCCATGATTACTGCATAGGGGTTGTTGAACGAACCGCCGCGTGCTGTTCTAGTATTTGTAACCGCGCGTGAAGTTCGGTGAGCTGGAGGGTGTGTGGGGTCATATCGGCAACGCGGTCCGCTGCAATGTCTGCGCGTAGGCGGGCAAGTGCCTTTATGAAATTAGACATAGTAACGGGCTCGTCCGGGGGATCGTCGACCGCGCGACGCTTCGCAGCGCGATTAGCGTTCGACGAGTTAGTGGAAGCGTGTTCAACGGCCGGAGCGGAGGGTGTCGGCGTCTCGACAGCGCGTTCACTCGGATGCTGCATGTTTTTAATGGTTGCTTTGAATTCTTCGTTTTCTTTGCGCAGCAACGCTAGCTCGCGTTTGAGCTCACGAATCTCATCGTTTTCATACTGTGACAAGTTACCCGACCGCGCGTAGCCGCGAGTCTCACCTTTACCGGTGACTCGATCGGCCCAAGTAGGCATTGCAGTCGGGTTCTTGGTGGTGGTAGGCAGGTGCTTTGTCGGTGGAGTCGGGGATGGTTGCTTGGGCGTCGGCTTCGGCTGTTGCGTGGCCGAGTCTCCTTGGGTCTGTTGGTTGTTGTTACGCCGGCGTCTGTGGTGGCGTCGACGTCGAACGACGTAAGGGGCTTGATAGCGATTTGGGCATGTGCAATCGCCCGTAATGTGGGCCTAGCCGCACAACGCGCACTCGGGTGTCACACACTCATGGTCAGGTCCGTTGGGTTTGATACCACAGTGTTCACAGACTTTCTCAGATGGGGTAGGGCAGACGTCTTGTCGATGCCCGACGCGGCCGTAGTTGCGACAGGTGTTGATCTGTCGCTTGTAGAGCGTGCAACGCAGCAGGAGCATGCCACAGCGCACATAGTTGGGGACTTTAAGTCAATCGAAGAGAAGGATGATGGTGGTTGCATCCTTGATTCGTCGTACCCCCATTAACGTGGGGTTATGTTATGAGACGAACAGGCGTTGTAGCTCTGAGTCTGGGAGGTCAGCGTCGACCCCTCGGACTACGCCTCGGCTGGTGGTGCTAGACGCCGCTACATAAGCGCATACTGGATGTTCTCGCTCCATGAGAACAATTCCTCACACTTTGGCGTACGCTTCGGCCATTTGTAGGTTCGGCGTGCTGATCACAAAGATATTCTGCGTGTCGTTAGTGCAAACAATATCTTCCTCTGCCGCCGTTGGCGGGAGTCGTGCAGCGAGTAGTAGAGCTTGCAAGAACATAACTTGTTGCACCTACGTACATCCAGGCCACCTCCAGGGCGGACGATGACACGGTGGTGATTCGTCGGGAGCGGGGGGAGTCGGCTGGCGGCTGCAACCCTTGTCACAGCTCCGGTTCGCCGGGCGCCAATGCGGGCGCCGGCTGGCTTGCCGGTGGTAGTAGTTGAAGACTTTGCTCGGCGTCGGATTGCAATGATCCAGCCAGGCGCACTGGCTTCCTCTTCAGTCATCGTTTCTCCATCCATCATGGCTTCGGGCATGATGACAGCGCAGGGGCGGGAAGCGCCAGCACAGGGGTCCGTAGCCGTGTTGGGCCTACTCGAGGCTTAGCGAGTGAAGGCGAAACGTTGGTTGGAAAGGAAGAAATGTGGGGTGGCCCGGGCCAAAATTGGCATCTGGGTGTTCCCCTGAACTTAGCGAAACGTTGATGAAAAATGAAAGAAGATTGAACTCAGCAGACCAGCAAGAAGTATAGCAGAAGGCGGAGCCAATGCGTAGGAGTCCGCTCATCTCGACGCCCCCTAGTGGTCCCCCGCTCCCTCCTCACAGCCAGAGAAGGAATGCAAGTGGCGTCCGCGTCAGACTCCTCGCCTCTCTCGCGATGACTACATCGTAGTAATGAAACCTCGCGTTCCCCGTGAGCTACGCACATTCGTACCGGCCGATCACGCGGGCGACGCCATCCGCAGCTACCTCGGCGACCGGAACATCATGCAAATTCAAGTCAGGCCGATCTGGGAACAAAACACCCTGGTCTGTAGCACCACCATTTTGCCTATGGCACAGCGACTCCTCTGGGACTTACAGCTGCAAGTGGGGGAGCAGTAGCTGCCCGTTCGAGGCCATGCCAAGACACCAGGGGATACATGCAAGGGTGTCATCAACATAAACCCTGCTGAAATCCCAGAGAAGATAAAGTCAGAACTGCATTGGCCTCGTGGTACTATCCTCGCGGTCCGCAAACTCGGAGGTTCCGTGGCGGCGGTGGTGACTTTCGAGGGCCCGAAGTTACCCCGCTTCCTCTTCTACCACTGCGTGGCGACGTATGTATATCCGTGCCTAAAAGAAAACGGTCCCTGTTTGCACCAAGTTCGGTACCATCGGTCATCGACTGCCGCAATGTCCTCACCCCGCTCCAACCCAGTGTGCCGAATGTGGACCCCCGCATCTGCAGGTCTCAATGCCCACGACTGCCACCCCAAGTGCCTCCTCTGCCACGGCGCCCACGAGACTGGGACCAGTGGCTGCACAGCAAAATATCGAAAACGCAAGCAGCGCTCAACATCTCCTCGAGGGACCACCTCAACTTCGCTACAACCAGACAGTGGCACCAACCTGCATCAGTCGGCTCCACCATTCCACGCCGACACTCAGGCCTTCCCACCGCTCTACGCACCAGCGGCGGTACCTCAGGTGAGCAGTTGGGCAGGGAATGATGCTCCTAAGCCTCTCTCACCCCCTTCTGTCGAACCTTCTTCTCCCGAACTTGCGGCCCTTTGCCAGCACGTTGCGGCACTTTAAAGGCAAAATTCTCCTTTAACTAAACAACTCGAACTCCTAAATAAGCACCTTCAACCCCAAAACAATGTACTGCAAGGCCATCCGGTATTGCCTCCTCTGTCCAGGCGGCTACGCCAGCTACGTCCCAGCTTAGTCCTCGCGCTATGTCCACTCCCATTCAACCACCGGTTCAAGCAGCCATGCGTACTCCAGCACTCGGAACTGGTGCCTCATGTACTCCAGAAGCTCTTGAGGCTCCTGGGGCACCTCAGGTTCTCTTGCCCGCTAACCGAACTCTCCCCAGCGAGGAGCACGCCCCGCGCATAGAGGAACGCCTTACGCGTGTCGAAGCTTCGATTAATCACCTCCTCACTAGCTTCTCTGTCGAACGCATAGTAGTAGAGGTTACTCAGGCTATTCAAGCCTGGGCGATCACTCAGTTTCAACACAAGGCATCGCGTTTCCACTACTGCTCGGTGAGCAGTGCGGGTGCAGCTCCACGGCGTCGTCGGAAGGTCGCTACCACCATCCCGCCATCGGACAATCCAGCCTCCGTGCCCCTCCCTGCGTCTGAGGATTCCGAGCGGGACATGGAGAACCAAATCTAAAACCTAAGACAGTTACGATGGCTACCAACCGCACGTCCCGTTCAAATATTGCGTATAAATTCGAGATCATACAGTGGAACCCTGGAGGCTTCGGGAACAGGCGAAAGCTTTCACATCTTTCTCTTTTCCTCAGCTCACTTGGCTTTCAGCCGGCCGTCTTGGCGCTCCAAGAATCTGGCCCTGCTCCATCCCTTTCTGGATACTGCTCCTACGTAGGCGGCACCCCCACATGCCTCCTCGTGCATAAAGCTTACACGGCGATACAGACTGACCTCGATCTGGATCTTCCTTACGACTACTGCATGATATCAGTGCTGTCTCAGCGGAGGGGCCAACCTACGATACATATCTTAAACGTGTACTGTCCCCCTCGACTTGCGAGGGCTTCGTTTGCGCATCTCTTCCATCGGGCACTGCGTATAGCGGCCCGACAACCACTGGTGATTGTCGGGGACTTTAATGCCCCCAGCCCTCACTGGGGTTACCACTACGAGAAGGCCCGGGGCAGAGAGCTCAAGGAGCTCATTTCCTCGCCGAGCCTCACGCTTCTTACTGATCCGGCACAACCCACACGTTCCGGCAACTCGGTCACGCGAGACACATGCCCCGACCTCTCCCTCACCCGTCACATCCACGATGCTACACGGGAAAATTTAGATGAAACCCTAGGCAGTGATCGCTTTTTACTCCGCATTTCGTTCACACTGCGGCAGAAAATGCGCCAACACTGGGGCCAAGCCCGTCTCACCGATTGGACTCAGTTCAGAATGCAACTATTCCCCGCCGTCCTCTCCTCAACCGAATATGCAGCGTGGGCATCATACGCCCTTCATATGAAACAAGCGAACACTCGCACCCTTGCAACCTCTAATTTGACTCCTGCAATCAATCCACACCTCCTACATCTTTGGCACGCTCGCCGCGGGCTCGTCAGGCGCTGGAAATGCAACAAACTCAATCGGAAACTTCGAGCTCGCATTGAGGCGCTCACTAGAGAGGCGGCCGCATTCTCTACACAACTTTCTTTTTTTTATTTATTTATTCCTCAAAGGTCCCATAGGGACATTACATGAGGGGTGGGCATGACACGGCACTTGAAAGAAGGGTAACAACATGGTAACGGCAACAGACTATGTACAGAAGTTATGGCGGCACTTCTATATAAGGGGTGCGGCACAATACTAGAAAGGAGGGTTACAATATCGTAGCGACAGCAACAGAATGGGTACATTAATTATGGGGGCACTACAATGGCGTGCTTGAAACGAGATTGGTCCATGATGGTAGCAACTTCAGCAGGTAGGTCATTCCAGTCTCGGGATGTGCGTATGAAAAATGATTGTTGGAATGTATTAGTATGGGCACGTTCCGGATAGACAGCGTTGGTGTGGCTAGTACGGGAAATACGGTGGGCTAGTCGGATGTACTGATTTCTGAGTTGTTGCGAGTGGAAGAATTTGTGGTAAAGACACAGTCGAGCTATTTTGCGGCGAGATTGAAGTGAAGGAAGGTTAAGGTCTGCTTTTAACGCTGAAACACTTGAATAATGAGAGTAATCAGACAAAACAAATCGAGCCGCGCGATTTTGGACAGATTCTAGGGTGTTGATCAAATAAGTTTGGTAAGGGTCGAAGATAGCGTTTGCATATTCTAATTTGGGCCGCACGAAAGTTTCGTATGCAAGTAATTTTATTGAGGGACGGGTTAGGCCAAGATTACGGCGCAGGTAGCTAAGAGCACGGTTAGCTGAGTTCGTTATGTGGTTAATGTGACAAGACCAGTTTAAGTCGTGGGATATATGGACACCTAAGTATTTAACCGAGTCGGCAGAATCAATAGCAATATTGTTAATAGTATACTTAGGCTGCACAAAATTATGGCGGCGGTGGAAAGAAACGTGCACAGTCTTATGGACATTTAACGACATCAGCCAGTTATTGCACCAAACCTGTACGCGAAATAAGTCTTCTTGTAGTGCGGATATGTCACAGGTGCTACTTATAGAGCGATAAATGACGCAGTCGTCTGCGAAAAGACGGACGTTCGATGTAAGATTTGCGGGGAGATCATTTATATATAAGAGAAAAAGAAGTGGCCCCAGAACGGTTCCTTGTGGAATACCGGAGAGCACGTGCGTGAGTTATGATGTATGCGAATTGGCGTGGACAAATTGCTGGCGGTCATTTAGAAATGCGCTTATCCAGTTCAACACAAATGGGTCCAGATTAAGGCGAGACAATTTTAGCAGTAGGCGATTGTGTGGGACTTTATCAAATGCTTTTTCAAAATCAATAAAGATTGCATCAGTTGGAATGTTGCGGTCTAGGCATGAATGTACGTCATGAAGAAACATGGAAAGCTGAGTGTCACAGGAATGATCTTTACGGAAACCATGCTGATTAGGATTGAAGAAATTAACGGAATGCAAGAATTTGGCAATGTGCGAATACAATACATGTTCCATGAATTTAGAGCAGACACTGGTAATTGAAATCGGTCGGTAATTATTGGGGCTCAAACGATTTCCCTTTTTAAATACTGGTATGACCTCGCCGATGCGCCAGTCATAGGGAACCGATCCTGTGTTCAGAGACTGTTGAAAAATGAGTGAGAGAAACAAGCTGCTCATGCGTTCGGTGTTTTTTAGCACTTTAGCATTGATACCATCAATACCAACAGATGATGAATTTTTCAGCGAGTCAATTACTTTCACTATGCCTTGTGGTTCAAACATAATACTCGGCATGGGGGGGGGGGGGGGGTATCACAAGAAGGGACAGTAGGAAGGTCATTCAAGGGTTCACGTGTAAAAACAGCGCTAAATGCGCTGTTTAATATATCTGGTACTTCACGGTCCGGAATAGTGAGTTCAGAGCTATCGCACAGGGAAACAGAGTTAGATGCACTGGGATTAATCATTTTCCAGAAGCGCTTTGGATCAGTGCGTAGCATAGAGAGTAATGTGACAGAGAAGAAACTTTGTTTAGCGTGGGCGGCTGAGGATTTGTAATCGTTTTCAGCGGTGTAATATTTTTGCCAGGCTTGATTCGTGTTAGAATTTTTAGTTGCCCGGAATAATCGCTTTTTCTTATTGTTTAAGCGTTTAAGGGATGTATTAAACCACGGAGAACTCGGGCGTTCCGATATCGTTTTAGTAGGAATATAAAGGCGTATTAGGCGTTGCATCTCTGATTTAAAAAGAAGCCAGTTGGATTCAAGTGAACGCTGCGCAAAGCTGGCTGAAAAGTTTTCAAAGAACGTTGATAAATCCCGGTTCATACTGTCGTAATACCCTTTATCGTACAACGTAAGTGTTTTTCTGGTTTTTTACTTGTGTGTAAACTGCATGAGAATGAGGCATGCACAACCAAATGATCACTCAGGCCACGCAGGTAGGTGATAGGGGAGACGTTCTCAGGGTGTGAAGTTAAAACAAGATCTAATATGTTAGACGAGTGGTCGGTAACACGCGTGGGCTGATAGACCAGTTGGGACAATCCGAAGGTTCCGATGCTAACTGGGCAGACACCTGTTCGAAGGCTGCAAACCAGATCGAAGCCTTCTCGATCTCTCCACCACCAGGGGAAGAACGCAACGCCAGCTCAGCCGTGGTCTGCATGCCTTTCAGGGCACTACGGATCAACTCGCCCGAGAACTTTGTGACCGCTACATCTGCAGCACAATTGATCCCGCAGGCCCAGAATACGTATTCCGGCGCCCTTAACACTGACCTCGACGCCCCATACACGCTTTCCGATTTACGATTTGCACTCACGAAAATGCGACGGGGCACGGCCCCTGGACGCGACGGAATCACAGTATCGCTCCTGGCAAATTTTCCCGACCAAGCACACCTCTCGTTACTCCACCTTATAAATTCGATATGGGACGGCTCTCCGCTTCCAATGAAATGGACCACATCGGTCGTGACATTCATACCCAAATCGGCAAAGTCCGTTTGTATCGAGGCACTGAGACCCATCTCACTTACGTCTTGCGCAGGCAAACTCATGAAAACTCTGGTTCGCGAACGCCTTTCCGCCTACCTGGAGTCCAGGAGGACCTTTTCCGACCCGATGTTTGGCTTTCTACCGCATCTGTCAGCGCAGAACGTCCTGCTCCAGCTTCAACACGATATCATAGAGCCGACTACTATGCGCCATAACGATAAAGCCGTGCTCGCTCTTGATCTCCGCGGGGCGTTCGACAACGGCAAACACAGCACTATACTCACTAACCTGCCTACCACAAACTTCGGGCAGGAGACTTTCTACTACATTCGCGCTTTTATATCACATTTCAACGCCTTCCTTCACCTCAATTCTACTGAACATGGCCCGCACTTATTAAGCACGTGGGGTACACCTCAGGAGGCAGTCCTGTCTCCTCTGCTTTTTAACCTGGCGATGATGAACCTCCCCTCTCTTCTAAGCGAGGTCGAGGGAATACAACACGCACTATATGCGGACGAGATCACAATCTGGACCAACACCGGCTCCTTAGCTCAAATTGAAGAACGCCTGCAAAAGGCTGCCCTTCTGGTGGACACCTACGCTGGTTCATGCGGCCTGGAGTGCTCTCCAGCTTAATCGGCTCTTTTTTCAGTCTCTCCGCCACCGCCGTCTCAAATTTTTCTTCCATCCGGGCCCGTCCCGTCAGTTCAAAATATTCGGATTCTTGGGCTTCACCTCACATCGTCGTTGGATCCCAAGGGCACAATAGCAGGCCTCAGGCTCACCAGCGAACAGGTGAGCCGCATGATACGGCGGGTATCTACCAAGCGTGGCGGCCTCCGCGGCTCTCAGTTCCTCCGATTGGCCCATTCGTTTGTGACCAGTCGCGTCCTCTACGCCTCGCCTTACCTTCGCCTGCGTCGTCGACACGAGCACCAGCTGGACGTACTTTTTCGTTCAGTATATAAATGCGCTTTGGACCTACCTATTGCAACCTCCAACAGCCAATTCGCAGCTCTGGGTGAACACAACACTTTTGCAGAGATGCGCGAAGTTCATCGCGTTAACCAAATCATTTGACTGTTGGAGACGCCTTCAGGGCGCCGTCTTCTACAAATACTTGGCCTTAACCCGATATCTGACCAAGACCCTCTGCAGCTGGTGCCAGAGCTCTGGCGTCAAAAGCTAAGGGTGGAACCTCTACCCTGTAATATGAACCCCGACCTCCATCCTGGCCGTAGACTAACACGCGCCACGGCCCTTTATACGCGACGCTCTGATCGTCCTGGTGTTTTCTACGTGGACGTTTCGGGTCCCTCCCCTTCAGGTAACTTCACGGCGGCCGTGATTACAGAGGGCAAACACGTTGATGGCCTCTCCTTTCAAGCAGACACAGTAACGCACGCTGAAGAGGTTGCCATAGCTTTGGCCACCGCTCACCCTGCCTCACGCACCATCCTGACGGACTCGCGCTCGGCCTGTCCTCAGTACCTTCAGGGTTTCATTGCACCACTGGCGGCTCGCATACTTCAGGCAGCCTCTTGGAACTTTAACCCTCATCCCATTCGTTTAGTCTGGACCCCAGGCCACTCAGGCCTGCCCGGCAACGAGGCGGCAAATGCCGGGGCCCGCGCTTCTCCTATCCGTGCCGTTGCCCCTCCATGTCCCAAGACTGAATCTGGGAACACCAACCTGACGCGCTTTCACAAAATTTTAACTTATTACTGGGCTTCGCGCCGCCTCTACCCAGACCCCGTACGCGGTCTTAAGAAAGCGGACGAACGACTGCTACGCCGCCTGCAGACGAACGCCTTTATATGTCCGGTGGTCGCCAGGCACTTTCTGCCAGAAATCAATGGCACCTGCTCGACCTGTCATGTCCTCGCCGACACATAACACGTCGTAGCATCGTGCCTAGTTAATCCCGTCCCTTTCTCACCCCTTTCCCTATCCCAACTAGAGAGGCTTGGTTGAGCACCTGCTCGGCTGCTTTACCTTGGCTGCGCAACGCTCCTTGGTGGAGCGCGCACGTTTGGTGGAGCGCGCACGGGCAGCTTCCAGCTCCACTGGCGTCCCGGAATAGGGTCTGGCCCCTCTAGCACGCCGATGGGCCACGTCGGCACTCTCTGGTAAACTTTTTCTGAAATAAATGTTTTTACCACAACTACCAACAACAAACGCGTAGAATATATTTAATTCACCTCTGAAAGTGTAGCTTTGACGCTCAATCTGGCAATGTAGGTCCATCGCTTGCGCAGGAACATTCACGTTTCAGAGTACGAGAAGCAATGGCGTTTGTCGTGATGTCACAACAGACCTATAGTAACTAGTGTGCTGGCGTACGTTGCAGATACACACAGTGCGTCTGTCAAGGACACTGGGTGCTTTTGAAGAGACACTCGACGCGCCTTTCTCGGACAAAGGAAGCGTCCGTCAGACGCTGCGCGCATCCCACAGCGGGGCACCCCCCCCCCTCCTTCATCGTCTCGGCACATATATATATAGCGTCAGACGGCTTGATTGATTGATTTGTGGGGTTTAACGTCCCAAAACCACCATTTGATTATGAGAGACGCCGTAGTGGAGGGCTCCGGAAATTTTGACCACCTGGGGTTCTTTAACGTGCACCCAAATCTGAGTACACGGGCCTACAACATTTCCGCCTCCATCGGAAATGCAGCCGCCGCAGCCGGGAATCGAACCCGCGACCTGCGGGTCAGCAGCCGAGTACCTTAGCCACTAGACCACCACGGCGGGGCTAGCGTCAGACGGCTTCCTCGTCCTCTTTTTGTACCTACGTCGTAACTATAAACGCTTTGTCTTCTTCTCACTGCCTTTTGCCTTACCACTCACTGCCTGGATACTACTGCAGATGCATGGTCATGGCGACTGTCAGCGCGTTCGTTTCACTCGCGCTTGTGTGACACGTGTGTGTGAGAGCAGACCGATTTTTCTTTATTCCATCTCGGAGCAGACGAAACTCAGTACGATGTGCGTCAAAGCTTCGTGTGGTCACGTGACCAAGCCACCTATGCATCGACGTCACTGCCCAACTCTGCACCGCGAAACCGTAAGCAAAAATGGTCTACATAAGCAAAACAATATTAAATTATCTGGAGAAAATATAGGAATCTTGGTGAGTGTATCATGTTTCCTGGAGCTAAAGGAAACGCTTACAGCAAAGAAGACGCATACCACAAATTTGGTGGCACCACCCCTTTAACTCTGCTTGCTACTACGACGCATGCTCTGCACGCCTCACCGTTGACATTGCTTTTACGGTTGACGTTGGAGAGAAGACAGATAAAAAATGGCAGATCCCACAAACGTAAAAAAATGGCAGATCCCACATACAGTGGGAATCGATGATATGCGAAGCATAAATGAGAAATGTTGATATTACCACGTTCCATTTCCCAAGTTTTTGTTATCGTCCCAAAACACCACACGATTCTCAGCGCAAACCGCGCCTGCAGTTTTCGAGAAGGTTCCGGACTGTAGTAGATCATTTCGATAAGATCACGCCCACTGCGCGAACGGTACAGATTGTTCTGGAACCTACGCCACCACCAGCGATAATGCTAGAACATTCGGCAGCAAGAGTATAAATGCCGACGCGCTTCGCCGCTTGTCAGTTGTTGATCAAAGGCCGACGCTCCGTTCGCCGCTATCAGTCCGAGACTGATATCTGTGCAAGACTACTGCTGTAATTAGACTTTCCGTTTACCGGGCACAGGTTTGCCCAAATAAACAGTTAAATCCCAACACGAAGTCTCCTGTCTTCGGCCACGTCACGACCCCGTGACATCTGGTGGAGGTGCTGCTTCGTTCATGTACCGGACGCCCCCGTCAAGCCATGAACCCAGCCCACGCCGCGGAGAAGACACCGACGCCAACCAAGAGCAGTGAACAAGCCGCCGACAGCAAGGTCTCCCACCGGAGTATAGGCTTCTACAAGACAAGGCGCGGAAGGCCAAGGCCATGACCTCTACTGCAGCGACAATGACAACCGGAGCGTCCCAGCCCGCGATCGTCATTCATCAACCCAGGGAACCACCAACGTTTCATGGGTCATCGTTTGAAGACCCGGAAACCTGGCTAGAAACATACGACCGTGTGGCCGCCCTCAACCACTGGGACAACGAAGAAAAACTCCGTGTGTGTACTTCTACCTGGAAGACACCGCAAGGACCTGGCTAGAGAATCGTGAGTCCACGCTTCGAACGTGGGATGTCTTCTGCGGCGCATTTCTGCAAACGTTCGCGAGCGTCGCTCGCAAAGAGAGGGCCGCTGCTCTACTAGAGACCCGGGTTCAGCTACCAAATGAGAAGGTTGGAATTTTCACAGAGGAGATGACCCGCCTATTTCGTCACGCTGACCCAGACATGTCTGAGGAGAAGAAAGTTCGTTTCCTCATGCGAGGGGTCAAACAGGAGCTCTTCGCGGGACTAATGAGGAATCCACCGAACACCGTCCAAGAATTTGTATCCGAGGCGACCACCATCGAAAAAACCCTTGACATTCGCACCAGACAGTATAATCGTCGCCTGACTCCAGAATGCACTGCTGCTCAAACCAGTGACTCTGAAAACCTGCGTGAAACGATCCGAGCGATCGTGCGGGAAGAGCTGCGCAAACTGTTGCCTTCGGCGCACCCTCAAGTGGATTCGATCGCCGACATTGTGCGAGAAGAAGTTCGGCAATCACTTCTCATTCCCCAAACACCGCTGCCCGAGCCAGAAACTATGAGCTACGCCGCTGCAGTGCTCCACAACGCTCCTTCCCGTCCACGCCAAAACGCCGCCCCGTCGCACTTCCGTCGCCAGACACCACCGCCGCCACCACCCCCACCGACGACCTACCGTTCACCAGCGGGCCAGCGCAGTGCGCCGAGGAAAACCGACGTTTGGCGCACCCCTTACCACCGCCCACTGTGCTACCACTGCGGCGAGGCCGGGCACACTTACCGCCGTTGCCAGTACCGACAGATGGGACTGCGTGGCTTCGCCGTCGATGCACCACGTCCGCAGCCAGGAGAACGGCCACGTGACATCGCCGACTACCTGACAGGAACTCAATGGACACCCCGAAGTCCTTCCCGTTCACCGTCGCCCAGCCGCCGCATGTCACCGCACCCCCGGCAGTACTCCGGCCCAACGCGGGGCCGATCTCCTAGCCCTTATCCGGGAAACTAAGGGCAGCAACCGGTGGAGGTGCGGTTGCTGTGCGACGAACTACCGAAGATCCTCCGACGACGACGACGCCGCGACGGAGCTTTCCGAACACAACGCCAAGCAGGCAAAGCCCTGATGGCGAAAGCTCACTTACCGAAGGTGGCCTGACGACGCAACATGGAAGCAGCGGAACAAGCCGACGCAGCCGTGACCCGACGCCACGCCCTAACTGTAATGCGAGACGGCGAACTAGCGACCTCGACGTGCTTATCGACGGCCACAGTGTGACCGCTCTCGTCGATACTGGATCCGACTATTCTGTCATCAGTGGGTCGTTCGCCGTGAAGTTAAAGAAAGTTAGGACAGCTTGGAAAGGCCCTGAAATCCGCACAGCCGGAGGTCATCTCGTAACGCCTGCAGGAATCTGCACAGCGAGAGTCACCATTAACGGCCGTATTTATCCTACAGACTTCGTAGTCCTACAGCGTTGCTCGAGAGATGTCATCCTTGACATGGACTTCTTATGCCTCCATGGTGCTGTCATCAACCTAAAAAGAAAGTCGATAACGCTATCCACAGAAGAAGCACTACCGCCGCGCACGCCGTCAGGACACCATGCCTTGAATGTGCTGGAAGAACAAGTCACCATTCTGCCTCGCTCAAGCGTCATTATTTCAGTCAACCCTCCTAAATCACCTGACTTGGAAGGCGTCGTTGAAGGCAGTCAGCATCTGTTGTCACTCGAAATATTTGCGTCGCAAGAGGAATTGCAGAGCTGCGGGGAGGCAAAGCAACGGTTATGCTCACGAATTTCAGCAATGAGTACAAACATGTGAACAAAGGAACAACAGTCGCATACATCGAAGAAATTGTCGAAGCCACCAGTGCTTTCGCCCTGGGATTCCAATGGGATTCCAATGGGATTCGCTTCGACGTCCACTGCATGTCAGCTTATTTTTCTATCACAGAGCCACGTCGGTGTCTGGAACTCGCATCTAAACTGGCCTTAGGCATGATAGATGTGGGGAAAGGTATCGCGTTGTTATGAGCAACAAAATGTTTTAGAGCATTGATGGGACAACCAGGCGTCAGACAATGTGAATTGCGTAACGAGTGGGTCGTCCAAAGCCCCAACGCACTACGAAAGCTTGTTCTTAATCACCTATTAACTGTGGCGCATACCTACTTCAGGCATAATTCCTCATCATCGTCAGCCACTGCATGAACAATTGTCACAAAATTATTTGCAAGTGTTTAGCCGATACCATGCTTCTCAGAAGAATCACAAAGGGTAGCATAGCGAATGCCAGTCTACTACCGAGAAATTATGATTATTAAAACCGTAGTGCGTACCCAGCAGTTCTTCTAGCTTTCGGTGTGACAGTGCTGCGTCTTGCGCGCAGGCCTGGCATTTTTTGTAGTACTGAAGCACAGATACCCTTGTTCTGGGCTTTTAACTGACGGATTGAAGACTTATAATGACATGTCTTATTGATGCCGCCGTTTAACACCCTGGCCCGATGCTTTAATTAATGTCACTGTGAAGATTGTTGATTTTGTTAATGAGGTTACCATCGCAAGCTCCTCGGTCACGATGAGTTCTAATTCCAGATTGTGGCATCCACACTGTGCTGAAGAAATGCAACAACATGCTGATTGAAAGTGACCGCTTGAAACACATTCTTACGGAACCACTAGGAATGACTTATTGCCAATCAAGTAACCTGCGTGATACCCCAACATCATCGAAAATAAATGACCGATCCAACTATATTGGCTATCTACCTTGCAATATACACCATTGCAAGGTCTTCTGACACCATACAACTTCGCGTTCTGTAATTTGCCGGGCTTAAAAATTTCTCATGAGCATCAACAAAGACTTCACTTGCAACAGCGCCAGTGTTATTATTACATGCTTGAGGGCTCAACGTGCGGCAAACAATACATAAATGAAAGCTAAATGTAAATCAGATTACCCTTTAACTACATAGCCCACGCTTCTGTACTCAGGGTAAACTTTCTGTGGCAATGAAGGGAAGGCTACGGATGGGGGCACGTGCCACCGCTGTAGAATATAGTGACCCAAATGAGTCCATGTTTTTCGCGTCATAATAATAAAAAAGAACAACATTATTTTCCACTGGATGCCGTTTATAAAGAGACGCTACACGTACCGTAGTGATATTACTATTTGTTGCTGCTTTCTGACAAGTCATTTCGCGTTCTTGCCCGTCTCAAAACGTCGCACGTTTTAAGTGCACCTCACAGTCAAAATGACGTCTTCGTCCATAGGTGAGGGCATGTCGCCTTGCAGCTATTCTGTCGTTTCGCCGAAGGAGCTTGTGGCGAATCGCACTACCAAACGGCTGTGTAAGAGGACATATCAAATTGTGTGCAGTGGGATTACATGAACACGGGTGTCATTTCAAACGTGAACCTTCCCGGACTACTTGACGGTGGAGTACAGGAGCAGTAGCTCCACCCACGTAGCTTTTCCTTCATATTCACAGAAAGTTGTCCCCGAGTACAGCCTACTTCATCTTCCACTGCCAAAGCATGTGCTGATACCAGGTCTCTCTTCGAAAAAAAAAATCACAGTATGTCCACGGGGTGAATGATGATGAGTGGGGTGAAGCTTCGAAGGGTTTTATCGGTAAAGCGTGAATGATCCGCTGGCCGCGTCCGTCCGTCCGCCCGTCTGTCTGCCTGTCTGTCGGCATGTATGTATGTATGTATGTATGTATGTATGTATGTATGTATGTATGTATGTATGTATGTATGTATGTATGTATGTATGTATGTATGTATGTATGCATGCATGTATGTATGTATGTATGTATGTATGTATGTATGTATGTATGTATGTATGTATGTATGTATGTATGTATGTATGTATGTATGTATGTATGTATGTATGTATGTATGTATGTGTGTATGTATGTATGTCCATCTGTCCGCGTGTCTGTCTGTCTGTCCACCCGTCCGTCCATCTAGTGAGCCCTTCTATTCATCATATATTCATCATATACAAGTAACGCCATTCAGTGGACCTTCGAAGGACTAAAATGAGAGGTGGCTACTACATACCGAAGACGCACGACCCACGCCTCAAAGAGCTTCGTTCCTAAACATCAAGGCCACAATAGTATACTCTGTCTGCGGTGGTATGCTGTCGTTTTCTGATGAAAGACGTGAGATTCCGAAAGCAGAGTTTGGACAACCTCGGAGAGGAAAGCGCGGCCTCTGTCACTAAGGAGCTTTCGAGGTGTGCCATGTCGAAGGATAAAGCGACGCAAAATGAAAGAGGCGACATCCTGAGTGGTAGCGCTCGACAAAGTGTCTGTTTTGGCGTAGCGTTTCAGGTGGTTGATCACCACTATAATCCACCGATTTCCATCTGGTGTCAATGGAAGGGGGCTGTAGAGGTCAACGCCGACGCGATCAAATGGCTTGGCAGGACATGGAAGTGGCTGCAATGCCCCAGTCGCACGTGGCGGTGTTGATTTGCGTCGCTGGCAGTCAGGACAGCCCTGCACGAATTTGCGCACAAAATTGTGCATGCCGCGCCAGTAATAGTGATGGCGAAGGCGTTCATATGTTTTCACTCTGGCGTGGCCACATTGCGGATCGTCGTAAAGAGAGGCGCATAGTTCCGATCGTAAAGTGCGTGGAATGACCAATAGCCACCGGCGGCCATCGGGAGCGTAGTTGCGTCGATGAAGAAGTTGATAGCCGATGGCGAAACGGAAAGCTTGACGTCGGAGGGATCGAGATCTACCGGACGGTTGGGCGTGCCGGATAGATATTCGAGAAGAGATCTGATACACGGGTCACGACGGCGTTCGGTGGAAATCGAGTCAAGATTTAGCGATGACAACGTCTGGAGGCAAGTGTTTCCGCGCGTCGGATATTGAAGTAAAGGTGAGCGGGACAGGGCGTCAGCGTCAGAGTGTTTGCGTCCGGAGCGGTATACGACACGAATGTCGTACTCCTGGATGTGGAGTCCCCATCGCGCAAGGTGGCGAGAAGGGTCTGTCAACGTGGAGAGCCAGCAAATCGCGTGGTGATCAGTTCGAACGGATGGTGATCAGATCGAACGGGCGGCCGTATAAGTACGACCGGAACTTTCCAAGCGCCCACACCAGTGCCAAACGCTCTTTTTCTGTCATGCTGTAATTAGTTTCAGCTTTCGTCAGAGTGCGGCTAGCGTAGGCTACAATGTATTCTGAATATATCCGGGCTTTCGTTGAGCGAGGACAGCGCCTAGCCCAACGCCGACGGCCTCGGTGTGCACTTCGGTAGGAGACGTCGGGTCGGAGTGGCGAAGAATATTGCATGAAAATCACCTATTTCATTGTGTTTGCATTCTAAAACTGCGGAAGATATCGCGGGAGTAAAAGGGCCAAGTTACCCTTCGAAGTGTTGTTCTGCTTTCGCAAAACTTCAGACAGAGTGAAATTAATTTTTACCCTATATGAAACGAAAGAGCAAAACGGCTTTCTACTCTTCCTCTCTTTGTGAGTGTGGAATGCCCATAGGCTCTTCAGGCATGAAAGAGTAGAACACGGGTGTACTCCTGCTCTTGATTACTTTTAGATTAGTTGACACACCGCGAGGGATTAGCACTACCTAATAGGCACGCATATATGCACTAAAACATAATGCCTTGGTTCGTTTAGGCGTTAAAAACGATTAAGAAAAAGAGCAGCGTTTTCAGCGCGCACCAGTGAATTTTAGCGCACTGGAAGGCACTTGGAACACCTAATATCCACGTTTTTAGCTTTGGATCTGTGTAGTGAAATAATCGAATACTATCTCATTCAATCGGTCACGATCGAAACTCAGCGCAAATGGCTATGTCATTGTCCTTATATTATTATTCATGCTTTTCGCTACGACCATCGCACACGGGTGATGGTGCCGTAAGCCTAACGTACGTTACGGCTATATTGAAGTGTTGTGGTTTTAGTTGTATATATAGAGCGTGAACAAGAATGACCAAAAATAAAAGGCGAAAAAAAACTAAATCATTTAGTGTACACTTCAGAAGCACGATGTTTTGTACGCAGAAATGACTAATCACTTAGCGAGTCATGCAAATGACGTTCATGGAATCGGTTGCACTAATCTTCCTTTTCCTACTGTATAAACGTGTGGAATAGACGTCCTTATCCCACGAAGCACAAAAAAAAAATAGTAAACACGTTAGCTACAGCCCGGCCGCTTTTCAGAAGCGCGGAGACACTCAAATATGCGCGTCAAAACAAGAAAATGCAGACATATTTTGATATAAAGAAATAAAGACTAGCTTACAGTCTTTGAGTGTGGTGTAGTACAATAAAGAGAAATAAAAACGTTCCCTTTCAAGCTGCACACGAATACGCTGCCGGTTAAAACGTGGCTTGAACAAAGAGGTGATTCTTTACCGTCTGGATCCAACTGCTTATTGTGCCGAAAACCTGAGTCGGTAGAGCATGTTTTTATCAATTACTTGGACGCATTTTTGTTTTGCGGTGTTAATCAGAGAACACTTAGGAAAGATTTATCTCTCACTTCACATGGGATTCAATTTTTAGCAATATAACCTGGGCTACTGAAATACGATGTGTTCTTTCTCGTTGACTTACACCGCATAATGCTAAGCCGCATGGCAGTCAGACATTGTGATTTAGACGTGCGGCCAGTACGTATTTATTTTATTGAACATATGTACAAGTTGCGAAAAGTTTTCGTAAAGCTTTGCGACAATTATGAACTGCTAAATGTTATGGATGAACTATGTCATTTGAAACCATTTTAAGTATGTGTGGCAAATGGCTCATCTTCCTTGAAGCCATGACATTGAGCTTGAAGCTTAGTCGGAGTGTGTTAGCTGTTGTTTGAATGTTACATCCTACAATGAAGAAAAAAAATCACGATGGTGTAGTGGTCAGCATGTCAGGCTTGCAACCTGCAGTGCGTCTTGAGGAGTTTTTTTTTTCACATTTTACTTACTCTTCTTTGTCGTAGTGCTTGTTTTAACCAGCTTTACGATCCGAGCGCGTGGAGATCCTGAAAAACAATTAAAAAGCCCAATTTTCGCTCAAGTCTTGCTATTTTTTTCTTGAGGTGTACTACTGCCAGGGCTAGGCAGATACATATATCTTAGATACTATCTTAGATACTCCATGGGTATCTTGTGTCAGTTTCGCGATTCGTCTCGCAAGATACGTCGCGCAAGACGAGTATCTGTATCTGTATTGCCATTACATTCGACGAAGCATCGTGTATCTTAAAATACAAAATACCGCGATTGCAACGCCCCGCCGCGGTGGTATAGTGGGCAAGGTCCTGAGCTGCTGACCCGCAGGTCACGGGATTGAATCCCGGCTGCGGCGGCTGCATTTCCGATGGAGGCGGAAATGTTGTGGACCCTTGTGCTCAGACTTGGGTGCACGTTAAAGAACCCCCGGTGGTCGAAATTTCCGGAGCCCTCCCCTACCACGTCTCTCATAATCATATGGTGGTTTAGGGGCGTTAAGCCCCACATATAAATCAATTACCTCAAACACAACGCTACCATGCGAAACATTATTGCAGACTGAACTCCGCTTCTACAGCTGGTACTGGTGGCACTAAGCAACCTAAACGCGGGGGCAGGAGGTATCCCCTGCCCCCGCGAAAAACTATTGCCAACGCTCCTGACATCAACCCCATTTACCGATGCCGCGTAGCGCAATGCGTGCGGCGATGACCGCGCGAATTCTGATACCACTCTCCTGCGTGCACTTTATTACGGTGTTGCTTTGCATCTCAGTGCTTTCACACATAAACTATTCTTTTCAAGAGCTATTGAAATCATATTCTGAATGTTCATTTCATACATAACTTGAGTGTTTAACTATGTTTTGTTTCCGGTCTGGTGACTGCCATACGACTTTTCCTAAGTGCAGCCAAATAAGGTCTCTGTTTTATCACAACTTTCAACTGTCTGCTTTATTTGTGATATTGTTTATCCCCACCGCGGTGCTCTGTAGTGGCTAAGGTACTCGGCTTCTGACCCACAGGTCGCGAGATCGAATTGCGGCTTCGGTGGCTGCATTTTTCAATTGAGGCGATAATGCTGTAGACCCGTGTACCCAGATTTGGGTGCACGCTGAAGAACCCCAGGTGGTTGAAATTTTCAAAGTTCTCCACTACGGCTTTTCTCATAGTCATATCGTGCTTTTGGGGCGTTAAACCCCACACACCAATCTGCTACTGTTTACATGTTTATTTTCTCTTGAGCTCATGCTTTTGCGGATTCTATTTGGGAAACAAGTGTGATATTATGTTGGCGTGCCCTTGGTATACAGTACCAAACATTGTACTTACTGCTCGGTAAAAACCGAATTGAGTTTGAGTCATAATAATTTAAAATAAGTAGGAGACAACTTGGAGATCCTAGCAAGGAGATTGGAATAATACTGTTATACCGAATAGTCCATCTTTCTTGTACGTTTGCCAACGAATCACATCAGCCAATTTTCTATAGGCGCTGAATATTCAACTTAATTGCCTTAAAGAGCTACGTTGAAAACACTTATTCACACTTAATTTTCACAGTTATTAGGAGCGCCCCCTCTATCGTCTATCTATACATATTTATATTCGGCTTTTCTATTTTAAATAATTGTTTTTTAAAAGTTAGGCCTCTGTCACAGAACGAGCGCTCAAAAAGGGCGCGCCGCCAAATTCTCGCGACGAAACGCCGGAGTGACGCCGCGAGGTCGACGATAAAAAAAAGAAAACAAACATCTAAAGACGCCCCGGGCGCGCGACTCTCTCCATCAGAAGCGTGGGTTCGCCGACGAACCTCCTCTCAACGGCGGCCGAGCAAGCACTCGAAATTTCTAGATGGAAAGGGGCGTGGTGATGCCGGATTGAGTCATCCGTCGCGGACGGCCCTCGCATCGTCTCGACCTTTCCCCCAGCCTTCGCTGCGCATCGCGCGGACGAAATGATGAGAATTTTCTAGAATCGCGCGCGGAAGGTATTTAATTGAGCAGCCGAGATGAGAGATCAGGAGAAGACGGAAGTTAGCGCCAGAGCGCGTAGGGATTCCGCCGTGTAGTCGGCGAAGGTTTTCTCCGTAGAGACAAAGCAGGAGAAGAAGATGATTTCCACCTGAGGGGTGACGACTCGAGCTACAGGCAAGAGTGTGTGTTTACCGCTATTGAGCGAAGACGCGTGGCAACAGCTGCGTGTGTGAAGCCGACGTGTTTCCGGCGAAGAAGTTGAAGCTTGGAGAGTGGCCAATTGAAGACGCGAGGTTTCCTGGAAGAGAAACTTCGGGGGCAGCGGAACGACAACAACGCTGGACTTTGAGTGAGTGATTCTCGGAAGAGTATCATCCAGACTTTCGTTCCAAGAACTTTGGACTGAATAAGTTTTCGAACTCTTTAGTCTTTAAGTGTCTTCGTTGTTCGATGCATGCGACTGCATTGTAGTGTGTATTGTTGTCTGTGTCCGTTGTTTCGAGTGTGGCTGATTGTACTGTGTAGTATGTTGTTTGATTGGTGACATAATGTACTCAACTATTGTGGAGTGTGCATACTTGTGTATTGTTTTCGATCTGCCATTATTGAGAATATAATTTTGTTTGGTTATCAACTCTCGGCTCTGACTTGTTCTTTGGGCCACAGCCGGCGTCCGCTGGCGCGCCAAAAAGGACCACTTCTAAATTGTCCACGCTTTCGTGGTGCGGTTCGGGGGGCCGATACTTCGGCCCTTGGAATTAGCCCGGCGATCGCCTCCCTAATTAACGGGACCTGTGTGACAGCCTCCCTCTTTTTGTACTATTACTAATTGCTAGGTAATCGTAGCCATATGCGGTAATAGCGCGGATAGCGGCGTTCTCCTGCGATTATTTGTGCAATCATGCGGCTCACTCTCCTTTTTTTTTCTTTTTTCACATTCTAATGTGATCGGGTCAAAACCAAAAAAAAAATATATCACTGATCGGCACAAGCAGCGGCGCAATATTTCGTTAACTTCATGGTTGTCCCAGATTGTTCTGTTAAGATTAGCTGCAAATCCTGCCGTGGTGGTGACATTTCGACAGAGGTGAATGTTCAATATTTCCGGAGCCCTTTACTTTTGCGTCCCTCAAAATATTATCGTGGTGTTGGAATGAAAAAAGAAAACAACTAAACAATTGTTTTAAGATTACGCGCAGTACACGCACACTTCAGTTCATTCGTGAGCATACGCGATCTTCGGCTATAACGCTGCAAAGTGTGATAACTCACGCACACAAGATGCTTTCTGCTGATGATCACACTACCGAAGGCCGGTGACATTTATTTCTGCTATCATATAAGAGTGTGCTATGCTTTGAATCTGAGTTACATTGTTTTCTGGGCACACGTCAGCACAATAAACAGATCGGTCTCTAATAGAGTGACTGCCGCTTTCTTCATATAGTCACCGCCACGTGACATCACAATATAGGTCTGAGCAGTTTTTGGGGTGCGCATATTTTCTCGTTAAAAAAACAAAAACAGGTTGAATGTTGGCGAGTATGTCGATAACGAGCGCTTCACGCAGATAAGAAGAACAAGAAAAATATTTGCAGTTTCATGTGCTCTACGTAGGCCTAAATACACAATGCGCCTCAAAAAATCTCAGCTGTACACCGGTGACTCGCTATTGCAAAACTGTCTTCTGTGTGTCAGGTAAAAGTGCACACTGATATTTGCGCCATCGTGCAAACTCTCCATAGTGAAGATCGTGTGGTTTGATGGCAACCCGCTCGCTTGTCGGCAAGCGCAGCAGCATCTCCAATCAATTACAGAAGTGGCAAGTAAGAACCGCTGCAGCGAATTCAGTCTGACGAGCTGTCCTGTCAATCATCTAAAAAAAAACCTTGATAATTTCTTCGAAAGTAAACTAATTGAATTTTGGAATATAAACAAGCTTGCCATTTAAGTTAAATTGGCCCCATTTAATAAATTTTCAAGCAGACCTTTTGTTCGCTAATGAATTGTGCGAGTCTATAACTACAAATTTGCGAATGTATCGAAGTATATTAAGATACAATTGACAAGTATCATATCGGATAATATTTTTGTGTGATAGTATCTTATATATATATCTCCATTACTTTTTGTGTCAGTAGCTTGTATTGTATCGCGATACAATTTCAAAGTATCTAGCCCTGACTACTACTCTCTACGGTGGGTTTATGCTACTCTGCTTCGGGTCGCGTTATGTTACTCAGTTGAGGGGAGTTCTTTGACCCGTTATAGAGAACCAGCGCTGGAGTTTTCACGACCACCGTTGAGGCGACAGCGCACACTTCTGAGATGCTCCCGCAGACGAGAGTGGCGGCTGGTAGAGATGGTGCGTGCGCGCACCACCGTAGCAAAACCAAAGGGTGCTGGTGGAACTGCTGCGTATTCAAATGCAACAATTTGTAAAAAATGGGAGCATTTATAGAGGAAAGGGAGGACGTAGAAAGAAAAGGTGGCGTTTCATCCAAGTGGTCAGGCGAGCAAAATTCTGCTCTCGCTCTCTTGTCTAGTGCTGTAGGGCTCGTTTCTAAACCAAACGGTGCGTGTCTGCTATATTTATTCGATAGCGAAGATAGCCACCAGTGAACACTAGGGCCAAAGAGTCGAGTTTGAACGGCGTTTTGCTGAAAATAAAACGAGCGCGTTATGCAACATACGCACTAAGTAAACTTTTTTTTTTTTCATCTGGCCCACTGAGTGTTGAGTCGTGCATTTCAGGGCTAACAAAGTTTTTATGCGTCCATCCATCTGACCTCCACCACCAAACTCCGATGCCACCGCGTGAAGTGAATGATATTGCTACGTTCCAGTGCATGGCACGTAGCAATAGGCAAGTAGTGTTTTTTTTTTTTTTTTTGCAAACAGTTGTGTGTAAAGGAAAGCTGCCTTTGCCACAAGTCTCGTGCGGGGCCACGTTCACCTATAGCCTCTGAGGTGTTATAAAAGATACTGTCACGGTGAGCACTTGAGGCAGAGATGTCTCTGTTTAACTTAATTTGTGCAAAAGAGAGGTTTATTCTTACAAACAAAGCAGTCGACTACTCGAAGCTAAGCTTTCTGGAGTCGGGCGATGCGGTAAGCGTTTTTCTCCCTGGCTGCCGTGGCTAAGTAACATCGCAATTTATGCCTTGCTGGAGAAGTATTAAATGTCTTCGATTTTCACTAGTTGTGTATTTCGCCTAACAACACCGTTTTTCCGCTTGCCTGTGTCGGCCTAAAGGTGTCTGTTTTCAACATCGATAATTGGTAGGTTTTCATGTGCCAAACAAGATATAATTTTAAGGTACGCTGTAGTGTGCGTATCAAGATTGTGACCGCTTGGGGTTCTCTAGTGAGCACATATATATATATATGTATCTTTGTTCACGGGTGTTATTTTAATATTTAACCCCTATTGAAGTGCGGCCGCTATGGTCGTGGTTGCTAATCTATATTTCCCGCGCCCTCAAGAATAGTAGCGCGACACCACACGTGCTATGCTGCCCCGGTGGTTTGCTTGATCAACGTCCCCGCGCATACATACCGCGGACAAAGCGTACAAACGATGCCAGCAAAAAAAAAAAAAAACGTGACGCGGCTAGCACTTCCCCACTTACTTTGCCTTTGTTTTGTTTTACTGCAGATGTTAGCAGCGTGGTATCGTCGCAGCTCGGACTTATAAATGGGGGCATTTCAGCCGGTACTAGCATCATCCCAAAACATTGCGCGCAACCAGAAAAGGAGGACGAGGGAGCGTCCATCATGGCACAGCACTGTCCCTTCGATACTATATGCATAGATGCTGTCCGCGTTGCGGGGCTTCTCTCCGTGTTTTAGTGCTTTTTATGTGAGAGTAGCCATCGGACAAAGTAATTTTCTTCTTCTTCATGTGGTTCTTAAAGGGAAAAGAAGAGAAAAGTGAGCCCCGTAACTGTCTGCATTAGGTGTGACACCTGAACAGTAGCTCACAAGGGATGGGGGTAAGCAGGACATAAAAGAATAGGAGTAATATATATATATATATATATATATATATATATATATATATATATATATATATATATATATATATATATATATATATATATATATATATATATATATATAGAAAAAGGAGTAATTCACACACAACGAACGTTTCAGCACAGTTTAGTCCGACGTTTCGACCGTGGGACCGGTCTTCGTCTGGGAATACAGGGCATAAAATTCGCGCGCTTATATATGTCAATATTCGAGACCCCCCCAAAAAAACACATGCTCTTGTGTAACGAACAAGGCTCATCTGTATCAGCACAAAAACGGTTTTCAGTGATCAAAAATATATATCTATACAGCACTGTGTGATGTCACCATTTGTAAGTCATTGGCAGCTGATACGGCTTTGCGGGATACACGTGTGCATCGCGACATTACGGATGTCAAAGCTCTTTTCTTACAATAATGGTTCGCGTGTAAAATATACGCGTTGCCGATGATAAATAATTCTATTATATATATATAAGAATCGCTGTTTCTGTATACATTATCAGCACAGCGCACTCTCTGATAAAGAAGCAGACTAGCGTACACTTGTTATATTGTTGACCAATAAGCTTACGTGGAAGGAAGACACGTCAATGTGCCTGCATCCTCATTGATACCATCTGCTACAGTATTGAACTTGAATATCAGGTATGATTCCCGGAGTTCACGATCATGGTTTGAGCGGAAACCAGATTCAAGAATGGTCGCTTTCATTTGATCGAAAGAGTGGCCCGGCATGCGAACGTGTCGTGATAACGGTAGATGAGGGAATATATTTACATGGGATTTGTGGTTATTAAAGCGTATTCTGAATGGAGTTTCAGTATGACCAATATATTGTTTCAAACAGGCACTACATTCCAACATGTATACGGCATTATAAGTGTCGCAGTCGAAGCTACCACGAATCTTTAATTTAAAGTCCGAAGACGTGCTCGCGGCGTTTTGCGTGGTTTGCATGTGCACACACACTTTGCACCGTGGTTTGTTACAAGGTGCACAGCCACTCTCTTTACGGGTACCAATTTTAGATGACGTTAACATGTCGTGAAGGTTTTTTGACCGTCGGTAAACAACACGAGGCGGAACAGAAAAAATTTTTTTGAGATTATCACTTTCGGTTAAGATGTTGTGGTGCCGTTTCAATATAGCAGATACCTTAGGAGCTGATGATGAAAATGTCAGAACAAGGTTAGTTTGAGCAGAGCTATCGTTCCCGTCCTTTCCTTTCAGAATCTCGGTGCGGTTGAGTTGGTCAGCTCGAGTTATGGCATCGTCTATTAGTTTTTCCGGGTATTTTCTTTTTACTAGAGAACTTTTGAGCCTATTACAATTTTCAATGAAATCTGTGCGGTCAGAGCACAACCGTTTAAAGCGGTGAGCCTGGCTATAGGGAATTCCTGTTTTGCAATGCCGGGGGTGGCTACTCTGAAAATGCAGGAGTTGATGTCGGTCAGTAGGCTTGCGGAACAGCTTTGTAGCAAGTTGTCCTTCGGAAATGGTGACTGTGACATCGAGAAAATTTACAGAAGTGCGCGAAAATTGGTGCGAGAACTTAATAGACGGATGGAAATTATTAAACTTTTGAATGAAACCAAGCAGACTTGCTTCATCGTGTGTCCAGACAAGAAAAATATCGTCAATGAAGCGCCTATAGTAGAGAGGTTGAAGCATGTTTTTACCTAAAAATTCGCATTCCAGAATGCCCATAAAAATGTTAGCGTAGTTAGGGCCTACTTTCGTACCCATTGAGGTACCGTTGGCTTGTACATAGTGAATGTTGTTGAACTCAAAATTGTTTAATTCAAGGATAAGTTTCAAAAGAGTACCAAGCGCTTCTTTATCAATAGGTTTATCTAAAGGGGAATTTTCATAGGCCTTTATTACTGCAGAAATGCCATCTTTATGCGGTATGTTGGTGTATAGTGATGCTACGTCCAGCGTTACTAACATTGAACCAGATGGAACATGAAGATCTACAATTTCTTGAAGGAAATGGTTGGTGTCTTTGATGAATGACGGAAATGTGGCTGGAATCTTGTTTATGAGGGAGTCAACGTAACGAGATAAATTTTCGGTAACGGTGCCGATTCCGGAAATGATGGGGCGGCCGGGATTATTCTGCTTGTGAATTTTAGGAAGCATATAAAATCTTCCCGCTACGGGACTGAGTGGTACCAAAGAGCGGACTGTCTTTTCATCTAATTTACCATGTTCTAGTAAAGACGTAAGTGCGTCCTTAAGCTTAGATTTAAATTCGCTGGTAGGATCGGAGGGCAAAGCTTTGTAAAAAGTGGCATCTGAAAGTTGCCTCTCGGCCTCGCTTATATAATCAACCGCGTTGAGAATTACAATGGCCCCCCCTTTATCGGCTGGTTTGATGACGATGTCATGGTTTGTCGACAACTGTTCGAGAGCAACCTTCTCTTTTTTGGACAAATTGTGGCGGTAAGGCGCAGTTTTCTTATAGGCAGCGAAAATGTCGCGTTGTACAGCGTTTATGTAAATGTCAAGACATCTGTCGCGATGTGGTGGGGGTGTCCATTGTTTATATGTCGGTAGTGCAGGTCTGGTTTCATTCGGGCTTCGGCGGTCATGATAGTATTCTCTCAGACGCAAATTACGGGAAAAGTTGTGTAGATCCTTCAGAAGTTGAAACTCGTTGAAGCCACCTGAAGCGGGGCAAAAGTTGAGGCCCTTTGACAGAGCACCCATTTGTTCGTTGGAAAGAACTATGTTTGAAAGGTTTACAACGCTGCTATCTATTTGAGAAGTTTGGTCTTTCGAATCATTCGAACGTGTTGCGGCGCGTTTGGTCACCTCAAATTTGCGTTCGTGCGTACATAAACCATCACGTAGAAACTTCTTCTGTTTAGTTGTGTTTAACTTGTTCCTCTTACGTTCTTCATAGGCAATTAAACATTCAGACTCATGCACTGCTAGCTTCTTTAACAGGCGAGCTTCTGTATGCTGAAGGTCTTGCGTGCAAGATTTATAATGGTCAATAATTATGGGTATGAGATCTAAGGACGCTTTACTTAACACTTCTTGCCATTTGGTTTTGTTAGAGGCCGAAAGTTCAGAAGTAGCTGGTTTAAATCTTATCTGTAAACCTTTCGGGACCACCGAAGCATTCAAGTAGCTCGTAAGTGAGAATACGTGTAGCTCGGAACGAACCCTTTTCTCAATAATTTTCCTAGCTTCTAAAAACTCTCGCGAAGGAAGACTTGAAACATTGCCTTTAAGCGCAGGCGCCTGCCGTCAGTCGGTGGCACTCCCTCGACCGGCGTTCCGGCGGGTAGGGTAGCGATGACCCGTGGTGGCGGGAGCCTCAGTTCGGTTTTGCCGAGTTGTGTCTTGGCTTGAAGAACCGGAGTTGTGTGTAGCACCCGCAGGGGATGTTTGTTGGCGTCTCCTGGGGGACGTCGGCGTAGATCGTTCTGGGGGTTCGCAAGGTGGGCAGTCACGCCATGATGATGTAGTTCCTAGGAAACGTTTGCAGCAGAGTTCGCGAATGTGGCTGGCGATGATGGCAACACCTTCGAAGCTTAGATGAAGACCATCAGCTGCCAACACACGTGTCAGGGGCAGCCAGTGGAGACCATGATCGACGAAAAAAACTTTCTTGGAGCGCCTACAGTAGTTGTGCAGCAGTCGGTTGAAGTACGTGGCTTCCATATTGCACCGGTAAACAAATGAAAGGTTGCCGTTGCCATTACGGCGGTTAGGGCAGCGTGGAAGAACGAGTGTTGCGTAAATCCTTGAAATGTAGTGCCTGTTTGAAACAATATATTGGTCATACTGAAACTCCATTCAGAATACGCTTTAATAACCACAAATCCCATGTAAATATATTCCCTCATCTACCGTTATCACGACACGTTCGCATGCCGGGCCACTCTTTCGATCAAATGAAAGCGACCATTCTTGAATCTGGTTTCCGCTCAAACTATGATCGTGAACTCCGGGAATCATACCTGATATTCAAGTTCAATACTGTAGCAGATGGTATCAATGAGGATGCAGGCACATTGACGTGTCTTCCTTCCACGTAAGCTTATTGGTCAACAATATAACAAGTGTACGCTAGTCTGCTTCTTTATCAGAGAGTGCGCTGTGCTGATAATGTATACAGAAACAGCGATTCTTATATATATATAATAGAATTATTTATCATCGGCAACGCGTATATTTTACACGCGAACCATTATTGTAAGAAAAGAGCTTTGACATCCGTAATGTCGCGATGCACACGTGTATCCCGCAAAGCCGTATCAGCTGCCAATGACTTACAAATGGTGACATCACACAGTGCTGTATAGATATATATTTTTGATCACTGAAAACCGTTTTTGTGCTGATACAGATGAGCCTTGTTCGTTACACAAGAGCATGTGTTTTTTTGGGGGGGTCTCGAATATTGACATATATAAGCGCGCGAATTTTATGCCCTGTATTCCCAGACGAAGACCGGTCCCACGGTCGAAACGTCGGACTAAACTGTGCTGAAACGTTCGTTGTGTGTGAATTACTCCTTTTTCTATACTATCAGAGCCTGCGTGATACTTCCTATAATCCCTTATATATATATATATATATATATATATATATATATATATATATATATATATATATATATATATATATATATATATGTGTGTGTGTGTGTGTGTGTGTGTGTGTGTGTGTGGGTGACGCTACAAAATGGAGACACGTCATGGTCCAGGTGCGATGCCTTTATTCTAATGCACGCGCACTTCCTCTTCGTCGGCTCCTCCTAGAATCGCCTTGTTAATGCGTCACACTTCCCTCTCCCCTCGAGAAAGTCTCAGTTCAGAAGGTTCAAAATACCGCCGCAGTTTGCTAACATGAACAATGTCAGAGTTTCTACGTAAAGGTAGCACGGAGCGGTTGATCTCATAGTTCACTGTTGAGACCTTGCGAAGAATCTTGTAGGGTCCTTCCATGACGGAACTCAGTTTGCCGTTGTTGGGATGCCATGGTGTCTCGTAATGGTGCATTCAGACGACGGATCGAATCCCGATGTGGCGGGACGGACGGCGCGTCACGTGACCTCACATCAGCGATTCCCCTCGTCCGCGACTCGTCCGCGCGGCTCGCGGACGGATGAACCCAACCTGTTTCTCTTCTGGCGGGGGAGAGCCGGTACTTCAGCGGAATAGCTTGGGGTCGGTGGCAACCAGTACACTTTTCGTCTGCTCGTGGCATGTCCTCCATGGCTCGCGGACAGCTGCATGACTGGTCGGCATCATCTACGCTTGAGCATTGTTTACTTAGTTTCCGGAGACTTTGTTCTCAGGTGATTAAATATGCAGAAATCACTTTTGGTGGTTCGGGAAATGTCGCCGCCGTCGCTTAACACGCGAGATTCTTAGCCGTCATGGTGGTGAAATATTCTAACTTCTGCAACCGGCGACGTGCCGCTTCTAAAAAAAGGCGGGAGACACGTTTAGAAGTTCTACAAGTGGGGAATAATGTAGTTGAAAGAATATCCTGCTAGCAACTCCCTGTTCTCATGAAAGAATAACACTACTCGTTCATTTGTCACAACACGACAGACATCGCAGCCAAGCTTCGCTTCATGCGGGCATCCATGTTGAATACTCTCAAACCGGCCTGCTGCCAGCGGGCGCAGGTGAGCGCCGAATCTGCTGTCGAGGGTAATCCGGCTGTTTTCCCCTATGACACCGTCCGTCGTGTGGATGCGCCTGCAGGCGGACCATCCGCGGATTAGCTGTCCGCGTCCACGACAAATCCGGATTCGGTCCGTCGTCTGAATGCACCATAAAGGACAAGGTCACCGACTTGGAACTCAATCGGAAGAAATTTTCTATCATAAATGACTTTGTTCTTATTGTGGTAGGCGATAGAATTGGTAACTGCAGTTTTTCGCGCTTTTTCGACAGTTTCTTCTCGTTGTTCCAGTACAGTAGGATAAGATGGAATTCCATACATCAGGAAGGAAGGCGCGTAGCCGGTCACTTCGTGGGGTGTTCTGTTGTATTCGTCAATTACCTCCGGAAGCAGCTTAGTCCAAGACTTCTGTGGTTTGTCATTGATCTTACATTTAAGTCCCGTTACGATAGTCTGGTTTGTCCGCTCGTTCATGCCGTTGCATTGTGGATGATGAGATGAAGTAAATAGTTGGTGTATATGATTATGTTTTAAAAACTGCTTGAATTTTCCTGCGGTAAATCCTGTTCCACGATCTGAAAGGAGCTTCCGTGGTTTTCCAGAAGAAAAAATTGTTTTTAAGCATGAAATGTAGGCGTCGCTGTTCTCACTTTTATGAGCAAACGCCCATACGTAGCGAGTTGCATGATCAATAACCAAGTGTATAAACCTTTTTGACGAGCCATATCCAGAAAATCCTCCAATGGTGTCTATTGCAAAGAGGTCGAAGGGCTCTTCAGCTGGAGGCAGTGATTCAAGCGTTCCAAACTTTTTTGTTTTCGTCTTCTTGCATCTCTGGCATGTATCACAATGCCGAATGTAAGTGGAAACATCGGTTACCATATGCGGCCAATAATATTGCGGAGACAGGAGTGATAGCGTTTTCTGCACTCCGATATGCCCAAAATGTTGATGTGCATTCTTCAGAATGGGTGGGCGTAGTTCATGGGGCAGGTATATTTTCCGTAGTCCTTTTCTTTTAACGATGATGGTGTTATTTTTCAATGAGTGCGTTCCTTTTGGACGCTCATTGTTGCATCGCTGAAGGTCGTCGTGTGTTAGAAGATTAACTATTGGGGCTCTGGAGAGCGCATCTGCTTCGACATTACTTGCACCCTTTTGATGTTTGATGTTCACATCATACATTGACAGTTTCAAAGACCACCGGAAGAGACGACCTTGAGGATTTTTAACATTCTTCAGCCACTGGAGTGCGGAGTGATCTGTTACAACAGTGAATGACTTTCCATGAAGGTAGCAATGCCATCTATCAATGGCATCTACAATGGCAAGACATTCTCTTTCTGTGATAGCGTAGTTCACCTCGTGCTTAAGTAGTTTGCGGTAATAGTAAGCAAGAGGATGTTCTTTGCCTTTGTCATCAGGTTGTTTCAGCACTGCACCAATGCCTTCGCCAGATGCGTCACAGTACGCAGTACATGGTCTCGAAGGGTCGTACATGCGAAGCACCGGTTCTTCAGTTATCCGCTCCTTCAGTTCACGAAAGGCTTGCTCGCATGCTTCTGTCCACACCCACTTGCTGCCTTTGTGGAGTAGTTTTGTAATCGGAAGAGCGATATCGCAGAAGTGGGGGATGCACTGACGGTAGGTGTTTACAGTGCCCAGAAAACGCTGGGGATCTTTTTATCGTTTTGTTGTCGGAAATTTGAGTATGGCAGCCACATTACTTTGCTTAGGTGTCACTGTTCCTTGTGAAATTCTGTGGCCCAAGTATTCAATGCTGCAGCGTGCAAATTGGCACTTTTTTCGTTTGAGTTTTACGTTCTCGGTTTTGAGAGCTTTAGATAGCGCCTCAAGGTGTCGTATATGGTCATTAAATGTCTCTAAGTATACGACCACATCGTCAAAGTAATTGATAACATTGGTGAGCTGATGTTTCGCTATTATTGATTTCATGGCTCTTTCAAATGTAGCTGGATCGTTCTTCAACCCAAACGGCATTACCAACCACTCAAAATGACCATCAGGCGTGACAATTGCAGTTTTCTGAACATCGTCAGGATGCATTTGGACATGCCAGTATCCCGACGTTACGTCCAACGTAGTGAAAAACTCCGCCTTTCCCAAGTGGTCAAGAATATTGTCAAGTCGCTCCAGGGGATGTCGACAAGGTCTATTGATGTCCGAGCAGCAGGGCTCTAACCAAGCGCGTCGGTTGGGCTTGTTTTCTAGAGCGGGGGTTCACGCGCACTTCTTTCTTCTCTGTGGTGTGAGCCTTCACCTTGGCATACGACCCACTACTAGAAGTAGGTGGCAATATTCCTCCTCAACAAAAAAAAAAAAAAGAAAGAGCATCGTCCCGATGCTGTAAAGTTATTGAAAAAAAAACCAAAACAAAGTAGTTTAAACAATGAAAAAGGGCACCAATAATCAAATGTTAGACGCGATAAGTTCACCAATGATGAGGCAATTGTCGGAGCACAAATAAAAAAAAACACAGGAAAAGTGATCTTTTAGGAACGCGCAAAATAGGGCTTCATGCGCACCACGTGAACTATGTCAGAGGTCGGTTGTTTTCGTTGTGCCCATCGTGACGACGTAGCGTCCGGAACCACTTCGTAGTTCACGTCGCTCACGCGGCGTATTACTTTATACGGACCGAAGTATCTGCTGAGCAACTTTTCGGAGAGGCCACGGCGTCGAACAGGGGTCCAAACCCAAACTTGGTCTCCCGGACTGTAAGATACGTCAATGTGACGCTTATTGTAACGTCGTGCATCAACCTGTTGCTGCTGACCAATGTGTAGCCGGGCGAGCTGGCGAGTTTCCTCGGCACGCTCTGCAAATTCTTCTGCGTCAGTTGTTAATCGATCAGCGCCTTCATAAGGAAGCATCGCATGCAGCATCGTCTGAACTTCGCGGCCGTAGAGAAGGCGAAACGGTGTAAATCGGGTTGTTTCTTGAACGGCGGTGTTATAAGCGAACGTCACATAAGGCAAAATGCGATCCCATGTTTTGTGTTGGACGTCGATGTACATGGAGATCATGTTTGTGACTGTCTTATTTAGTCGCTTGGTTAAGCCGTTGCTCTGCGGATGGTAAGCAGTCGTCGTTCGATGCCTAGTGTTACTTAGCCGAAAAACTTCATCAATAAGTTGTGCAGTGAACGCTGTTCCTCTGTCGGTTATCACTGTAGATGGAGCACCGTGGCGCAGAACAATGTGGCACATGAAGAACTGTGCTACCTCAGAAGCCGTGGCTCGTGGTATCGCCTGTGTCTCAGCATAGCGGGTCAAATATTCAGTTGCAACAATGACCCATTTGTTGCCGTCGGACGATAAAGGAAATGGGCCGAGAATGTCCATGCCGACTTGGTCAAATGGCTTGTGGGGTGGATCAATTGGCTGAAGTAATCCAGACGGCTTGCTTGGTGGCGACTTTCGACGCTGGCATTCACGACAGCTTTTAACGTACTGCTTCACGCTTGCCGAAAGTCCGGGCCAGTAGTACGCCTCACTTACTCTGGCGAGCATTCGCGAGTAACCTAGATGACCAGATGTGGGCTCGTCATGACACGCAGAGAGGACTTCGTCCCGCATGTCCTTCGGAACGACGAGGAGGTAAGCGCGGCTCGTAGGACGGGCTTTTTTTGTACAGGACATTATCTCGGAGGCAGAAAGATGTCACGACGCGAGATAGATGGCGAGGTATAACGGCGCTATGACCCTCCAGATAGTCGATGAGCGGTCGAATCTCTTCATCCTCTCGCTGGCGTCTGCTCAAGTCAGATGAGCTAAGGGCGCCCAGGAAACCATCATCGTCCTCTTCTTCTTGATTGACTAAAGGTATGGGTGCACGTGACAGCGTATCAGCGTCTTCATGCTTCCGCCCAGACTTATATACGATGGTAACATCAAATTCCTGTAGACGCAAGCTCCATCGGGCCAGTCGTCCAGAGGGATCACGAATGTTTACCAACCAGCAGAGGGCATGGTGGTCCGTCACCACTTTAAATGGACGACCATAGAGGTACGGGCGAAACTTGGTGATCGCCCACACTACTGCAAGACACTCTTTTTCTGTGGTCGTGTAATTCACCTCGGTACGGGACAGTGAGCGGCTGGCATAGGCAATGACTCGTTCTTTGCCGTGTTGATGCTGGACGAGCACTGCGCCGAGGCCGATGTTACTGGCGTCAGTGTGCACCTCTGTGTCAGCATCATCGTCAAAATGAGCAAGAACAGGGGCTGACTGCATCCGCTGTCGTAGCTCGGCAAAAGCAGCCTGTTGTTCGGTAGCCCATACAAACGGTGTGTCGTCGCGTGTAAGGCGAGTCAAAAGTTCCGCTATCTTCGAAAACCCTCTAATAAATCGTCGATAGTAGGCGCACAAGCCCAGAAAGCGCCGAACAGCCTTTTGTCTGTAGGATGCGGAAACGCGGCTACAGCGGCAAGTTTGTCGGGGTCGGGTCGAACTCCTTTCGCGTTGACTACATGGCCAAGGAATTTGAGCTCTTCATAACCAAAGTGACACTTCTGCAGTTTGAGTGTAAGATCTGCTGATTGAATAGCCTGTAGCACACTCCTGAGGCGATGAAGATGTTGCTGGAAGGTTTCAGAAAAAACGACAACATCATCAAGGTATACGAGACAAGTTTGCCACTTCAGACCAGTAAGCACAGTATCCATCATTCGCTGGAAGGTTGCGGGCGCTGAGCACAAACCAAAAGGAAGGACTCGAAATTCATACAGGCCATCAGGGGTACCAAAGGCCGTTTTCTCGCGATCTCGCTCGTCAACCTCGATCTGCCAGTACCCGCTTTTTAAATCCAAAGAGGAAAAATAGTGGGCGCGGCGTAATCTGTCTAACGAGTCGTCGATGCGTGGCAGCGGGTACACGTCCTTTTTAGTCACGCTGTTCAGCTTCCGGTAATCGACGCAAAAACGTAGCGTTCCGTCTTTCTTCTTGACTAGGACGACCGGAGAGGACCACGCACTGTTGGAAGGCTCGATGATGCCGTCGTCAAGCATTTCTCGAACTTGCGTACGAATGGCTTCTCGTTCCTTCGCTGACACATGGTAAGGCTGTTGGTGTACTGGGCGAGCGTCGTCGTAAGTGATGATTCTGTGCCTAGTGATCGAAGTCTGGCGCACCTTAGAGGAAGCAGCGAAGCACGACTTGAATTCAAGCAAGAGTTTTCGCAGTGCTGTCTGGTTCTCTGGTGTGAGGTTAGAATTAATGTCGATATTGTTTAGAGACGTATCGGCGGCCTCCACTGCGTCCGACGAGAAGCAGATGGGAACGGTTCCTAATTCATCTGCAAACGCTAACGAAGTGCCACGAAAAAGGTGTCGGTGTTCGTTGCTGAAATTTGTAACGAGCAGTTGAGATCGGCCATCACGTAGCTGTATGATACTCCTAGCCACACAAACACCTTGAGACAGCAAGTGTTCAAAATTACTTTCTGCAATCGCTTCACCATTTCGCAATCCACAGCATGTGACGTCGACAATAACACTGGCTCTTGGAGGAAGCGTTATACTTTCAGCAGAAACACGAAGAATGTCGGCACGTTGTTGGTCGTCCTGCTTGTCGATTGCTCGGTCGGCTGAGAAGGTGATGCGATTCTCTTGAAGGTCAATGACAGCTCCATACTCCTGAAGGAAGTCAACACCAAGAATAACGTCGCGTGAACATTCACGGAGCACAAGGAAACTTGCTACAAAAGTATAACCGCAGACCCGAACTCTGCTCGTGCAGGTTCCAAGCGGAGAGACGGTGTGGCCACCAGCCGTTCGAATCACAGAGCCATGCCAGGGCGTGATTACCTTCTTTAGTAGTCTGGTCATTTTCCCGCTTAGTATAGAATAGTCAGCCCCGGTATCAACTAAAGCACCTACTGCATAGCCGTCTATCAGCACCGGTATATCCAGAAAAAGCCGCACATATCGCTCAGTCGAATCCACACCCTTTACTGTTAGCGTCGATCGGAGGTCTTCATCACGTCTACTGCCAGCGACCTCGCCTCCAAGGGTCGCTTGCGTTAGTTTTCCCGGCGGGGACTGGGGGACCGTGCGCCAGCATGGCGCTGTGGCAAAGATGAAAAGCGCCTCGGCGACGGTGAGCGCGGCTGCCGTCCAGAAGGTGGTGGCATGCGCTGTTGAGCCAGGTAATCCTCAATGTCCCGGGGTCGCTGGCCGTACCGAGGAGGCGCTGAATATACTGAAAAGCCGCGCAGCCCGAGGCGCCGGTATGGACACTGGCGGTACAAATGGTCCGCTTCACCGCAGAGGAAGCACAAAGGCCGGCGATCAGGAGTGCGCCAAACATCAGATTTCCGAGGCGAAGCACGTCTGTCGTCAAGGTAGTGCGCTGGTTGTTCCGCAAGGTGCACAGGGTTGGCGTAAACGAGGGGTGGGGGCGCGCGTGTGTTCTCGTAGTACCGCAGAGGCTGCGCCGACTGAAGTGAAACTGTAGGAGGTGCCTGAACAAACAGCGGGGAAGAGGAAGCTGGGCGCTTCAAGGCTTCCGCATAAGTCGCACGGTGGTAGTCAGCCGGGGCCGGTGCGGCGTTATCCAGACTTACAGGGTCACTCAGGGCATGATGCAGCTCGTCCTTGACGATACTTGCAATACAACTCACCGTAGGTAGTGGTGGTGTGGGAGCCTTTTGCAGCTCCTCGCGTACTATAGAGCGGATAAGGTCGCGCAGACACTCGGTGTTGTTCCCAAAAGTCGTGGGAACTTGAGCAGTGGACGTGCTCACTTGCCGGTCATACAGGGTGGATCGATGCTGAAGCATCTTTTCCATCGTGGCGGCTTCAGACAAAAACTCGGCGACCGTGCTCAGAGGGCTCCGTACAAGGCCAGCGAAAAGCTGCTCCTTAACTCCCCGCATCAGGTGACGCAACTTCTTTTCCTCTGTCATACCTGGATCAGCCCGTCGGAACAGGCGCGTCATATCTTCCACATATGTCATGACATTTTTGTTGGGCATCTGGATGCGGGCCTGGTTCGCTCGCTTCGCTCGTTCGTGGCGATCAGCACTTCTGTAAGTGTCCAACAGCCGGCGGCGGAATTCGGGCCACGATGTCATCTGTTCCTCGTGATTCATGTACCAGGTACGTGCTCCATCCTCCAAATAGAAGTACACACGCCGTAGTTTGGCCGCGTCGTTCCAGTCGTTCAAAGCAGCCACGCGTTCGAAGTCGACCAACCAGTCCTCGACGTCTTCGAGCTCGGTGCCATGAAACGGTGTCGGAACCTGTGGACTTTCGAGGGTGTACCGAGTCACCGGGGGGTTTCCCGTTCCTGTTAAAGTGGTTTGAACGGACGTGCTCATCATACTGGTGTGAACTGTAGGGTCAGCTTCGGGTGGCAATCCCCTGATCCTGCGGCTTGTCCGATGAACGGGAGTGTGGACTCGCACTGGGCTTGTGGTGCTGCTTCCAGGAGGGGTCTGAAACATCCGTGAGGGTCTACCCAGCACCTCCACCAATTGTCACGTTGCTCCAGGGGATGTCGACAAGGTCTATTGATGTCCGCGCAACAGCTAGGGCTCTAACCATGCGCGTCGGTTGGGCTTGTTTTCTAGAGCGGGGGTTCACGCGCACTTCTTTCTTCTTCGTGGTGTGTGCCTTCACCTTGGCATACGACCCACTACTAGAAGTAGGTGGCAATATCATCTATACGTGGAATTGGTTGAAAGCCGGGTACCGGTATGGCATTGAGTTTCCGGTAGTCAATACATAGACGAGTGCGTCCTTCACCTTTCTTTTCTGCTAAAATGACAGGTGCGGCGTTGGGCGATAATGAAGGCCTCACAACACCTTGATTGAGGAGAGCGTTAACTTGTTTGTTGATCTCCACTTTGTCTGCCTGTGAACATCGGTATGGTGCTCGACGAATAGGGACAGCATTGGTAAGTGCGATCCTATGTTTCTCAGTAGTGATGCACCCAATATCTGTCTGAGATTTCGAAAATATCTCGTTATACTTGCTTAAAAGAGAGTCGAGCGTCACAGACTCATGCTCTGATAAGTTTTCTGAAGTCAGGGTTCGCATCAGCGGGGCTTGAACGGTTTTCTTTTCATTGTGATGCGGAAGGTTCATATTCTCACGTGCTTGTGTTACTGACTTGCTTTCCAGATTTACAGAAAGATTGAAGTATGAAGCGCTGTCTAGGCCAAGAATTAATTGAATTCTCATGCCTCGCAGCACATGTGCATGAACTTTCTTTATGACGTTCCCAATTTGTAACTGAATGTTTACGCGACCCTAAGTTCGAATGCTTGATGCAAATTGCTGGACTATGATGCTGGAGTCTCTCGTCAACTGAAGTTTTAGCTGTTTGTACACATCTTCGCTGATACAAGTAATTGTTGCTCCTGTATCGAGAATTGCATTTACTGGCTTTCCGTTGATGAGAGCACTGAAGTGTATTAATGAAACTCTGGGTCGCCCTCCTCGTTTCCCCGTTCAGTATCAATAGCGGACACATTGCCGCGGCGCGGACATTCGTTGTGCCAGTGAAACTGTCGTGGGAAACCAGCAGCTGAGCAGTATCTACATTCGTTTTGCGGGGCACGTGGTTGAGGAGTTATTGTTGGTTGCTGCAGTCTGCTGAAGAGACGTGGAGCTCTTGATGCGATACAAGCGTTACGAGTAAAGGTAACTCCTCTCACCCGTTTTAAAGATGTCTCGACCCGTTGAGCAGCGGTGGGCCACTCTAATGACGAGTTGAAAGACAGTTCGGTGAGCGCCAGTTCCACATCAGGAGGAACGCCATCAGTCAGTCCAGAAATGATGTGGCACTCTTCAGGTCAGCCAAGGAACCCAGTCGCTTTTTCTCGTCGTAGTAGTCCTTGATGGCCTGCCCTCTTTTCAGTCGGTAGTGAATGAAGAGACGGAAGGCATCTCCGTCAGTCACAGCAAAGCGGGCTTGCGTGCCACGCTTGATATCGTCCCAAGTTGTCTCGCCGTTGCCGAAAATCTCTGTCAGGTACCACTTGAACGCCTCCCCTTTAATGTGTTCGCTGAAGTGACTGACCCGATTGTGGGGAGTCCATGACGCCTCGGCTGCCTTCATGTCGAAAAGAAGAAGCCACTTGTCGATGGGGACGTCTTCTGGTGTTCCCTTCAACTTCTGTATGTTGAGCGGAGGCTTTGGCTTAGCCATGACACGTTGATGAGGTTGATCCTGTCGACTTGTGTGATGCTACAAAATGGAGACACGTCAAGGTCCAGGTGCCATGCCTTTATTCTAATGCACGCGCACTTCCTCTTCGTCGGCTTCTCCTAGAATCGCCTTGTTAATGCGTCACACACACACACACACACACACACACACACACACACACACACACACACACATGTATATATATATATATATATATATATATATATATATATATATATATATATATATATACATACATACATATATATATATATATATATAGAGAGAGAGAGAGAGAGAGAGAGGAAGAAAGGAGAGCGAGGCGCAGGGACAGCGAGCGACGAAAGTAAAGAGGAGATCGAAAAGGTGGAAACGGTCGCAGGAGTCCGAGGACGGAGCACCACTCGACGAGAGCTCTTGTCGGTGTCAGGAGATGGCGTAGGGCGAGTCCAGTCGGCCAAAGCTGCGCTATCGTCGGGGACCGGCGTCAAGAGAGGACTTAAGGCGAGCCCAGTCGGCCAGAGCTGTGCTGACGTCGTAGATCGCGAGGGCACAACTGGTTGGCACTGAATCCAGTGAGCGAGTGTTAATTTTCTAAACCACAGTGCAGTATTACTTGCACAATGGCTTTTTCAGCTGTTCACAATGGCTTTTTCAACTCTCTACCAGGTGCTCTTTTTCGGCGCGCCACCTACGCAGCACTTGCCCCTCATGGGGGATCACTGTACACTGCCTCAACAAGAGGTGATTTACTCTGGAAAAGAGAGCGAAATAAGAGACAAGAAAGTACTCTCCCATAGAGAGCTCTCTTATTTTTTAGAGCGTACAGCTACCACAGTGACTCACTACGTTTTGTTTACTGGTCTGTTACTATCTGGTAGTGTTCCCTACATATGCTCATGACCACGAAACCATTACGGTGGATGACTCAGCGTTGATCTTACACCATCCGAAGATACTGTCGCTGCGAAGGGTGTGCGATCAGCATTGCTGGTTCGCATATCAATAGTGCCCAGGGTGAGATGAAGAAACGACGTCATCGTTAGTAACTGTCCAGAGGAATGCCTTCTTCCTGTGGACAGTTACCAGCGCTTGGCTAGTGCAAAAGCGTGCTTCTCAACGATATCCGTTGGTCCGCTTCAATGACCTCTAATAAAAAGGCTGGACGACGCATCCCTGCTTTCTGATGCGGGCACTTGTGAAGTCACCGGAAGGCCCCTTCACTGTCACGGAAGTTGGCGTCTTCTGGGCGCTTTAGGCGTGTATTTATGATATTATCTGGTGGCATTTGTTATTATGCCATCAGATAACATTATGATGACACCAGATGACAACTTTTTTGTCGTCATCCAAAGCTTCACGAAAAACGACGGACTCCACAACGACGCCGTCTGAAACGGCGGGATGATGTGTTCTACAACTAGTCCATGCAACGAACCCTACACCTAGAACGCCGACTAACGCTACGCAAAAAATGACAGACGCCGTAGCGACGCCATTCGAAAATGGCGCAGTGCTGTTACGTACTACGTTACGATTACTCATTAGTCAGGTGACAGCGAAAGAAATTCTTAAGGCATTCTGCATTACAAAAAAAAACGGAATGAGTGCAATGGTAGCCAGGAGTGCAAAAGTTTGTCTTTGGTGAGTGATCCGGAAAAGAAAATAACGTTGGGATGACATCGTTTCGAAGACGAGTTTTCGGAACCAAGGGGTCAAAATATCATTCTGCAAAATGATCACTGCAAAGTCTGCTTCCTGGAAATGGCGCCCAGTTCTTCCTATCTAAGTTACTGACCCACTTCTTATATATTTGAGGCCTCGAGCGTGGGAAACTGCATATAAAAAAACCATACACCTTCAACGCGCCTCCGTAAAAAATGGCAGCACATCCATGGGGTGAATGATGGAGAGTGGGGCGAAGCATCCGTCCGTCCATTCGTTCTTGCCTCCGTCCGTCCATGCGTCCGTCTGTGTGACCGTCCGTGCGTCCATCCACCTGGCCATGCGTGCGTCTGTTCGTGCGTCCGCACTTCCATCTGTACGTCCGTCCCTGCGTTCGTCTATGTATCCACCCCTGCGTCCGTCCATGCGTCCATGCGTCCGTGCAGCCATACATGCGGCCATCCATGCATCTGTCTGTGTGTCCGTTCGTCCATCTAGTCAACACTCCCAGTACCATCATCTCGCATTTTTTCATCATATATTCCGCATATAGAAGCACCGCCATTCAGCGGACATTCCAAGGACTAAACGAGAAGTGGCACACGCACACTTTCTTACCCCTTGTGCTTCGTGTCTACTTCCCATCTTTAACCAACTCGAGTTCATGGTATATACTAGTTCACTTTATTCGTGGTACTGCGGCCCAACGCTCGCTAAACCTTTCTAAGGTCGCGTTCACACTGAGCATTCCGGCCGCCGAAAGTTCTCCGAATCCGGTTCGGCGGCGGCGACATCCGCCGAAAGGGCCCTCTGCGCGCCCATCGCTCTCGAACTGATTTTTGCGGCGTCTGCCGCCGAATCAGTCACCGCGGACCAATAGGAGCGCTAGTCAAGGAATGTTCAAAAATGGCGGCCAAGCCCTACTCACTTGTCATGCCGCCGTGCACGTAACTGAATATTGAAACCAACGGGAGTTTTACCTACTCTGTGCCTACTTCGCCTCCGTATTTCGTGAAAGAGGTGACCGAGCTTGCTGTTGGCGTGACCGAGCTTGTTGCGGTCTTGCAGAGCAAAACGAACCCACCAACGCCGCTGGCGTCGGTGGTTTTTCTGCTTTTCGTGCATTACAAGACAGTCACTTGCCAGCAAATTAAGCAGTACTGTCTTTTCTTGCTTCTTACGTACGAAAATTGTCGAAGTATACACCACCGGATAGCGTAATAGCGTTTGCGAGCCGCTGCAACAACCATGTGACAGCGCATCCATCCAACACCACATAGACTACTCACAAGGCCCGTTCATACCCCTCTCTCCAGACGGCATACGTCACGCTAGTTGTCCGATGTTATGACCGGCACAGCAAGGAGGTGGCTTGCAAGGGACGCTCATCGGCGTAACGCTCAAACGCTGTCCGCGTCCTGCAAGTACGCGGGAGGCGTCTGTGTGCGCCGCAGGAAATGCACATCAGCGTCGCTGGGACACACAGTCGGCGTCTAGCGCGTGCACGGACGGCTATAAAAGGAGCGTGTCGAGAGTGCTCTGTGCTCTCTCTCTGGACTTCGCTGGCCCGCTCGTCTCGAGTGCGCTCTGGGCCCTTGTGATGGAAAGGCACGTCTGTACGCTCTCGTTGCAATGTACTTCTCTTGCAAATATGTAAATTAAACGCATCTTCTACATAGAGAAAGAAGACAAGAGCGGACACTCAGCAAAACCTGGCCTCAGGAAGTGCGTCACGACTACGTAACGAACTAGTGCTCCCACCAAACGTCAGAGGGCGCAAGCGCAAAAAAACACAGTTATAATCAATGCAACAGAATTGTTTTCACAGATTAATAATTATACGCCCAAATTTGGTATGTTCTTTATACATAAAAACAATTTATTTAACACACCTTACGCGATTATTTTTCTTCATCCGTACTGTCATAAACACCATCTATCCAGCGACAAGCCCATGCATGACCGACAGCGAGACGCTTTCGTCGCTTTCGTCAACGTCGGCTGCGTCGGCGTTTTCAAGCGTGAGATAACAGGTGAGGCACGTTTTCAAGCGAAGCTTGTTGAATGACATGTTGTTGGTCTTGTTGGGTCATTTTTTCAGAAAACGGTTACGCCTGCGCGAATAAGACACCATGCAACAAACATAGAAAGATGCACACACACACGTTGCGCTTCGTGTGTGCGAGTTTGTTTCTTACGTGGCGTCTCATTCAGGCAGTTGTAACCTTTTTCTGAAGCTTGTAAGGACTGGGAGGTTCGCTAAAAAGAAAGTTTGTGGCTCTATGCGGCGGCTAGACGGGAACATCGTGCAACGTATGCAGTATAGCAAAGGCGGTACGGCGTCAAGCCGAGGCGACGCGTGCTGCGTCTGCCACGGACGCGAGCGTCTGTGCGCTGAGCATAGCTGGGCAGCTAGGTCATAGGCTCGGTGGCTCGGTGCAAAATATTGAGAATCGTTCGCTGGGCCTCGCATGCTTCGCGACGCGTTTCCCGAAGGCTCGGAACACGAATAATTCTTGGTGTGCCGGAGGCAAATCTGGACTAGCCAAGTGGCCATCATCTTCGTTTCTTCGCTAGCCCTGTGCCACTATTGCAAGCTGCCCACAAATGTTTTTGACGTTTACAATATAATTTTACTGCACAAATTTCAACTACGATTTTTCTTCCCAATGTACTGCTAATACTGCGTACGCACGAAGGTGTTCTGAAGTTCCCAGGCCGCGATACCATTGCATTACAAGGGATAGCGGCCTGGAAACTTCTGAAGATCCTTGTATGTGGTCTTGACGTCTATCTATGTAAGTCAGAGTTTTATGGGTCAGAGATGTATCACTGGTTTTTTATTGTGCATGGATTAGCTAATCATTCAAAGGGGTTTGCTGGTACACTTATGACGTGCACATATCTTTTTCGTAATTTGACAGCGAAGCATCCACTTACTAACATTTTCAGACCGCGCTGATGCCATGCCGTCTGGCGGTCCAAGCTACGGCAGCTACTGCTGTGTATCGTGGTGCTTCAACAATGGCAGAACCCACAAGAAGCCTGGGACGAGTTTCTTCCGCGTACCACGGGACGGCAGGTGTGTTAAAGCTTTTGTATGGTTTGCATGTCTGTAGGCTTACTGTTCGTACTTGCTAAGTGAGGGTAACAATAAAAAATCACTATTCAAGCACTTCCCCTTTCAGCTGATAGTTCATTGCCAATGCAGGATGAAAGCATGGATGCAGTATGCTGGACGCGATGATCTCCTGAGTAAGCCGGCCAGCCTATTGTACGCAACGTACAGGGTTTGTAGCGACCATTTTACTGCTCAAGGTTTCATGGACCCTGGGCACACAAGGCTTACAAGAATGGCTGTTCCCAGTGTGCAACCAGCTGCACCATGTAAGTGATTGACTGAAACTCAAATATGTGCAATAGCAGCCACTTGTATTGAATCAGTGGCGACAGTTAACCGTGAAGATCTTTGTAGCCGATGGAGAAACCTAACTACAGAAGTAACACTTAGAAAGTCTTCAATTTTGTGATTTGTGGGCTATTACCTTCCTAACAGCAGCTTTACATTTCTGTCATTTTTTGATGCTCTGAACCTGCGCAACTTGTTTTTAAAGACTTAAAGGGCTATTTCACGTTATCTTCAAGCCTGAGTGCACATGTACGTATACCTTTCATCAGTGAAAGCTGCCACTGTTGATAATTCCAAAAATCACAAATTACTTGTTTCCTAATTGGTGCCTTCTCTTTTCTTCCACGTTCGACCAATTTATGCGTTTGAAAGAGCTGTTTAAGTTTCCCCATGATACAAGCTTTGTAACTTGTACCAACTGCACATATATGCAGGTTCTCTGAGCGTCGCTTCAAGTAGTGACTGTCACATGGCTGCAGAAGCGGCACTGCAAGGTGCGGATGAGCTTCAGTTTGTGTTATTTTAAGCCTCTTACTGACACATTGTCGTAATTTCATTTCTTCAGGACCTGCGGTAGAGGCTTCAAAAAGCGGATCCCACACATTGAGGTGCCCCGATGAACAGGGTGCGTTCAGTGTCGTGATTTCTTTTTTTTTTTACCCAAATTGACTGTTGACCAAACCTCTGCAGGTGGCAGCTCCCTTGTAGCTGGTGAAAGAATTTCTGCTGATTTCGTCTTGCCGGAAAAAACCTTAACCAGTCGTTCAGCTGTCACAAAAGGAACTTGTGTGACCGGTAAGTTGTATGTTCACTTCAACACCACAGTGAACTGATATAGAGACTTCCGCAGCAGGGGCGGCGCCAGGATGTTTTTACTGGGGGGGCAACCACGAAAAGTGAGTTCCTCCGGGGGGGCAAGCTAGCTCTGCTCCTACTAGGTTTTCAATATATGCTTCCGGGCACTTGGGTGGGCGTAGGGGGGGCAGGCGAGAATTTTGGGGGGGCTCCAGCCCACCCTTGCCCCCCCCCCCCCTGGCGCCGCCCCTGTTCGGCAGGCCGCTCGCAAGATTGTTCCGACAGCACTGTCCGAGGCACTGAACAAGCTTCACAAGACCCTCCAGAAGACGTCTCCGCCAACAGCTCCACGCCTGAGTGCCCTAGAGAAAATGGTGACTATGCTTTTATTGCAGCAGTTTTTAATGTGCTATTTTATGTTTAGGACATTCTGAGGAGACTATCCTCAAAAGGACACTACGTGTGCACTTACAAAATGTAAGGGTGGGCTCTCAGTGATTTTCATTTTTTTTTGTGCATTGTCAACATTGTGAATGGTTTGTTTTTAGGTAGTGGAATCGAAAACTTTGCACCACAGAAAGTTGTGCACCTTGGGTCTGAAATAGCAAGGAAAGTGATCGTATGGGACTAGTTGTTCTTCGCTTTTACATCAATTTTTTTGTTTATTGCAGTGCGTTCCTGTGTGCCAGCGACAATGTCTCCATCAATGAAGTACAAGCAAACCATTAAACATCTGCAAGCCAAAGTAGCAGCGCAGCGGAAAACTATCAAAAGACTGCAGAGACAGCCTCACCAAGCACCGTCATCGACTTCGAAGGCCCTTGAAGTTATCCGACCGCACGTCACCGAGGCGGTTTTTAAACTTCTTTCTGCACATGTTCGCTTGAGGCCCAAACGCAAGGGCAAGCGGTTTCCCGTGTGGTTCAAGAAATTCGCTCTTCACTTAAACTTCCGAGGTCCGCGAGCATACCGATTTCTGGCTCCTTATTTTTCTTTGTCCTCCCAGCGTTCATTAAGGAGGTGGCTAGCTAATGTAAAGATGACTCCAGACATAATTCCAGGAATCCTTTCTTCCATTGCAACAAATACTCAAGCTTGGAATGAACGGGACCGAGTGTGCGCTTTAGTTTTCGACGAAATAGCACTCAAAAAGAATTTGTACTATGATGCTGCAAGAAACGTTGTCCAGGGTTTTAGAGATGATGGCACTCATCGCACTTCAACCATCGCTGATCGAGCACTGGTTCTTCTTCTTGTTGGCGTTTCGAGAAAGTGGGTTCAACCGGTTGCTTTTACTATAGGGCACACATCAACACCATCATCTGTTATGCATAACTTGCTGGTGTCACTCATTTTGGAGCTTAGGAGCATTAATATTGCAGTGAAAGCAGTCATTTGTGACCAGGGCAGTTCAAATGTAAGTCTCGCTAACCAACTAAGAGTGACTGTAGCAAAGCCTTTTTTTGAAGTTAATGGTGAGCGGGTATATTACATTTTTGATGTTCCGCGTTTAATTAAAACAACGCGCAATAATGTCCAAGCACACAAGTTATACATTGGGGATGACATCGTTAACTGGTCGCACATTGTAAGCCTTTACCAATCCTCACATGAGTTGCGGTTGCGATTGGCTCCAAAGTTGACTGAACGGCATGTTCATCAGAAACCCTTTTCTAATATGAAGGTCAGCAGAGCAACTCAGGTCCTCAGTGCATCAGTTTCGATTGCTATCACGGCAATGGTGTATGCGAAGGTGCTGCCTGCCTCGGCCATCACTACAGCTCAATTTTGTGATCGTATGGACAGGATTTTCGATGCCTTGAACAGCTCGAGTAAAAAAAGAACTTCGCAAAAGCTGCGGCATGCAATCATGAAAAATGATTCAGAGCTGATTGACTTCCTCCGAGGCCAGCTTCCCTGGATTGCATCATGGCAGTTTGTTGGCAGACGTCAACCACAAACCATCGTAGGTTGGCAAATTACTATTCAGGCAATTTGTCAACTATGGGACGACCTCTCCAAAAATTACAATTTTGAATACCTGTTAACACGCAGGCTTCAACAGGATCCTCTGGAGAACATCTTTGGCCACATTAGGCAAAAACAGGGTTGCAACACCAACCCCAATGTAGCACAATTTATTTGTGGCCTGAAGCACATCTGCATAAGAAAACTCTTCAAGCTGTCAGAATACGGAAATGTCGAGGATGATTAATGTGACCTCCTCCAGGAGCAGCTCTCGCCATTCTCCCTCACCAGTGCGTCTCTTGTGGATAATGAGGCGTGTGCACAGCCACAGCCTGACGACTTTCCCGCTCTAGACGATCTCTCTGAACTTGCGACCAACATTCACTCCCGTATTATCGATGTCTCCGCTGCATATTATGTAGCTGGTTTTCTCATCAAACACTTCCTTCGGAATGCATGTGACGGTTGCAGTTGCCCACAGTTACTGAAAGACGACAGTGAGACGCTTAAGGGTACCCACCAGTATTTCACAATGCTCAAAGCATACCACGTCCCCAGCAAACTTTTTGGGAATCTCACTGTGCCATCAGAAGCAGCTTTTGCGTACGTACAACAACTTGAATCTCACTTTCTTGCCATGATTGAGGCCACTGCACATCACCTGTAAGTGTGCGATGTTTTGTATCACCATCTGTCAAGTGTTGGCGATTTTCATTTCTGCTCTGCTGGGTGTCGCGCGAAGTTTCTGAGAATGTTTTGCCGGGTTCGTTTATGTTGGTATGTGCGTTTTGTGAATCGAAACTTAGATAGGGTTAGGTTCCAGTCTTCAATCTCGGGCATACAGCTTGACAAGTTCAAAGGTTAGCAATTAGCGGCGGGTTTACACTAAAGTATTCGAGTTGAGCCGAATCCTGCAATAGCTTTGTTATGTTATTACTTCGTTACAGCAGACTTCATTATGGTCTTATATGCTTATATTCAGCTCAACTGGACTAGCCACTCCTTCGTTGCATACATTGTTTAGGTTACCCGCTATGAGGAGTAGGGACACTGTGTATTCGCTCGAAGTGATTTGCATAACCTTAAAAAGAATGTTGGGTATCCTGTCTGTATTTTTGTAGCAAATGCGGGCAAACTGTACACTTTACTGTGGCTCGCTCTGTCACTGTGTATGCTTTATCTCTCCAGCTCAAGTAATATATCGATAACAAAACCGCTTGTTGAAATGTCTTCGAGCGGGTAAGGAACACAGTATGAAGTGGGCACGGTTCACGTTATCACGCTTTTCATATTTTAGCTTCTCATCAACCTCCTCATCTCGCCCATCAAAATTTTCAAAAGAATACCCAAACTTGTAGCGTTTGATGGGGCTGCGGACGCTGCCATTTTATTTTTATATAGCTTGTGAGTGATAACGTACGATGTAGAGCCTTTGTGAAAAATAATGAGCCAAAGTGGTTTCCTTCTGCTATTTATTAGCCCTGTAATACCGCTCTCGTAGCACCAATTAAAGTCCACAATTCTGGACAAAGTGATGACTACAATCTATTTTAGCTCGCAAGCGTCACAGCAACACCCAGACGCAAATCACTTGAGATCTTAAGTTTTTGATGAAGGCGACGCATAACAAAAGCCACAGGACCTGCCAGTGTTGTAGCATAAAGTTTGTCTTTCACGTAGTGAGCAAGCTGCAAAGCCCTACCTTTCTGAGGACAAGCAGGCATCAAGTCTGCTTTTTTTCATTTTGGACTAGCTGTTCTTAAGCACAGCCAGCACACTTCACCTTAGCCTTTCTGCTATATTGTGTCGCGTGGTTTATGTGCGCTCTTTTTTTCTATGCATTATTTCGGTTAAGCCCAGGCGTGATTCGCGACTTCATTGCTGTGTATATGTCACTTCTTCCTTCTTCATCAGCATTGTGCGCTGTGTTTTTGCCATAGATCCTTACTTACCCACTGGCCCGGTGTGTCATACTTCACCAGCTTCTCGGCTTCTGCCAACTCTAGCGATGTGTGCGTTGCCTGTGTTCTCTCTGTATTTGTTACAATATTTGTTACAATTTATTTGTAAGGCGAGATGCATTTGTTGTCTACCTTTGTCAAATTTCCTTTTTATATTCTCAGACTCTACCTTGCCTTTTAATAAAACATTGCGGATACTCTGTCTCTTTGACTGATATATACATTGATCGCTTGTTCAAAAAGAAAAACACAAGCGCGATGAATAAATCCGTAGTGAATTATCATTAACTGCATCTCTTTTTATTATAACTTAATCGAAATAAAAATTACGTCACGACCGATTCGCACGAACCACTGAACAAAACAAAATAGGGAATCGCTAAATCAAAACGACCTACAAAAACTATCCATTTGGGCGATGAATAAGTGGTCTGAAATCATGAACTTTCGTCATAGCCAAATGTCGGTTATGCAAAGCAATTCAAAATTTGCGCCAGTGAAACCGAAACCGGAAGCGCACGCCACTTGTTCTCACCGACCACTAGGTGTGCTAGGGTCGATTGGGCCGCTGGGGTCTACGGGAGTGTCCACTCTTAACCTTTATTTCTCTATGTCTTCTACTTGTTCGTGAGACGCGTCGCAAGAGTCGTCCTTCGCCGGATCCTGGGTGGCAGCCTCAACCCCTCCCCGGACATATCACCGACTGTCCAGTGGCCGAGGACGCGTCGCTCAGGTGGTGGTGTTGGTCACCCCGCGCACTTTTTTACCCCGAACGGCGGACAAGACACGACAGGTTTGCCTTTCATCGCTACCTGCTTCGCTGGTTAGACTGCGTTAGGCTTGGTGCTGCATCGCACTGCTCTGAGTCTTCGTCCGTTCCCACGTGTCCTATTTTATTGGTGTTGTATTTGTGAGTGTGTGATTACACATCGATCAGTGCGACATGGGACGTTGTTGTGTTCCCGGGTGCCACGGCAATTATGACAGTGGTCCCAAAGTGCGTGTTTTCGCATTCCCCAAGGATGAAGCTCGGAAGAAGTCTTGAATAAAAGCCATTCCGCGAAAGGATTTCACACCAAGCATACACTCCAAGGTGAGAAACTGCTGAAGTTTGTTGTCTTACCGGCTCTATTGCATTATTGGCGTTCTGGCTCTGTTACTGTTGAACGGAGAGAGTATCCTGAGTGGTGATGGTAGTTTTGTCGCGCTTCAGGTAGGGCAGTGCAGTAAAATAGAACAGAAATACTCAGGCTCGTGTCAAAGTTCCCATTAGCCCGTTTCGTATGAAAGTAATGAAGTCACTGTTATGCTTGGCGCAGGTCTGTGAACTCCACTTCCTCGAGGCTGACTTCATCACAAAGCTGTCACATTTCGATGCAGCGTCGGGACGGACATTGACAGTCGACAGCGAGAGGGGGCGCCTTGTGTCAGATGCTATACCACCGGTGTTTTCGAACTGTCCGTTCTACCTGAGCACGAATCGCAATCGTCGAGAATCTCCTGTCTCGAAGCGAGCTCGAATGGAAGACGAGGCCTTGAGCAAAGCGATTAAGGACTCTATATGCGCAAAAGAAAAGCGAAGAGGAGAGAAATGCTGTGTCCTCTTTCGAACACTTAAGAGGCAAGCTTTCTGCTGTCATCATCATCAGCTTGACTTCGTCCACTGCAGGACAAAGGCCTCTCCCATGCTCCGCCAATTAACCCGGTCTTTCTGCTGTATGCAGTAATGATTTCTGGACCATGAAGGCCAACGATCGTTGTGTGATGTTTCTCCGCATCGAAGATAATCCTTCACCCTACGTGAGGTTTTCCGTCACTGTGCTTGCTGATCTCTCACTTGCAGTCTCAGCAGGTATGATCAAGCTGGTTTCATTACCTTGCGGAGGCGCAGTTCCAGACGCAGTGCCCGACATCCGGACGTTGTCTTCACTGCTTCAGCAGCTGGAAAACCACATGACTGAGACGCCTGAAGTTGCAACTTCGTAGAAAACAGCGTCAGTGCTGCAGCATATCGGCTCCTTATTGAATGAACTGTCCCAAGACAGTGACACGACCGAAGAACACAGTGCTTTGTTTCGTTTGCCAAATGAGCAAATAGCTCTCGCACTCGCTGCCCCCATTCGTCGCGACAGTGCTGAAACATTAGTGTTTTTTAGCATCCTGCATTCCATATCTCCGCACGCCTATAACTTTGCCAGATCAGCGTCGACGTTGACATTACCCCACCCTTAAACCCTGCGCCGCGTTTGTTCCAAGTATGGAGGCGATCTACTGAAGGAGCAAAACGAAGCGAACTTCCTCTCCTACATTCGAGAAAGAGTGAAGTGCATGCAGCCGCACGAAAAGACGGTGACGCTAATGGTTGATGAAATTCATATCAAGCCATACTACGATTATAAAGGGGGCAGCATAGTTGGATCTGCAGCCAATTCTCAAGAGGCAGCCACAACCGCTCATGTTTTCATGCCTCAGTCGCTCTTGTCATCAAACAAGGATGTGCTTCACATTCTTCCTGTTGCTAAAATGATCGCCGAAATTCTACATGAGTTCTACAAGAAAGTAATTTTAGAAGTGGAATCTATGGGCGTCAGGGTGTGAGGGATAAGGTTCGGCCAATCACGGCAACTTAAATAATCGTTGTCGAGACTGACGAAGACATTTGCAACTTGAGTTATAAGGCTTTAATGCCACCAAAAAAAAGAAAAAACCGATAAAGAAGCTTGGCGTGTTACATGGCAACAGCGAAGAACTGCCTTAAGTACGAGCACGACACACGTTCTCGAAAGACAAGGTCTGACGCTTAGCGTAGTCCCGCACTGCACTACACAAGGTTTGAAACACTTCACCGTGTGACGTCGAAGGCAGATGAGTCGATGCGTTGCGTTGCGTCTTACGCCGACATCAGCGATGCCTCAGGCATGGTCGGAGCGGAGCGTGAGGCAGAGTCGATGTGTAGCAAGCACGTCCCGGACAGCCAGTAGTAGGCCCAGGTCTGGAAAACGCCCGGATCCGAGTACAACGGACCGGCGCCGGCTGCTGGATCACACGGTAGAAGGGAGCCAGGCTCGTGCGGACCACAGGTACAGGTAGGCTTCGGGACCACGACCCGACGAGCGCTTCAGCCTGCCACTGTTTCGTTCCGATCCTTCTTCTCGAACGCCCCGTCGTCGTCTTCTTCTTCTCTCCCCCATCGCTTGGCTTGACTTTGACGACACGATTCCGCCTTTTCCTTGTCTCATCGTCATCTTCGTCGGCGTACGGCACAGCACAAACTCACAAACATCGCGCACCAGATGAACCTACCGCGCATATCATGACAAAAGTCCCCCCTTTCAAAAGTTTTTTTTTTAAAAAAAAACTGTCCAAAGTGCGCGGGAGACAAGACTTACGACAAACAAATGTACAGAACTGTTGCACCAAGAGAATAGTCTGTATGTGAGAGTCCCTAGGCATATGGTACATTATTACATTAATGTGGTATAGCTAGCACCTACACCTGTAGCCTGCTCATATAATCAGCACCTACGTTCTCTGATCCTTTGATATGCTCAACGCGAAAGGTGTACTCTTGCAATGCGAGACTCCAGCGCAAGATCCGGCTGTTCAAATGCTTGGCTAGTGACTTCTGGTTGACGTTCTTCGTAGCGCTTGAGCATGTTTATGTGAAACATTTTCGTGGTGTGCCCAAGGTCCAACCAATAGTCGTGGTCATTCTTTTTTCCTGTAACCGGAAATGGCCCCTTCCAGTGCATAAGAAGCTTGTTTTCCCTGGTTGGTAGCAATATAAGAGCCCGGTCACCAACTTTCAGCTGTCGGGTTTTGGAGGTTCGGTCATAATACTTCTTTTGCGAGTGTTGAGCTCGGGAGAGATTCTCTTGAGCCAGCTTCAAGGTGCGTTCAAGACGTTCTCTCAGATCAAGCACGTATCCGTAAGTAGTCTTGATATCTTCCTCTAGGTCTTCCCCTGTCCAGAGTTCCTTCAATATATCCAGGGGTCCTCGGACGTGCCAGCCGTAGATCAGTTCAAACGGCGAGAAGCCCATACTGGCCTGAGGTACTTCTCGATAGGCGAATAACAGAGGCGCAAGAAATCGGTCCCATGACTTCGGCTTCTCTTGGCACAACCTGCGCAACATCTGTTTCAAAGTGCCGTTGAACCTTTCGACCAAGCCATTGCATATCGGGTGGTAAGGCGTCGAGCTCAAATGTCGAATAGCAAGCAGAGCATTCACCTCTTCCATCAGGCCTGACGTGAAGCAAGATGCTTGATCACAGAGGATCTCCCGTGGAAATCCTATTCGAGAGAACATCTCCAGTAGTCCATCTGCTACTGTTGCCGAATCAATTGCGGGCAAAGCCACCGCGTCCGGGTACCGAGTGGCGAAATCCACAAGGGTAAGAATGTACCGATTACCCTTCTTTGAAATCGGCGTCAGAGGTCCAATGATATCAACGGCCACACGTTCGAATGGCGTGTCAATCAAAGGCATTCGTCCAAGAGGCGCCTTGCCTACTTTGCCTTTGGGATATGTCCTTTGGCATGCGTCGCATGATTTTACGAATCTTCGTACCTCCTCCTGTACACCGGGCCAATAAAACGACTCCAAAACTCGGTCCTTCGTCTTCTTGATACCCTGGTGACCAGATATCGGTGATTCATGTGCCAAGTGCAACACATGGACACGCAACGCCTTTGGAACCACCGCTTGTTGAACTGATTTACCCGGAGTCAAGTGGTAAACGCGGCACAAGATTCCTTTCTCGAACATAAATGAGTGGTATGTGGATCCTTTACCGCGGATGAGGGTGTCGACTTTCGCCCTACAAACATCCAGCGACCGGTCTTCCTCTTGTTTTTGGCGAAATGACTCCTGTGTCACCTCTAAGTTTCCAAATTTAGCAGTCGTGAGCTTCCGGCGATGTCCTTTGCTTGAAACACCAACCATGACTGTGCTCTTCGTCCCGCATCCATCCTTGGATTTCTCTTCAGAATTCAATGCCTGATTAGTTTCCGACTTCAGGCTCGCTGACTCCTTCCACGTTGAGTCGGGGTCATTAGCGTCACGGGCGCCGGGAACATTTCCTACGATGACATCGTAAAGTGGCGACGTCATGCATTTGACTATCACATTTCCGGTGAAATAGGGCGATAGAATCCGTACTTCTGCTTCCGGTACCTCGATGCAACTACCATCGGCCAATAAAATAGTGGCGGTAGTACCCGTCAGCGCATCATCGGGAACGAGGGAACGTCGCACGACCAGGGTGTTGCTTCCAGTATCCATCAAGACTGATACAGTATGTCCAAACACTTCTCCCTGTAACACCGGCAAGTTTCGTGTAGCTGTTGCGGTGCGCGTTCGGAGTGCACTAGCAACATATTCATCTTGTGATGAATCATCGGCACATCGGGGCGTCTCGGACTTCTGGTCAGTAGACACGATGCAAGATGTCATTTTCTTTGACCCGCCGTTGCTTGGGCATGCTCTTGCATCGTGGCCGGGCTTCCGACAGTGCCCACAGAAGACTCGTTGGGGTTTCGTGCGGCAATTAGATGCTCTGTGGCCGGGTCAATCACAGACGAAACATCTAAGAGGAGGCTGGGTATAAGTAAATCCTTCTTGCTCCTTGGGAATGTTGTTTGCAGACTTGGTACGAAATACCAACAAGTTTGTTTGCCGCTGGGCTTCCAAGAAGGTATCAGCTGCTTCTGCCATTTCTTTTACCGTCCTGCATTTCTTCTCCCTTAGAAAAAGTGCCAGGCGATCGTGGCAGTTATTCAGAAACTGCTCAGCTACAATGAGGTTGCGCACGGATGCAAAGTCCTCGTCCGTTTCCGACATTTCCAGCCATCTATCGAAGTAACTCTGTAATCTCGTGGCGTACTGTTTACCAGTTTCGCCGTCTTCAGGCTTGCTTTGCCGAAACTTTTCGCGATAGCCTTCGGCTGTGAAACGAAACCTCTGGAGCAAGGCCACTTTCGTACTCTGGTAATCCATTGAGTCTTCTGGCGACAGACGACCGAAGACTTTCAATGCTTCCCCACTGAGGCATAAACTAAGCGCAGTCGCCCACTTCTCCTCAGGCCACTCTTGACCAACTGCTACGCGTTCGAACCTCTTGAGATATGCATCGAGATCGTCACGCCCCTCGTCAAACACTGGGATCAGGTTGTGAGGATTGATCAAGCACGGGCGGCTTTGACTCCTCTCAGGTTCGCGGTCCCGCGCTGTTGGCTCTCGGCTACCTTCAACCTCCGCTAGTCGAATTCGCAGTTGAAGAGTTCTCTCTTCTATCTCCAAACGTTCCTTCGCCGCCTGCCTTTCCGCGGCACGCTCTTCACGCGCTTGCACAGATTCCTCATGAGCCCGCTCTAACCGCGCGTCTACCCACGTCTTTAGCTCGGCTCCTTGAAGCCCCATGCGTTCCGCTAGCGTTATAAGCTCTTGCTCACTCATCTTCCCTATAGATTTCCACCCAGTGCAAACGGCTTCGTCCTGTCGCGGACGCCAATTGTGAGGGATAAGGTTCGGCCAATCACGGCAACTTAAATAATCGTTGTCGAGACTGACGAAGACATTTGCAACTTGAGTTATAAGGCTTTAATGCCACCAAAAAAAAGAAAAAACCGATAAAGAAGCTTGGCGTGTTACATGGCAACAGCGAAGAACTGCCTTAAGTACGAGCACGACACACGTTCTCGAAAGACAAGGTCTGACGCTTAGCGTAGTCCCCCACTGCACTACACAAGGTTTGAAACACTTCACCGTGTGACGTCGAAGGCAGATGAGTCGATGCGTTGCGTTGCGTCTTACGCCGACATCAGCGATGCCTCAGGCATGGTCGGAGCGGAGCGTGAGGCAGAGTCGATGTGTAGCAAGCACGTCCCGGACAGCCAGTAGTAGGCCCAGGTCTGGAAAACGCCCGGATCCGAGTATAACGGACCGGCGCCGGCTGCTGGATCACACGGTAGAAGGGAGCCAGGCTCGTGCGGACCACAGGTACAGGTAGGCTTCGGGACCACGACCCGACGAGCGCTTCAGCCTGCCACTGTTTCGTTCCGATCCTTCTTCTCGAACGCCCCGTCGTCGTCTTCTTCTTCTCTCCCCCATCGCTTGGCTTGACTTTGACGACACGATTCCGCCTTTTCCTTGTCTCATCGTCATCTTCGTCGGCGTACGGCACAGCACAAACTCACAAACATCGCGCACCAGATGAACCTACCGCGCATATCATGACACAGGGTCATTGCTGTAATTACCGACAATTGCCTCAAACGGAAAATGATGTCGTTTTTCTCAGAGAAACAGGAAGTAAGCATTGTATATCCTCATCCAGCCGACAACAATCGGCCTCTGTTTTATGTCGTAGACCCTGTGCACATACCGAAATGCATCAGGAACAACTCGATGAATAAAAAAAACGAAGGAATATGCTTTTACTTTCCTGAAGTGAGCCTGTCAGGAATATTGCCCGACGGGCCGCCCAGAATGAAAGCAGCATCATTTTAAGCCGTACGGCAGCTGTATGCACTGGAGCAGACATCGCTTCTCAAGTTTGGCTACAAGCTAAATTCCAAGGCAATCAATCCAACACTTATGGAGAGACAAAATGTAAAGTTGGTGTTAAATGTCATTAATCCGTTTGTATCAAACGCACTTGAGACTCGTGGCGATGCCCTTGAAACCACATTTGCCAGTTCAACAGCTCTCTTTATAAGGATCATATCGACGTGGTGGAAAATCGTCAACGTGAAGACCCCTTCGAAAGGTCGCCGACTGAACGACACTTTTCAAAATCCAGTGAATTCTACGGTGGATCAACAGCTGGTTTTCCTTAGTGGCATGGTAGACTAGCTGGATGCTTTGAGCAGCGTCAACATGAGCTGTGGATGCTTGACAAGGGAAACACATTCTGCGTTGAGACTCACTTGCTACTTTCTTGTTGAGCTGTCGCGGTACTGTTTAGAAGAATTGAAGTTCAAGTATGTCTTGCTGGGAAAATTTCAAACTGACACTCTTGAAGATCGCTTCGGTCGCTACCGTCAGCTTGCTGGTGCACAATATCATGTTTCCGTGAGGCAGCTTCTGGAGTCTGAAAAGAAAACTCGTCTGCAAAAGCTGCTGATGCTTCCGCAGCCAGACATCAGCAGTGAAAGTGACACAGAAGTATCGCAACATGACTTCTCTGTTCACATCTCAAATCATGAAATTTCCAACCCAAAGCACGACATGGAGGTCGTTGCTTATATCGCTGGATATTGTGCTCATTCAGCTCTGAAGAAGCTGTCATGCGCATTTTGCAGCAGCGTGCTCGTCCTGGAGAGCAGGAACATAGATACGGAAGGTAACACAATGATTGACAACTTGTCAAGAGGAAGCTTAAAGTTTCCGCAGCCATGTACTGTGCACATGGTGCTGGTGACAACGCTTGTTGTCGAAAAGCTCACCAAAGGAGAAAATGCAAAGGTGTTCCTCGCGTCGAAAAACCAACGTGACATTGCAAGCTCCACTACCACATCACTGCTAGGAGATGTAGAGCTAGCGACTTGTGAAAATGGCCATACCTCTGAGACTATCGTGCGGCATGTAGTACGTGTTGCAACAAATGTCGCTCTGAACAACTTTTGTAGACTTCGAAATGACACCATCCAAAGCACCGCACAAAAAAGGCAGCTGACAGAAAATTCAAAAACTTGAACAAGAAATGAGGTAGGATGGTTTTAGCCTTTTGTACTAATAAAACCACTTCTACAAATGCATTTCTGACTATTACAGTTTGATCAATAAAGTGTAAAGGCAGGCGTAAACAAATGCAGATTGCGCAGGAACAAAAAAAGAACAAAAAAAGAAACACCGGCTTTCAATAAGTGCCCACAGCAGATATAACGAGAACGAGTGGCGACGACGGCCGGGGTGCAGGTGGGCAACTAGCGTCACGTCACGCTCTCCCTGGAGCGGCCTTGTCAATAGTCTAGGTGGTGTTGATCCATCCCGCGTTCGCCCCGTAGTAGATGGCCTATTCGGCGGTGCGGGCCGCGTCCAATGCGAACGACGCTGCGTTTCGGTGGCAGGGGATTTCGGTCGCTGTAGAAAGCGGATGTTTCAGTGTGAACTAGGCATAAATTCAAGGCGGTTCTGCCCAGCGAGTATAACGTAGCAACACTTTCTTGTCAGATAGTGCTCAATGTATATGCCTGTGGCGGCTGCATTTCAGATGGAGGCGAAAATGTTGTAGGCCCGTGTACTCACATTTGGGTGCACGTTAAAGAACTCCAGGTGGTCAAAATTTCCGGAGCCCTCCACTACGGCGTCTCTCATAATCATATGGTGGTTTTGGGACGTTAAACCACACAAATCAATCAATCAATGTACATGCCTGCTAATGGGGAATGAGAGACAGGAAAATTCAGCTTTTAGTTAACGCGCATGCTGCGAATTTTTCATTGTTCAACAACTCACGGGAGAAATCTCCCACCAGCACCACCTTGCATGTCAAAACGCAAGACTGGTTACGGACTACGACTACGATGAGGTTCGAACAGATGCCGCTTTTAAGGGCCACTCACCAGGTTTGACAATTTTGAGCTGACAAGCGCACTGCGTATACGAGGCGTTCATGATCACGTCTGTAAAAGTTTGTAACAATACGCACCGCGGAAATAGGTCAAATTTCAAGATGAAAGCTGCTCGCCCTCCCCTCTACCGGTGCACGTGTAGAGATTGAGGGCAAGACGTGGGCGTAGGAATGGCCCTACCTACACAGCACTGCGGTCACGTTGGTCCTTTACGTAGATGACTCTGCTCTGACGTTGTCAACAGTATACCACGTGACATGACAAAAATTATTTACCCCAACATGCGTAGTTTATGTATTTTTTTGCTTTAAGAGATTAATAAAACTTGAAATAAATAATGAGACGCAATAAAAAATTGTGCACGTTTTTCTTACATTTTTTCCCGTGAAATCCTACGAGATGCGGGGCTGATGTGCCAGCGTTTCACATGCGTTCGGGTTCCCGCAGTCAGCGCATCGAGCTGACGACCGCCACGGAACGCTCCTACGCGTTCGCGCACTCATTGTGCTCATCTACTCTACCGCGTTTAAGCCAGCGTTTCCAAACCATCCCGCAGAAACAGGCAGAAGACCACAAAATAACGCTGGTCGACAAAGCAACGCCGCTCGCGTGCACGGGGGCTGGGCTTGTTCGGGCACGTCATGTAAACGTCACCTCTTGGTCGGATGCCAGAGAGGGTGGGGAAGAGGTTTGGCTTGCGAAGCCTACGCGGAGGAGTGGCAAGGGTGTCGAGCTCGTCTCCTCTCACCCTCGGGAGGAGACGCTCTAGGTGCCGACCAGTGCAGACGAGCGAAGATCGGCTCCTGCTTTCAAGAATGCTTTCCTGTGGTATTCACGAATTTGTCGCCGACTTTCCAGTCCCATCGTGTGCCTAAGTTCTCAAGAAATCAGCAGATACCACCTTTGTGCTGGTGAGTGGAGTTTTAAACCGTTTTGGGGGCATTTTTTACACGGTAACGCCACCGGGGGATTTAAGCCTAACCACCAAGGAGGCGATTGTCGCCGATGCGCCGACCCGGCACCAACGTGACTTAACGCTCTGCGCGTTCCAGGACCTGCAACTAAGAATGGAATACCAAGTAGATAGAGATGACATCTCTCCAGAGGATTGCACGGAAGACATGGGTTGGAAGGAAGCCGAAACGAGACGCTCAAGGAATAAGCAAGCCGCGGTTAGCGTTCCTGCTGCCAAGGGTTCGACCAAAGCTGGCGTTGCGCGAAACGCTCAAGCCAGTCGTAGTAGGTATAATACCAAGCATACAATCGTGCGAGCTGGACGCATGCCGCCACTACCCAAGGACTTCAGCAAAATTGTGCTACAACCACGTGGAGGATTAAATATCTCGAGAATTGGCACTGGAGCCGTGGCAGACGCGATAGTACTGGCGTCCGGCATCAAAGTGGAGGAGGCCATGCAGGACATCATGTGTTTCAACTTGCAGCAGAACATTATGGTGGTAAGCACTCCGGACCAAAACAGAGCTTCAAGATAGATACCTCAAGGTCAAGCAAATTGACATTGGAGGCAAAGTTTTCGAAATTAGTGCGTACGCCATGGCACCCCACGATACTTGTAAAGGAGTGATTCGCGGGATCCCCGTAAGCGATACTCAGGACATTTTGACCCGAAAGATTGTGAACGCGAACAACCCGCTCGCGCTGCAGGCCAAGAGAATCAAGGACACCGGGACAATCATCATAGAGTTTGAAGGACACAAGGTGCCAAGATTCGTGAGATATGGACCTTCACTTTGCAGTGCTCCCTTTACCGCAAGAACATCGATATATGTTACGTCTGTGGAAAGCTGGGACATCGGTCTGACGTCTGTCCGAACCCAGCTGAAACCATCTGCAGAGGCTGCGAGATCAAGAACCCAGATAGCCTGCACCAGTGCAATCCAAGATGCAGGCTGTGCGACGGTCACCCTCCCACGGCAGACAAGGAGTGCAAGAACAGGTTCTTAGTGCCATACGTCGTCAGACGCAGACGTTGGGAAAGATCGCGAGCAGCCGCAGAAGCCCGGTACGCATCAATCACATCGAGTCCAGACATCAACGACAAGCAGCTTATTCCATCCAGCCTACGGGACCCAAGACATCCAGACTACACAAGAACAAGAAAGGCGGCCCCACTCCAGGGGGAGATCGCGTTCCAGAAGAGGTTCTAGAACCAAGGCCCGCTCCCAATCACGGGGGCGCTCGAGTTCTCAAGGTCACCATCAGTGTCGGGAGCAGCCTGGGCGGCACCCAAATGGCCAGCTGCCTGGCGTTCAGTTCGAGATCACGGCTTCACACCCGGGGAGGACGCCTGCAGTTACATCGAAAGGCAGCTGGGCTGAGCGAGTGCGCAACGGCGCGGCAGAGGTGATGACAGGTAAGCTGCCAGAGCATGATAGAATTGCACAGCTAGAGCAAGAAAACGCTTGGCTTACAAAATCGAATGAGAGGCTATCAGCTGAGTTAAAGGAAGTAAAAATTATTCTCACTAAGCTAACCAGCGCGCAGTCTTACAGCCAATGTCTCAGCCAGTTGATGTCCCTGTGGCTGAAAACGTGGGGGACTCGAGAACCACAAAAAAGAGGGCAGTCATGGCAAAACACGTGGAGGCCAACCAAACGACCATGTCAGATATGAAAGAGGTATTTGACAAGTTCAGCAAAGTAGTAGCCAATCTTAGCGACCAGATGGGTAGGCTACAGTCAAGCGTGGCGGCACTATAAGAGCATATGACTTTGCGCATTACAAAGGTCGAAGAATATCTGCACAATACAGCAAGGCCTCCTCATGCACCAAACTCACCCCTTCGGCCACCAATACTAGTGGTACCAAACCTGTCGACAGGTGCAGCATCAGGCTCTGGCCGTCCATGTAATAACCATGATGGCAGCGCTACATGAAGCATTTCGCATCTGGCAATGGAACTGTAGAGGTTACCTTAAAAAGAAGGCAGCTCTACAGCAGTATATCAGGAGCAGCCAAGAAAAGTCTCATATTATATTATTACAAGAGACCCTTTCACCGCAAGCAACGTTGCCTGGATTCCGGCCTGTAATAGGTAATACTGAAGGGAGAGGAGTCTGCACCTTCGTATGCAACAAACTAACGCACGTAACCCACGACCTCAAGATAGAAGCAGGCCGGTTGGAACACGTCATGGTAGAGATCGTGCCAGGTACCAGCAACCGCCAGAGCATTTTCATTCCTAATATATACAGCTGTCCGAAGGAACAAAACAAGGGTTCAAGAGGGTTCTAAAGAAAGCTGTTGATATCGCCGGGGAATGCCCACTCGTCATAGCAGGTGATTTCGACGCCCCTCATCATACATGGGGTTACAAGTACAACACTGGGAAAGAAAATCGACTTTGGCAAAGTACCACTGAACTTGATCTCACCCTAATCACAGACCCCTGCCTACCAACACGGCTTGGTACATCTTGCTGCAGGATTTCACCCCGGACCTTACATTTGTAAGAAACATCAAGAAGGCTTAGTGGATGAACCTTGCTGTAGACCTAGGGAGTGACCACTGCATTCTTGCCTCTACCTTCTCCATGGAGCGTAAAAAGCAGAGAGAATTCCACTTCACAGACTGGGATAAGTTCAGGAAGATAAGGATGGAAAGGGAACAAGATGTCCACAGACAAGGCTTGGAGCAGTGGGTCAAACAGATGAAAGGTGACATCAAATCCGTCTCCTCCACCATTACCACAGATTTTCCGGTTGAAAGAATGGATAGCCGGCTCGCTCATCTTCTTGAGGCAAAGCAAGCACTACTGAACCGTTGGAAGGGTCAGCGCCTGAACCGAAGACTGAGGAAGAAGATAGCTGAGGTAAACATATCAGTCGAAGAACATTGTCGCGCACTATCCAGGCAGCAATGGGACGAAATCAGCAACTCCGTCGATGGTCAGATGCGCAATGGCAAGACATAGAATATGTTAAAGCATCTCCTCAAGGAAAACACCACCAAAACGAATCAAAAGCATGTTATCGCTCGAATTTTGCATAAAGAGATAGGGCGCACTACAGAACAGCAAGTTGTGCAGCGGCTCGTGCATAAGTACCTCCCAATCAAAAGAGGATTGGCACCACCAAGTAGACAGTACCAGGGCAGGCCCGATCCAGGTCTTGAGGGCGACTTTAACATCGAGTGATCAGAAGACCCTTGCATGATTTCAACGGCAGGTCGGCCTCTGGCCCGGACGGTATACCAAACAAAGCCCTTCGTAACCTTGATGACGATTCAATTGAAACCCTGAAGGATATGATCAATGCAGCATGGAAAGAAGGCAAGGTGCCAGAGCAGTGGAAGCTGGCCATGACGATTCTTATTCCTAAGCCAGGAAAGCCCCCTAACTTGGACAACATGAGACCAATATCCTTGACATCATGTATCGGCAAGGTTGCAGAACATGCCCTACTGCACAGGATAAACAAGTACTTGGAAGATAACGACACATATATACACACAATATGGTTGTATTCAGGGCACGGCTATCCACACAAGATGCATTGAAGCTTATCAAACACCAGGTCATCGACAGCAAAACCAGAGGCGTGAGAGTCATTCTGTGCCTAGATCTAGAAAAAGCGTTTGGCAGCATCCACCACTCATTCATACTCGAAGCAATTTCCAAGTTTGGTCTGTGGAAAGCCTTCTATGACTACGTATGGTCCTTTCTTACAGATCGGAAAGCCGTGATGAAGATTGCAGATATCGAGACCGCAGCAATCTAACTAGAAGCAAGGGGCACGCCGCAAGGGGCAGTGATTTCACCAATGCTGTTCAACATTGCCATGATTGGACTGTAAAAGAAATTATCGAGCATTGAAGGATTGAAGCACTGCATCTACACAGATGACATTACCATCTGGTGCACAGGTGGAAGCGAGGGGCAGATTGAGAGCGCCCTGCAAGAGGCGATTGACACCGTAGAAGAGTACCTTCGTCCTTCTGGGCTCAAGTGCTCCTCTACTAAGTCAGAACTTTTACTGTATCGGACTGCACGCCGGGGACCGAAGCCCAGGGTATGGAAGCCGTTAAACCAGATAGACATCCACCTCCGTACAAATCAAGGGGATGCCATCAAGAGGGTCGACTTCATCAAAGTCCTGGGCATGCTGATAGAGTCTAGCGGCACCAACAGCAAATCTATAGCCAAGTTAACTTGGAAAACAGACAGTGCGGTGCACCTCATACGCAGAGTGACCAACAAAAGAAATGGGATTAAGGAAGACAACCTCATCAGGTTGATGCATGCGTTTGTTCTAAGCCACTTCACGTACGAGGCAGCAATGCACAACTGGTCAAGAGCAGAGTCCGAGACACTGAATGTGCTCCTCAGGAAAGTTATCAAGAAGGTCCTGGGCTTACCCATACATACTAGTACCGAGCGTCTGCTTGAACTTGGCATCACAACACGCTCGATGAAATAGCAGAAGCCCAAGAGAGAGCACAGTTTGGAAGGTTATCTACAACAAGGTCGGGGAGAATGATCCTGCAGGAGCTGGGCCAACACCCAATGGCAATCAGACGCAATTACAATGATATCCCCGACAACATTAGGGAGAATATCACGGTGTCTCTTATACCAAGAAACATGCATCCAGAACACAACGTTGGAAGAAGAGTAGCGAGGGCCAGGACTATACTTCGTCAAGTCTCAAACGAAGAACGAGGGGTCGTATTTGTTGACGCGGCTTCCTACGCCAATCGGAAAGCGTTTGTGGCAGTGGTGGTCGATGGGGCTGGCCATGTCGTCAACTCGGCGACGGTCACGACGAAAGACCCAATCATTGCGGAACAGGTGGCTATCGCCTTAGCACTCAAGATGGATAACATTGAAGTCGTCTACAGGGATTCCATGGCAGCACTACGGGCGTTCGCCAAGGGGACAGTCTCTGAACAAACGCTGAGAATACTGCAAGGCAAGAACATAACGCATCATCTTCTGAGTTGGTTCCCAGCTCACCTTGGGCAAATCAACGATTCCACTCCCAATCTCAATGAAGCAGCACACACGAGGCGGCGCGAGAACTCTCCAACCGCGCCTCCCCGAGGATGCGTTCTACCGGTGAAGGGGATAACCGGGAAATTCTTACAACATATAACGAGCTCACTAAACATTTCTACCTGTCTAGAAGGATTTTCCCTCCACCTCACAAAAATCTAACCCAGCCCCAAGCACTTACACTAAGGCTTTTGCAAACGCGGATGTACCCTACTTTGAAAATGTTACACATCATGTACCCTGACCTATACCCAAGTAATCTTTGTCCACATTGTGGGGAAGTAGCTTCATTAGAACACATGCTCTGGCAGTGCACCGAATTCGCTAATATATCGAGCATCACCTCTGCCATATGGGAGGCGGCAATCCGCAGCTCGTCCTTGGCAGATCAGCTCTGGGCTGTCCACCAAGCCCGCGAGGCGGCTGAGGAGCTTGGCATCTCAGTCCCCATACGTGGGAGCTGCCCGCAACACAGTGATCTGTGTTTTGGAGGACCAAATAAAAGTTTATCCAATCCAATCCAATCCTCTCACCCTCGTTTCGCGCCGCTTCAAAAAACCTGTTTTATCCGCTCGTAATGAACCGATTCGAAAAATTTTTGTCGCAAAGCGTTCCTCATCGAACACCCAACAACTTCCTTCGTCTAACTAAAATTTGGTATGGGGCCTGGTGAGTGGCCCTTTAAGGAGCTTCGCCCCTAAAAAATGGACGGTCAAATACGACCGAATTCTCGCGGAATACGTTAAAAAGAATATAAATTTGATGTAGTTATGCGTAAAATGTCTTAGCGTTAGTATTTCCGGCCGATTCAGGAAGATCGCAGCTATCTACAGGCCAGTATTTTATTAAAAAGCAGAGGAAAAAATTGGCCCTGTATTTGCATCGTACACTGCAAATGTCGTCGAAAGACGATAGTCTTGCGTCTGGAGAGAGTGAACAAAACGTTTATTTGATGTTCTGTGCAACAAAATTAGTGAATGGTATTCTGGAGGCGCCACGTTTGAGTGCCTCGAGCATGAAGCGGAGGCGAACAAGCGCATCAAGTCACGTTACACGTTAGACATGAGCGTCATCTGGCAGTTATTCTGGAAAATAAAGTGCGTGGCGGGCGCGCCCATCTCCCAGGTGATAAGGTCTAGAACTCAAAGTGACTGGTAGGTGCCACCACCATGTCGTCTTGGCTGATGATTGATATGTGGGGTTTAACGTCCCAAAACAACGACATGATTAAGAGATACGCTGTAGTGAAAGGCTCTGGAAATTTCGGCCACCTGGGGCTTTTTAACGTGCACCCAAGTCTGAGCAAACGGGCCTGAGCATTTTGCCTCACCATCGAAAATGCAGCCACCGCAGTCGGGATTCGATCCTGCGACCTGCGGGTCAGCAGCCGAGTACCTTAGTACCTTAGACCATCGCGGTGGGGCCGTGTCGTCTTAGCTAAGCGTTGGAAACACTTGCCTTTTCGTGCAAGCATTGCATGGTCAGCGAAGCGTGATTAACGCTACGGTCCTTATAATATACGTATGTATGCCTTTTCTAGTAAAAGATACACATACATAATATTGACGTGTTGTTATGGTGCCTCAGATATGCGCAATAATCGCTTTTTAATTGACAGTCGCACAAGTATGAACGCTGAACCTTGATGCAATATTGGTGAGCGCTGCGGATAGGGTTGGCCGTTTACTTTGGTGCCGTTTAGGGTACCGTTAAGGGTGAACAAACAGACAATTGTACAGACAGACAGACAGACAGACAGACAGACAGACAGACAGACAGACAGACAGAGAATAATTTTTGCGTCGAAGGTCCCCAATCTTTGAAAGCCTTCGCGCCCGCAGCAGGCGACTGTTCATGGCGGTGCCTTCCAGGACACCAGTGGCGTCTTCCGGTAGCTTCAACCGCGCGCGTTGGTTGGATGGGTTATAAAATATCATCATCAAACGCCGGAAGAAGAAGAAAGAAGACTGCTGCCTGGAGCGAGCGAGCGCTACTTCACTTCTTCCAATAAACCGTATTCGTTCGAAGCAGTCCCTGGTCTCGATCGTCTTAATAATGGTGCCGTGACCAGGATACTACCTCCTCACCGGCAAGAAAGGTCAACCTGCCACGGAGCAGCAGAGAAGAAAACGGCGGAGGAGCAGAGGATCGACCTGGATCGAGCGACGAGACCACAGTGAACAGTACGAGCATCAGAACGAACGATTGACAAGTAAGGAGTCATTGCTAACCGCCTCAATATGAGCAAAGAAGTGATAACGAAGAAAAGGAAAGCGCTTCGCTCCCAGATCACGCGACTGATTAACGCAGCCCAGCAGCAAATTAATGATAGAACTAACCAGGAGCAGCTGCTTACAACGCAGGCACAGATTAAAGCAATAAGCGACAGTCTCAAGAGCGCAAACGAGCAAATGGAAAAGTTTCTAACAGAAGACAATGCCGAAGCTGAATTCGAAAGCGTCATAGAGTACGACATGAAATTAACGGCGATCTTATCTGCAATAGAAATCAGACTTCGACAGCCTGAACAATCGGATTCAAGCGATAGGACAAGGCAGGTGACGCCCTCAAGTACGGGACAAGAAGCAACGGAACTAGTTAAGCTACCAAAGCTTGAAATGATAACGTTTGGGGGAAAAACTTTGGAGTGGTACCGCTTTTAGTCTCAGTACGAGTCGGCAGTTCACCTGAGACCGAACATGAGCAAGGGACAGAAGTTCAATTACTTGTTAGCATCACTAACCGGAAAAGCTGCGGCTGCTATTGAAGGACTTCAGTACTCGGCAGAGGAAAATTATGATAACGCAATCAAAATACTGCAGAAAACGTTCGGCAATCGAGAACATTCTATTGAAATGCACATGAATGAGCTATTGAATTTGGAGAAAGTGAGGTCTGTTCAAGATACCGACGACCTAAATAGGCTAGTACAGAGAGTGCAAGTTAACATATTGGCACTCAAGTCACTAAAAGTGGAAACCGAGAGCTATGCGCCGATGTTGTTACCGGTTGTGGTAAGAGTGCTTCTCACAACCAAAATCGAAACTGGAAGTGAAACCAACAGCGGAAAATAACCGACGAAGACGAAGGTGTGCACGGGGTCAGACGAACGTGAGCGCGTGAGTTTCGGAACAGCGACGGGCAGAGGAAGAACGCGGCCAGCTAGCAATAGCGCTAGGCGTTGGGTCTCAGGGGACCGAACCAACGAGCGGGTGTCACCAACCCAACCGGGACGAGCGGGGCATGTTCCTGAGGCGAGTGGCGGTTCCGGGCCGGGCCTGACATGCTGTTCCTGTGGCGGACGAGCGTGCGGGCCAGGGCAAGCGGCTGATCCTGTCCAGACTCGGGCCCGGCACAACCAGTCACCGAGATCGTGGCCACGGTGCCACGTCGGAGCCGGTCCGGCACAACCGCCAATTGAAGGTGCGACCTCGGTGTTGCGTCGGCCGCAGCGTGGGGCCGCCTGGTCCAGCACGAGCAGCTGATGGTCTGCTCGTGAGCTTCCGTGCACTTGGCAACCTTCCCGTGGCGAGGTTGCGTCGTCGACGCCATCGTCTTCAGCGGGAGCGTGAGTGGCACCCGACGGAATTAGACTTCCGAGTAGTGAGGACGCGTGGGTTACTCGCGGGCGCCTAGACATAAGGACTGTATGACTGAATTACGGAGCCAGTGTGTTGTACAGCTAGCCACAGTGTTGTGATTGTTTTGTGTGTGAAGTCAATAGATGTTTCTCTTGTCCTTGTCTTGGGTTTCTGCGTCTGAGGGCCCAAGAACCACCACAATTGGCGAGCCCGCCAGGATGGCTTATTAAAATCTAAAGCCATTACTCAGACGCAGCCTTTGTCATGGACAGGGAGAAATTTATTGCACTTGGCCGACAGCTAGGGTTGGAGAACGAGGAGCTCAGAGAGTGGGTTGAGCGAGAGTGCGTTGAAGCTCGAGATGAGCGTGCTAGGGAGCGCGAGATCGCGAAAGAAAACGCTGAGAGGCAGCAGAAGCTGTTAGAGCAGCAGCAGAAGGTGCAGGAACAAGAGCTGAAGATCCTCGAACTGAAGCTTCGACTTCAGGAGAGCGCAAGCAGGGTACAGCCAATGGTGGCTGACGAACAAGAAGGATCCAGCATGAGCGCCAGAGGAATAACAGAGGTCTGCAGTCCTCATAAACTGATTCCGCCCTTCAATGAGGCTCGGGACGACCTCGACGCGTACCTGCAGCGATTTGAACGGGTCGCCACGTGTCAAGGGTGGCCGCGTGAAAAGTGGGCTCTTTCGCTTAGCCTATGCATGACAGGAGAAGCGCTAACAGTCATAGGCCGGTTAGATCCAACAGCTGTGCTGAATTATGATCAGCTGAAAGCGGCGCTTCTTCAGAGGTTCCGCTATACTGCGGAAGGCTACCGCGAAAAATTTCGTAAAGCGAAGCCCGAAGAAAACTAGACTGGTCTGCAGTATGCTGCAAGACTTTCCGGCTACTTTGACCGTTGGCTTGAAGTGGGAAAAACGGAGACAAGCTTTGCTAGCTTGCGAGATCTAATGATAAGTGAGCAATTCATGAAGGGTTGTTCTCCGGCACTCAGGATCTTTCTCAAGGAGAGAAGTTGCAAAACCCTGAGTTCGCTTTGCGAGACTGCCGATAACTTCATGGAAGCACAGGCGCTCACAAACTTAGGAAGAGAACGGATTCCCAAGGATCCGGGACCTTCGGTGTCCAAGCCAGAGTCCGCGAAGAAGACGGAGAAGCCTGCAAGTCGCTGTTTCCTTTGTGACAAGGCAGGCCATCGCGCAGCCGACTGCTGGTCCCGCACGAAAGGGAATACTTTCAGCCAATGCGGAGTATGCAAACAAAGTGGACACAGCAGTGACAGATGCCCCGGTAGAAAATTTGGCAAAGACCAGGCATCATGTATGCTATCGGAAAAACGCGAAGACTTGACACCTGAACACCATAAGAGTGGCTACATTGTTCTCCAAGACGGCGGAACAATACCCATCGTCAATGCCACATCAAGTCGACGATCCACGAACGTTGGAGTCGCTGACATGCCTGTTGTGGAGGGGTTCCTAGAGGACAGACCAGTGCATGTGCTTCGAGACACCGGCTGCAACACGGTCGTCGTGCGGCAATCCTTGGTTCCGAAGGAGAAGTTCACGGGAACGACGAGCCCAGTGTACTTACTGGACCGTACTGTGCGATACCTCCCAGAGGCAAAAGTCATTTTGCAATGTACATTGTTTACTGGGGAAGTACTCGTTAAGTGTATGACCGACCCATTATACGACGTAATTTTGGGCAACATCAAGGGCGCGGCATTGCCGGATACGTTACCTATGAATGAGTCAGCACCACAGCATGACCATGGCCATGTGGAAACAAGGCGTGCACCATGCACAGACTCTAGCAAAGGGAATGCTGTCAATGGTGAGCAGGATGTATCTGGCAATTTTCACGCAACCCAACCAAGATCGAATGCGGAGGAAGCGTATGAGCCACCGCATGAAGCCATGGAAAAGTGGCCCCTTCCGAAGATCACCGCCTACTTGGCAATGGGCGAAGAGAGTCGTTTCAGTGGCAAGAAGAAGCCTATCGTCGCCAAGAGGGCCCTGGGAACGGTGAAGTGGTTTAATGTCAAGAACGGCTATGGCTTCATCAACCGCAACGACACTCACGAGGACATCTTCGTCTACCAGACGGCCATCACGCGCAACAACCCACAGAAGCTGCTGCGCAGCGTTGGCGAAGGTGAGACCGTCGAGTTTGACGTCGTGGTCGGCGATAAGGGCTGCGAGGCAGCCAATGTGACCGGACCCGATGGTGAGCCTGTTCAGGGTAGCCCGTACGCGGCCCACAGGCGCCCGTTCCGACCCCGCTGGATTCCACGTCGCAATCAACGAAGGCGCGGGCCGGCGTCAAGGCGTGGCCGAGGGGAAGATCGAAGGGAGGAAGCAGGAAACCGAGACTCATCGCGATCACTGCCACCGCACCAGGACCAGAGCGACCCGGCTCCTAGACGGTGGATCATGGACGGCGTGGGGAGGCCCTACCCTTGGCGATACAACCAGCGTTTCAGAGGAGTGCCACGAGCACCTCCGCGAGCCCCACCACCGCCACCGCCGCCACCGCAGCGTTTCATTATCGATGAGCCACGGTCAGCGTACGCCGAAGAAGAGGTTTTCAACGAACCCCCACCCCGGCGCCCTCCACGGCGGTTCCGTGGCTGCTACTTTCGTAGACGACGTGGCCGTTTTCAGAGCAACCTGGAAATGGCAGAACGGAACAGCTCCGGGAAAAAAATCTCGAAGAAGGAGTACGGGGAGGCAGCGGCGGAAGTGGCAACAGGAGCCAGGAGGACTCCCAGGACAGGGGGAGTGCCCCTTCGTGGCAACGACCTCCTCCGATGTACCGACACCCAAGGTCCCGCCGACGCAGAACCAAGTCACCATCCAAGAAGGCCGGGGCCCGTAATGGACGCGAGAACGAGGCGAGCAGTGGTGGAGTCTCCTTCTTATGGAATATGACTTTCACGTGGAACACATTCGTGGTGTGAACAACGTTGGTGCCGACTACATGAGTCGAGCGGCTTTTACCGAGCAGTGACTTATTGCCGTTGTACACAATTTTTTTATCATGTTGTCATCATAGTGCAATTGGTTTTTTTTACATCTAAACTGTGACATTTAAAGTGTGCGGAACCTTTGTTATATTCGGGAACTGTGTGTTACGTGTGTACAACGTACTGGAAGTTGGGGGGAGTGTGGTAAGAGTGCTTCTCACAACCAAAATCGAAACTGGAAGTGAAACCGACAGCGGAAAATAACCGACGAAGACGAAGGTGTGCACGGGGTCAGACGAACGTCAGCGCGTGAGTTTCGGAACAGCGACGGGCAGAGGAAGAACGCGGCCAGCTAGCAAGAGCGCTAGGCGTTGGGCCTCAGGGGACCGAACCAACGAGCGGGTGTCACCAACCCAACCGGGACGAGCGTGGCATGTTCCTGAGGCGAGTGGCGGTTCCGGGCCGGGCCTGACATGCTGTTCCTGTGGCGGACGAGCGTGCGGGCCAGGGCAAGCGGCTGATCCTGTCCAGACTCGGGCCCGGCACAACCAGTCACCGAGATCGTGGCCACGGTGCCACGTCGGAGCCGGTCCGGCACAACCGCCAATTGAAGGTGCGACCTCGGTGTTGCGTCGGCCGCAGCGTGGGGCCGCCTGGTCCAGCACGAGCAGCTGATGGTCTGCTCGTGAGCTTCCGTGCACTTGGCAACCTTCCCGTGGCGAGGTTGCGTCGTCGACGCCATCGTCTTCAGCGGAAGCGTGAGTGGCACCCGACGGAATTAGACTTCCGAGTAGTGAGGACGCGTGGGTTACTCGCGGGCGCCTAGACATAAGGACTATATGACTGAATTACGGAGCCAGTGTGTTGTACAGATAGCCACAGTGTTGTGATTGTTTTGTGTGTGAAGTCAATAGATGTTTCTCTTGTCCTTGTCTTGGGTTTCTGCGTCTGAGGGCCCAAGAACCACCACACCGGTATTGAAAAGAGCGATTCCACAGAGAAGTATCAGTGCAGTTCAAGTCAAAAGAGGCTATGAGAAACAGCTCAGCTTCAGAAAATGGCGAGCAAAACAACGCAATGGGAAAAGCGTGCGAGGAAAAGCTGGACAGGCTTATGTTATTCTGAAGAGAGCAAGCGGCTTTTCGTGAAGAAACACAACGTGAACAAAAGAGGATAACTTCAAAACCAAGAGAGAACCGCGGACAGATGCGCACAACTTCAAGCTTCTATAGCTCAGTGGACAGAATATGCTTATTCTGCAAGCAGAAAACCCACGCAACCGAAAACTGTCGTAAAGCATTCTAATAGATGAAAAGAAAGCTATGCTTACCGAAAATAGAGCATGCTTCAGATGCACGTGACCAAACCACACTGCACGCATTTGAAAGGCCCAAGTTAAATGCAAGCAATGCAAAGGACGACATGCCACGTCAGTGTGTAGAACGGTGATGCAGAAAACAAGGGCAGAGCTGGTCTCAACAGCGCAAGCCGAAGCGACGACGTCTACGCTACACGCAACCGAAAATATCAAGCATAAGTTTGTGCTTTTGCAGACGGCTGTAGCGTGCGTAGAAGAAGAAACATGTGGCTGACATTGCTGTTTGTTATTAGACAGCGGAAGTCAACGTTCATTTATTGAAGCGGGATTAGCGAAAGAAATAGGTGCGAAGGTGTTGCGACAGGAAAGGCTAACGATTGGTTCATTTGGAGGAGACGAAAAGGTCAAACTAATGAACGTGGTGCAAGTGACTGTAGGATCACGAGAAACAAGCACGACAACAGTGATTGAAGCGTTACAAGTCGACGTCATCTCGCACAGTTGTATACCCACTCCAACTAAGAAACTCAGCGAGAAAATGAAACTGCTAAATATGCAAGTGGCTGATCACAGGACCAAGACGACTGCAACAAACTCTGTGGAACTACTGATCGGCTCAGACTATTATTGGGAATTCTTTACTGGTAGAACTCAAAGAATCGAGGACAGACTGATGGCTGTAGAAACTATACTGGGATGGGTACTGCAAGGGCCGTCAGAGCAAAGCAAGACAAAACTAACACATAATCAAGCAGTCATGGTTCTGAAGGTCGAAGCTGCGGAGACAGAACTCCAGCAAGAGCTACAGAAGTTCTGGAGCCTGGAGTCAATGGGGATCACAAAAAATAGTTTGGATAATACCGGAAATGAAGTGGTCGAAGAATTCGAGCGCAAGATTGTACAACAAAACGGTCGCTATCAAGTCAGCTTGCCATGGAAACAGGACGTAAACTTAGAAAGCAACAAGGCAAATGCGATAAAGAGACTACAGCAACTGACTAAAAGGCTGCAAAAAAATGAAGGCATGCTGTATCGCTACGACAAAGCTATATCAGAGTACATGGCATTAGGAGTCGCAGAGGAGGTCCAAGAGCCATCAGAACAGCCAAATGCACTTTGCTACTATATGCCACATCATGCGATCATTAGAGAGGACCGAGCCACAACAAAGGTTCGAGTAGTGTTTGACGCATCATCACATTCTTGAAAAGGCATGTCTCTAAACGAGAACCTAGAGGCAGGACCCAATTTGAATGAGGACATGCTATCGGTGCTCATTAATTTCCGAAAAGAAAAGGCGGCGTTAGTTGGAGATGTTAAAAGGCGTTTCTACAAATCTCTATACATGAAGAGGATAGAGATGCAATGAGATTTCTGTGGTAGAAGCATGACGCTGAAGGAGGGTAATGAATGAAGTGCAAACATGGCGCATGACAAGAGTAACGTTCGGAACAACACCAAGCACGTTTATACTGGCAGCTACAATTAAACACCATTTGAAACAAGTGGAAGACCAGTTTCTTGATACGACAAGGACACTGCAGAAAGCGATGTACATGGACGATGTCATTTTGGGAGCAGCAACGCTTGATGAAGCAGTTAAGTTGTACAAAGAGGCAAAGCAAGTGTTCAGAGAGGCAGTGATGAATTTGAGAAAATGGACATCCAATGAAGAGCGATTCAACAAAATAATTGATGAAAACGAAAGATACGATTCTCACATAGATATTCGATCTAGAGGATTTACAATGCTTCTGGGCTTGATATGGAAACACTCAAAGGACATGATTTGCTTCCCTATTGAAAAGTGGAATTTATTAACAGGTACAACGCACTTGACAAAAAGGGCTGTGTTACAAACCACAGCGAAGATATTTGACCCACTCGGTTTGTTGTCGCCATTCACAGTACGCGCGAAAATAGGACTGCGGAGACTGTGGAAAATGAACGTCACGTGGGACGACCAGCTCCTTAAAGATTAATGCGACAAATTGAAGAACCTTATGTCTGTAGCGGAGGACTTTCGTGTTCTAGAAATCACACGATGCTACGCAAGCAAGAATCAACCAGTACAAGCATACAAGCTGCATGTATTTGCCGACGCGAGCCCATTAGCATACGGAGCGTCAGCATACTTGATAGCAGTATACCACGATGGAAGCAAAGAATCAAGGCTAGTAACAGCAAAAAGCCGCGTAGCTCCAATTAAAGAGCTGACATTAGCGCGACTTGAACTGATGGCAGCAGTGGTAGCATCAAGATTATGCGACTACATCAAAGGTCACTTCAACGAAAGCTTTCAGGAAATACACTGCTGGACGGACTCGATGATTGTGCTACACTGGATTAAGGGAACAAGCAAAAGAGATCCGTTTGTTGCCAACAGAATCGCAGAAATTAGAGAAAAAACACTTCAAGCAAGCTGGTCATTCGTTCAAAGTGACGACAACCTGCTGACCTACTTACACGAGGAATAAGCGCAAAGGCATTGATAACGTCAAAGTTATGGTGGAACGGTCCCGAATGGATAACATCACTGGAAAAGCACTTAGTAAGCATAATTGGCACAAATACAGAAGTGAAAGACCAGCATAATACACAATGTCACCAATGCATGGGAAGATCCGAAATTGCGCCAATCTTGGAAATCGAAAAGTATTCATCATACGGACGGCTTATAAGAGTGACAGCATGGATGTTCAGATTCATAAACAACACAAGAAAGGAAAATCACAAAAGGCCGTTGACAGAAAAAGTGGTAACAAATGCAGAGAAACACTGGATACGACAGACCCAAATATTACTGAGACAAACAAAGGGTGAGGCCTATTCAAACGATCGATCATTTGAAATTAATGGACACGAAGTCTACCTTGATGACGATGGAATCATCAGACAGAAAGGACGATTGCAGTGCAGCCGAGAATTCAACAAGCACGTAATAGTAATTCCAAAGGATGAGCATTTCACGGAACTGCTAATACGTCACGTGCATAAAATGGTATCACACGGAGGAGTTCAAGTGACGCTAGCGCAACTTCGAACTAAGTTCTGGATATTGCAGGGTAGACAAGCAGTGAAAAGAGTTCTAAACGAATGTGTCGTCTGCAAGAGGCACAACTCCAGACCGGCGACTCAAGACATACCTCCACTTCCGGCAGACAGAGTCACTGAAGCAGAGCCATTCAAAGTTACGGGAGTTGACTTCACAGGACCTCTTTACGCAAAGGACAAGTACCAGATTGTGAAGCAATATGTACTGATATTCACCTGCGCGGTAACAAGAGGAGTACACTTGGAAATTACCAACGATTTGCCATCGTCGAGTTTTCTACAAGCATTCCGACGATTTACAGCTCGACGGGGAATACCAGCCGTAATATACTCGGACAACACCAAAACATTTATAAAAGCTGGAAAGGAAATCAACAGAATGCTCGAAACAATTAACAACGAGGTCTTAAATAATTACTGCAGTGGCCAACAAATTAAATGGAAAACAATAGCCGAGTGCGCGCCATGGTGGGGAGGATTTTACGAGCGCCTCATAAGAAGTTTGAAGACGTCGATGCGAAAAATAATATCGAAAAGCACAGCTTCGGTAGAGGAGCTACGCACTATTGTAGCAGAAGTTGAAGGAACACTCAACAATCGACCATTGACTTACGTATATGGAGAACCTGACGAGCCAATGCCACTAACGCCGGCAGACATCATAGGTGGACGGCGACAGCTTCAAGACGGACAAACAAGACTATACAACGGTGACATTGAAGACGCATGGCGACGCAGATGCAAACTCGCGCGCGCTTGGTGGAAAAGATGGCATCAAGAATATATCAAGGAAATAGGAGCTACGGTCAAAGCCAAGACACGGCAAGCAAAACCACTCTCACAGGGTGGCATCGTGTTGGTTGAGGACAAGGCTCCAAGAACATTTTGGAAAATGTGCCGGATTGAAAAGCTCTACCCTGGGCGAGACGGAATCACAAGAGCTTGTCTCCTTCGCACAGGCAAAAGAGAGCTTCTAAGAAGATCGGTGAACCACATATACCCAATGGAAGGTTGTTTCAAATAGCCCGCGAGAGCTTATCACATTTCAACTTGGGTGGGCGGGAGCCTATAAAATATCATCATCAAACGCCGGAACAAGAAGAAAGAAGACTGCTGCCTGGAGCGAGCGCGCGCTCCTTCACTTCTTCCAATAAACCGTATTCGTTCGAAGCAGTCCCTGGTCTCGATCGTCTTAATATGGGTGAATGGATGGTTGGATATATCCGGCTGTGCCCTTTATATCAGGCGGTGGCGTGAGCCATTAAGGTAAGTACTATCACTATGTGTTTGAAAATTGAATTTCGCTGACGCCTTGATTGTAGCCACCAATCAGTTAGCCTCCTCCTGGTTATTTCTACCCGTTTAAAGTCTATTTTGCCTTGACTGTTCCTAAACCGAAATGCCTTGAAAAATTTGACGCCATTATCTCGGACTATAGTATGGAGCCCTTTACAGAACATTATCAAATGTTCAGCTGTTTCCTCCTCCCCACACGCACTACATACCGTGTCTGTGTCTTCGTATTTTGCTTGGTACGTCTTGGTCAGCAATACTCCCGTTCTGGCCTTGAACAGCAGAGAACTACCCCGAGAATTATCGCAGATTTTTCCCTTGGAATTGCCTGTTTGAAAGATCGGTAGGTCTCCAATGATGAGTTTGTAAGCATTCCCAACTTCCCCATGTCTCTCTATCGATGCGCCGTCTAGCTCCGACTATAGAGATCAGAGGTCCACCTTAAATCTGGAAATGGTCGCGGTGCGACGCTACATAACTGGTAGCGCTAGGTATTCCGCTGCTTGCGTCACACATGCGTCTTATTTATTCTATGCGTGCGTCCGAGCACTTTGACTTTCCCTCGAAGTTGTGATAGACTGTTTTCCCACGCCAATATCAAACGTCAGGCAGATTTGCTCTGCCGGGCTCCTTTTGTCTGGCTCGAAGCAATGCGGCCACCAAAGCTCAGCGCTGTTAAAGTCAGTGCACTCAGTAGCGTTGCAGGGACGCTTAACTAACGGTGGACCGCACAGCACCACGAACAGTCACACGCCATCTAATACACCACATCTTTTATGGAGCCAGTGCAACCGGCAACATTACGAGCACAAGGAACGCAACGCAAAACAGTGCTCTATGAATGTATAGACAAACAAACAAAAAGTTACTTCGCATGATTTCCGTCGTGAGGCGTCGAATGAAGGGCTCTCTCTTCCATGTCCGCAAAGAACACGTGAAGGCTAGGCGATGTGCGAGAGCAGAAAAGGGCTAGAGGAGATGATGGCGAATGGCTGGATAGGGCACGTGTAGCTGGCGTTGAAAAAATAGATCAGGTGCTGTCCTAATAAACCGCGAAAAAGAGAGGTGAAGCTCTTTGGAATCAGAGAACGCCCCATTTCTTCACTTTAATGGCTGGTAGTGGCAGTGGTCGCTTGCGTTCTTGGCTTTAGTGCTGTGCCCTGTTGTGTTGCTTGGCTTTACTTTTGTTCCCGCTACAGAAACAGACCTCAGAGGCCAGGTAAAAAAAAGCGCGTGGTTAAGACCTGCTCCGCCAGCAGCGCCGACGATCTCAGATGCTCACGAGAAATGTGTTTGAATTTTCAATGAATTCGTTCAATTAATTTTTCTTTTGTCCTGGCAGTTAACGGGCTCCTTTTTCCAGTAAATTTATCATTTAGTATATGCTTTCAATATATCTATTAACTCAGAGCTCTGTCATGTATTTTGTGCCAGTCGTAGAGTTTGTAGACCATATCTGATGTTTCCAAATCCGGAAGTAAGTGCTTCACAGGAAGAGCTTGAAAGAGAAACAAGAATGACGACCATTTCTCTACCAATGAAATTACAGAACAAAACAGAGCAGACTTATGCCGCACTCGTAAACAAGAAATAGCTATCGATAATGCTGCGTTGCCGGGTACCCAATATAAATTTCTCTAAACAGAGGTCTGCTCGGGCACCTTCGCCACTGTGCACGTTCTGTGATGAACTTGAAATAATAGATCCTTTCTTTTCGACCTGAACGCGGTTTAACTCTATACGAAAACCCTTTTCGAAAACCTTTACGTGGTATTGGTATGGGTTTATCTTTGCCTGTCATTTTGTCTTATGAAGTTTCTATTTCTGGGTTCTCTAGTGCGACAATATGCGTGGCCCTCCGGCACTATATTGATGAAACTAATAGGGTGACTAATTAATGTGTTTTATTAACCTAAAGTGTCTGCAAAATTATATACATATAAAATCAGAATATTGCTTTATTGTAAGAATAAATTTGTTTCTTTATTTAAATAATTATATGCATTAGATCAAGCACCACAATTTCCTAGGTCGTCAGTAATCTTTCTATTATATCTCCATCATTCTAAACCTAAACAATAATTTTAAAAGCACTCAATTCTGGGCCGATCCCCCATAGTGGGTATGCGCCACGCACAATAGGTGAACAAGAACAAGAATTAGGCAGGTGTATATGTGGGTGCCTATGAGCTACTCGGTATGGACAAGATCACTGAGGAAAAAGTCTCAAGGGGCAGGAGGGCAGGAACGGAACAGAAAAAAAAATCACATGTGAGATACTTGCTGTTGCAGCAGTGGCGTAGGCCACATTACGTGCAGGCCGGAGTTAAGTGAACGCCTGTGACGGAAAACACCAATAAAAAAAAATTGGCAGATCTCACATACAACGGGAATCGATGATACCACTTTAAAATCAGCTCAACGTTACGAGGAGCACGTAAATTATGCCGTACATGACTTCAATGTCATGATTATCATTTTTGCGCCTGGCATTTATATTTGTCGTCCATTCACGTCACATAATACAAAATTCGCTATATGTGAAGCTAGCAAAACGGCCACGAGCGTGCTATGAGCGTAGCATGTAGTCATGTTTTATATGACACGAGTGTCATAATTATCATGTTTGGATTTGTCATTTGCCTTCGTCCATTCACGTCTCGTAATACCAAATTAGGTATATGTGAAGCTAGCGAAACGGCCGTGAGCACATCATGAGCGTGATATGTAGTGATGTTCTTACATGATTGGCATGCCATGATTATCATGTTTGCACCAGTCATATACCTTCGTCATTCATTGATCACACGTAACACGAAATTTGATATACGTGAAGATATCGAAAAGAATGCGAGCGCACAATGAGTGTAGCATGTAGTCATGTTTTAAATGACACGCATGTCATGATTACCACGTTTGGATGTGTCATTTACCTTGGTCATTCGTTCGCGTCTCGTAATACCAAATTTGATATATGTGAAGCTAGTGAAATGGCCGCGAGCGTGCTATGAGCGTAGCAGGTAGTCACGATTTAAATGACACGCATGTCATGACTATCATGTTTGAACTTGTCATTTACTTTCGTCGTCCATTCACGACAGGTAATACCAAGTTTGGTATATGTGGAGCTGGCGAAATGAACACGAGAACATCATGAGCGTGGCGTGTAGTCATGATTTACATGACATGCGTTTCATGTTTTCCACGTTAGGGTCTGTCAGTTATGTTCTCCATGCGGTCATGTCATACCATATCACTTTGGCAATATATCATGCAACCAGGTAGGTGTCGAAGGTAGGTGTCGACCAGGTAGGTGACCAGGTAGGTGTCGGTAGGTGTCGACAAGGTAGGTGTCGAAGCAGTTGCTGGCTGCCAAGTAATCTTAACACTGTAATGTTTTAAAGTACTGTAAATAATGAGCTCTTAGACTACTGTGTTTTGCAGAGGCGCATTGACTGCGTCCATATTTGACTGTGTTCAGCATTATCCTAATCTGCATACGGTTTTCCGGGGCAGCGTTTCAGTTTGACCATGCTGGCGATCTGGCATCATGTTAGGCATGTGTGGCGCCTGTAATGGAAATGGATCATTTGTTCAAGCCTTGTTTTTCTTATCTTAATCTTTTGTTTCTTTTTTCTTTATAAACGCAATTTTTCCACTTATGTTTAATGACTTCTTGGTTTATTGCTGATTTTAAGCATTCTTAAGTGCAGCTGTCGTCGTTATTCTCTGCTTGTCACTGTTTTTATTTGTGCAACTTTTTAATGTGTGCTTTCTGCTGTATACCTTTTTTTTTCTTTTATGATCGATCAAGATTTCTGCTTTCTTATGTTTACTACCAATGTCATTACTACCTGTTTTTACGAGATTGGTCGACAAGGCTGTAACGAATGCCCATGTTTTGTTTTGCAACCACACCTACCACTTTGGTGGGCGTAGCCAAACACTTTTTTTTTAGAGGAGGAGGGTTCAGCCACCCTCTAACTGTTTGCGTTTGTGTGTTTGTACATAACTGGCACCCTTGGAAGCTGGTAGACTACCAAAACGCCCGTTCGATATTCCGAGCCAGTAAATAGAGTTGTCCTGCCACATCAGTCCTTGAGAAAGGATTAGGAACCACGCTGATTCCTTCGTGGGCTGAGCGGGCTACGTCTTCGGCTAATTCATTCCCAGCTACAGCTACCCCCGAAAATTTCCCGCTCCTATGAGAGGCTGTTACGCCACCTTTGTGTGCTTTGGGTGGGCGTTACATTCACCAAGGCGTGTTCGTTTCGCATAAGTGTGATAAACACTTCTACATGAGACTCTTGCGGAACTGAATAGACAATCGAACACGTCCTGTGAAGTTACGCTCGCTATGACGCTCATAGATGCCCAGTCATGACACTTTAAAAAACATGTGGTGTCGAGATCATTTGCCGTAGACAAGATTCTAGGACCCTAGCCATGCGCTTCAAGAGTGCAGAAGGGAACTAAAGTACTACTGGAGTACCTGAAATATAAACAAAAATCTAAATGACTGTAGGCGTGATGTGGTTCCCCAAAGGAGCTCGTTATTCTGTTCATCTCTCTTCTGCTTTTTCTATATTTTCGCCTTTTTATTAATTCCTCTAGTGCATGGTAGCAAACCGGACCTGCGTTTGGTTAACATATCTGCCTTTCCTTGAAGTTGTGTGCGTGTGTGTTTCTGGGCGTGCGTGCATTTACGCACACTCGGAATAACAAAAGAGCTTCGGGAAACGCTGAACCTCCTCTTTCTATGGCTACATCAGCGCCCTCTTTTTCTAACAGTGTTGCTGCGCCAGCTCGATGGTGAGGCCAAACGTTGTTGAAAGTATTACCGTGTGCATCTGTGCGGCACTTCAAGCCTGTCTGTCTGGTCGGGAAGTAAACCATTGAATTAAAAGGACGCTGGTTGTGAAAAAGGAATGGTATATAAAATTAAACCTTGCGGCTCCCCTAACAGGAACCTTGTTCACAAGGAAAGCGAGGACGAGTGAAGCGATGTTTATCAGATCTTTAAAATGTGACGGAAGCAATGTCTATAGATAAAAGGCAGGGTTTTGTCACTTTCGTTCAATGCATTTTAATTCGTTCGAATCAGGATGGATTCCATCGTACTGCGGTCAACCCAGCAAAAAAAGAAAAAAAGCACCCGAAAGGCAGCATCTTATGCTGTACGGCAGAAATGTTTTTTTAAATGATCGTGACGTAATCAAAATCACTTTCATCGCTCAAGTTTCCGGTGTGAGCACACCGTAATTGACGTCATTGACATGCTGTTGATAACATCGCTTGACTCGTCCTCGCTTTGGTTTTCAGCAAAGCTCCCGTGTAGGGAGCCTAAACGTCTTTTATTGCGATAGCAATTAAATGGACACTCTCAGCCGGATTTTGCCTCCGGCGTCAACGTCGGCGTTGACGTCGTCGTCACTCACCGTATATTTATACGTACCCATATATATGAAAATGCCAGAAGGAAAAAAATCGAGAAAAAGACTCCGGCACGCGAAATCGAACTTGAATCCTCTGCATCGTGAGCGCGAGCCTCGTTAACCACTGGGCCACCAAAAAGCGCGCCGTTCAACAATCAAACGGCAAGCTATTTATATCTGCCACTTACCGCTGCTAACGGGCATATCGATCGAGGGGAATCATCGCGTTTTCACTATTACCAGCAAGATGGCGCAATAAGCGCGCGTCGCCACATCGTGCGGTTGCGCGCGCTCTCATCCTCCACACGTACTTTGCCCCACTTAGAGGAGGGGAGCGACACTCCCTCGCGCGCCCTTATCTCGCGTTGGGGAGAATCGTACGTCTCGGCTGGCCTCGGGCTTTGCCTGGAAAGATCCTGTTGCATTTACAGGGCGCACATAGGTCACAGCAATCGTTTGTTCACAGTATCCATTTGTGAAAAGGGCGCGCTTTTCACACACAACGAAGTAACAACCGAGACGCTTATTCGCGTTCATCTGCACATGTGAGTACGTTTGGTGCTTCATTTGTGCGCGAGAAACACGGGGCATGTTTCGATCTGCTTGCCATTTGGCGCGTGACCTACAGATTTGTTGCTATCGCGTTCATTGCTTCGCCGTTGCGTCAAAGCTGTCACTTTTTTGTTCCTTTTTTTTTCGTGGTCGATGTTTTTCGTATAGTTCAGTCAGTTCTGAATCATGTGCTCAACTCTGCTGCTCCATTACCCGAGGAAATACGTGCCGCGGACAAGCCAGCCATTTCATTGACTTTGCCGTCACCTCGTCCATAACGCGCTCGCCAACACATCGGTGTCCTCTCATGCGCAGCACAGTTCTCAGCCATCGATGTTTCAGAAGCGTTTCGCGCAACTTTAGGTAAATCACAGTGATTACTTCTCGGTTAAGCCTGCAGTTTATATTCTTTTAAAACTTTTTAGTTTATCTTGCACTGGTTTTGAGACAGGTTAGCGTGGTCGCCTGGGTCATGTGATGTCAGCACAGATTTAGACTATCGTCTTATGTCGGATGGTCATACAGAATCCATGCGACCATGCGATGAGATCTAACAGACAATCATGCCAAGGAAATTATAAGTGTTGCTGTAGGAGATAATTGTAAATGGGAAGAAAGAAAAGCGGATTAGGAGACACTTTGCCATGGGCAGAGGCCGAACTTGCGACATCCGAATAACGGGTCCGATGCTCTACCAACTCAGCTACCACGGTGGTGTATGGGCGACAAGCGGGGCAAATGAAAGCGGGGCGCGCTTAAAGTATAATACGACGCCGTTAAAAGTACTATACGCCTCTCAGCGCCGCCGTCCTATAGAAAGGTAAGGTTAGAAAGAGTGGTTAACGATTCAGAGTACTAACTACTCTACAATGGGAGAGCATAGCGCCGTCCCGTGGGTAACACCGCTCATGCTCAAATGAAATCACAGAAAAGGTTAAAGCAGCGTCGCACTATGGGTTAAAATCCCGAAGGGATTGCCCTGCTGGGCAGCCGTCGTTATTTCTATTCGGGTTTTCTCTTTCTTTCCTCCTTTCTTTTTTCTTATTTTCATTTTCCGTTTTTATGTATTTTTATCTCTGTGCTTTTATTCATTCATCTCCTTATCTCTTTCTTGCGACTTCTGTATTTCTTTTTATATTTTTCTTCCCTCTTCTTCTCATTTTTTCCCCCTCTGTGGTTCTGCCTGCGTGATGCCAAGCACACAAGTTGCTTTTTCGGTGACGACCATTACTGATTGTCATCAAGGCGCTTGACGAGCGAAAAAAAAAAGAGAGAGAGAGAGAGAGAGAACTTCCCCGGGGTGCGAGCACGCGCTCAGTATGCAACACGTGGAGCATTATGCATAGTGACGACGACAGCACACGACAGCAAGAGACGGCACGTCCGCCTAAAGATCTCCGCACTTTAAAGCGCAACCAATGTTTTCAACGCGATTGTCGCTGAGCACAAGAGTCGGCCATTGTCTCAGAACCGCTTCTTCCGACAAAGGGCGATTGTTAAGTTTATCTAACGCATTAGAAAGTTCTCTCTTCTTTTTGCGCAATGGAACGGAGACACCCGCAAAGAAGAAGGGCAGTCGTTTCTTCGCACCGGGAGTTAGAGCGTGTACACGCTTGTTCACTGAAACAATCTGAAAGGAGCACTCATTCGTGAAGTCCGCGCCAAGTCACAGGTGGCTGGAAAGAATGCGCCACGTTATAATCAGGCGTCTAGTGCTGTTTCAAAGTGCCGCCTGTGGTGAACAGTTCGCTTGGCAATATAAGCTGCAAATGTCTGATGTCGTCCTAATGCGCCAAGCTTTCTGGTGAGGTTATGGTTATGCGCGAATTTTTTGCGTTCATCTTTAATGACATTCGCGGTAGCAAAATCTGAAATAGTTTCATTCGTTTACGCGGAACAATTTTATTTGTTCATTGATTGATATGTGGGATGACGATAGTTATAGCGCGAGAACAAAACGACGACACAGAGACAAGAAGGACATGATAGTTATAGCGCTCGTGTCTTTCGTGTCCTTCTTGTCTCTGTGTCGTCGTTTTGTTCTCGCGCTATAACTATCATCGTGCCATACCAACTAGCCCAAGCTGCCACACTTCTATGATATGTAGGGTTTTACGTCACAAAACCACAATATGACTATGAGAGACGCCGTAGTGGAAAGCTCCGGAAATTTCGACCACCTGAAGTTCTTTAACGTGCACCCAAATCTGAGCACACGGGCCTACAACATTTCCGCCTCCATTGGAAATGCAGCCGCTGCAGCCGGGATTCGATCCCGCGACCTGCGGGTCAGCAGCCGAGTACCTTAGCCACTAGACCACCGCGGCGGGGTGCTTTTGTTTGTTCAAGCTGATGAAGTTATATGGTGTTGTAACAAAGGACAGAGGGAGAGAGAGAATATATTGAGAGGCAGTGAGGTCACCTCGGCCTGCCTGCACGCTAGCATTCGGTTTGCTACCCTGCAGTAAGGGGAGGGAAGAAAGATGAGACGGAAAGCGAAGGTAAAAGTAGACGCGCGAGAAAAAAGAAAGGGGCAAAAACAGTTATAAAGCTTAACGGGCTGAGTAATTTATAAGGCGTAAGGTTATCCTCTCTTGACGCAAATCTATGTTCCGTAATGCTAGAAAAATATGTTGCCTCCGAAACTGCCGAAAATTTACGAAACACTACAACATTACAACATTTATTATTCGTGTCTTTCATATAACAGTACCTCTTGAAGGAGACCCGACCTTTGCTACGGAGAATGTCACCGTTGTGCGAGGTAGGTAACATAGCTACATTCAGCCATGTTCATGTAACATCCGCACGACAACTCAGTATGATTCACGGAAGTTATCCGTATTTTTCTGCGTGTCTGTAATACATTCATGACTTCTTTGCGCAAACACGTACACGGATACAAGAAAAAGAGGCAAACAACACGGGCGCAAACTCACAACTGGTTTATTTTGAACAACGAACTGTACTTATATCTTCACGTAGCCCACACGCCCCCCATCGGTGGATCCAGGAACAAACGAGATAACCCAAAGCAAGCTTATTCAGCGCTACTGTTGGTGTCTGTAATAGTTTTACAGTGAAAGCCGTTGTGAGATTACCACAACGCCCGCTTCTGGCTTTGTATAGCCGTCCGCCACCGTTGCTGTTGGTGTCCGTAACCGCTATCACGTGAAATAAGAAAACAAAAAAAAAACTGGAAGAGCAAAGCGTGCAGTGTTTTCGAGCGATTGCTTTGGTGAGGCAATAGGGGGGCCAAGTCTGAAACCGGGAATTCAAGGAAGGGGGTTTTCGATCCACTAACGTCGTGAAAAACCTGCGTACAAATGCAACTTGATGATGATAATGATCATAATGACGATTGTCTCTATATATGTCTCACACTCACTTTGAGGAATCGCCCAAGTTTGTTTGTTTGTTTGAGCCTCACAGAACATGGCAGATACCCGCTCTGGGTGTATTGGCCATCATTGCGTGCTTTCAGTTAGAGTGCACTTCAAAATTTTATTCTATATTCAGTGAACAGCCACATAATTCGTCCAGTCGTTGTGGACAGTGTCCACTGGGGCTACACTCTGAAAAATATCAAGTATTTGGGGAGTATTTCCACTGCACAATTATAATCGTTATCTAGGTCACGTACTTTCCTTGCGTAATCACCGCGCTTATGGCACTTCCCAGTCATGAACGGAGCCCATGCAGTCAGCGTTACTTAACCCTCTTGACAGGAAAATGGCGAGATCTGGTTTTTAAAGAAAAAGAAACGTGAGCAATTCAAAAGCATGTCTTAGTTGGGCCAGAAAGACTCCCCAAACACACTTGAATTTTAATAGCGGAGTTTGAGCCACCCATGCTCTGTCTAACGCAAACAATAAACCTCGGGTGGTTTAATGTTAATGTTTAACCACAAGAATCAAGGAAGCCCCGCTACCGAGTACAGGAGGCGAGATCTTTGAAAGAAAATGAACACATGAGAGAGAAAAAAAGCTATAAAAAGAAAACAACTGTTGACAGGCATCGAGGCAATTAGGAAATAAAGATAGCGAGATATAAATATATGGGCAGAGTGGGAAAGAGCTAGACAAAATACGGAAATAAAAAGTGATGATAAAAAGCACAGAGCAAGACAAAGAGGACTAAACAGAAACAAACAAAAATAAAAAAGCACACCCAGAGAGAGAGAGAGAGAGAGAGAGAGAGAGACAGGGGGAGAGAGAGACGTGAAAAGGAAGTGTAAGTGATAAATAAAATGAGAGAGAAAGAGAGGTGCAAAATGGAAAAGTAAAGATATATAGAGTGATATGGGAAAATGAATAGATCGGAAGAAAAACGAATAAATAAGGTAAGACCGATAAAAAAGAGATACAAGAAACGTAGAGATGAATTAACAGAAAAAAGAAGAAAGACCACTGAGCTCAGTTCTTTCTTGAGGCTACGCCCCTCCAGCGGAATATGCCTGAATATTTTCTCACGTCTTAGGGATCGTCAAGTTGAAGGAGCTAAATATAATCCACTTTAGTGGAGCCGACTTCCTATGGCTCGTTTGCTTAATGCAGTAAGCCTTTGGCAAGAGATCGTGTCTAGCGTCCACATTATTCACAACACTGCCTGGTTTATTCACAGTGACGTTATCCCTAATTTAATTATTTATTTATTTATTTACTTCCAATACTGCTAACCCCAATGATAGGGGCTCTAGCAGGGTGGTACAAAACATATAACAAGGTTTCTTAACAAATACAACAAATTCAGACAATACTTAATGACTAAAGTAATACCAGAAAACATAAAGTGTTCCTATATATAACGACCCTCTTGCACTGCTGAGTCTAAATACAGGTGATTTATTCCAGGTAGGTGTCTGTTTAACGGCAGAGAGATTGTCGATAGACACACGATGAAAATGAGCATTCCCTGTGTTGAAGCAACATGCTGGGCTCCTTCAAAGCTGGTGCTACTTAACAAGTGAGTACCGACGTCGTGAAAATTTCTCAAGCATTTCATTCGGTGTTCAAAGTGACGTTCCTTTCCGCCTATTTTTTTTTTCGCGGCTTTTATATTTACCTACATTCGCATACGAGACGTGCATGAAGACAGCGGTGACGGCAAAAACCAGCCGAGGAGGCCCATACAACTGTTATTGCATTAAAAGAAAAAAAAATCATGGCTTAGGGGGCGATACGCAACTCTATACCTTCTGTAGGAACTCCCGGTTAGTTAGAAACTGTCAACTTTATGCGCGAAAACGTTATTTTCTTTGCAGCATGGTTGGAGGTGACGCGCATAGGGGCTGATTAGATTATGGCGTTGTACTTTTGAAGAGAAGCTGAAGTGTCCTTCAACAATTTTTTTATTAATATCCTTGTACATCCAAACGGTTGTGCCTTCTCTGCTATTTCTACTTCAACTATCATTCATTCACTGTTTATTCAGACAAAAACAATGATTGCCTAGGTTGAAGGGACTAAAGGCAGATTGCCTCTGCCTGACTAAGGTCCCTCCACCCATACATTTGCTCAGGGGAAGTGGAACAAAGGAATACAAATTTCATTCTGTTTTTGAATGAGGGGACACAAAATTCAAATTCAACAAGTATAACAGATGTCGACACATACGTTTAAAAAAAACACATTACAGGCATCACCAATTTGCAGTATCAATATAAATACATATATATATATATATATATATATATATATATATATATATATATATATATAGAACAAGGAGACATTTTCGACAGAATTACTAAGTACCATAAAGAAATACATTTGAAAAGAAAGAAATTGAGTAGTTTTCATCTAATATGCAAAAGCACGAACGACACAAAAGAAATATTTATTATAAATAATACAAATAAGGCTCCTTACAAGTAAGGCAGTACATCTTAACTTTTTTTCTTCACTCTGTTTTTAGTGTTATGTTCTTTCAAATGTTCACGGACATAGCTATTTTCGTGGAGTAGATAAGGTATTTGATATGATAAAGTTTGCTTAGATATGGTAAGCAAACTTTATCGAACTTCTGGGATAGTTCTTATCGTTCATCAAAAAAAAATGTTGCGCTGATATGTCCTAATCTTGTCTTTTTTTCAAAAGGTGTAATTCTATTTTTTTGTAGGTGCCCACCGCCGGAGTTGGGCTATGGTTGCATGCTGGTAAATCGTTACGACGCAGAATATCCATGGTGTTGTCCGCAGGCTATATGTAATTGACACTCGTGGAAACCCTGACCACTTCCTTTCGCGGATATCTATCCCGATGGCGGCAAATTCGAAAATATTATGGGCATATCACTGCAACGATTTCCAACGACACGAGTGTCCAATAAAAGAATCTTCACTGGCAGACGAACTGCATTAATATGTGTTTGTTTTTACCCGATACAGCATTTTTTTTTAAGTTGTTGTCAAATAAATATTTGATGCACACTCTACTCACACTGATGAATTGGCCCAACGCAGACGATTCTGGTGAATATTTTTTGGGACCAATGAGTGATGGCAGCTACCATTGGGTACACAGCATGTTGTCAGGACAAATTGTTTGAGTAAGTTGTTCAATAATAATGTCTACTTGTTGATCCTACTCCATATTACAAATACATGCACTATCTTCTTGCAGACGTTTTTGGCAATTACCTAGTTCATGATATCGCTATTACTAAAATTGTTTGATTGTGTGTTCTTATAATGGCAATGTATATTCTATGATTTATATGTCATTTTGTAATTTAGGCTTTTTTGTGCTTTCCATCAATATGACTGTGCGTAAACAAATATTCGCTTTCATATGCCCTCCCTGCTATAAACTTCTGATGAGAATGGCAGTTTTGGTATATAAATAAATATATCGAGCTACAGATTATTAACAAGACAAACATATAAAGCTATTATAAACGCACAACAAAACAATCATGATATGTCACATCAGAAAAATGGCAATTTATTTATACATTTTCATTCGAGATTACATGTTTAAAGCTCAACGTTACAAAACAAATAAAAAAAATCAGAGAAGGCCTCTCGAAATTTTAAACGGAATGAGAGGTGTCAACGCCCACAAGTAAACTTTTTTGAAAAAGTATCTGCCACGATTGATGTTCACATCCATGTGTGATTCTACTGTGACAACTGTTTTGATATATCATCCTTCCCCATTGTCGTCCACCTGTCCAATAGAGTAAACTCTCCATACTTCACACTTGAGGGGGACTAAGTAATTGTTTGAATGAAGTGGAATTCCAATTAGTGGGTGGGTACTAAAGTATAAAACCATCGGGCCACACTGCGTGGGCATAACCCGAGGAACCCATGCACCTCTGGACTTGTTATAAGGAACTATAGTGCTACCACACGTTTGTGGCAAGCGATTTCACTGATTAGGCTTATGGAGCTTTTAACAGCGAACAGAAATAATTCATCAGTCAATGATACGCCAGAAACAAACACCGACACACATCAACGTGAGCAGTGAGCCATATTGTTCATACATATCGCGCTATATATTTATGCTCGGAAACACGTGTTTATTTGCACGGCATGCAGATTAAACGCCATGAAAATTTCGAGTGATCGGGGTCTTCCCTGCCTGTTCTTTGGGTCAGAATAAGGTTAATTCAACAACATCACTCAGTAATTTATGTTTGATCGCGTTATTTTGCTGCGACTCCAGAGCTTCAGTGCGCCATCCAGACTATCATCCGCTGAGTTTTATAACAAATTGCCACACACTTGACCGGTTATCTAATCATCGTATATGTATATGCATATATATATATATATATATATATATATATATATATATATATATATATATATATATATATATATATATATATATATATATATATATATATATATATATATATATATATATATATATATATATATATATATATATATATATATATAGGCAGGCATGGTGGTGGAGTGGCCGTAGCGTTGCATATAGTCCAGTAGATCCTCCGTGAGCGGTCACAACGTGGTTTATTTCGACGTTTCCGCCTAGAGTCTGGCCTTCATCAGGATTCTGATGAAGGCCAGACATCATTCACACACACACACACACACATATATATATATATATATATATATATATATATATATATATATATATATATATATATATATATATATATATATATATATATATATATATATATATATATATATATATATATATATATATATATATATATATATATATATATATATATATATATATATATATATATATATATATATATATATATATATATATATATAAGGTCCTTAGACTCTTACGGGTTAGCTTTGGTGTCACGATATTCATCTTTTAGCTATTTCTGAATGTACCTTGAACAAGGAAAAACAGAAAAAACTGAGTGCTCTGGCAGCACGATTACGCATGAAAAAAAGTAGGATTGATGCATATGTCACTTTCTGACCTAATCAATTGACGTCGCGAGAAAAAAAAACCAAGCAAACGTTCGTTAGACAGGCCAAGGAGACACCGCTTATATATTTGCCGTATTTAGGATTTTCACTCAACAAGAGCCTCGGAAAGCCCGCATTTCTCAGAGGTGGTGGCTTTTAAAGTAGGTGAGTGGTGGACATCAGCAGACGGCCTTTACCTGGTGGTCGAGGGGAAAAAAAAGCAGGCTTGATATTGATTGAAGAAAAATTGTAACCAGCGCGGATGCTACATTGGAAAAACATGACGCTTCCGTGAATAAATAAAAATGAAGCGTCTACCTTAATGCTAATACATGTTGTAATACGACTGTAACACACTGTATACGTGGCTACTGGTTCTAATCTCATTTTAAAAAGGACACCACTAAAAAAATGGCCCCTTATCTGCATGTAATCTGCAAATGTCGTCGAAAGACGATAGTCTCGCGTGTGGAGAGAGTGAAGAAAACATTTATTTGATATTCTGGCCAAGAAAATCAGTGAATGGTATTCCGGAGGCGCTCGTTAGAATTCCTTGAGCGTGCAGCGGAGGCGAACGAGCGCATCAAGTCACGCCACATGTGAGACATGAGCGCCATCTGGCAGTTTTATTTGGAAAACAAAGCACGTGGCCCTGAGATGGGCGTGCGCGCCCGCCTCAGAGGTGATATGGTGTAGAACGCAGGGCGACGGGTAGGTGCCACCACCGTGTCATCTTAGCAAAGCGTTGGAAACACTCGCTTCTTCTTGCAAGCGTTGCATGGTCAGCGCAGCGTGGTAATGGCTACGGTCCTTAGAATTAGTTATGTATGCCTTTTCTAGTAAAAGACGAACATGCAGAATATATGCGTGTTGTTATGGTGCCTCTGATATGCACAATAATTGCTTTTTGCTTTTTAATTGAAAATCGCACACGCATGAACGCTGGTCCTTGAGCAACATTGGTGGGCACTGCGGATAAGGTAGGCCGTTCGGGGTATCGGCTGGTGCTGTTTAAAGTACCCAGTTCACGGTAACGGCGAACAAACAGACAAATGTACAGACAGACAGACAGACAGACAGACAGACAGACAGACAGACAGACAGACAGACAGACAGACAGACAGACAGACAGACAGACCAATGTTTTTGCGTTAAAGGTCCCCAAGAAAGACTGTCGTCTTTAATAAGACACCTTATTTGAACAATGAATTGTCCGGTCAAAAAGGTCAATAAATTGGTCTCCGACTAAGCCGATGCAATGAAATATCTCTTAGATAAAGTAAAAAAAATGAACTGAAGGTCGTGGATTGATAAAATCGAAGCCGAAGAAGAAACATTCTATTCTATGGTGTAGAGGATAATGATCAGTTCCGAACTTGGGACAAATCGGAGCAACTGAATAATGATATTTGTAAATCCTATTTGGTCATAAAGCTAAAATCCGTTGAAAGGGCACATCGCGTGGGACGTTATGACAGCAAAACAAAACGGCCAATCATTGTAAGTCTTTCATCTTTTAAGGAAAATCAATTAATTCTGTCAAACACCAGGAAACTTAAAGGTACCGCGTAAAGTATCGACGAAGATTACGCACCTGAAACACGTGCTATCAGAAAAAGGCCATGGCAATATGCTAAAGTTAAGAAGGCTGATAAAAAATTTAAGTGAAACTGAGTTTTGATAAGCTCATCGTGAATGGTAGGGCATTTCACTGGGAAAAATAAAAGGATGAGGTTGTCCCGTTTTCGAGAAAAGGACCAGTAAATAGAAGTAAAGCTCAAGAACACAAAGGTATTGTTGTCTTAGTAGTTAATTGCGGAAGTGTAACAAATAAAGTAGGCCAGCTTGCTGGATTGATAGAATTAGTGGAAGCAGATAATGCAATGGGCATTCAATCTTGGCTCAAACTAACTGTTAGAGATAATGAGGTGTTTCCACAGGACTATGTGGTTTATCGTAAATATCGGCCGAGCATCGGAGGGGGGCGTTTTTTTTTTGCTTGTTTCATACGACACTGCAGTCTAGAACTCTAGATGTCTGCCACGAAGCTATCGAAACAGTCTGGTGCAAAAACGTGTTGCCTAATAAATCTAGTTGGAATTGTTGGCTCGGTTTACCGTGCGCCGAACTCTGATCCGAGCGTGATCCGAGCGTGGGTGCGGATCAAGTGATCTGGTCATTCCAGAAATCGTTTGCAATAACCAAATCGTAACGAACGACGAAGCAAAGGCAACATATCTAAATTACTTCTTTCATTCAGTATTTCTTCCAGCGAAAGCCGACACTAACGACAGCTGCTAGCAATGAGTCGCCTATGACGCAGGTGGAACTTGGCGTGTCTGGTATCAAAAAGTTATTGGAGCAATTGGACGAAACCAAGACAGTTGGCCCTGATGGTATTTCACCTCGCGTGTTAAAGCACTGCGCTGCGACAGTCTCACTTCATCTTTTCGTTATCTTTACGCCGTCGCTTCGTGCTAGTGAATTGCCTTACGACTGGAAGATAGCCCACGTTGTGCCAATTCATGAAGGGGGCTCGAAAAAAGATGTGCAGAGATACAGGCCCTCCTGCCTGACATGTATTGTATGAGAATTGATGGAGCATATAATTTACTCAGCCATAATGAATCACTTCACCGAGAACAATATCCTAATTAGAGTACAGCATGGTTTCTGAGAGGGCTTGTCCTTCACTACACAACTCGTAGAATTCTGTCACGATTTAGCGAGTGAAATTGATGCTGAGGGTCAGATAGATTGTTTGTTTTTAAATTTCCGAAAAGCTTTCGACATGGTTACGCATTCGCTTCTTATTTACAAACTACAGCAACATAGAGATGTCAAATGGATTGAAAATTTTTTTTTCCGAGCGCCGGCAGTGTGTTGTTATTAATGGCGAAAAATCGAGTTACGCAAACGTCGCCTCAGTAGTCCCTCAGGGCTCCATATTGGGACCTATATTATGTTTGATATACATAAATGATATAAATTTAGGTATTACGTCCTCTTTGCGACTGTTCGCAGATTACTGCGTGGTGTACCGAAGTATATCTTACGACGAAGATGCGACAGCGTTACAGGGAGACTTGAACAGAATATATGATTGGTGTAAACAGTGGAACATGTGTTTAAACGCGAAAAAGTGCGTCCATGTGTGTTTTACTAGAAATAAAAAAAAACCAATGATGAATAACTGTTTTATAAATAAGGAGGTTCTTACCACAGTTAATGTCTTTAAGTACCTAGGCATCGTGCTTTCTGCTGACTGCTCATGGAATGAGCACATCAGTGAGACAGTTGGTAAGGCTGGACGGGCGCTGAACTTTGTTCAACGAAACCTAATGTGTCGCGAAGTTAAAATCAAAACGGATTGCATTTACTACATGTGTTAGACCTATATTGGAGTACACCTGCCAACTGTGGAATCCATCGGAAGCCAGTCTCATTTCTCAAATAGAAGGTATCCAAAACAGAGCTGCCAGGTACGTATACTGGGCAGGTACCGTAGAATGGACAGTGTCACAAGGACGAAAAAAAGAATTGAATTGGGAATTGTGTTCTTCACGAAGACGGAAGTTAAGCTAAAACTGTTTTTTTTCTTCAAATATATAACAACAAGGTGGGCATAAACAAAGATAATTATTTAAATACACCTTTGAATGTTTCTATGCGTAATGATCACAAACTCAAAATACGTGAATACCGGCCCAAGACCTGCATGTTTGCAAATTATTTTTTTTCTGAAGCTTGTAGCCGAAAGGAACAAGCTGTCTGAAGAACAAGTCTGTTGTGTACATGACGATCTATTTGTATCAGTCGCAACCCTCCCCCCCCCCCCCCCCTGCTGTAAAGTCCAAGGGCGATGCGGGGTAATTCTTGAATAAAGAATAAAGAAAAAAAACTCTTCGCACCAGTCATGCTCCTTTCTATTTTTTATGGCTGGGCTTCAAAATTTTTGCGTGACGCCCTCTTTTTCCTTCTTTTTTTTTCCTCCATCGTCATAAATGACTCATGAAGGTGTTCTTACGGGGGCGCTCGCAAGCTATGCAATATTAATAATACCCGGTAGAACTTTGACCACCGCATACGAAGGATGTCTCGCTGTCGTGTAGAAGAGGACCTGTTCAGCAAACCACTGGACCCAAGAAAGCTATTTCTTTCTCTCGCTCTAGAACGTTTTTTGTCGCGTTGACTTGATCACGACTCGGCCTCATAGTGGTTGTGACGCCATGACCGATCGGCAGACACATCGGCCGAGAATGTCGGGGAGCGAAAACGTTTCCTGCTGTATACTATATATAAACTTCCTCGCCTCATTCTCGTTACATCACTTTCGCTTGATGTATGCGTTGCCTCGAGACGGAGCATTCTCGAGCAGAGAAACCGCGCATGGTGACGGCTAAACTGTTTGATCCTCAAATAGAACCGTAGACAATGAGCAACTTTGGGCTGATGTATTCGACAGACCAACCATGCAGGGCCACGTCTAGGCTTATTAATCAACGTTGGTTCGTCACATTTATATGAAGCATCGCAAGGAGTCGGTGCAGCGCGTGTCATTTAAGTTTGTGGCCGTTCCGGAGCACCTGGTAAATATTGAAACTCCTCCAACATTGTGAGTGCACGCCATTATCTAGCAACGCTGCATATTGCTAGGAATCGGGGAAAATCGGGTGGTTTGTGAATGCGCAGACACTCTAATGGAGAACCGGTGTTGGCGTGCGGTGTACGTGGAAGGCCTCTTCTCTTCCGAAAAGCGCTCCAAGCCTGTTTCTGTTCAGACGGTGACGTAGCATGGCGCGGTGTAGTGGTTAGTGTACGCGCATGCTGACCGAGTGGTCGTCAGTTCGCATCCCGTCAGTTTGACGCAATTTTTTTTTCCGAATTTTCCGAAAGGAGTAACGGTGAGGGCGCGGTTACTCCTTCACGGTTACTCCCAAAATGGTGCAGTGGATGTGGCAAGCTAGTTACTCCTTTAAAGGAGTAAGCTCGATACCCCCTTTTCCTCCTTTACTTCACGGAGTGCACGAATCTCTACTTGTAGTGTTTTTTAGATGTTCTTGATCAGCTTTAAGCAAACGTCACCAAATGCAAAATCGGATGCACGCGTTGTTTAAATGTAGTGATAAAGAAACCACAAGCGACAGCTGAATACAAATGCTAAATGGTGGTCAAGAACGAAGCCAGAAATTTTCTTTCGGTGGGTGGGGGGCTGTCTAATCAATTTACTTTATGTACATTTGCACTTGCCTTTGTATGTACTTGTGTATATAAGCCAGAGAAAGTGAAAAAAAAATTTGGGGGTTCGAATGCCTGTTGATCGCTACTATCGCATTAGCACTTGCATACACGTGCGCAACTCTATAGTACACGCGCACGTGTGTACGTATGTTTCCCTACGCATTTGCCTCTAGCTTAAAGCTGAACGAGCTGCCTTGGTCGCCGCACTTCGCAGCGCGCTCTTCGCAAGCCTATCAAGGTCAAGTCAAGTCAAGTCAAATTTTAATTACGACACGCATGAAGTAGAATGTTGAAGACCACCCTAGCAAGGAAGCTGTAAGCATACAGCTTGACGAGGCTATATGGAGCCGAAACCAGGCAACAGTAGCAGTGCACGCATGCGCAGTACAGGCAACGCTTTTGGTTGTTGTAAATACCTATAAATACATGCGTGCTCACTGTGAATAGGTTAGAGCATGTGCGAATAGTGAATAATGTGACCGCCAAGAAAGTATTGTTCATTTACAATACTTTCTTTTTGTTTTCTATTGGATGCAGAATAAACCCCGCGCACTATTTGAGGGATGGTAATCACGAATGTAGGAAGGTTATAACGGTTATAGAGTACAGGCTGTATGTAATTTATTAGAATCCTTTTATAGCTCACATTCAACGTGCTATGGATGGTCCAGCGACTCATTCTAAGTACTGAAACAGGCATAAAGCGTTCGGCATATTGCCTTCTGGCAAAACATGCGGAATTTTTTCAGTGATCAAAATAGTGATATGACTGGAAAATAATAAAACGCTCTCTGTAGAAAAATTCTAAGGAGATGAGGACCCCGAAATTGCCTGAACTAGCGCATGTATGTGCTTGAATTCTTATACATTTTTAGTTGACTTATGTTGCCTTCCTGATTTGCGCATCTGACACTTGTTTCTTTATTTTGTCTTTTTTTTCTTGTGTGTTATAAATGTTGTACCCACCCCCTCTGTAATGCCCTACGGGCCCTGAGGGTATTCTAATAAATAAATAAATAAATAAATAAATAATATATTCTAATCTTCTGAAGGTGGTGTGGGTCGTCCGGCTGACGTTATCTTGAGAACAAGTTACGATTTCACCGACATTGCTCAAGATGAGTGATTTGGGAAAGCGTGCGGAAATTCTACTCTCAGTTCGATTTGTCTTTCTTTTCTTTTCCCCGTTAGGTCGCCCTCATGAAGACCAAAGCTTTACGGCGGGAAAGAAGGATGTTTTTCTTTACCTTCTTGGTGGCCCTGCAGGTGCTCATTTCAGCTACCGAAGCGGACAGAACAGAAACGATAGCCCCAAGACCTATCGAGAGTGTTTTATTATCCGCTGTAGTAAAGAATGGTGCGTGATTCTTACACGTATTATCAAATTTAGGCGTGTAGTACAAACATTTTTTAAAACGCTTTTTAGTTATTCGATGCATGTCCTCTCCGTCCCGTGCCTGGTTCTCCACATATGGCCTCAAACCGAGGGGAGCAAAGCACTGAAATGATGACGTAGACTAGCGCGTACACACGCTAGGCATCTCTTACGTATAGCAACACAACGCATTGTATAATCCAAACAACCAGGGCACTAAGTTGCCCTTATACACAAAATGCTTCTGTGGCCAAAAAAAAAGTATATAGACGGCGTCGCAGATGAATCCTTGATGATGATGATGGTGATGATGATTCATGATGGGCGCTATGATGAGTCGACGAGGAACTATGACGGGCGCTATGTACATTACTAATGTTCACATCTTCGCAGGTGAATGTTATTTCAGCGATAATTACAAAGTTCCACATGGGAATACAACGCGTTATGGAAACCCCTGTGTGGCCTTCACTTGTTTGGCCAAAAATTACCAGATGATCATGGAGTAGTAAGTAGCCCCATCTGTGACTTTTCTGCACGCTGAACTCTTTTTTTTTCGGTATGTGTTTTGAATAAATTTTTAGGTAGCTTTACCTGAACACAATTTGAAATTTCAGTGCTTTAGCGTGGTAGACTTCATTCAGCGAATTCCGCAGGATAGGTGAATTACATTTCACCAAACTGTTTGAAGTACAGAAAAAAAAAGTAATACTCACATGAAAGTTTGGTTCGTTCTTAAGGCTACATTGATAGCTTCTTTAGGAATCAACGTGCGCAAATCCAGTGACAGCTAGTATCAAGAAAGCAAGCGTCACAAGATAATCAGGTGGTGTATTTCAAATACTCTTTCTTTCCTCGCACATTAACAGAATGGAACGAACTACAACATCATATTTTTGAATCCGAAAACGTGTTAAGGTGTATTGAAAATTTTTTTGAAGTAGCTTAAATCTTGTACCATAATGTGTTGTATATTTACCTGTTAGTTTGTACCTCCTGTATTGTTCTTTTTTTTTTTTGGTCATATCCTCATACTGTACCACCCCCACTCCTGCCTGGGCTATTCTTAGCCTGCAGTATTTTCTAAATAAATAAATAATAACAAATAAATAAACAACTAAGCACTTTCCAGTCGGGGCCTCTGCCGCTCGTACAAAGAGAACGCTAAAAGGGCTCTGCGAAATAAATCACGCTTGTCGTTTGTATTTCGTTTTCCGATACTGCGGAATACGACGATATTGTCGCGCAGGAGGCAACGCCAAAGACAAAGCTGATGTAACTTTATTTCAGCGCCAAAATCAGTTTGTTCTCACCCTGGAGGGACAGCAAACGTCTATTTTGTGATTGAAGGGACGTTTTATCATGTGAGAGCGACGGCATCAGCAGGATGGTCGGTTGATTTTAAGCGACAATTCACAGCTATAGGCCTTACTATTGTGCACGGAAAAAAATATAAGATCACTTCTTGTGCTTACTCAGATAAAAAAATGAGCTCTGTTTCTGCATATAAAATTTTGAAAACAATTGCAGAAGATATCTATGTGCACTGCAAAGGCCGCCATTTGGCTGCCCCACTTCCAGTGCGTGGTCACTTCCAAAGTGGAGACCCCTTTTGACTCTCTTCCAGAACGTCATATTTGTCCTGAAGTTTCAGGCTGAGTTCAGTGGATAGAGCGCGGTAACGGTACTTCGAACGTGTGATGTTTAGTTTAATCAGTTCTTTGGCTGTTATAGACCCTCTTCAAGAAAGGGCCCCTAGCGCCACGGACGCGAACTACGGTCTGCCGCCATTGTGAGGGCACCGCAGCAGACGACGCAGGCTGTGTGTCCCAGCGACGCTGATGCGCGTTTGTTGCAGCACACACAGACGCCTATTGCGTTCCTGCAGGACGTGGACCGCGTCGGGAGGGCACGCCGATGAGAGTCTCTTGCAGGCCGGATCCATGGATTGCCAGTCGTAACAAGCCAAACCGCTCGACCAACCCGTTGAAGGGTACAAAATATTGCTCATTGAGCAGCGGAAGCAGCTCAGAAAGCTTATCGGAGAGTGAAAGATTTAAAACACAAAAAAGCCCAATTAAGCCAGTATATACCGACCGTATGAAGCTTCGACAAGCGAGTGAACACTAGTCAATACAAATTAATGCTGTTCAATACCAATCAAGCCTGATTAGTGTGGATTATGTCTGATTGCGCTAATCAGTACCAAGATGAGATATTCTAGACATTACATAGATTAAAACCGAGGAGATTAGGTTAATTGCGATGCAGCTTATCCCAATATAATTAAATTTTAGTAAGTTGGAAATGCTTAGCCAGATTGATGACTCAGTAGGCCAAGCTAAAAAAATGAAGCTAGCCCTAATTAAGCTAATCCCAATTGACCCGACCAAAGCATCCTTGACAAACCTGTGTGACGTAATCGAGTTGATACTCGTTCCCGACAAAACCACGTGAACCTCGGACGTGCCACCGCGCAGCTAAACAAGACACCAGGCCCGCCTATAACGCCTATAACGACCATTCGAGCACTACGAGCAGGCCATGCATGTCACGACGCATACAGATGAGACGACTTTCGGGTTGTGGCCAGTCATTTACTTTCGTCAAATGCTGCTATTATGCCATGCCAATTCTGGTATTCAATTATTTATTAAAATGGCCACTAGAGCACCATGAACGAGTCATGACGTGCATGACACGGATTACAGGCATTTAATGGTAATACTAGTCAATTATGTTCATCATATCCTCTTGTCAAGTGATGCCTATTTCCGTGTACATCAGTAATTAAACGGCCATGAGAGCACGAAGTATTAGGTGGCCAGATGGACAGATGATGCACTCATAATATCTTTGGTTTACCATTAAATGCTGCACGTTTATCGATAAATGTCTTGCCTCCCGGTAGGCAGCAATAAATGTGCCATCCCTACCGTCGAAAGAGATAAACTGAGAAGAATTTCCGTGCAGCTTGTCGAAGCGCTTTACACTGCACGCGAGGCAGTGCCAGTGAAGGAAAATGTTTGAATGAAGTAAAGTGGTGTCCGGAAAAAAGTTTATCCACCCTGCAGCAGAGGCTGGCGCATTGAGGCACCACCATTTAAGTACAGTTGCGGCATCTCTCTAGAACTCACGCGGTGATTGGAACATTCCATTGACGTCAATAGCAGTGTGAAATGTGAACAAGAACGTTACTTCTCGTCATTTTCCTGCATCCGCATGTTTAAAGACTATTACCATTTGTTCCTGTGCATCAATACTGAAAATGATAATTTTGTTTCATTAGTTTGTGTTAAACACGTAATACACTGCGCTGCGGTTCGCCGGTGGAAAGTGGCAGGGTCCTTTGAAAATCACATTGTAAAGGAGTTGTTTGCGCATTCAGAACGGGTAAAGTTGTCTTTTTCGCAGTTACTTCAGAATTTAGTATTAAATCTGTTGTCACAGGAAAATGTGGCTCATATATGTACCCGTGAAAAAGAAACCTCCACTCAGAAAAAAACAACCTCCTCTACCTAACGCTGTTTGCGTAGTTTAAGCTTCATCTGAAGCACAATAAAGCGCTGAATATCGGAAATCGAAGCTGAATTATGTCTCGCGACCATGTGTGACTGTTTGTTTTTGTTGTTTTCAGCTGCGGCCGTCGTTGGAGAAGCGTTAACAATTGCAAGCGAGTAAATACCGAGCGAGGCCCTCTGTTTCCGTGGTGCTGTCCTGCGTTCTCCTGCATGGGTGACGTACCGGGCAAGCGATACGAATAAACTTCATTGGACGACCATGTCCGAGCTTGAAGGTGGGTGGCCCCCTCAGTCAAACTTGAGGAGGCCCCTCAGTCAAACTGTTGGCCTAATCAGTCAAACTGAGGAAAGCCAACATAGGCCACTGTTGGCTTTCAAGCCCTGTCAGCTAAATATAGAAGATTTTCGAAGTCAAAAATAAAATCTTTCATTATCTCGAGAACATTATGTTCAGTTCACTCGTCTTATAGTCCTCGATGCGTCAAAAATACTGCGGACGTGTAAGCTATAGACTGGGAAAATTACTTTGGTGACTTTAGGAAGAAAAAAGGAGGTGAGCAAAAAAAAAAAGGCAGAAAAGTTGACCAGGCGCAGGTCCGATTTCCTACCCGGCATTGCGACAACAAATAAAGTGTGAAATGCGAGATGAAAGAAGAAAATAGGGATGAACGGAATAACAAGCGCACGCCGGAGAACATCCAGTCTACGGGTGGTCACATAGATGTGTCTCGTTCAGCCTGTCTCAGAGTGCTTTTGTAGCCTTCCGCGCCTTCGACACCGGTGCCATGCATGGACCTAGAATCTTAATTACCGAAAAATGTTCCCAAGTCCAGCTGGTCTTAAAGCATCTGTAGTGGTCACTGCTGGATTTCAAAGCGTGGTAAGTTAACTAGGTGGAACCGTGTGTATGCAGAAACAATTCGAAGGTTGACACAATTTCCGTCGGATACTGCGCGCGCACGTTTTAGTTCTACGTGTTCTTCAAATATCTGAAATCTTCAAACTCTTCGACAAGGAATAAATGCTTTATAATAACGCTATCGTCTCCAGACCTCATCAAACATGAAACCAGACTGCTAGCATCGGCAACGTTGGCGTCTCATGATGCCGAAAATCTACATCACGTGATGACGTTTCAGATGGCCAACATTCATGACGCCATACGTGTCACTATTACGTCGTTATGACGTCACATAACGTGTCCTTATAAGACGCCGTTACCGCACGACGTCGTTTGGTCAAGCATCAGGCAGGCAGTGCACCATAACGGGAGGTGCTCAACATAGTTTTCTATAAATACACTAGAGAGAACTCTGGCATTAGTGTCTATGGGAGCTGCAACGCATGGCGCCTCAGCGAGCATGGGAATTATGGGTATGACATTGAATTGCCTAATCTTCGTACTTACGGTTCCGTTTGGATTCGCGTGGCTTGGAGCTGCTTCGTCACAAAACGAAAAAAAAATAGGGGACCCAAAGAGAGAGAGAGAGAGAGAATAAAATGAGAGAAAGGCAGGGAGGTTTACCAGGAATTGGAGCATCCGGTTTGCTACCCTGCACTAAGGGAAGGGAGAGTGGGGAATAGAGATGGGAAAGAAAGCTAAGAGTGAAATAAACGCACGAAAGAGAAAAGAAAAAAAAAGTGAGCTGGGCTGCTATAGCCTATTCAAGAGGCCACTACCACGCAAAAAGTTCAATAAGGCCTTCACTGATTTTCTGTGCGAAGACAGATTATGTCGTCTTTCAAAAACTGAATGTTATAACAAGGGTCTGTCGTCAAGACGAGCTAACACAGCAGCTAGCTGCCATCTTTGCACGCTGTAACGAGGGCAGTGACAGAGAACGTGCTCTATCGTTTCATCGCTGCCGCAATGATCGCAAGTAGCGCTGTCTTCAGTGCCTATTCGGAAGGCGAAAGCTTTTGGTGAAAGCGACCCCAAGCCACAGTCGGCAAAGCACCGTTGTCTCAAGTTGAGCCTCCGGATGGAGGCCGAACCCTAAAGCTTCGCCTTTGACCCCAGTATTCACAAACGCTCCTCGACTCGACTTTCACCCTTCACTTGACAGAGTTGAGCACTGCGCCGCTGCTCGGCTGAAAATGGCGCTGCGCTACTCAAGAATAGCAGCAAATTATTACTGATATACAGTGACTTGCCCTACCTAGAGATGGCGCTCCCATCGGCTTTCTCAAGTGAAGGTGGAGCGTGTAGTGAAGGGGCGTTCTAGAATACGGGGGGCAAGTGTTGAACGCGATAGATAGTGATGTACCGTTTCCAATGCGTACTTCAAAAACTTAGTGCATAAAATCTTTTCAAACTTACTATGGACGCACTACGTAGCCTTAATGAAACAGGTGCAGTAGCGTGTGTGCCTTTTGAAGTGGATGACCCGCTTTAAACCACGAAGCCCTTTTAATAATAACATGTTCTGACACTCGCGGGCAATGGTTGCTTGTAGGACCCGTTATTAGTGCAATATTTCGTGTTGTATTGTGAATGCGTTTGCAAAGCATGAAAGTTACTTTCACCGCGTTTTCAAGCACAGGAAGTCATTTTCACTGTATTCACAAGCAGACGCGTTGATGTGTTCACAGAAATCCACACTGGTGGCTGAGAGAGCATGCGATAGATGTCTCTCGATTGATTGATATGTGGGGTTTAACGTCCCAAAACCACCATATGATTATGAGAGACACGATAGATCTCTCTCAGACGCACCACATTTTCAAAAAAAAAGTAATCACGAACAGGAAGTACAGCTTAGTGAACATTCTCAAATTGAACTTTCGCTTTTCCACAAAGCTTGGAGTCGGAAAAGCATAATTAGATCATATAGAATTTGCTCGGCTGCGTTTACCGGCAAGAAACGTATTTCATATGGATCGAGATGCAACTCTTTTTTTTTTTTTGTGCACTGTAGCACGTCCAAGCCGAATACGAGATCCAACAGTCTAGAAATACATTTTCTATTGTTTCTGTTTTTTTTACATGAATGGCGATTGGTTGTCCAGTGAATTGATATGTATGGAAAACTTTTAATCTTGTGCTGGCCATAGCGCCGGGCTAACGCGCTTTATCTATATATAGTTAGAAATAAAGAAAAAGAAACGCGCGTGGCTGTGTAGTTAAACATCCGATTTCCATGCAAATGACACGTGTACGATCCCCCACTCGGACCCAAGCAACCCAGGTTTGATCCCAACTATGACCCAGAATTTTTTTATCATTTATTTTATTTGCGTCGTTCTCTATTTTTTGCTCACTCATTAGATGACGACTTTTCGCTCACAATCAACGACCCCAACGCCGATGTCTTAATTTCGGTGAAACAAGCTCTTTAGCGCTATCATGTTAAAAAAAGCATTCAATGTCATGAACGCAATGCAAAACTTCATTTCAAATAACTTTTTCAGGCGAAAGTCAGGCCCCCAGTCTAGAGCCCCTGTGGCCTTTGCCATCTTGCGAGCTCTGTCGATCTGCTTGAGCTGTTGGCGTGCACTCTGTAAGTGCCCGCTTGCAGGGTCTTGTCCGCTTCTCACGTCATTTCCTGGATGCGTTCAACTGACTAACTAGTGCGAAGAAAGAAAGAAAGTGTTTGAAGCGTGCGCTTAATCCCTGTGACTTTACACGTGCTTCATGGATTCTTAACACTTATACAACTGTAGATCGTAAGCTATTTTAATGAAGCCATACGTCAAATTTTGGGAGAGGACCTGCAGCGCCCCTATAAGGTACGGGATGAAGACCTTTCGATGTTTTTTTCGCCTTTTATACCTAAGCACAAAATTGTCGGTGGCGCTTTTTCGAAACTTACCAGTGCCGATAAGCTCTTTGCACGAAAGAAAGAGACTGTCCCGTTGGACCTTACAGGCTGTGTCACCTAATTAAAAAGTTAATCAATTCATTTTTTATAAATTATGTCGCATTTCACGTCTTGGGTCGTTTGAGGACGCTGGCTCGATTAGAACCCTCATCTCATTAGGCAGATCATTGATAAATACGTTGAAAGAGTGCAAATTACCCTTTCATGACCCCTAAAACTCCACGCTTGATGTGGTAGGCGCTTCATAAGCGAGAAAACGCGCATAAAGAAAATGCTCGTGGCTACGCCGCCTTGAAATGCCTCTGAACGCCTCTGAAGGCACTACCACTTTCGACGAGTGGTGCAACGTGCCGCTTCCTGTGAGCAATGCGAAAAGAAGAATATTTATTCGCTCCACATGGACATCAACAAAAAAGAATTTGCACTAAATTCCTATAGCCTCAGATTTTATTCTATTTATGACAAAAATGAACATCTATGACTTCAGAGTAAACAGATATTTAACTACAACTTAATTAGGATGAGTTGCTATAGCACTCATGAAGTCAATAGTTTTCTAATTGTTCTTGTTGCAATAGAATATTGAGAGCCCTGTAGTAACGTAGTAGTGATTTGACACATTTACATACAGTTCTTCATAGGTGGTGTCTGAAAGGTTTAAGAAAGCGTTTACAAGTGTTTAGGTGATTGAGCTCAAGGCTTGCTCTTCTGTTTACACTTTACTATGTGAAACCTTCAGCGCCGTCTTAAAAGTCGGTTTATAGTTGCCGAACCGTTCCTTTCGCTGCCTATACTTCAAACAAGGCCGTGGTTAAGAAAAGGATGGAGGCTTGAAGTAATTAGAAATTACCGAAAAGCTAGTTCAACAGGTGTGGTTGCTGTCTTTTAGAAAACAATACCACTATTAACTCTGAAGATTCGGTGAAACCGCAAGTTTAAGCTTTCTTTTTTCTTTTGCTTGTTGTCAATGCATACGTAACGTTTGTTTGCTTATTCTGCGTGTCGAAGACGGCGGCAGTTACGTCTTGCAGCCGTCCCACTGCGCTGACTTCACGCATGACTGAACACGTCGTGGAATACACCGTGAAAACAGCGAACTCGCGATAGCTAAGGTTGTTTCTGACCGAGTAACGCTGACACGCGCGCTCGTCTTCCAATAAAGAAGACAGAAAACTGCCAGAAACCGACGCCTCCTCGTTCACGCATTTCTCTTCAGACAATGCGCGACTCCGAGCAAAGGTTTTGTAGTCTCACCTAATTGCTTAGAAAACGACTGCGACAAGCAACCACCCCCCCCCCCCACCCCCAAAAAAAAAAGAGAAAATGTTTTTCTGCAATGCGCCTCCTGTTGGTTTCGTCTTAGTCGCATCGTTAACGAGGTCCTTCGTAGCCAATATAAGCGACTCGAAGCTGAAGTGCGCACATGTCAGTGCGCATTCGTGACGAGTAGCAGCAGCCCAAGTCTTCGAAGATGCGTACTTTCGGGGCTTTCCTTCTCGTCGTGATAAGCGTCGTTTGCGGCGACGTCCAAGAGCGCGGCCACACCTACGTGACCAAAAATGTGACGGTGGAAGATGGTAAGTACCGCAGTAGCTTTTTTTTATTTTCTTGATTTAATGGTGCACCAGTTTACTTGGTTATACTTGGTCATAACTACGTTATGGCCAAGATTATTTCGTGCGAATTGAGTGTGACTTCACCTGTTATTGCCAACCCAGCACGTTATTTTCGTACTTTGCTTGACGGTTCTCTAGAACCTCCTATACTGAAAAAAAAAAAAAAACGTTGAAATCACACCGGGCTAGCGTCGTGACGAGGATTCAAAGCCAAGGCGCTGATGAACCGCCTCGGTGGAACTTATAGCAAGGGTGTTCGGCTGCTGACCGGAAGGTCGTGGGTTCGATCCCCGTCACATCCGTCGCATTTCAGTGGAAGTGAAAATGCTAGAGGCCCGTGTCCTGTGCGATGTCAGTACGTGAAAAAACACCAGATCGTCTAAATTTTCAGAGCCCTTCACCAGGGTGTCTCTCATAATCATATCGCGTCTTGGGAACGCAAAACCCCCGATATTACTGTTTCAAGGCTCCGATGTCATTCCATCACAATTTCACCTTGTTCTCGTCATAATTATGTACACACAAGTGCAGAAAGCTTCACTCCTGAAGAAATCGAAACTGTTGGTAGTTAACTTCTCTGCTATTTTGAGCCTTTGTTTTACGGGTCATTTTAAAACACGATATATCTTGAAGTGTGTTCCGTTTTCGCGTACGAAACACCACTTTTCTACAGCTGACGGAAAAATTTCAGCACTCAGCCTGGCATCGTGAACCATGAGAAATGGCATTGCTTGTGGGAGTTCCAACCAGCAGGTGCACGTGGAAAATCTGTTAGCAGCTATGGGCAGCCAGAGCGATGAAATTGCGCTTTAATCATATTTTTCCTAGCAAGGAAGGAAGAAAAAAAAACCATAGAAAAAGCAGGGAGGTTAACAGGGCTCGTGCCCTGTTTGCTACCAAGTTGTATATAAAAATAATGCTTGTAATCAATAGTCGATGCGCGTAGCCATGCGAGCGAGTCAGTTTACATTCATATTCAAGATGAAAGGAGCGATACACACAAAAAAAGCCGGAATGCTGTTAAGAAAAGGCTGAGGAAGGAAGTGTTCGTCACTTGTTAATGCACTAATGGGGACTAGTTGTTACTGATTGAAAGCTTTCATAACAGTATTTGTTGAGGTTCAATGCCCCGAAAACACGGCATGATTACGAGAGACGCTGTAGTGGAAAGTCCGGGTAGTTTTCGTCACCTGGGGTCTTTTAATGGGCACGCTATTAAAGTACATGAAACTCGAGCATCCTTCGCCCGCATTGAGAATTCTGGCAGCGCTGCTGAGTGCTCCCATAATATCAGCGAAGGCGCACAAAGACTACGCAAAAAGGCACTTTTAGTTCGCCTGTCTCTCAGTGTAGTCTCTGTGTGTGTCCGCTGGTATACACTGCAGACACGTTCGTCATTATCTCGCTTCTACAGTCCCCCTTATTTCTTTTTCCTAATGATGTACTTCACTGTCTAATGCTGCTAATGTTCACCATGATGATGAGTCGATATGTTGAATCGAATTTGCCCCCACAGATAATTCGGTCTCGCTTTGTAGACCTGGGGTTGTCAGCCTCGGGACAACTAAATACCGTTTAAATATGCGGAGTGGCATCAAAACTCATATTGAGTATATACCGCACTGTACGAGAAGATCAAGTGAAAACACTAACCAGCTCTGCTTCGCGGGCACTGATGACTCAGCAAAGTTGGTGGCCGTCCCTTCTTCAGAATATCAACTTTCTGTGTCTTACCAGTCTCTCAAATAATTCGTCCCTATTACTACTATTGTTAGGAAGGAGGAGGAGGAGGAAAGATTAAGTGGAAGGACAGAGAGGTAAGACAACTCTTACACCGACTGCCTACCTTGTGCGTGGGAAAGGGGTGAGGGGAATAAAAGATGATAAAAAACAAATGTTGCAAAGAGAGAGAGAGAAAATAAAAAATAGCGAAAAACGAACAGCAAGATCAAAGAGAATAAGACACTAAAGTCTGTCTCTGAGGCCAGTTGTCTGCAAAAAGCGTAGCAAACCTTGCAAAGCCGTCTGGGCTCAGGATTTTTATGCAATATTTCTTAAGCTTCGAGGTAGTAGTACGGCTACCATCATTTACAACCACAAGGTATGACGTGACCGTAGTGCGACTATATGTCACGCGAGTTGTGGGGTCAAGTGTGCCCTCTTCCTGTTTAGTTGCAGGTGTATGTAGGGAGGTTTAGTCAATCTCCATGCAGTATACGCATTTATGATAATGACGCTTCTCTCATAGGCCGCACAGATTTCTGTGGTACATACTCGTTTGTTGAGCTGACTAGTTTGTTGGGCTGACTGAAAATGGGGCCAGCAGCTGCTGCCCCATTTTCAGTGGACCTGGGCTGAGAAATAAGATTTACTTAATTTTCATGGCACATACCTACTTATGATGTCGACCAGCGTTACCACGGGTCCTGGACTTAAAAGCCTCGACCAAAGAGAGCTTCGTTGTTAAAAGGGCATATTTCTGTCACACAGCATTAAGGTCTATCCTGTTTCATTGCATTCTCTTTCTTGAAAACTCTGTGCTCGCCACTCTCGTAATAATCAATGCTGTGTTTCGCTGATAACGCACATGCCTTGCACGCTATAGAAGTGCCTTGCGTAGGGCGGTAATAAAAAAAAAAGGCATGCAATATCATTTTGTCCGACAAAAAGTTGCAGTCCTTACTCGCCCCCCCCCCCTTTTTTTAAGAGTGTGAGCACTCTAAATAACAAAAAAGAAAGCACTCACTCTACAAAGAAAACGAATGCGAAATGCACAGACTGTTCAACGGTTAGGTCATCATGAGCCCCTCGTTTGATATACGAGGTTCCTACCTCGTATATCACACCTACCTCGTACCTCGTATATTCCTACCTCGTATATTGACAGTACTCCGTCCTGTCAATCTGTAGTGCATTTGAGTGATGCAATCACGTTTAACTTGTTGAATAGTGTGGTTTTTTGTCGTATCAACCTACGCTTTCTGTGGTTCTTGTAGGTGCCTGCGTGTATCAGCGCAACGTCATTCCGGACGGTGAAACCAAAGCGCTCAACAATCCGTGCATCCTTTCCACGTGCTACGCGGCCGAACGTAAGGTGAACTCGACTCTGTGAGTATGGCAGTCCGTTATATGATGAACCCGTACAACTTATGTGGAAACTCTGTGGTCCGCCTTGTTAATACGAGGAAACCCCGTGAGGGAAGGCTTTTCAGAATTAGCACTGTAAACTATTCTTCGAAAAGTGACAAACTATATTTTGTCTAATGCATTCCAAATCACTAAACGGGGTCATGTAATATAATAATATAATAAATCACAGAAAACACACGAGCGCAATTGGAACTGATTTTTTTTTCCTGCATGAAGCACACGTATACCCTCACACAGATAAATGAAAAAAAAAACTGAAAGTATTTTATACGCCCTTGAATATACTTTTGGCTTTTGTCAATGCCCCCTATTATTTCTCCTTAATTTCTTGTCGCTATTTCATAATGGCAAATTGTTAACAACTAGCCCAATTGTCAGTCCTATTAGCTTTCTTGACAATTTATTAATCATAAAGGTAACCGTTATCAGATATGATTACTAACGAAAACAAATCTACCTATTGTTTCGTGTTGCTCTTCATGCCAGCATGTGTTTCGGTCTTTTTTTCGATATGTTGCCTGCTTTAATGACACCAAGGACCGTCAGGCCACGAACCGGTTGGTGCACCTTTTTGTCATATGGGCCCTTAAGAAAGATTTCGAATTCGCGTCTAAACAAAGCAACTAACAAGCGAACTTTCAGTCATATGCTACTTCAACCTTATCTCAAAGAAGCCAATCATTACGTTGTGTAGTTTTGACCACCTGTATATTTTTACGAGCACAGAAAACTTCTACAAATGTGGAAAAGTCCAAGACGGAATTCTAAACCTTAGCAGAAAGGCTAAGGCGGCTAACTGTCGTTAAAGCTTATCTTAGAGCAACGAGTTGGTGAGACGATGTCACAGACAGGCCAACGTTGCAACATTTATTGTCGACATTGCCAACAAACTCGGCGACTGCATAACCAAACATCCACCATTCCTACTCTTATACATTTTACAAAAATATATACTAATTACAAATATCAGGTTGAACTAACGACTCAGTAAAGACCACCTACTTTGAAAAAAATGGCCATCAAAAACCTCAAGAACGCAGTTCTAATTTTTTAATATCTCATAATTAAGGCTGCGTAATCTCTCTCATTGACAAGACAGCGATAATTCTCAGCTAACGGGTGCCATAACATTAGCGACACATATCGATATTGGTACTGTCTGCACTCATTAATTAAAAAAAACGGAATTTTTTGAAGACGAAAGTAAAATGATCACGTGGTAATATCTATACAGGATGCCAATAATATTATCGCACCGTAATAAAATAATTATAGGCTCTAATCTTTGACTAGATGTCTATTAGCGACACTCGAAGGACAGTGTACGTGTGTTCTGGTGTATTCCTTGGGTCAAAGCTCTGTTTCGTCGAGCTGCCGAAGCCGATCTCAGAGGCTAAGCAGAAAGAGGTACTTGGTTGAGATCTGCCCCACCTGGTTTCGCAACAATTCTATCTGCTCTATAATAAGCAGTTTGGTGTTTCACTGAACTCGCTCAATTAATTTTTTTAATTATTTTGACAATTACCTGTCCCCTACTGGCTCTTACGCTCCGATATATGTATCCAGTATCACTCTTAACTTCAACAAGAGTTGTTGGTTTTAAGAAATCTTATATCATTATTTGTCTTTTTTTAATATTCGGGAAATTGAAAGTGACCGCTTGACCGGAAGCCCTTGGGAGAGAAGCAAAACGGCCACTTGGTTCTCGTGCCATTATTCGTTGCGACAAGAACTCGCTTCACTATTATTTCCATAAAGCAAATAATACCATGGTAGCGTGAAGAACTTGGGTTAAGTTGACCGTGTGATCGTTTCCCGGTTTCGCTACATGTGATTTATATCTTCAAAAGTAATGCCTGATAATTCCATCAACGCCGCAACATGTTTAAGATTGGTTTTCATTGAAAGACAACGGAATCTCCATTCTAAGCTAGCACTCAGAACGAACGAATTTTCTCTATTCCTTGAACTTTTCACTCATATACTTGTAAGAATTAGGGAAGAAAGGTGTAAGGATGAATAAAAAATAAAGTAAAAGCTGTCCTTGTTTTCAGGCTGTACGTGCTGTGAAATAATGCCAACTACATGCGTCCGCACTTCTTTGAAAGTAAAAAGTGAAATTTCCAGCACATGTTCTGAGCTTTATGTACCACGAATGCCGTGAATGCCTGCGCGCGTTTAAACTTGTTTTGGATTGAGAAAAAAAAAGTAGATGAAGATTTTGGCTTGAATATGAAATAAAGTTGGGCCAATTTTGAAGTATTTAATCGAGTTTTTGTACTTTACTTTGTCAAAATACGGCGAGAATGATTTCAGATAGGATATATTTTTTTTATTAATTGCTGGCCATTGCTGTGTACACGTTATGAATTTTTCACAAGACCATTCCCCTGCGCTTCTTGGGGATTGCAAAGTGAAATTTATGGCAAAATTTTTGTGTACACGACCGAGTTTGCTTACAATGAATGACTGGCCGTTTACGCCCTCATTGTCTCGTAGAACAAAACGTTAAATTATACGGAGTACATGAAGCGGTTAGCTGGGATAGTCGGTACATTTGCAAAGCATTGTTTAAATATTCTGCCACACAAGTCTTCTTTTTAACGGGATGGCTTTGGGCAGGTGTAAGTACTGATAAGATACTTTGTAGTTATAATAAAGGGAATTCTCCCAACGGCACACCTATTGATATTCACACTAACACGACGTCAGACTGCAACGTCGATTCTATTGACATCACCCGCACGTATGGCTAGCTTTGTTCACGTCCCGTTCCGAAGCACGCAAAATCGCCACTTGTGCCTGACCAACAGCCACGCAGTAAAGCGGGCTTAGAAACGTCATGATGTCCTGTGCGAGCACGTGAAGAGAAGGTCGTACCGTGTTGTGTCATCAGAGTATGGAGTGAAGCGAAAGTAACTTTTAAATGTATGTTGTAATAAATTTTTTTCTGGGTGCACTCGTGCTTACCAGCAGACTCTGAGCTTCTTAGTGCCTCAATGACGATGAAAAGAAAACTACAACGGAAAATTTTGTCAGTACCCCTTTAAGAGCAACAAGAAATATCATAAAAACATAGAAAAACAAAGGAACACTACGAACGGTAGCATTAGCATTCTTAGTGTTCTAGCGTTGATACTATTATTTTGTCTCTATTTGTGTCCATGTTCCTTGCCATTTCTCTGAGGTGCTAGAAGTGCATATATCGCTGTGGCATATTACATCAAATGTTTCTTTCTTTGTTTCTTTGTTTCTTTCTTTCTTTCTTTCTTTTTTATTTGTTTCTTTCTGTGCCAGTACTGAAAATGGAGCGAAGGCAAAAGGCTGAAAGCCTGACAAAGGGCATTTGCTCCAAATACAGTGAGGCAGACAGGCTGACATAGGAATTTTGCAGGATACAGAAAAAATACAAAAATATACAAAAACACATAAGGTATATGCGCAAATACTGTAAGACATACAACAGTAATAAGTGTTATTTATAGTAAACATAAATATACCTAACCATTCTAATGTTTTGAATACCAATAGATATAAGTCGCGATTTCTCAACGCTATTGCAAGAGATATACAAAAACAACAAAATACACAGGGAAGCATAGGAAAAAAACACACACGTAAAAAGCATCAGATACTACTTAGGCAAAGAGGACACATGGAACGACAGTCAAGAAAGTTCAATGTTGTTCTCGATCAGTACCATCCTGATCGTATGCTTCGAAACTGTACAATTTATATGTAGGAGGCTGTCGATTTTGTTTAAAAACGTGGGTATCTGAAAAGATGAGTGTTGTCGTCCGTAGATTGTTCGAGTTTTCGGAGTCCTTCTAGCGTAAGTACGAAAATCGTACAGAGAACCACGAGGATCCAGTGAATGACAGAGTCTATTGCGTTTTATGTACTGAAATAACTTAAAGTAGTAAATCTGGCTTGCTTCGAGCATGCGAGATTTCGAAAATAGCGGTTCTGTCCGCAAGTCACGTATAGGGCCACGAAAATCTTCAAAGATTCTCAGAACCCTCAGAACCCTTTATTAGCAGAAGCCATCATGCTCATGAAATTATTAAAAAAAAATAACAGAAGACATCTATGAAGTTTTGCGCAGAGCCTATCCACATTAGCTAGATTATCAAAAACTGTGTTTTTCATGTGGTCTCAAATTCTGAGGCAGTGGCCCTTTGCGAACTTTGTACGGACAGACGCGTCGTGCATATATTGTATCCGCTTGCTGAATAAAGTGCAGTATTTAGAACACAGCGTAATTTTGCTTGTTTCCAGCTGCCCGAACATCGGAGTTGATGAGGGCTGCCACGTGGAGTGGACCCCCGACGGCGTATACCCGAACTGCTGCCCAAAGCACGTGTGCCCTGCGGCTCATGCTACATCGTAAGGTCAACACGTCCTTATGAAAAAAAAAGAAGGACGGGATGATACATCCTTCTTTGTGTACTATGGAGTGAAAGAACAAAGTTGGAAGAAGTGTACAACTGCGAGAAATGGTAACAAAATGCAATACCATGTACACTTCAGTTTCACGCTAAAAGCAATCCAGAATAAACAGCAATGCCAGTGTTGTATTTTTTGTTGTGTTTTTATACTGTTATAGTGCATATTCTTGGGCACGTCGCTACTTGTTATTCACTTTTATAGTGTGCAATAAAAACGAGGACGGAAAACACACTTGATCTTAACTAAAACGTGCCTAGATGTTGAGCCTTCTCAAGGCAACCTGTAGCACAAAAGCACATGTCAAGCACTATATGTCCCAACAAAGTACCCGTATTAAAATGTCATCCTACCACCGGTGAAATCGAGATTTTTCGGAGTTATCTTCGAGGCCTATCTTTTACTCCGGCAATTTTCTAAATCCTCCTTCAATTGCCTAAGACGTCCGGAAGGCGAAGTAAATTTAGATTTTATACACGCTTTAAGTAATTCACTTCACATGGGGAAACTCTCAGATAATTTAAGGTTACTCACCTGTGCGATAACCGACGCTTCGCCCTCTCGCCATGATTCACTTCTCGGAGATGCGTGCATTTTTTTTATTGCAAAATCGCATGCATTCTCAGTAGTAAGGCACGTTTACAATATCACGGGACAGCCCGTATTCCAAGAAGTCATCAGAAATGTTAAGCTTCATATTTTAGACGGAAGAGCAGGACGTACATTGTAAGTATTATTGCAATGTTTCATTGCAACACTCGGCTCTTCGGCGTCAGAGTTGTCCTGCGCTTCAACGATATGTCACTGCCGCCAACAACGTTATCGTTTCGGTTCGTTTGAGCAGAGGTCCGGTTGTATGATGTCGAATACTGAGCGTGGAGCTTTCGGGCGTGTATGTATTGTTATGTAACATCTATTCGCATAAAAAGCAGAGCTCGCGTATACATAATAGTGTTTGACACATAAGAGTTTGAAGCACTTGTGAAGACTTGGTTTTTACTAATATTTGCGGGCAGACCAGTTGGGGATGAGTAATTCATAACTAAACCACACAAACGTCACAACGAGCGAGCCGCCTGCACAGTGCCTTGACAAGAGCCTTGGAAATCGAGATCTGCTCGGCGCAGGTCAGCAGGATACTCTGGCTCAGGTACATGCCAAAACGATCATTGAGGGAGAGTAAAGTGAAACAAAGAGTGTGTTTAAAATAATATACTATGTTTTGAGAACTTCATTACATGTGTGGTATGTAAGCACATGCCAGGCTCATCATGCGCTCGTGGCCATTTCGCTGGCTTCACATATACCAAATTTCGGTATTGCATGATGCGAACGGACGACGAATGTAAATGACACGTCCAAACGCGATGATTGTCACATGCGTGTCATGTAAAAGATAACTACATGATATACACTCATAGCGCGCTCATGGCCATTTAGCTAGCTTAACATATACCGAATTTTGTATTACGTGACGTGAATGAATGCCGAAGGCATATGACTGGTGCCAACATATACCCTCTACTTCAGCCGTCACTGGTATGGTGCGCCCCTGTTGCCAGTGGCACGTGTGACCAGACGAGCCCAAATGCATTCATGGCTGTCTCCTCCCGCGTCGTTAATTCGGCTGGGCCCGCCAGAACTTGCGCGCTTTCTGGCATCTCGTGAACTTGTCTGCTCACAAGGTGCCTTATGCATTCGCCTGCTACGACTGCAAGGCGAAGGCCATATTTAAGGCGAGAACCTTTAACGTCTAGTATTCGCGATGACCGGTGTCTGTGCGGCCCCATGGACCGGGGTTCCAGCTGTGGTGTCTCGCCCTCACGTGGGAGAAATATGGTGTCGGCAAGATGCACGTGCAAAGGGCGAGAATATGAACGCACGTAAATCGGGGACAGATTAGCCTCGTGTACCGCTTTGATTCGTGGTAAAGAATTGGAAAAAAAATGCGCACACATTATGTTTGTATGTCATTCCACTGGGAGCGGGGAGTGTAAAAAATAGACAGGGTATTGTCAGTCGAATGGTTACAGGCTTTCGCCCGGAACGCACTTAGCAATTTTCAGTTTTTTTATAAGTTTTAACCAAGCACCACACTTCTATATACAGTTTATAATGTTTCTATTGTATAGTTTGTCTTATGGCAAACTTGTGTAAATATTTATAAAACTATTCAACGCTCGGCCTATACCCCTACAGTGGGTGTGGACCATAGCTGGAGGCGAACAAAAACAACACTCGTGCTTTGACTGCTCGAAGCTCACCAATCGAGTGAGACGGAAGACGCCATTTTTCTCGATGGAGGATGGACATAATCCCGATGAGACCATGGGCCGCAGCGGTCTGAGTACGGATGAGAAGAGCATGGGAGTCCGTGCCGTGGCATCTGTTGTTGGCGACACCACTGATAGCTCGGCAGCGGAGGACACATCAAGTTATCAACGCTGGAGAACGGCAAGCACAATCTCTTAAGAGCCTACCACTACAACGGACTTCGATTCGTTTGACAGGCAGTCGTTAGCTGAGTATTTTAAGCATCTCGCAACTGCACAGGCAAGTTTCATTAGCATGAGTGGTAGGAACAACAGATTTTGTCGACTTGACAAACAAGGCTTTTTTTTCTCGAGAAACACAAGGTTGTCACTAAACTGGGAAGGTATCCAAGCGCACTCGATTCTTGCTCGAGAGAAAGAAACACTCCAAGACAAAATTACCCGAAAGAGGAGTGACGGAGCTCTATGGGAGCACGCGATGATCCCCAAAAAAATTGTGCTAATATTACTGAGCATCGAAAACCTTACACAGACTCCTTCACTTATTATGTAGACCAAATTTGGCATGGAAACAAGCAGCGCTACTTTTAGGCACAAACTAAAAAACGCGCCAACTCAGATCAAACTTCTTGCATATAATACATTTATTCGACCCCGTCTAGAGTACGCATGCGTAGCCTGGGACCCGTATTTTAAAAAGGATGTTTATAAACTTGAAATGGTCCAGAGGAGAGCGGTAAGATTCATCTATAATGCCTATCACAATCTTGATTCACCTTCATCACTTATGGCAACTAACAACATTCCGCTCTTGAAACAGCGTAGAACTATCGCCAGACTCAAGTTTCTTTTCCTGCTTCGTAATCGTAAGTTTAATATCGATCCCAGTAAATACATCTCTCCCTCTTCTTCCAGGAAAACCACGCACGCTCACAATCATGATCTGACACCTTACTTTGCATGTACTAACTTTTTCAAACATTCCTTCTTTCCGAGAACCTTTAGCGAATGGAATGCACTGCCTTCAAATGTTTTTCCTGAACGTGGCATTCCCGACTTCGAAAACTACATGCATCTTTTGTGTAATCAACACTGTTGATATTTCAATGCTAGAATACCTCATCTTATTATTTCAACTGTGTAGCTTTACTTTTTGTGCTTGAAACTGTTTCTAGAAGTTTGTTCGCTTTTTTTCTAGATATGTATAACTAAGCATCCTATTTAGTATGACTTGTTTTTCAGTAGCTTTGTGTATTCTAACTTGCTGTATAACTTGTTCGCTTTTTTCGCTATGCTCCCTTTTTGTGCCCCTCCTGCTTGGTCTACGGACTGCAGTATGTAATAAATAAATAAATAAATAAATAAAATGAATTTTTTTCAGACAACCTTCAGACAACATTCTGGAAAATTCAGAAGTCACCCATGTGACCAAAAAGTTTTTTATCTCGAAAATATTCGACCGATTTACTGTTTCCGAAGCAGTAAATCAGCACAATTTTTTTCATGCATTTGTGATGGTCGCAAAATGGCTGGAACGTTTCGCTGGAATGACTCTTTATGAGTATTTTTGGGGGAAAAAGAATGAATCATTATTAAACAGTAAATATGCCGGAATACGCCCACAAATAAACTCATAAACAATGGTAGCAATCACACCCTACAATTAACACACTTTGTTCTTGTTATTTGAAACCTCGAAATCGAATATAAACACCAACACACGGAGTTCCTTTAAATGTTACGGCTTCTTTACCCCTTCAAGTTAACAGTTCAACTCAATTGTAATCTATATGTAGAAAATTCCTGTGAAGGAACACAAGCATGTCAACTTCCCTGTCGTTTGGCCGGCACGTTTTTTCTGCTCCACCATGTTCCACGCACTGGGAAATCAGAGTTTATGCTTCAATGCATTCTTGTGGTCGGTTTCGTACTATCGATAGTGCTATCGACTTTACTACCAATGGCGTTATCTATATATATATTATTTTTAAACACCGATATTTCGATAGTGTCTAAACTATCGATAGTATTGATAGTGTGATCAGAAGTTCTGTGTCACTAAAGAAAACGTGCGTGCTTAGAAGAAAGAAAGAAAAAAAGTGGCTTCTTGCAGTGTGCTGTCTGTCTCTGACAAACTTTTCGCTGTCTAAGAAAGTCCAGCCCTTTCCTCACTGAATCAAGATTCTTTACGTTTTTGAGCTTTAATCGCGCTGTCTTCTTCTAAAACGTTTCCAGAGCAAAGTACCTGCGGAGCCGAGAATGCTCGCCAACTGTCCGCTCATTCGAAACTACTTCTCGAACCACACATCCGGGACATATGGGAAGAGCTTGCCATAGATATAGGGCGTAGAAAAACCTGGAAATGGATCGTTTTGACTCCTTCACGTCACTGGATGCTTACGCCGAAGACGTCCATCATTACCCAGCGGAGGTGAGGTGATGTCAGTGTAAGCTCGATATATTTTCAACATTCTCCTTATTTTGCATGTGTACATATACACGCACACATAAAAATGCCCTCCCTAACACACACAATGTATGCTTGAGCACCTCCTCCTTGCCTGCCCCCCCCCCCCCCTAAAAAAAAAATCCGGCTGAGCCATTGAGCCACGCCCTCGATAACGACGATGTATAAGGCACAACATTAAACTATCAGAACAAATAAACAATTGTGAAAACCAACATCGTATAAAATTGTTTTTTCCAGCGGGTAATTATTCATCGTAGTATAATCTTAAAGTGTGTTTAAAACAACAACGAAATGTAAGTGACCAGGTATTCAAGTGCGTACTTCCAACTGAAGGAATGTGCAGTCCTCTGAGGTAAACAGTTACCTGAGGATGCAGCACAATTTACTGGTATAAATTTCTATAAAAGCCTCGCACACTTGCCTACAGATTAACGGAAGGGGCCTTATCACTTGAGTAGTCGTAACTACCCCGTTCGTGATAACGCTGACAAGCTCACCATCAAAAAATATATTAATGAATATCCCTGCTGCTATGTTTACTTAGAGTAGGTAGCGTCACAAGCCGTTTTGTAAAAGAGTCTGTCATTATCTTATCTTTTTAGGATCAACGAATCCACGTGAAGCAGCATAGGGATGACGCCCTCAGGCTGAGAGAAAACCATGAGCATTGGTCTCGGCTTGCCCTGGATGCCTTTAAAGAGCTGGCCATAAATTCACCCGGCTCCGCAGTCGCTATCTTGGACGAATCCGGGTTTCGAGCCGTCTTCAATGACTTCGTTGTTCACACACGGTATTTCCAGATAAATGCATCAATCAGCGAATGATGACTGCCTTATCACAAGTCTCGTGAATTGAAACTTGCAATTCTGTCGAAAGAAACAATTAGGTACACGGAGTTCCTTTTGAAATGTTGTTGCGGCAGGAAGAAGAAAGTGCATATACATCTAGAGTTATCTCTCTTTCGTAATGATATCGCATGAACATTTATTTTAAACCTGTGTTTCTCATCATTTCCTTCTCTGCAGTACTCAATCTCATAACTTCCTTACACCCCCCCCCCCTTGCGCCCCTTGTTCAATAAATCCGGTTTTGTACAACCCCCTCGACAGATTACCTTTGGGCGCACAATAATGTCCTCTGGATGTCACGAGGTGACATCAGTACATGGTGTAATGGGTGACGTCATCGATTGCGTGCTTAACTTAATCACTCGATCGCGTGACTTTTGGTAGAAATCGCGGTCACAATGGCGCCGGATTTTTAGGGGCGAAGTTCCTTATGGCATGGCTCGTGCGTCCCACATTGTCGTTGTGCGTAACCCCCTCTCGTTAGTTCTGGAACCAGCCATAGAGGGCGGTACTGACGTCACACGTACGGAAGGAGAGAGACGATCACGCGACTATCATCGCGTGTTCTTCGATGGCACCGTACGCCAGGGGGCGCTCTATGGTACAATAAAAGCACCGCTATTGGCGCGAGCTCATTCAGAGGCCCGGCGGTGGAAGATGGACAAGGCAAGGAAGCATCGACGGACGCTTCGCCCCACTCATCATCATCCATTCCGTGGATATGCTGTGACTTTTTTTTTACATTTTAGTTTATGACGCTCTCATATAAATAATATTCGCCTCTCATGTTCTATGCCGTTCTTCCTCGCTTGACCTTGGGTTTCACCTCAAGCGCAGCTCACGAAGAACCTAATGGAATCGGCTGAAATCAAGGTCTTCGTGGCGGGCCACGCCTCCTCGTCAATCCACGACATCGACAAGCTGGACCCCATCATGCTCGCTGGCTACGGCGAGCGTCGGGGGGACACCAAGCACACGTCGCTGTGGCGCGTGTGCGTCGAGTCTCCCTTATCGCTCAACACGCACCACCAGCAGAACAAGCTGTGGCACCTCGAAGACTCTGACGATAAGTGCGTTCGCAGTGTTGATAGCGTAACCTGTTAATCTTCTTTAAACTGGGCCGAAACTATTAGCACTCCGTAGCCTAGCTATGATTAGGAAGACAGATTGCCGTGCATCACTTTGCCGAAACTTCAACTCCACTCAACCCTTGATGTTGTTCAAAGGAGGGAGCCGTACTGAGAACCGACTATAAGCTTCCTGTCATTCCAATCGTCTCTCCATCCCACTTCTTCAATCGAAGGGTGCCGCAGGAATTAACAAAAGTGGCCTACGATCGCGGGCAAACTACTATTCGTTGAAGGGTACCTGATGGGCCCCACAACAATTTTTGAACAAGGTTTGAAATCGCTTGGTATATAGTCAAATAAGGCTCCCAAGGACACGTGAGCCACACTTCCTAGCGCAGCGCGTGGCCTCGAAATCACAATTCTTAAAATTGCCTTGCAATCACTCTCTCTTCTTTTTACAAATGATTGCAATATACCCCACTTATTCCGCCTTATACCCAAGGTATGCGTATATTAGCCTACTCGCGCACCGCGAGCTGCATATTTATTTACTGCGACCGCCGCGGGATGGCACCACGAGCAGCGCACATGCTCGGGCTTACACTTGAAGTAATCCGCACGTTCGAAGAAAAGAAAAAAAAGAAAGGAAAGTGTTTGAGGTCATAATACGCACTGACGAATGAACGCTCTTTTCTGTCCCTTTTAATCTCCCTCCCTGCGTCGATTTTAGAGCACTCATATGAACGAAAAAGGAGAGAGAAAGCGCCTGAAGCATGTGACTAATCCTTGCAGATCCTCTGGTACTGGGTGGATTATACAATTTCTAGCGGCATGTCACTTGAGTGTAGCGTCATGCGCTTGCGTTGAGACTATTCCGTTACAACTGAGGGAAGCGTTGCAGGGCCTCTTTAAGCAAAGCTGGGGTTTCGCATCCCGAAACCAGGATACCATTATGGAAGACGTCGTAGTGGAGGGCTCTGGAAACTTGCGCCATCTGGTGTTCATTTAAAAGAAATTAAATCGCAAAATATGCGTCCCTCTATCCTTTGTCCTCCATCGAAATGCGATCGACCGTCGCGGCCGGGATCGAATCCGTGACCTTTGGCAGAGAAGCCGGGCACTTTGCACTTATCCACCGGGGCGGACTTCAAGCAAAAGTTGCCAGTCTATTTAAGTTAGTTTGTGCACGCTGGTACTCTATTTCGACATATACGGCGCCGATGCGCTGAGACCAACGAGCATACGACCTCCAGTCCACGCGGCGCTTGCCTTCGTCTGTTTTCACGATGTCCTTGTCTTTTCTTGTACGCCATAGGTACTGGAGCAACCACTGTAGCGCACTGCATGATGTGAGTTTGACGCAATCACGCTAGTGAAGCCTTTGAAATATCGACGATTGGCCGTAACACGTGAATAGGTTCCTGCGGTAATGGAAAGATCATGAATGACGGTGTCAGACTCAAGCACCCTTTTCGCGATCTGACTGGCATAAGTATTTCCGAATCGCGTTTAAAAGTCACGCGGGAAATAACAGTCAGAGCCACGGCAGACCAACACAAATTGAGTGTATAACGAAACAAATTAAATGAACTAATAATAATTGAAACGGTATTATTTATGGTCATTTGTTTATAAGGAGAATCATCATCACCGTCGTAATCAATGCAACTTCGCTGTTGTAAGCAATGCAACTTCGCAGCGTGTAAGAAGCTTACCGTAACTGTTTTTATTGTTTTCTTTTTGTGTCTCCCATCGGTGTAAAGGGATATCGAGTGCTGCATGAAGGCTCTACCGGAGCTTCTCTGCGACAAGGCGACCCGTAAATTGCAGAAGAAGCTCGACGGCGTCGAGTCGCCCGCCATGTGGGACGTGGACAAGCGTTTTTACTTGGGAATGCCCCAGGTGTGGTTAGATCAGGTAACACGAATGGCGAAGCAGCTCGCCGAAGGAAGGCCATTCGGAAAGCCGAAGCTCACAGCCACGTGAGGTTTCCGCGAATCCGAGTTTAATTTTTTTTTTTCAAACGAATGAAACACCAACACGGGCCTGACAGATTGGCTGACTGACCAAAATGTCAGCAAACGTAGCTTGAAGACAAGCATTTTTCATGTGTAATATATTGGTGAACTCTGAAGGGAAATCGATACGAGCTTTCGAGAAACGTTTTGATGTTTATCGCCAGAATGGCTGTAATCTAGAGGCCTATGTGAAGTTTCCTTAAATCCGACTTTATTTGTTTATTCAAATGAATGAAGCACCAACACGGGCCTGACATTCTGGCTGACTGACCAAAATGTCAGCAAACGTCATTTGAAGGCAAGTATTTTTCACGTGTTATAGATTGAAAAACTCTGAAGGGAATTTGATACGAGGTTTCAAGAAACCTGTTGATGTTTATCTCCAGAATAGCTGTAATCTGGAGGCCTATAGAGTTTTCGTTCCATAGTTATGTTTTGCAGCATGGTAGCCGCATGGCTTGCCTTGAGAAAAGAATGATTCAGTCCGGGCCATGTGTTTGAGACACCCATAGGAAGTCTTATCTTCCAGCTTTCGCTTTCGCGTAACTTGGCAAAACGCCGGGCCTTCGCGTTCGACGCAGGCCCGGCGTTTACGGAAGTTAAGCGCTCGTATTTCATGATCACCAACTCAACCAAGCAATCAGCCATTTTGATCACTTAAGGTGTTCGTGATCTTGTGAGCTCTTTTAAAAGTCAATCATGGCGTGTTCGCACAATACATTGCCAGAATAACTCGAGCTCTTATCCCTTGGAGTACCAAACATGAACTCTGATTTTTTTTTTCGGTTTTGAGCAGATTTCTGAGTATATATAAAGAGGTCACTGTTGATTTCTTCTCCGCCACTACGTGTCTTTTAAGTTGTTTAGTCCTGCAGCCTTTGTGGTGTCCTTACCCCTCCCTTCTGTCCGCGTCTGCACTGCCCGTCTTCTTAACATAATCCGTCTAGACGCCGCCACCGGACAACGCCTCGAGGTTCACAGTCGGGCCTCACGAAATCTCGAAAATTTTTCTGCTGGTGATCATAGAAGGCTTCCAGTCAAAGGGGTTGTGAAACGCTCGCTCCAAAGCGACAATGCGAAGCCACCGGCTTCCACACGCACTAACTAGGTGACGTCATCATAAGTAATGGTTTGCCCATTGAGGAACGCGGAACTTTTCAGTACTTGCGAGTGCGTGCAACCGGGACCCCCACAGTCAGCGTCTTTGCCATACGCCATCAACACTACCTTGAAATCTGACGTCATATTAAGCGGCCTTTTTGTTGGGACGCGGACCGCGTATGGCAGAAGCCGATGAGCGCCTCTTCCGCGCGCTCGATATGCCATATATAGTTCCGCGTTCCTCGATAGGCAAAGCGCCTGTGCAGATGCACTCAGGCTGATCATATAGTTAGCGCATGTGGCTGCCGATGGTGTCGCATTGTCGTTGTAAAGCGGCCATTTCACGACCCCTTTTAAACATAACTGCGAAAATGGAACAGTGCATAATTTATTTCTCGAAGAAAATATGTTCACGTTGTTTCAAGGACAACCTCTAGAGTGTTTGTCGCTTCCGCCGTGATTCGAGCTCGAAGGCGTGCGGCGCAGGGGCGCTGGTGCGCCCGAAGTGGACGTCTCTGTCGGCGCCTTCTTCCTCGCCCTGGGGCGACGACGGTGGAGGGCCGTGCGCGATCCACGCGAAGTCGGCGTCACTCATCATCTCCGGTTTGAGCGTGTCCGCCTTCAGGGGAGGAACGTAGCGGCGTGCCAGTCGCCTGCGCAGGGCCTCGACCAGGGGCTTGGGAAGCGAGATCTGCTCCGCGTAGGTCAACAGGTCGCGCCTGCTCAGGTACCTGCGAGCGCGCAGGTCAGAGCGCGTGATGAAACCAGAACACTGTATGTAGCGACTTTAGAGATGCTGACTATCTATATGGAACAAAGCATAGACTTCTGTATGAACTGTTTTACGGTTGGCTCCGCCATGGTGGTCTAGTGGCTAAGGTACTCGGCTGCTGACCTGTAGGTCGCGGGTTCGAATCCCGGCTGTGGTGGCTGCATTTCCAATGGAGGCGGAAATGTTGTAGGCCCGTGTACTCAGATTTGGGTGCATGTTAAAGAACCCCACGTGGTCAAAATCTCCGGAGCCCTCCACTACGGCGTCTCTCATAATCATATGGTAATTTTGGGACGTTAAACCCCACAAATCAATGTTTTACGGTTGGATTTTGGGAAGAAAAAAAAGATGGAAAGAAAAATGGTAGGTGTAACCTTAAGAGACAAGAAGAGAGCAGAGTGGATTAGAGAACAAACGGGGGTTAAGGATATCATAGCTGAAATCAAGAAGAAGAAATGGACATGGGCCGGGCATGTAGCGCGTAGACAGGATAACTGCTGGTCGTTAAGGGTAACTAACTGGGTTCCCGGAGAAGGAAAGCGGGTTAGGGGGAGACAGAAGGTTAGGTGGGCAGATGATATTAAGAAGTTTGCGGGTATAAATTGGCAGCAGCAAGCACAGGACCGGGTTAACTGGCGGAACATAGGAGAGGCCCTTGTCCTGCAGTGGACGTAGTCAGGCTGATGATGATGATGACGATGTCACTTTGTATTTTTTATGAATAATTTAAGGCTATGGGTATACGGTGGATGTAGGCGCATATGAAAATTGTTAGATTCGTGCATTCGACTTATTCCTGACATGATCAATTCACGTCGCGATGAACGAAAATAAGAAAACATTCATTAACACCCCAACGTGGTGACACCCACATGTATTTCGTAAAATCGTCTATAGACTGGAGACTATGGAGTTGTGTACAAAAGGTAAAAAAAGAGAGATAAAAACAAACGCCAATAGCTAGCCTTCGCCATTGACGTGTGGCCCAGTCAGCCTAGTTGCGCATAGACTTTGGCTACTCATTTATGAAAAAGTGAGAATCGTGCAAACTGATTCTTTTGCGAGTTTTAAGTACTTAATAAAAAAATAAAACTGCAAAGATAACGCCGGAACTATAGCGGTATCCACACCCATCAACGCCATAAATCGTGGGTGTAAAGTGGCCAATCTACACAATTTTTATAGTAGTAGTAGTAGTAGTAGTAGTAGTAGTAGTAGTAGTAGTAGTAGTAGTAGTAGTAGTAGTAGTAGTAGTAGTAGCACAGCAGCAGCAATAGTAATAGTATTAGAAGTAGTAGAAACAATAATGCCAATAATAGTATCAATAATGCTATTAATATATATATTCTTACTGTTGTAGTTCTCATTATTTAGAACCTCATCCGCATATTTTGAGATAGTGAATTGGTCGTATATGTTCGCGCTATGGTTAGGGTGGGGGTAAAACATTTATTACAAATAGAGGAGGTATGCAGGGACCAGCTCATAAGCGGACAGCACTCGCAACTAGTAGGTGGTGATCCCTAGTGTAGACCTCATTGGCGTCGGCTGTTGCCCGGGTTCATTTTAAGTCTAAAATCATGAATTATCAATCACCCATCGACCGCCTTGCTAATCCGGCTGGATATGCCTGTGTATATTCCGTTCTTTAGGATACGCCACTTGCCATACGCTCCTGCTATAAGCGATGAATTGATGCTGCATTTCCGCTAAGTTGAGAACCGCGTTCTACGACGCACGTAACGTAGACAGATAGACTCGGACCACTCGAAGTTTACTCGCCCTTGTTTGGGTGAAAGGCATTTGCGAGGGAGTGGGAGGTCTGGATTGCGAGCATGAATCGGGAGTCAAGTTGCTCCTCTGCTTGATCAGGCCCGACGAGGCGCAGAGGCAAGTAGGGCCCTAAACTAAGGGACCCGCCCAACTTCTCCGGACTACTCTAAAAAGGAGTTTCTACTGAACTCGTTCCAAAAGCGTCTGACCTGTAGTGAAGTGAATAGATGGCCTCGAAGGCGCAGAACCTGTGCGCCATGCTGTCCCGCATCAGGTCTCGAATCGTTATCGCCACCAGCCGGTCCAGCACGGACAGCAGGATATCTTCGGAGACGAGGACGAACGCGATGAGCTGCATGTAAATCTCGACCGCCTGGCGGTCCTCGCAGTGCTCCAGAATGTTCGAGAGTGCCGCCGAGGAAAGTTCTGGTTCAGCCCGAAGCATGTCCTGCATAGGCGTGCGTTGCCCAAATAAAGTGGGCTATGCTACGTTGATTTTTGTGGTAAAAGCAGCACAAAAAAAAAGATGGCAACGTGAGAAGAAATGCCCAGGACATGACCTGAACCCAGCAGTCTATATGCATATAGACGAATGTGAACATTCGACAGAATTCTGTCTGGTTGGGTATGAAACAGGGAGATGATTTAGACTCCATAGAGAGAGAGAGGGGGGGGGGGTCATTATCCGCCCCGCAAGTGCTTTGAAGACGCCGCTGCTACTCCCCGCAGTCGCCCCTTAGGAAGGAACCAAGTCGGTCTCGAAACGTCGGGTTCAAAACTTTTGGTTGGAGTCTAACCCTCGTATTCACAAACGCTCCTCGACTCGACTATCGCCTTTTACTTGACAGAGTTGAGCACTGCGCCACTGCTCGGCTGAAAGTGACGCTGCGCTACTCAAGAATCGCGGCAGATTATCGCTGATATGCAGTGACTTTCCCTGCCTAGAGACGGCGCTCCAATCGGCCTTCTTGAGCGAAGGTGAAACGCTGAGTGGAGGGACGTTCTAGAATACGGGGGTAAATCATCTCCCACATATAGACTGTTTTACAGATGGGTCTCAGTGCCGCCGTTTGGGCTTTTTTAACCCTTGTGTTTCGCATCTTTAACAGCTGCACGCACACGGTTGCGCTGGACGCTTATGTATTAAAACGGCTGGCTTGGTGTGTACCGTGTTCCATGACCTTAATTATTCATTACGACGGAAATGTAGCGCGAAAAATACACGGACCAGAAAGTGTACACCACAAGCGCTTTAATTATTCACGTCGCAAATATACAGAAACAAGAAAATACACGAAATAACTGCCCAAAATGGCGGTGCCCACATGTCACAGAACGAGCGCTAAACAAGAGCGCGCCGCCAAATCCTTGCGACAACGGGCGGCAGAAACGCCGCGAGGTAAAAAGAAAAAAAAGAAAGCAAACATCCAGGGCTCCCGGGCGCGCGCTCTCCCCGCAGAAGCACGGCTTCGCAGACGATCCTCCTCACCCCACATCTGCGGCCCAGCAAGACCGCGATTTTTCTCGAACGAACGGGGCGGGGTCAGACCGAGCTGAGTCATCCGACGCGGAGGGCAGACAAACCGTCTCGCCTCTCCCCAGCCTTCGCTGCGTATCGCGCCGACGAAATGACGAGAAAGATCTGGAAAGTCGCGCGCAAGGTATTTAACCGAGCAGCCGAGACGAGAAATCAGGAGGTGACGGAAGTTAACGCCAGAGCGCGTAGGAATTCCGCCGTGTAGTCGGCGAAGGTTCTGCCCGTAGTGACAGAACAGGAGGAGACGGAAGTGAGCGCCAGAGTGCGTAGAGAGTCCGCCGTGTAGTCGGCGAAGTTTGTGGTCCGTAGGGACGGCTCGAGCTACAGGCAAGAGTGTGTGTGTTTACCGCTATCGAGCGAAGACCCGTGGCAACCGCTGCGAGTGTGAAGCCGACGTGTTCCGGCGAAGAAGTTGAAGTTTGAAGAGTGGCCAATTGAAGACGGGAGGTTTCCTGGAAGAGAACTTCGAGAGCTGCGGAACTACAACAACGCTGGACTTTAAGTGAGTGATTCTCGGAAGAGTATCATTCAGACTTTTGTTCCAAGGACTTTGGACTGAATAGGTTTTATATCTCTTTAGTCTTTAAGTGTCTTGGTTGTTCAATGCATGCGACTGCATTGTAGTGCGTATTGTTGTCTGTGTCCGTTGTTTCAAGTGTGGTTGATTGTACTGTGTAGTACATTGTCTGTTTGGTGACGTATTGTATGTAACTATTGTGGAGTGTGCATACGTGTGTATTGTTTTTGATCTGCCGTTAATGAGAATATAATTTTGTTTGTTTCTCAACTCTCGGCTCTGTCTTGTTCTTTGGGCCACAGCCGGCGTCCGCTGGCGCACCAATAAGGACCACTTCTAAATTGTCCACGCTTTCGTGGTGCGGTTCGGGGGGCCGATACTTCGGCTCTTGGAATTAGCCCGGCGATCGCCTCCCTAATAAACGGGACAGGTGTGACAATTAATCTGGCGTCCGCGAAACAGGACTTTTTGGTGCACAGTGTGTCCAAAGTAGTGAGAAAGAGCCTCGAGTTGTTGATACTGCTATCGGACCTATTTTGTGTGTTGTTCAGTGTTCTCGTTAACGAGTGCAGGGGAGTGTTCCGATAGACTGATTTAGGCAGATACTTTTTGCACGCGGCAAGGTTTTAGTTGCGAGTTGCGAGACACAATGGATCTCGAAAAGTTAGTTGCTCTTGGTGAAAAGATGGGTCTTTCTGGCGCCGAACTACGGAAGTGGGTCACCCAGAAGGAAAAAGAAGAAAAAGAGAGAGCCAAAGAAGAAAAAGCAGCCGAGCTGGAAAAAGAGAGGTTGGCGGTCGAAAGAGCCAAAGCGGAAAAAGAAGCTGAGGTGGAGAAAGAAAAGCTGGCCGCTGAGAGGGCTAGAGAAGAAAGAGAGGCAAAGGAGCGACAGCTGAAAGAAGAAAGAGAGCAGCAATTGAAGTTGGAGCTGGAGAGAGAGAAGTTGGCAGCCGAAAGGGCGAGAGAAGAAAGAGAAGCGAGGGAGCGCCAGCAGAAAGAAGAAAGAGAGGAAAGGGAACGGCAGCGGCAGCACGAGATGGAACTCGAACGGCTCCGTTTGCAACAGCGAAGTGAAACTCCCGTCCAACCTAGAGTTGAAAGCAGCGAACGGGAAGATCATGGCTTCCGCTTGAACCCAAGCAAGTTGCTCGTGGCGTTTGATGAAAGGAAGGACGACCTTGACGCGTACCTTCACCGATTTGAGACGATTGCGAAGAGCCAGAATTGGCCGGAACATCAATGGGCAACTGCTTTGAGTACTTGCTTGAGTGGTGAAGCGCTCAGTGTGTACGGTAGGCTGACGCCGACCGATGCAGCCAACTATGCAAAGGTGAAAGCTGCTTTGTTGAAGCGATTTAGATTCACTGTGGAAGGATTCCGGGACAGATTTAGGACAGGAAAGCCAGCGGATGGGGAGACGGCTACGCAGTATGCCGCCCGACTTTGCCATTATTTCGACAGATGGATTGAACTTTCAGGGACAGCACAGGAGTACGATGAGCTTAGAGAGCTCCTAATTAAAGAACAATTTCTTACTAGTTGCCACCCAAGTCTGTCGCTGTACTTGAAGGAGAGGAAGGCTGAGTCACTTGAAGGAATGCTTGAATTGGCTGATCAATTCTTGGAAGCGCAAGGCGGCACTAATTTGGCCAAGGTCAAGAAAGAGTGTCCCGACGATTCGAAGAAATTGGCTCCCGAAGAAAAGAAGCGTGCACCAGAGAGCATTCCACGATGTTTTCTGTGCAACCGAGTGGGTCATCGCGCGAAAAACTGTCGAACGATCTTTACGAGCCCTCCGGCAGTAAAATGTTTTAAGTGTGGTCAGACTGGGCACAAAGCAGACGCTTGTCGGAACGGAGTGAGTCAAACTCACCAGGTATCTTGTGTGCAAGCGGCACCGAAATCTGATAATAATGCCGTCACTGATGGATTCGTAGAGTTGAAGAATGGGGAGAAAATTCCTATTGTTGGTGCTGTAATGTCAAAGCAGCCATCCGGTGTTACGAAAGGAATGCCAACGCTGCCTGGAAAAGTTGCGGACAAAAAGATTACGGTGTTAAGAGATACCGGCAGTTCCACTGTTATCGTGCGGAGAAATTTGGTACGGGAGAGAGAGTTGACAGGCAGAACGAAACCGGTTTGCCTGATTGACCGTACAGTCCGGATGCTTCCCGAAGCAGAAATTGAGGTTGAAACCCCGTACTTCAGCGGGAAGGTTACTGCGTTATGCATGACGACCCCCCTGTATGACCTTGTCATCGGAAACATCGACGGGGCGCGAGGGCCAAGTGATCCAGAATGTTTGGGAGAAGACCCGAAGTTGGAGCCCTCGCCGACACAGCGGCCGCGAGATACAGTGGAGGAACATCCCGTGACGGATCTCACTAGAGCACAAGGTGAAGCTGCGGCGCAAGAGACAGCGAAGGAGAAGCCGATCGTGTCGAATAAGTTCGCGGGCCGAGCAACCGGACTTACGTCGGCACGACCTCAACCGACCGACAGTGTAAAGGAGACGGAGTTGGCCAGCCGGGAAAAATGTAGAAGTATGATCAAGCGGGTAAATAAACAGACAGGACCCGTCGAATGGAATGACGCGTTAACGGTGTCGGAAGAGACAACGATGGCTGAGACGCCGCCTCAGATATCGTCGTTGGAAAGGGCTCGCCGAAAGGGAACGTGGAAAAACAAGAAGTCGAGCGAGCACCGCAAGAAAGGGCGCAAGCGCTGTTCGAAGTACTCAAGATAGGTGCTGAGGTGGAATCAGAATGTGTTCGGCAGGGCTGAGTGACATATGTTGTGTTAAGGTTCTTGTTATCCTGTGTCTCAAGTGTATGTCGAGTGAGTCAGTGTTCTGTGCGATGGTGTGATGTATAGTGTTGTATAATTGTTGAATAGACAGAACTTTGTACGGTTGTATTGTTTCGAATGTGTGATGAAGTGTTGTAGGCATGTACCTGTGGCTATATTTCATGTGTTGTGGAATTGAACTACAATGTACGATTGTATTGAGTGATATATTGTGAATGTGAAGTGTCATGAGCGACGGATTGTGTTACAGTCTGTGAGAATGTGTGGTGACTGTTCGCGCTCGTTTGTGTGGTTTTGAATATTATGAGATAATATTCTTAAAGTGGGGGGCAGTGTCACAGAACGAGCGCTAAACAAGAGCGCGCCGCCAAATCCTTGCGACAACGGGCGGCAGAAACGCCGCGAGGTAAAAAGAAAAAAAAGAAAGCAAACATCCAGGGCTCCCGGGCGCGCGCTCTCCCCGCAGAAGCACGGCTTCGCAGACGATCCTCCTCACCCCACATCTGCGGCCCAGCAAGACCGCGATTTTTCTCGAACGAACGGGGCGGGGTCAGACCGAGCTGAGTCATCCGACGCGGAGGGCAGACAAACCGTCTCGCCTCTCCCCAGCCTTCGCTGCGTATCGCGCCGACGAAATGACGAGAAAGATCTGGAAAGTCGCGCGCAAGGTATTTAACCGAGCAGCCGAGACGAGAAATCAGGAGGTGACGGAAGTTAACGCCAGAGCGCGTAGGAATTCCGCCGTGTAGTCGGCGAAGGTTCTGCCCGTAGTGACAGAACAGGAGGAGACGGAAGTGAGCGCCAGAGTGCGTAGAGAGTCCGCCGTGTAGTCGGCGAAGTTTGTGGTCCGTAGGGACGGCTCGAGCTACAGGCAAGAGTGTGTGTGTTTACCGCTATCGAGCGAAGACCCGTGGCAACCGCTGCGAGTGTGAAGCCGACGTGTTCCGGCGAAGAAGTTGAAGTTTGAAGAGTGGCCAATTGAAGACGGGAGGTTTCCTGGAAGAGAACTTCGAGAGCTGCGGAACGACAACAACGCTGGACTTTGAGTGAGTGATTCTCGGAAGAGTATCATTCAGACTTTTGTTCCAAGGACTTTGGACTGAATAGGTTTTATATCTCTTTAGTCTTTAAGTGTCTTGGTTGTTCAATGCATGCGACTGCATTGTAGTGCGTATTGTTGTCTGTGTCCGTTGTTTCAAGTGTGGTTGATTGTACTGTGTAGTACATTGTCTGTTTGGTGACGTATTGTATGTAACTATTGTGGAGTGTGCATACGTGTGTATTGTTTTTGATCTGCCGTTAATGAGAATATAATTTTGTTTGTTTCTCAACTCTCGGCTCTGTCTTGTTCTTTGGGCCACAGCCGGCGTCCGCTGGCGCACCAATAAGGACCACTTCTAAATTGTCCACGCTTTCGTGGTGCGGTTCGGGGGGCCGATACTTCGGCTCTTGGAATTAGCCCGGCGATCGCCTCCCTAATAAACGGGACAGGTGTGACACCACATCACTTATAGGTAAAATATTCTATAACTATAGTTCATCGTCTGTCCTGTGCTCTTCTTGTGTCGCCATCTTGTTGCCTTGTTTTTAACAAGTAGGGTTGCCCCGTAGCAGCTGCCCTCTATTCCCCCTCCGTATACTCCTCCCCCCCCCCACCCCAATATGTTCAGGCCTGTGACATCCTGCTTTTTTTTTCAGTGTAACGAGCATAGAATGACAGTCATATTTCTCTTGTATGCATGTCACTTACTTCCGTTTTAACAATACTCACGAGGTCTCTAAAAATTTAAATGGACGTTTACAGTACAAATTTATATAGCTGAATTTGATACATAGTCCGGGACCTTCCTTGTAAAAAACGGTGAATTAAGATGTATAATAAAAATGCATTGATTTGGTTTAGTTGAATCAGAATGTCCTGGCGTGCGAGGGGGTATCACGCCGGGTCCGTGCCTCTCCCCCCCCCCCGATTTTTTTTTTACCATGGCATATAGAGAGCCAAAAATGACCATTTTAAGCTGCCCGAAATATTCGAGCCCCCCTCCCCCCCCAAAAAAAAAAAAAATCTGGGTACGGCCCTCATGCAAAGGTATAGCATAAACGTTGTTGAAACCAATTACTGGAACGGTAAACGTGGAAACCAGGCTGGATAGGGTAAGGGGGGGGGGGGGGGGGCATTATGAGTCGCTGGGATTCTTTCGCCACCTTGTGGAGCAGATATAAACCACACGCTCCTTTCTATTCTGCCTCTGAGATCTACTTATGATGCATGACAAAATTTGTGTGAAAACAGGGAGTATAGAAAAACGCACACAATTGCCGATGTGCGATTTGCACTACCAGAGAAGACTTTAAGTAATTAGGGCTGCCTGCAACATTTTTCTTTTCTTTTGGATCTGTGTGGACACCGTAACTATAAAAACAGCCGGAGACATTTTTGTATTCATGTATGATACTCACCCCGTCATTATAACTAGTTCGAGCTTAAGGCTAATCACTTCAAGCAAAACAAAAAAGTTATCCCAGTTCTTACCAGTGTAAAATCGAAAAAAAAGAGCGTAGCTACAATTTTCGTGTGTTTCATCGGGGAATTTCCGTAACTATCAGCGGGTGTGTGTGGTTACATTATTCGTGGAGTAGATTGGGACGAACAAATACGTCTAGCAGACCATTGAAAGCTCGCCACTGATACAGTGACTTTCGGCCCCGTTCACGCTCGAGAAGCACTTTCCCGTTTCAAAGTGGGACACTGCATCAGTGAATCAGGTATACTTGTGTGTATAGGTGCATCTGGGAACGTGAGCGTGACATGCAATGCGGACGCTTATATGTCGTCAGGCTCAGCTCTATAACAGATCCACTGCTGAAATACATGTGCTAATATTCTCTAAGAAAATTTGTTGATTGATTATGGGTGAACAAAGAAGCTGAGGAAGCAAATTTCGCTACTATTAATTTCAACAATTTTTTAGGGGCGAAGTGGGTCGTGCGTCCCCGATGTATGTATGTATGTATGTATGTATGTATGTATGTATGTATGTATGTATGTATGTATGTATGTATGTATGTATGTATGTATGTATGTATGTATGTATGTATGTATGTATGTATGCATGCATGCCTGTATGTATGTATGTATGTATGTATGCATGTATGTATGTATGTATGTATGTATGTATGTATGTATGTATGTATGTATGTATGTATGTATGTATGTATGTATGTATGTATGTATGTATGTATGTATGGTAGTAGTAGTAGTGGGTAGTCATCTTTCGTTTAGTCCTTGGAATATCCGCTGAACGGCGGCACTTGTACATGATGAATATAGATGCGAGATGGTAGTACTTGGAGTGTTCACTAGATGGATGGTGGGACAGACACACAGACAGACATACAGACGCACGCCCGCATGGACGAACGCATGGACGGAGAGATGGACGCACGGAAGGACGCATGGATGGACGGACGCATGGACTGTCGCTTGTATGGACGGAAGCAAGAACGAACGGGCGGGCGGACGCATGAACGGATGCTTCGCCCCTTCCATCATCATTTGATCCGTGGATATGCTTTGATTTTTTTTTTCAGAAGCCCTCGTTTACTTCTTTTCCTGGTCTGAATGTGTTCCTTTCGAAAGAAACGTCAATAAAATGGACACTCAGTACAAGTCGCTTCAAAATAACGATTAACGCCTGAATATGCGCCAACCCAGACGACCAGCACAATAACGATCGCGTTTTGGAAGCGCAATTCTTCAAGGAGCGTCCCAATATAACCTCGACATTTCGCATCTGCGGTAGCTGGTCGTACGCAATACGCGTCAGCAACAAGATCGATCACGTCATTTTTTTTCAGCGTGCATTCATGTAAAACTGACAGCTGGATTCATATTAATTTAGCTTGAATCTTCAGAATAAACACTTGTGCACAACTGGAGTCTTGCTTTAGCCACACTTTCACCATACCTGATTGATTGGTCTATTATATGGCAGTAGCGTTAGAGCGACACTAAAGAGCAACACGCTTATTTCGCGTTATAGTATAGTATGATTTCGCAGTCTCGAAAACATTACTATTACCTAGGCATGACGCATGGCAAGTGACCAAACGCGTGAAAGGAAAATGCGGGTGGAGGCGCCACCTGTATATGCCGCCCCGAACACCGTGACGTAGTAAATTTTGAAGGCGACTACTGTGTTCTACATGCGCTAACATTTTATACATGGATAAGTTTAGAAAAAATTTATTTACAGCATGTACAGAATACAAAGGCTTCGGCCATCTGGCGTTATAATGTGAAAGGTTTGTGCAACCGGCGCCGCATCGCCTATGTAACCCATTACGCGAAACCTCCCAAGTTGCCACCGTTATGCGCAAGGTGACAACAAGGGTCTTTTGGCTCACATATCCGCTGCGGCACATTTCGAAATACAAAACCAGCCGGCGTCACCAGGATTCAAAATTTATCAACAGTGAAGCCCTTAATAAATTTTAATTAAGAATGGTTAGCTAAAATACAAAAGCCATTTTCCAGAGTGGAGCTGGGCTGAATTCTGCGCAATCTTTCGGTTTTCGTTTTCTTTTCTTCTCTCTTTTAATTTCTTTTGTTGTTTTTTCTTTTAATTATTTTTTTCTGCTTTTATTGACAAACTGTATTTTTCTTTTTTCTTCTTGCTGTTCCTTTTTTTTCCTTTTACTCTCCTTATATTTCACGCTTGCTTCCTTTTCTAGATGCGAAGCAGTGGAGTCGCATTCAGTGTGCGTTACCACTCTTTATGCGCATGCGCAACAACTGGCCCCAGCAGTGCCTGATCGCGTTCAAGCGCTAGCGCGTTTCTGCCTGTGTAAAGGGCTGGGTATCAGCGCTGTGGCCTCTGTCCCCCTTAGGGAGCCTACATGAACGGCCATTTTTAGGGTGATGTCAGCCTTTGACCCCCTACATGCCGCCAACGCACCGCCGCCCGCCAAAACACAATGTTGCCAGACAGCAACGCTGCGCTGTCGCCCCATCTCGGTGCCCGCACTGCGTCTACGCCCGGTTGTGTTTAGTTCTCAATAATACGGCGTCGAACGTTGCGGTAGCGTGTTAAACGCTGCCGGTGAAGCCTTAGAATGCCTGGATGCTGCGTACCGCTCTGCACTAACCACAACAGAAAGGGGGTGTGAATGTTCCGCTTCCCAGCGAGCCCTGGCTGACGACAACTATGGCTGGCTCAAGTGAAGCGAGACGGCTGGGAGCCCACCAGTGCGTCTCGTATTTGCTCTGTGAGTACTGCGTATTTCGTTCACTGTTTTTCCTGCGGCACACGTATATGTGTTTCGCGGTGTTCGCGAATGAGTAGATAACCGAAGTTGTCGTTGCTGCGTCCACGCATTGCGAGTAGGAAGCCCACAAACGGGACGCGTCCGTGCGTTCGTACGGAGACGCGCTCGCTAGTCTGAGCTGTTGCCACACTTGCGTTCGTGTCGGCGTAACCTCAGTATTATGTCGCAAGTGTTTGTGTGTGGGCTGCAAATTTCTTCGTGCGCTAACTTTGAGAACTGGGTCACTTACACGACCCTGAGAACCGCCGCTGTCAAAAGCCCAGGTGTTGTGTGTTGGCTGGCTCCAAAATGGCGGCGCACAGACAACTATGCTGAATTTGGTGGAAGCTGGCAACAGCGTGCCCCGTTGCCCGCTGGTTTTGGCTGAGTTTCTTGAAGGCACTTATTAAGGTGTCTCCACCCTAAAAACGGCCGTTCATGTAGGCTCCCTAGTCCCCCTTAAACTCTCTCGGCACTCATGTGGTGGGGTCGGGGAACGAGATTCTGCAGACGCGTGATGAACCAAAGCGTTGTATCCTGCGGAAAATATAAAATTCTGTTATCGTGTGGCCGGTCGTGTATTGGTCAAACCGTGTGCTGCTTCGATGAACTTGCGCAGAACCACGCACTTAACCAATTCTGACCCGTAAGAGTTAAAATGGGTGCAGACAGCTTAAACACACCCTTTGGGCACCCTATTCGCGCCTCAGCACTTTACAAGCGGAACCAAAAGGGTGCATACATCAAAAGGGTGCAAACTAGGGTGGGAAAAGGGTGCAACGAACGATCCATGCGAGCTGGACTCGGGCAGTAATCTTGCCTTACACGGCGAAAACCGCAGCTGAAGAAAAAAAACTAAATTGACTAAAAGGCAAGAACATGAACAGAGAGGTCTTCGAGGGATTGTTCATATCAAAAATGGGGACGCGTGTGTTAGTTCATCATCATTAAATTAGCTCATTTCCGAGATTGCACTGCGCACATGGCCTTACCACATTTCTGCACAGTTTAAGATCATCGATATGATAGCTCCTTATCTATGTTTATAATAGTTGTACCTTTACGAAATAAACACAGTTGGATGTGTGCGCTGCGTGTGTGATCGTTCTATAGGTCTAACGTGTTGTCTTCTTCGCGCAGTTTAAATGTCTTTAAAAGCGCTGCTAATAACTGTCATTTTTTTAGTTCAGAACGCACATTTATACCACGCCATCCCAGTAATCCCCGCCCTGACGACCGATAACAGACAGTAACCTACAGCATCACATCATCTGCCCACTTATGTAATTACATAAACCATATCTCGTTTTCCTCTAAACTGATAGAAGAACGGCTTACGCACCTCAAACCTTCATGACTTATGTGATAGGCCCCTTAGCTTTTAGTAGCGCATCGTCCTGTGTTGTCCATCTTGGTAGGAAGTGCAGCAACTATTACACAGAACACACAACACAATCACATTTCTCTTGTGACCATCTTTCTGCACATTTTAAAGCAATGAATCCGCACCTACTCGACCCAGTTTAGGTCCTGATAACTTCATCGATTACCTTATCATGCTAATTACGATACGTGAAAGCTAAATGTTCTTTATTGTCTACGCACGCCGGTAGGTTTTCTCACACTTTTGGAAAAAAGGACATGTCTGCCCCTTACGACCGGCACTGTGCCACTCTTTTCGACACTACGGGGGCTGATTGGAAGTTTAAAGTTCCGGAAATACTGGTATACTCATTTTTGTGGGCGAGTCTTATTAACGACTCCTCTAGAAAGATGCCTGAGGAATGGCTCGCGCTCCCAGCGGAGTTGGCCTGCCGTCAGTTTTAAACGAGCTCCGCGCGGTGGCGCTCGCGACCGACACTATTATCACGGCGACGGGCGGTACCAGCTAAGCGTTTTTCATCTGCGGCCCATAGGGGCGCTTCAGTCGAGAATTGTTCGAGACCTGCAATTGTGCACTACTCTTTCGGAGGCTATGCAAAGTGTTGCGTTGTTGCACCGTCCGCCACAGGTGACGCTAGCGACCGAGAACATTTTCAAAATGAAGGAGGGAAAGGGTGTGGCAGCTGTTTTTTTTTTCTCATGTGGCAGACATCTTCTATAGGAGGCGTTGGTCTTACATACATTCACTACGATGCAGTGAACACACAACACTCCACGGGGGTTACGGTGCTCAACAATTGACCCGCAGGTCACGGGATCGAATCCCGGCCGCGTCAGCTGTAATTTGGGTGAAGATTGAAATGCTTGAGGCCCATGTAATTAATTCGTTGCATCTGAAAGAACACCAGATGGGCGAAATTTCCCGAACCCTCCACTAAGGGCGTCTCTCATAATCATATCGTGGTTCTGAGACTTAATACCTCAACGATTATTATTACTAATAAACATACAGACAACGTTTTTAAGTCACCAAAGTGCTATGATAAGTCAGCCTTACGGCACAGAAACAGCTTGCGATACGTGTCCTTTGGCCAATCAACCCGCTCTGCCACCTGGCGACTGTTCCAATAGTCTCGAGAGGTTCGGAGACGCGCTTTCACAGCTCGCTGTCCGCCTTTCCTATTCCACCGTCATGTCTTGAAGTCTTTCGTCATCTTGATACAGCTTTCATGACCCGTGACCCTCGCATCTATCTCCACCGGCGCATCGTTACTGTTACTATGTAGAGCATGCCTGACACCCAGTAATACCCTATAGCACAAATAAATTTCCAAAGGGCAAAGAGTGGGATAATCAGGGTGAACAATGGAAGTGCTTCAGACAGGCTGGCCGACGTTTCGATAGGAGGACCTATCTTTGTCAAAGGTGGGTCTTTGACAATGCTAGTAGTCTTTGTCAAATGTAGGTCCTCGACAAAGGTAGGTCTTTGACAAAGATAGGTCCTCCTATCGAAACGTCGGCCAGCCTGTCTGAAGCACTTCCATTGTTCACTTTGATTATCCCACTACGTGTTTCCATCTGTCGGCCCCCATCTAGAAAACGACAAAGAGCAACGCAGGAAAGCGGGAAAGGTGGATCGGAATCGCGACTGCTTCCCGAGCGCCAGCTGGTACTGCACCTGGATAGTCATGCGCGCCATGAAGAACACAGTGGTGGACGAGGCGGACACCAGGGTGCGCAACAGAGAAGCGAGCAGGTGTTCCAAGTTGCAGGGCTTGAGGCGGTGACATCGCTTCGCCACCGCGCTGCGCACAACGTCGAGGGCGACGCGGACCACGTGCTCGTTGCCGCTGAACAGGTAGTTGTGCAAGACGAGCGCCAGCTCGTCCAAGAAGTCCTCGAGTTGCACCAGCTTGGGGGCGTCGCACTTCAGCGACGCGAGCGCCACCACGCCGTCGGCCTCCGTGAAACGGCGGAGGCTCTGCAGCACCTGAACACGAAGGCGAGGCACGGTGAGCATTTGGGAGTTTGGTATGTGTCTGCAATATTGCTTTTTATTGCGCGCTGATTGGCTGGTTGGGAAATGCTATCATTCACCTACCTGCTTTAGTAATTCCAAAAGATATGTTCTAGGGGGTATTGCAGCTTATATTACAGTATACATTACAGAGTATTACATTACAGAAAAAGAAAAAAAACATCTTATGATCGCCCATGTCCTTGCCTAAGACGACCCGGAGGAATAACTCCTGTCCCACCGCGGTGGTCTAGTGGCTAAGGTACTCGGCTGCTGACCCGCAGGTCGCGGGTTCAAATCCCGGCTGCATTTCCGATGGAGGCGGAAATGTCGTAGGCCCGTGTGCTCAGATTTGGGTGCACGTTAAAGAACCCCAGGTGGTCAAAATTTCCGGAGCCCTCCACTACGGCGTCTCTCATAATCATATGGTGGTCTTGGGACGTTAAATCCACAAATCATTCAGGAATAAGTCATCTTATAGTTCTTTCTCTTCGTCGTCACTGAAATGGCAAGCTTCCAACACTCTTGCTCATTTTTGCTGCGCTTGAGGGTATGTCCCAAATTTGATCAAATAACGATGACGTCCTCATTCAGCGCCACATTGTGCGCCCTACAACGAGCCTTGTACAGCACGCCATTATACTTCTACAATTCAGAATGCTGTGTAATTACCATATTGGATAACTTTCAAAGTAGTTAACACCACCTAAAATGTCAAATACGGAAGTTGTGCTTGCGCTGAAACACCGGAATATTTCATGTATGCCACAACAGTTTTTTGTCTCGCGTTTTTACGACGTGTGAGAAATTAAAAATAATAAAGTACTTTGCAGTAGTTAACCCAAGCGCCCCGTTTACTTCACTGAAGGTGACAAAACATTGACGCCTGTTATCTTCTCCAACTGCGCAATGCTCCCTTCTAACTCTTTCCTTACTACATGTGGGAATCTAGCCTTCATGATCGCTTCCTCAGCAGCGTGACACTGCAGTGGCTAGAGGCCACAACTACCGTCATGCATTCATATCTAGCCTTCAATTAAGAGTGGCATCGTTGAACGACAAGTCGCCTCGATAAGATATCAGACTGCCATATCAGCAGCGCCTGATCACCCACAAGCCCGAGCTCAAGAGAGCGTCAGTTACAGGCAAACGACGCATGTAAATGCTCCCGCGCCCATAGCACCTTTGAGGGCCGCATCTCCGCATGCTTGCCGGAGCCAGTTTTATCGTGTACGACGCCACCATGGCAACCTGTGAGTTATCAAGATAACGCGGCTAATCTCTCTCACCTGAGCCGCGCGCCTGCGTCTCCTGCGACGACGTAGAACTACCGAGTCCAGAATGCGTTCGTAGCGACGGCTGTACTGTTCCATTGCGGGGCAGTTAGCACTCAAACTTCACTACGCGCTACTGAATTCTTGGCAGTGATGCTGGGGCGAGAAGTGGAAACCATGGTGCATGCCCACTAAGGGTATAGGCTGGTAAAGCTCTACACCGACAAATGCGGAATAAGAAAACAAAAATACTGGCATATTCACGAGGTGAATGCCAGGTGAATGCCAGGACTGGGCGAAGCATCGGGATCGTTCCATGTTGCTCGGTGTTACCATAAATTGCCTGACCCCTCACGCACTTAAATGAGCGCCCACCGGTGTGCAGTTATATGCAATGTTTCTTTATTTTTCATAACTGGTGTGTTCTGTTAAGCTGTACGCCTTCCTAATTACTGCTTTGTGGTATCACGTCTGGCCAGAAGTTGGCAACTACGAGGCCAGGGTCCATTCCCCTAGTGGTTTTTCGTTGTTACCTGTCATACGAAACGCATCGTAAAACATATCGATACGTCACATCATGCACAAGGCAGTCGTTGTCTTTGATCACAACCTTTTTCCTCATTGTCATGGCGTGTTGTGCGTATCTTGCATGCGCTGTGGTGTGATCACTGAAAGAGAATGTGTGGTCTAGAACGCTGTTTCATCGTCAATGCGCGTAGTGGGAACCTTACATATGCTGCGCCATGATGGCAGAAAGAGATCATGTGGTCTGGAATGCGCCTGTTTAAGGGGCGAAGCTACTTATGGCGTGGCTTGTGCGTCCCCGTTGTGGGTAACCGCCCCTCGTTAATTCTTGAACCGGCCATAGAGAGCGGTACTTGTACCATACACTGAAAAATGTAAATGGTACGACACTAGAGGGCGTTTCTTGTAGAAAGGAAGGATAGACGTCACACGTACGGAAAGGGAGAGAGAGAGACGATTGCGTGACTGCGATTGCATGTCCTTCGGCGGCGCCGTACGCCAGGGGGTGCTCTGCTAACTGTCACATTTAGTATCTGGGCGTATGAATAAGCAATGGGACCGAGTACCTAAGGGAACACGAAATATATGCAACGATTAAAGGTAACAGGAATGCAGCAGTGATGAAAATTATGACACTGTGGAATTACAATAGGTATGATGTTGTGAGAGAAATATGGAAAGGGGTCATGGCTCCTGGTCTGACATTCGGCAATGTGGTCTTGTGCATGAGGTCAGAAGTTCTCGCAAGATTGGAAATTAAGCAACGTGGAATAGGTAGGCTTTCCTTAGGAGCTCACGGGAATACACCAAATCAGGGAGTACAAGGTGATATGCGGGATGGACATCATTTGAGGGCAGGAAATCTAGCAGCAAGATAAAATTTGAGAAGCGATTGAGAGAAATGGGGGGGGGGGGGGCGTTGGGCTGGGAAGGTTTTCAGCTACTTGTACATGAAGAATGTCGATACAAAATGGAGGAAGCAAACCAGAAAATTGACGGGTAAATACTCAGAAAACAGCCGGGGCCAAATCAAAAAGAACTATCGGTTAAGAAAAAGGTGAAGGAAACGGAGACTGACATGTGGAGAATCGGCATGGTTAAGAAGTCCGCACTAGAGATCTATCAAACTTTTAAGCAGGAAATTGCCAAGGAAAGGATCTATGATAATACTCGGGGTAGTTCTCTACTATTTGAGGCCAGGACGGGAGTATTGCGAATCAAGACATATCGGGCCAAATACGAAAGCGTTGACACGGTATCCAGTGCGTGTGGAGAGGAGGAGGAAACTGCCGAACACTTGATAATGTTCTGTAAAGGGCTTCGCCCTATAGTTCAGGATCATGGCACAGCATTTTTCTTAAACACTGGGGTTTAGGGACAGAGAGGGCAAAATAGATTTTAAGCGGGTAGAATTAACTAGAAGGAAGTTATATGATTGGTGGCTAAAGTCAAGGCATGAGTGAAAATCAAACCCTTCACTGCAAAGTACGAGTCCTCAACCCCACTATTTGAAGAAAAAAAAATCTTGTTTTTGGTTCGCTAAGTATAACGGCTTGGTGGCGTTAACCACCACCCGATCTAAAGGGTACAGCTATATCAGTCCATCCAGTTTGACATTTAAAGCGTGCAGTTAGAACGGAAAGAAAGACGTGCGAAACGAAGACACAAGCATACACAAGACGGGAGCAAACAAGTGTCACAATTCTTACTTCGTGTGTGAGCAGCGTGCTTATTTCCTGAACGTGGTTACGGCAGCGATAGAAGTGACCTTCGGGATCTCTCGAACACCGAGTCTGATAAGCATGCGCGCAAGAGAGACCACGCTCTCTGTAGGCAGCGCTCATCAAAACGAGAGAGGCAGGGACCTTTAGAATGCGCCCAACGCGAGATCATCACGCCATCTCGCTACTAATGAACGAAAATTCACTAAAAGTGCAGAGCTCTGAGGACCACCAAAGGGTTTTTGATGTATATAAATAGCCTACCTTCCGCAAGTTTCACAACGCACGCTCCGTGTGGCTTGTGTTAAGCGCCATACGCTGAGGATCGAAAGGTCGCTGGTCCGGGACCCCGCGACAAAACCTTTCCTAGTCGTTTTTTTTTTTCTTTGAAACCTGTTAGTATCAATTTTATAACGCCATATCCGCGACGGAAATGCGTCAGAGGCATATCGGAGGCATTGTACGCTGTTAGCAGCTCACCTTGTTTTACCCTGCCTCCGAGATCGGCCCGCCAAGCGGCAGTATGAACACGATGACGTCGTCGTCGTGGGACGTCATGGTATTCGACTTATAGTAACGTAAATATGGTGTTATTAGCTTTCGACGATACGTGACTTCACCATAGTAGCTTCATCAAGTAATGAGGCTTTTTTTTTGCATCACTGGTCATTGATGCCGACGGCGCTGACTGTCAATCTTCGAGTTTGATGACGCACTTAAGGTTTTATCTTGAAGACTGCATATTATAGGTCCACATATTATGTAAAATTGTTGGAATTGCATACGAAGCTTGCAACTAGGGTTTCAACTCTCGAGCATACATGCCTAACAAAATGCGCGTTAGTACACATTCCATATTTACTACTTTCCTTCGCTCTTATTAGTATCATCATCCAAGCTGCGCGCCCTCGCACTGACGTAGAACACTGACTCACACATGCACGCTGTTTGCAGAAGAACGACGAAAGCGTGCTTAGTTGCGTACGTCACACTACGCACGTGGCAGACGGTATGGAGACGAGTAAATCTTCCGGCAGTGAATCGAGGTGTACATTTAAGAAACCGGATGCGGACACGTCACAGCGGCACGTCACAGCCGACAATGGAAGCGCACGTGAACCAATCTCTCTTTCGCGGTGGAAGCATACACCTCCTGCGATAACGTTTCGGTTCTTCCGAAAGTGTCGCGAAAAAATGCGTGCACTTTCCCATTCCGAGAGCGCATGCGCGCCGTCGACTCATTGCGTTCGCTATGCGTTGTTTGTGCGAACCACGTTTTGCCGTTTGCGCACGTTCCTTGAAATAGCGTTGGGTGCGGAAAGGTGGCATCGCCCACGAAGCAGCCTTGTCTCCAGACAGGCAACCCTCGAGGGTAACAGGGGAGACAGATTTTAACTATATTGCGTCCTCACGTTGGACGTGCCGCAAGAGGACGCCTTCTGAGAGAAACGCGCCCGCCATCTGGCGAAAGGCCCGCAAATTTCGAAAGCTGCGCAGAACATTCTCGTCACTTGGCTCTCGCGAGGGGATTGCGATAAACGCGAAACAATGGCTTCCGCCACTCCGCCGGGAATGCTACCAGATCCGACACAGCCGGATGAACGAGGTAACTTGCGTTTTTTGTCATACGTTTATGGCTAACTTTATGTAACTTGTAGATTTCTATTGTGTCGTCCTAAGCGACGAAAAACGTGGCGAACTTATAAAAAAAAAATCGGCCTTCGAAGGTACACCGACCACATGCGTATTGATGCCCTCTATCGTTGCCCTGTCTCCTATCAGCAACTTCCTGAAATGGCAATCTGATTGTTTATCAAGGAGATCTGACATATCATGCTGTCACATTTAATTGCTGCCTGAATGCCTGAATGTGAATATATGAATTCTATTATCTATATCGACTGAAGTGTTACACTGCTGAGCTATACCCGGCGTGCATGAAGGAACAGTTCAAAAGAAGCATTGTGCAATGAGATGGATATAAAGAGCTTATATAGAACTTAGATAGAACTTGGCCTAACATGACAAAGGCAAGCTGAGTTGAGAAAATTTAGTTTTGTGTGCTTGGTTTTTTTTATTAAATGTATAGGAGGAGAGGGTGGTGCCAATGCGTGGCGCCGACTACTCCTCTTCTCTTGCACAAAAGTTGACATCGCATATTTTGTAGCATACACAAGGCTACACATTTGTACGTAGCACAACGCTTACACAATGAGTCCACGTTTTTCAATACTGAGTGTCCACATCACATAGAGATGTGTCCACACTACATATAAATGTGTCTGCACCACACGGAGTTTGTAAAAAACACAAGTAATCACGCCAATATAGGTGTTCACACAAAACAAGAAAGTTCAATAAAATGTCTAAAGTGATCTTGTCGCTTAAATACTGAACTGTTTTCAGAAAGGTTTTCCCAAAAATATCGTAGTGAAACACGAAAATACTGTGTTTTTAATGATACCAGTTAACAGTGACGAAGTACATTTTGTTTGCTTAGTACTTTTGAGCTATTTTTGATTCCTCCAGAAAATCGGGTTTTGCGAGAGGATGGCTACGCTTAGTGAGGAATCAACCGGCTTATATAACTACACGAGCCCCGCCGCGGTGGTCTAGTGGCTAAGGTACCCGGCTGCTGACCCGCAGGTCGCGGGATTGAATCCCGGCTGCGGCGGCTGCATTTCTGATGGAGGCGGAAATGTTGTAGGCCCATGTGCTCAGATTTGGGTGCAGGTTAAAGAACCCCAGGTGGTCGAAATTTCCGGAGCCCTCCACTACGGCGTCTCTCATAATGATATGGTCGTTTTGGGACGTTAAACCCCAAAAATCAATCAATATATACCTACACGACCCCGGCGCTGGAAGTGGCACCGTTGACGTCTCTATATTGAAAAGAAACGTCACAAATTCGATGGAGCAAAAATAGCGACACCCGGGTGTCGTTTTGGCTACAAGCTCCTTGGAGAAAGTGACATGAAAGGCCAACTGATACCATATAGTATGCGCGCGCACCGCAGCAGGCGTCTCGTCACCAGATAGCGCGTCGATGCCTTCGGCCACGAGATCCCGTGGTTTGCACACTGATGCTCACGCCTGTACATGTACTGCAGCAGGACAGGTACGTTAAGGCGAGATGACCGCGTGGCGATAAGTCAGCTTCAATGGGATGACGAAGTGGTCGGAACGAAGTGGAACGAAGATGACGAAGTGGTCGGTTGGTTGGTTCCTAGAAGAATGGCTCAACCCACCGCGGGCCATCGGCCACGAAACTTGAGGCAGTATAATTAATGGCAACACAGCAACAACAAAAAAAGAACATTGTGTTCGCCACCATCTTGCAGCTGCTGGCACTTGATCTTTTTTTTTTCTCTGGATGATAATGTTGTTTGGCACATGATTGATACGTGTTTCTGCACAACCCGTAATAAATATAGGCAAGTAATTGATATGTGGGGTTTTAACGTCCCGAAACCACCATATGATTATGAGAGATGCCGTAGTGGAGGGCTCCGGAAATGTCGACCTCCTGTGGTTCTTTAACGTGTACCCGGTCTGAGCACACGAACCTACAGCATTTCCGCTTCCATTGGAAATGCAGCCGCCGCCGGGATTCAAACCCGCAACCTGCGGGTCAGCAGCCGAGTACCTAGCCACTAGACCACCACGGTGGGGCATCGAGTGAAACAGTACAAGTTTCAGTCGTACTGATATTGATTTCATAGCTGTTAGTGTGTCGAGTGACGTAGAAGAAGATCAAAACATTCTTAATAAGGTTCCTAACGGGAAATTCATTTCACTTCTATTCTTAGACACAACCAAATGAATCAAACAGACAACCATGGCCCTGGAATCGGTGGGGGCATTGTTTTCTTTTTCACCACGGGGCGATATAAGCCTTCGTCCAGATTAATTCATTTAATGACGTCATAATCCCTAAACTACAGTTGAAAAAACAGCTCCCCTTTAGTTTTTCTGACCTAACATTGCATCAGTTTCCCTTGGTTCTGCCAGAAATAAGACGTCGAAAGAAGCGACTTCCCGTGTGCTCTCACCTCAATCAGCCATTTGGCGACACGCAGATCAAAAAACGGAATCGCACGAGAACAGACCTGAAAACGTGCTCCTCAAGAATCTCACTTTTCTTAGGAATGTCGGTCTCCTTTTCCCAGTGTCAAGTGTTTACTTGCCTATAGCGCCGCTGTAGTGGTGTAGTGGCTAAAGTCTCAAAACCACCATATGATTATGAGAGAGGCTGTAGTGGAGGGCTCCGGAAATTTAGACCACCTGGGGATCTTTAATGCGCCCCCAAATCTGAGCACACGGGCCTACATCATTTGCGCCTCCATCGGAAATGCAGCCGCCGCAGCCGGGATTTGATCCCGCGACCTGGGGGTCAGCAGCCGAGTACCTTAGCCACTAGACCACCGCGGCGGGGCTTGTGTCAGGACACAAAGAACAGTCAATCAGGAAAATAATCTCGGCACTTGAGGTTGCACATCCAAAAGATTGATTGATGATTGATTGATATGTGGGGTTTAACGTCTCAAAACCACCATATGATTATGAGAGACGCCGTAGTGGAGGGCTCCGGAAATTTCGACCCTCTGGGGGCGCATTCAAAAGAGGGTTGTGTAATCGTGCCATAGCTCGTTCTGAGCAAGGATGGGCTAAGGTTCTCTTTAAAGTAGGGTAATAGGACCACGGCTGTATTACATTGTGTTATTTGCTGAGTGATGCTGTTCTTTCTGCTCTTTTTCTTTGCTACGCCTTAGATGCCTCACCAAACAATATTGTTACCCTCAGCGTCAACGCAGACTCGGTAAAATGTTGGCTTTGCATGACGTGGTGACGTCACCATATGATGTAATCATGATGTGACAGATCGCCGAAATCCATGATGTCACTGTAGACATCACGTGACATGACGTCACATGGTGGCATCATCATATGGCACCGTCGCTTGGTCGTATGTTCGCTGATTACGGGTGCACGTGGTATGCGAAAAGCTTACTTTTAATCTAGATGGATATGGGGGAGTTTACCGTCTCAAAACCACCATATGATTATGAGAGACGCCGTAGTGGAGGGCTCAGGAAATTTCGACCACCTGGGGTTTTTTAACGTGCACCCAAATCTGATTACTTCCAATCTCAGAGGCAGTGATAAACGACGCTGGGTGCTGGAAGGTTTCGCGGTCGGGTTCTTGATACAGTCGATTGAGAGACAAACATTTAATTTTGCCCTGGAATTATTTGCGGCGATCGCATGAGACCCCCTGTCAGTTTTTCCGTCGCTTCGAATATGTGCGTGCCCCAGCGATGTTTTCTAATAATACCGATGAGCGCCGACACCAGGATGCGGTATCTACCAATACAGACAAGAAGTGACTACATCAGCGTCACACCAGCTTTCCGCGAGCTTAATTACACAGATATCGCTGATAGTGCGGGGGCATCTCAAAGCTAATGACGTTAGACTGCCCTCGCACATTTGTGTGCTCTCTGCACGAGAGAAATGTTTTTACTGATTGAAGGAAGGAAAATTGGGGGAAAAGAACAGCAAGGAGGTTAACCAGCCTATAGGCAGCCGGTTTGCTACCCTGCGCATGGGAGAGGGATGGGGGAGATGAAAGAGAGCAGAGAGGGAAGAGAGAAACAGCACATTCGGCAGCACACGCGCGCACACTCAGTCATAGTCCAGTCTTGTCTTTCGCGGTGTGTGACATTGCTGTTACAGCCGCTTGTTCAAGTCGGTGTCGCGTAGGAATTTCAACAGAGCTTTCGTCGCCTTCTGTTGCAATGTCTTCACTCGGGCACTTGACAGAATAGTGTTCACAGACATTTGGCTGTTACTGATTGAATATAGACAATAAGCGCTACCATGTCCAGGAGTCAATGTTCGCACCATAGGCTTGAAAATGCAAGTGTGGACAGCAGCCTAGATTTTAAGGGCACTCGTTAAAAACAAATTTAGTGAAGAGATAATAACGCCATCAATATACGACTAGAAGCGTGATGTACTACTTTCGCCGCGTCTCTTTACCAGCCAGTAGCTGCTCAAGCTTGCAAACGTTGCGTTACCAACCAGGCAGCTGCTCTTAGTGAATTCAACAAGGTGGCTACGTTGCCTGGGTGCCGTTGTGCATTCCGCATTTGTGACAACCTTATGCAAAGTTTTCCTAAAACCTTCGATTTTTTTATTACGTTAAAATAACTGTTCTGTGTTACGTGATGTCACACATATATAAACATTTTAAAGCGCAATGTAATGTGGGGAAAACATCTATAACTCCTGGAAGTTCTCTGGCTCCCGATCGGTGCAATGAGTGCTATCTCAAAATATCCATGAGTAGCCGTCAAGCAGTTGTGGTAGTATATAACGCATGCGTAGTAGCCTCGATAATATGTTTGCTGTGTGTGCGCTCATTACCATGGTTATTATTAGAAATTCTCAGTGGGTACTAGTTGGTGTAACCAATCACTGCCGCATCGTGTGCATTTCTTTCTTCTTTTTTTTTTTTTGTGGAGGGTAAGGGGTTCTGTAACGTGAAAACTCGTGAATTTGTATTTCATGGGACTGGAAACAATGACAGGATTCACCGAATGCCTAATTGTATAAAATATCTAGAAACCAATAAGTAAATCTCTGTTACGTCAGTGCTCTTTCATTTTCTTGAGTAATACTTGAGTCCAGTTATGACGTTACATATAGGAGTTGCGAAAAATCCGCAATTTTTGTCACTTGCGCGTTCGTCCACAGTGTCAACGCGTCTCAAGGTCCCCGTGTCTTAGTCAGACACGTACTCCGAACCCATACTTCATTATGTATTGATGTAGTCGGGGGGCCGCACGGGCGGACGCATGCATGGACGCTTCGTCCCACTCATCATCATTCACTCCGTGTATATATGCTGTGATTTTTTTCCCTTCTCAGTAGATGCACCAATTCTCTCTCTCCCACTTGCCAAAGCTGTCTGCACCTTACGTGATCAACGCAGCGCTAACAACGAAGACGAACTGAGTCGGAGTACACTGAACGAGCGCCCAAACAACCCCAAAACGCCCAAACAACCCCGGCAATAGCAGAAATTTGTGTAAGTGAAACAGCTAAGCAAATCACTTAACACCAAGACGTCTGCATCCTTAACAAAAAAATCAGAACATGTCCCCTAATATTACACGAACCAAGCAGATAAGCAAACTTCGTGTCTGTCAAGATAATTGATGCGTGGCTCGTCGTGTACGGGTTTTTCCATTTTTTTAAATTTGAAACAAAAACGTTTGATAATTTCACGAGTTAATTGTCTACTGTGCCTAGAAAGTACTTCATGCGTCTGCGAACACTGGAGAGCTCACAAGTATTACAGTGCGGTGCTAGATGGCGTGTGTTACGCTTCTCCAAAAACTCATTATGCTCGTTTAAACGAACGTCAATACAGCTGACGCTCTAACTGCAGTTGTTTCTGCACTTCATGTTTTCTAGCGCTGCCTTCAAGATGGTAGGCGTGCATTGGAAACTCTTTTTTTTTTGTATCTCACGCTGTTATCATTGTCTCCATGATCACCCACCACCACCACCGCCACCACCAACTTTGTCCAATCAGCGATGACATTATCACGGATGTCACATGATGACGTCGCGATACTTTGGCGATGTGTGATTTCAAGGTTACGTGATATGGTGGCGTCATTACGATGTGATAACCTTTTCTGCCACTTGTCTTGACGTCACTGATGCTGATCAATGATCGTGTTTGATGACGTATCTAAAGCTTTCACCTGGACTATAGACTCCTCATTGGGCCGGCAACAAAACACCGTATTAATGAAATGGCACGCAAAACGTTCTAGCAGAGTTTCAACTCTCGAATGGCCGACACGCGATAAAGTACACTAACAACTTTCTCCAAGAATGACGGTTAAGTTCTACATTAGCCTTTTCTTGCTTTAGCAGTACCATACTATGTGATTGGTTTGGATTATTTATTGTTAAACTTATTATCGTTTGTTATTTCCTTTTCTTACTGATTAAATGCATTTCCTGGTTATGCACAGCAGTGATTCGCAGTATGTATTTTACAATAAATGAATATATAAACAAATAGAGAAAATGTTTATTATTTCCTCCCATTTTACTGAAATCTACGTTCATGTGGCACGCTGCACATCGATGTTAGACACCGATTTCATTGATATCATGGGTTTAACGTCCCAAAACCACCATACGATTATGAGAGACGCCGTAGTGGAGGGCTCCGGAGATTTCGACCACCTGGGGTTCTTTAACGTGAAGCCAAATCTGAGCACACGGGCCTACAACATTTCCGCTTCCATTGCTAATGCAGCCGCCGCAGCAGGGATTCGATCCCACGACCTTTGGGTCAGCAGCCGAGTACCTTAGCCACTATAGACCACCGCGGCGAGCGATGCTACACATCGAACCACACGTTCACGCTGTTTGCGCAAGGATGACGGCAGCGTACGCCGAAGGTGACGCCACAGTTCGCACGCGGCACATGGCACAAAGACGTGTAAAGCTTCCGGCAGGGATATCGAAGTGTGCCGTTACGAAACCGCATGCGGATAAGCCACATCCGGCGGTGGAAACGCTCAGGAACCGGGCCTCTCCCTTTCCCGTCGGAAGCACACACCGCTGGCGTCAAGGTTTCCATGCTTCCGAAGGTGTCGTGGGCAAATAGTGTATATCTCCCATTTACAGAGCACCGGCACACCGCCGACTCGTTGCTTTCGCGGTGCGTTCTTGTTCGTGCCAACGTGCCGACCACCTTGTGCAGCCCGCGAAGAATTTTCAAAAGAGTGTCGGGCGTAGAGAAGACGACATCGACGAAGAAGCAGATTCGGCTTCTGAAAAGTAACTCGCCTGGGTCGTAGTTGTATGAAGTGCGGGCGAAGAAAATTACGTCGGGGCATTCTTGCCTCCTGAAACGTGACTGTCCTAGTTTAAAAGAGGGATGACGTATTATCAACTGCCGGAAAAGCGAATCTCTCTACCGTTTGTTACGTCACGTTCGTTGGGCCGCGAGCAGGCGCACCGAGGGAGGAGTGCTACCACCACCCCGCGGAAGGCTTGAAACGTTGTTTGACTGCCCAGGAATAACGTGCATCGCATTTCGCTTTTGTGTGGTGATGGACGGGGAGTGATGGCCTCTACTGCTCCTTCTGGAAGAGTACCCGATCCCACATGGCCGTTTCGTGAAGGTGCGGTGCGTTTTCCAAATATTTCCGAAATTTTGTGAGAGTCAAACGTTTTAGCTCTGTGTCAACCAACAGTTTCGATCCTATATCCCGTGTATAAGTGTTTTTTGATCTCGGCTACGGCGGACGCATGCCGAGCGAAGCGGAAAGCTAGGCGCACCTATTCTATGTGACGTCAAAGCATGTTAAAGCGCACGAGAATAAGCAGTTTTCGGATAACATACACGAACATAGCGTTCGTTGTGTCGCACGCTATTTCAATCACTTACCAGAGGCCCACATTAAGATAGCGTATGACTCGTGTGCAATAGTGACAACCATTAGAGAAATGCTTTCAGTGCGCTGTACTTCAAAAAAAAAAACTCTCTATTCTGTAAAATTCCGAACCCCTCTACTACGGCTTCCATCTTAATCATATCGTGGGTCTGGCGTGTGAAACCCTATGGATATTAGTGATAGCTTGCACATGATATCATCTACAAGGTTAATCGACGTAGAAGTACTTCAGCATGACGTCAAGACAACCACATGGCGGTTAGCCGACCGTGTTCACACTGAGCGTTCCGGCCACCGAAAGTGCGCCGAATCCGATTCGCCGGCGGCGAGATCCGCCGAAAGAACCCTCTCGGCGCCGATCGCTCTCGAACCGGTTTTCGCGGCGCCTGCCGCCGAATCGGTCACCGCGGACCAATAGGAGCGCAAGTCAAGAAATTTCTAATAATGGCGGCCAAGTCTTACTCACTTGTCATGTCGCAGTGCATGTCACTCACTGAATTTTGTAACCAACGGAAATTTAGCCCACTCTGTACCTATTTCAAATCCCTATTTTGTGGAATAAATGACCAAGCTTGTCGATAGTGAGACCGAGCTTGTCGCGGTCTTGCCGAGCAAGACGAACCCACCAACGCCACTGGTGTCGGCGGATTTTAAATGCGAAGCATTTCGAACTTCGGTGACTTTGAGCGTATCTCTATCTATCTATCTATCTATCTATCTATCTATCTATCTATCTATCTATCTATCTATCTATCTATCTATCTATCTATCTATCTATAGCTCTCCTGGCCGTTTCGATAATAGTATCGATACAAAACTTGGTATGGCATAACATGTAAGTATGAAGAACATATTTGACTAGTCATTACATGAAAATCACATGTATGTCACGAATGTCATGATTTACATTTCATGGTCCTGCAGCTATTGCGGTGGTTTCGTTCACATAGCATGTTGCAAAACTGGTATGGTATGACATGATTGCATGGCGAACACAAGCGACAGACCCTAACAAGAAAATCACGACATGCGTGTCATGTAACAACATGACTACATGCCACGCTCATGATGCGCTCGCGGCCGTTTCGCTAGCGTCACACATAGCAAATTTGGTATTACGGTACGTGAATGGCTTACGAAGGTATGTGACTGGTGCAAACATGATAATTTTTAAATGCGTGTCATGTAACAACATGACTACATGCTACGCTCATGATGCGCTCGCAGCCGTTTCACTGGCTTCAAATGTACCAAACTCAGTATTACGCTACGCGAACGGGTGAAATAGGTGAATGACACATCGAAACATGATAATCACGACATGCGTGTCAGGTAACAACATGATAACATGCCACACTCATGATGCGCTCGCGGCCGTTTCACAAGCTTCACACATGCCAAATTTGGTATTTGACTTCAATGAATGACGATGGTATCCGACTGGTGCAAACATGATAATCATGAGATGCGTGTCATGTGACAACATGACTACATGTCACAGTCTAGGCGCCAATACACTTCGACGTGACGCGGTGCGCGTGCTTGCCGGTGTTCATTTTATCGCGTCACGCCAGCGTTGCCACGCCAGGCACCGGTCTTGGCGTTTGTGAGCCGCGACAACAACCGGGTGACAGCGCATCCATCCAGCGTTCGCCCCGTGGTAGATGTGCGGGGCGCGTCCAGTGCGAACGACGCTGCGTTTCGGCGGCAGGAGAATTACGGTCGCTGTAGAAAGCGGATGCTTCAGTGGGAACCAGGGGTCAATCCGATAACAATGAAGCGGGAACGTACTTCTCTTGGGTACACGAAGAGCGGTAGAACGCTGCATTTGATTTTATCATAACATCATTAACGTGACATGACTGACTTCGTGGTACACCATGTTGTCATCTCGACATGGTGGTTTCAGTGACATAAGAGCACCCGTCTATGGATCCTGCACATTGTAGCGTAGGTAAGAAAGAGCCGTATTGTTGTATATACAGCTAACAAGGACAGCAGGTGGACAGAAACACTAGCATTTGATAGCGCGGTTCGCGGTTGTCTTACAGCTCTGATTTCATCTCCCTCTTCATCGTGTGTGTGTGTGTGTGTGTGTGTGTGTGTGTGTGTGTGTGTGTGTGTGTGTGTGTGTGTGTGTGTGTGTGTGTGTGTGTGTGTGTGTGTGTGTGTGTGTGTGTGTGTGTGTGTGTGTGTGTGTGTGTGTGTGTGTGTGTGTGTGTGTGTGTGTGTGTGTGTGTGCGTGTGTCACTAATCCCGTGATATCGAAGCCAGTCGCCGGCAGATTCCAAGGATTAACGTGTCGGCCCCCCGAAACGCATCGCAAAAGCTTGGACAATTGAGATTAGGTCTCTTGAATGCACCAGCAAAACACCGGTTGTGGTGTTTACTGGCGTGAAGTGAAAGTGAAGAGAAGAAAACGTGAAACAAGAGGAAATTATTTCCCGCTCGTTGAGGACGAAGAACTTGACTAATAATCACAACGCAATTTTTTTTGACGTAAAGCAACATCAGTTACTAATATTTTAACGCAAACAAGCCAGGACTCGTCCGCCGTAAACCCAGACGCAAGTGAATCATGCTCAGCTCTTCCCGATCTTAGCGAAGAGGCGCCTTGTGTCCGCGCCCATTGATATCGCGGGTGTCGAAACGCGCGATAACGAGCGGACGTTTAAACTCGGTTGCTGAAGGAATGAAAAAAAAAAAGGTTGCTTCCTACTCATTCGCCACTTAGCCTGCCGGTCGTGCCGCTGAAAATGAAAAAAAATGCCCGCAGCTTCCCTCGGGGGAACACTGAGGAGGATGCGGACCATATAATTGGTTAACGGGGTGTTAAAGTGCGACTTACTTGGGTCGATGGCTGAATTGGTTAACGTGGTTGTGAAATGGGGTGTTAAATTGCGACTTACTTGGGTCGATGGCTAAATTGGTTAACGTGGTTGTAGGAGGGGGTGTTAAATGAGTGAACACGTACACACGTATGCGAAAGGGCGGCGCTGGTCGAAGGGACGTCGATAATTGTGTTTGTGGATTCGTTGGAATTCATTTCACCGCGACCTTGGACGTCGACGCGCCGTACAAACCAACCAACGAGCGGCAACTGAGCGAGCGAGCGCCGACCTTGAGTATATATACAGCACGACGGCGCATGCACTGTCAGCTGTTGAATGTTCTCGAAGCGCGACGCCACAGGCGCGTCCACTGGAGAATCAGGAGAATTGTAGATGTCGAACGCGGCGTGTAGAGGAGGAAGGGTGCACAGATGGTGGAGGAGTGAAGCGCGCGCGGTGTGTAGAGGAGGAAGGGACGCACAGATGGTGGAAGAGTGGGCGACGGCGCGACGGCGCATGCGCGCGCGTCAGCTGTCGAATGTTCGAGAAGTGGTGCGGACGGCGCGGACGGCGCGGACGGCGCACTACAAGGCGCGAGTATAAGATGCTTCCGTATCTAAAACGCATTTGCCACAGCACTGCGTCCACAGGCCTTACTATCCTCTTTTCTTGTCCTGTCTTTAAATCATTTCGCAGAGCAAGCTCTTTGTAACGTCACCAGTACCGCGCAAACGCAGCTGCTCAACGAACCCGGTTTCCAAGGTGTGTGGGAGCAGCTTGTCACCGATATAGTGGACCGACAAGCGTGGAAAGTGGAAAGCTTCGACTCCCTCGCTACGCTGGACGGGTACTGCGAGGACGTGCGACATTACCCAGTCGAGGTGAGACGCTTTCGTGAGTGGCGCTCGGATGCCGACTGACACGGAGGTTACGGGTTCTATTCCGGCCGCGCCGCGCCAGTCACATTTCGGCGGAGGCGAAGCGTTGGAGGCCCGTGCACTCAGATTTGGGCGTGTACGTTCGGGAGCCCCAGGTGTGGACGAAATTTGCGGAAACCTCCACTACAGCACCTCTCATGATCAAACTACGCTTTCCTCATGTTAGACTCTTTGATTATAGTGTTATTATTAGTATTATCATACATTCTCTGATTACTGTGTTTTTTTGTTGAAGGCGCTACAGCTCGGGGCTAACAATGCTAAAGAAACATATCGCCATTTACATAGAACAAATTGCTCACTAGACAGGCGATTTCTTGTGCTATTGTAAATTTATTTTAAGACATACATACTTGAACACTTGAACACCGTGGAAAGGGGTCTTATTTCATCAGTAGTCATGGATAGACTGGCAATGATAACGTCGGAAAACTCGCAAACAAAAGTATATTCTAAAGTCTCCGTGATTACGTTTATTTATCAAGCTCGTGAAATCAGTCGTGTGGTCAATACAGTGCGTCATTGTTCTTTCTAACAATCAAGCTAGCCTAGCCACCCTTTGTCGCCTTCCTAAGTAGCTGCAGTAGTAGCAGTAACAGCAGTAGTAGTATAGCAGTAGCAGCAGCAGCAGTAGCAGTGATCGTATATATAGAAGTAGCTAGAAGTGGCAGTTAGGGTATAGCTATTGGTATAGCTGGCGGTCCAGTAGTAAGTAGTCAGTAGTTATAGTTGGTAGTAGTAAGTTGTAAGAGAATTATTTAGAATGCAGGGAGGTTTGTCTGAGCTATAGAGTTCGCTGTAGGCCGCAACTCAGCCCGAGCAAAAAGGAAAGGGGGCAAAAAAAAAAAAGGAGAGATAAGATGTGATGAACTAGAGAGACGAAGTATAGTTGCGCATAAACACGAAAACCACGTAAAAGTGGTTTCACTAGAGTCCATCGTGTGCAGTCCTCCGCTCTTAACGGAACCACGGAGAGCTCTTGTAGCAGTTGTCAACTCTGTGATTGCACATCGCTGGCGAAATAGCGCTTACACTTAGCTTAGCCAAAAGTAGCAGTACATCTAATATAGTTGAGTCGCAGTGTATCAATAGTAGTCGTTATGCAGGTCACGGGTACAGAGGGGGAGAGGATAAACTAAATGATGAATGTTTCTCTTTTAATAACAAAACTTAATCGTAACAATGCTGATAACGACTGGGATGGTAATCGGAATTCTAACGATGATGCTTTGTACTGTCTTGTACTGAAAGTCCTCGCCTTCATTACCTTTGCTGTGCGACTGTTCTCACGACTTGGAACTGTAGGATACACTCTCTCTCTCTTACTATAGAATGAACGAATCCGCATGAAGCAGCGAAGGGACGCTGCCCTGAGGCTCAGATCCAATCCTGGGCGTTGGTCCCGGATTGCCCTGGATGCATTAAGAGAGCTGGCTGCGGATTCTCCCGGTCCCGCAGTTGCTATCTTGGTGCAATCTGGTTTTCTGGCCGCTTTCAAGGACTTCGCCGTTCATACCGGCTATTTCCAGGTAAGTTCAACTGTTCACACTGAAACAGCGCAGAGTCAAATCACGAAGAAAGACTGAGCAACATGAGTGCAGTTGTGTTGGCCGCATTTTGCTGCAACAGCTACAGTATGACTGTGTTTAAAGCAGGGAAAAAAATCCGTAAACAGGGACTGGTGTGCTTGACCCGACATTTCGACAAGTGCACTTCTTTGCTTCAAAGCTAGAACTGTTTCTCTGGCACAAGTGTGTGTACGCTTCGAACCCTTTTCCTCCAATCTGAACAAAGAGGGGAGCCCGCCGTGACGAAATCGTTAGAATAAAAGTAATAAGTATTCCGTGAACAAAAAGAACTAAAATTAGTGAGACATGGGAGGTGCCTGCATGTTTATCTGAATCATGGCCGTGACAGAAAGCCCCACCTAACAGTGCTAGGTTAGAAATCCCTAAGGGTAGGGCTTCAGTCTCATTAGTTTTCATTGTGTATGTACCAAATCGAATAGGTTCAAGAGCCCCCTCAGACACTTTCGCACGTACCTACCGCCTGTAGTGTTTTGAACTCGCGAATAAAGTATAACTGCATATTTCATGTCTCTTGGGGACCGGGTGTTTCAATGGAATGTGTGAATTTCGAGTTCGTTGAAGTTGTGACCTCCTATACGTTAAAATTCTATGCCACTACTTCTGGTGATGTTATTGCCCTGTCCGCGCAATGCATCTTAATGAAATATTAGCAGGCTTTCCCGTTTCATCAATGTACCGTCTGTGACACTATATCAGCAGGCGTTCTGTGAATATAATAATGAGAAATATATATATATATATATACAATTAAAGAGGGGGAAACGGGGAAGTAAATAGTGCAAAATAGAAAAAGAAATAGATATGAATAGAAATCAATAAAGGTGTGGGAATAAACAGACAACAAATGTAGAAAAAGAGCTAGAAAAAGAAAGATGGGAGGAAAGAAAGAGCAAACTGATGATAAACGAAGACGTCTGTTCAGCACAGATGTTGGTTCCAGCCTTGCGCCACTACTGCAAGGTAGGCAGTTCTTTTTTTTTTTTTTTGTTCGACACTTCTTTGAGTTTGCAAGGCCTTCGGCGTAATCACTTTACACTCTCATTATCGACACCGTTCTTCCCGTTACCTTGTATGTTCGCCTCACGCGCAGTTCACGAGGAGCCTGATGGAGTCTGCCGGCATCACGGTGTTCGTATCGGGACACGCATCCTCATCCATCCACGACGTTGACAAGCTGGACCCAATCATGCTCGCCGGCTACAGCGAGCGCTGGGAAGACGGGAAAGACACGTCGCTGTGGCGCGCCTGTCTCGAATCCCACTACTCCCTCAACCCGCACCACCAACAGCACGAACTGTGGCACGCCGAGGATTCTGACGATAAGTGCGTTTGCACTCCCGATAAAGAAAGGTTCAAGTTGAAAGAACGCTCAAGTTAAAGAGAGAATTAATTTGGTTTGACAAGTCCTACTACAAGGACATCAGTTCCGTTGATTTACCCTTAATTAGCATGCGTAATAATAGGGTAGAAAGTCAAGGTCAGAGTTTCGTTTTCAAAATTTCGTGCCTAAATCTCCGCGAGTGGCGTACCGTATATTGAAGTCAGTGTTTCGCATTTTGGAGGCATTGCTCTCAACGAAATGCATTCAAACTTGTTAAGTCTGGTTCACTCACAAGACGATCCAGTTAGTTTTTACTGATTAGGAACTATATATGGGCCATGTTACACGCAATCGTAATCTGTGACGCCATGAAGATTGGTGTGGAAATTCACGGTGCTGTCGCTACCCGCATATTTTGTGCATTTTGTTTCTTCTCAAGCTTCTACTAGTGACAAGAATAGTGATTTTGTATTCCGAGAGAGTACGTCGTTCTCACCAAAAATAGTTTTTTCTCCTTTTTTTCTCTTTCTTTCTATAGTTGTTTTTCAATACCTTTTTTTTTTTCACTTTTTTTCCTTCCTCACCTTTCTACTGCCCCCTCACTTCCCTTGTGCCAGACAGCATACATTTTTTTTCAACCAAAGCTCCTTTCTTTTCATTTAATATTTCATTTCTCTCTTTATATCCCTTTAAATTGAAGACAAGAAAGTTGACGGGCTTATTGAGAAAAATAAGGACGCTAACCTTAAGGGAAAAGAATAGAGCAGAGTGGTCCGAGAACAAACTGTTGTCAAGGGCATCTTACTTGAAAGTAAGAAAAAATGCGCATGGTTCAGTAAAACTTGCAGCTGGGCGAGTCGATTCATATCTCCTATCCTGATAAATTTGTTTTGATTAGCTCTTGGCTAGCTGCTACAAACGGATGCACATGTATATATATTTCTTCTAGAACACTTCTAAAGTTTATAAGCAGCATAAAATTTTAGAATCCTAAAATTAACTAGAGGGCACTCTCGCGCTGCGATCGTTCAGCGACCATGGGAATGATGGGTAGTACACACATTTGCCTAGTCTTCGTACTTGCGGGCGGCGAATCGTACTTGCGGCTTCGTTTACTGCTGTGTTTCGGTTTTGTTTTGAAAGAAAGATTGAACCCTTTTGAACTTTGTGAGCTGATTTGGGAAGTAAGTCTAAAAAATAAAATGATGAAGCGCAACTGCTGAACATTTGCTAATATTTGTTTCGTAAGAAAACAGCTCCAAGCCACACGAACACACACGGAGCCAAAAGCAGGCCAGAAGTACGAACATTAGACAAACGTGTGTACTATCCATCGTTCCCATGCTCGCTGAAGCGTCGTGCGTTGCAGCTCCCATAGACACTAGCGCCAGGGTTCCCTCTAGTAAGTATTGTGGGAAACTCTATGATAAGCAGATCACGACACTCGCACGCTTCGAGCGTTGAAGGTCCTTTTTTTTTTCTTTTGCTTTCGCTTCTTGCGAAGGGAGAGAGAGGGCTGGAAGGCCCTGCCGGAACTTCTCTGCGACAAGTCGTCCCGGCGTCTGCAGAAGGAGCTCGACGGAGTCGTGTCGCCCGAGATGTGGACCGTGCAGACCCAGTTTTACTTGGGAATGCCCGACGTGTGGTTGGAGCGCGTGAAGAAGATGGCAGCGCAACTCTCCGAAAGGACGCCATCCGCTCACTCCAACGTCACAGTCGCCGCGTGATTGCGTAATAATTATTTCGAATTTATATATTTTTCAGACTATAATCAAACGCCGTCATGCACTATTCCTCGGGGCCCTCGAGGTACAAATAAACCATCTCTCTGCATACTCTCCCAATATATGGTGACTTTAGCTCTGGACTTGGCTGTGTTGTCCGATGTCCGTATTCAACAATTTTGTACTTCTCACGCTCATGCTCTTATTTTTGTGGCGAACCTATTTATTAGGGCCGTTACAGCAGTGGGTCACAGTAGGGTTTTCAAACACCATTACATAGTGCTTGCTTGTACAAGCAGTATATGCCAAGTACACGGTGCAATTCCTATTTGCAAGAGTAGTTCAAAGATTCAAGAGCCCTATATATTCTTTGAGAACGTCAAGCTTTAAACAATTTGGCAGTAAATTTTAAGTAATACAACAATAAGTACATCAGTCATTAGATAACACGACGTGACTATTAAAAATACAACAAATTTTCGGACTAGTTGGTTTCTTGCGTTCAAAGAAGCCACAGTGCATGCGCTGTCCTCTTCCTGTGGTCCATTTCTTATCAGTGCTTGTAGCTTCATTCAACATTAAAAAAAGGAGGAGACCCAAATCCTTCAATTAAGTTTCTGATAGCAGCAACGGCACGCAGGATATCTTGTGCCCGGCTGTCTGCTTCGGGCTTACTTCTAGTTTCTTCATGCGGCCGAAGCTATTCTAGGAGGCCACGTAGAAAGAGGTGCGTCGTTGCGACCTACTCCGCCAGGTTTCACGACGATACCATCTGCTTACAAGAATCGCGTCTGCACCTTCATTGAACTCAATCCTGTAATTTACTCAGATCAGTAATACACTTGTGCCCCAATTCATATTTATCTAATACAAATCTTGACTGAAGTAATCCCATTCACTTTGGTACCGATGCTATTTTTTGCAGGATATTCCATCTCAACTGAACACGCTTGAAAAAGAAATGTCAATGTGCCCGTGCCATTTAAAAAGAACACTTGAGAATATCGCGTAACTTTGGAAGATAATGTTGCGTAGCTCAACTTGCATGCCACTGTCCCGCCGTGGTGGCCTAGTGGTTAAGGTACTCGGCTGCTGACCCGCAGGTCGCGGGATCGAATCCCGGCTGCAGCGGCTGCATTTTCGATGGATGCAAAAATGCTGTAGGCCCGGGTGCTCAGATTTGGGTGAACGTTAGAGAACACCAGGTGGTCGAAATTTTCGGAGCCCTCCACTACGGCGTCTCTCAAATTATATGGTGGTTTTGGGACGTTAAACCCCTACATATCATCATCATCATGGGGTACGGAGAAGGCTAAACACACAGATGAATTTGGCTTTGGCCTTCGAGTCATTTTAAGCCAATACACAAGGCAAGCTGCGATCTTTCACAGCGAAAGATGTTATGAGATCACAACATGTGATCTGAACCCATGTTGTCTGCGTGCCAGCCCAGTATATATATATATATATATATATATATATATATATATATATATATATATATATGGTAGTGGAGTGGCCGTAGCGTTGCAATTAGTCAAGTAGATTCTTCGTGAGAAGTCACAACGTAGTTTATTTCTTAGTTTAAGAAATGAACTACGTTGTGACTTCTCACGGAAGATCACCTTGTGGCCATAGGCAGGCTTTATGTCGCTAAAATAATCGCGTTAATATGAGTATTAAAGCGTTATAGAACTGCAAGTTAACGACCAGGTGTCAGATAATGCGAATTGCGCAACGAGTGGGTTGCTCGAATGCTCCAACCCTTAAGAAAAGTTTGATCTTGTTCTCCTATATTAACTGTCGCGCATACCCCCTGTGGGGGATTGTGGGGATTACAAAAGCTTCTGGCATAATTATTCATCGTCGTCAGCCACAGCACACAAAAATTGAATAAAGTTCCTTGCAAGTGTGCAGCTGGTACCACGCTTCTCCATAGAATGACGAAGGATGGCATAGTGAATGCCTGCCTACTACAAAATGATTAATGGCGTAGTGGATACCCTACAAGTGTGCTTGCAGCAGCTATCCAAAGAGTGTTAAACAGGCCTGGCGTTTTTTTTGTGTGTGTGTGTGTCTGGCTGACTAAAATTGTCCCCACCGCGCTGCTATTAAATCGTGATAAAAAAATGCGATCAGCCAGCTGTATCATTTTGCAACCTTGAATGAGCATGTTTCTAGGTCTTGCGTACCGTAATCTAAACTGGAATTTCATGTTTCAATAAAATTTCCAGTGTCCAGTTTTTTTTTCAGCTTCATTCATAAGCTGTGTGATATTTCACGGCAGCTCTTAGATGAATCAGTTTTCGAAGCTGACCACGTTTTCACCTGTAGATCAAAACAACACCGAGAAAAGGGTACAGTAGCTATGGGTCGATTCTACGGACGTAAGCAAGGAACCCTACGTGTGAGCTGAAGTCGCGGATGGCAGGGGCGTTGGCAGAAATTTTTTTTCGGAGGGGCCAGCCCCTTGATTAGAATTCGGCCAGGTCAGGCAGACGTGGTAGACCATTATTTTGTGCGCACTGAGTCTTGATCCGCAAGGGGGCGCCACTGTCGTAGCGCCATTTTTGAAGTTCCGTTCGTACGCGCGTCAAGCTGTCTGTGCTTCGGCGTTGTTATGCCAGCGAGTCCTCGTCAAACGTCCGTGCCTCTGAAAAAGGCAATCTGGGTCAAGGCCAGCCCGCAGTCCGCCTGACGCGAACAACTCAACGGCGTGAACACGCGCGGCGCCTCTCTGGCCCACGTGCATTGAGTCAGCAGCGCACGTGACAGCGAGCCGGCGTCCTCGTGTCTGGGGGTCTGACGTGGCCCAGCGGCGACCCCATTGGAGGAATCTGCCCTGACGACCAGCGGCGCTTCTGATTGGACATTTTGGTTGGACCCGGTGCAAATAAAAGAAGCCCTGCGACGCGTCGCGATCGGCGGTCCTATGAGAGAGGAGTCCCCATGTCGGAGAGCCGACATGTGTGTGAGTCGGCGGTCTTAGGCGAAAAGTTGACCTATGTATTAGAGAGGAGAGCTCGGCTCTTCGAGTCTCTGTCGGCCCCAGTACCGAAATTGTAACGCCTCTGTATATATGCTGTACATAAACCTTGTTTAACTCACCGTCGTCTCGTCCGCTCGTCTTATCAGCTCTGCGCAGAAGCAGTCGCGAGCTGATAAACATACGCTACCAAACGGCTGGTGACCTTCCCGGCGGAGTTGGAAGCAGTGGCGCCTTCGGGACCGTGTTGGCGTCGCCGTCTTTCGCAACAGTGGTGGCTTCGGTGGGATCGGTCCGTCCTGCGCAACAGTGGTTGGCAGCTGCGGGATCGGCCGGCGTCAGCGACATCGATGCGGTGAGTGCCTGATGTTTTCCCCTCAGTTCACCAGACTACTCTAGCTCAGGTTGTAGTAGTTTAGAGAAGGGCTGTGTGAAGCATTAGAGTGAGCTTTGATCGTTTCAAGCAAAGTCGAAGTGCTTTGAAACCAAAGTTAATGCGGAGGGGGTAAACACGGGAGAGTGAAAAATTGCTTGCGCGTCTTGCTAGTTGACTTATAGTGGGTACGGCAAGTAAATTGTTAACAGGGGCAAACAGCAAGAGGCTAGTGTGAACGATGGAGAACCTTAAAGTGAAGGAACTCATCGAAATTTGTGAGGAACTCGGCATTACTTTGGGCCGTGCGAAACGAAAGCAAGCGATCCTTGAGATCATGAAGGATGAGGGAGTGTCGGCTGAGGAAGTCGATGAGGCCTGGGTGGATATTAAAGCACGCCGTGAGGAGGCTGAAAGGCGAGAAGTAGAAGCTCGCGAAGAAGCTGAAAGGCGCGAAGCTCGCGAAGAAGCTGAAAGGCGCGAAGCTCGCGAACGTGAAGAAGCTGAAAGGCGCGAAGCTCGCGAAGAAGCTGAAAGGCGCGAACGTCGCGAGGAGGCCGAGAGACAGGAGCGTCTCGAGTTGAAACGACTAGAATTGGCAATCCTACAGTGTTCGCAGGCGCCTAGCGTAGCTTCTCCAACAGTTCAGGTCAGCGGTTTTAGAATTCGGGACCAACTGCCACCGTTCGTAGTAGGCGAGGACATGCCGAAGTATCTCGTCAAGTTTGAACACGTCTGTGAGCGAAACGCTTTGGAGCGGCCTCTTTGGGCGCGGAACCTGTTAGCTCTTCTTCCCGGCGAAGTGTCCGACGCGATAACTTGCTTGTCGAGGGAAGCGTTTGAGAGCTATGACGAGGTTAAGGAAGTGCTCTTGAGACGTTATAAGTTGTCACCCGAGGCTTTCAGGCAAAGGTTCCGGTATGCTGAAAAGGGGAATGAGTCACACGTTGACTTCGCGTTTCGTCTTAAAGCCGATTTAATTGAATGGCTCAAGGGCGAAGGTGTTTATGACGATCGCGATAAAGTGGTGGAATGCGTTGCATTGGAGCAATTCTACCGCTGCATCGAGGATAACGTCAGACTTTGGCTGCAGGACAGACTTGGTGAAGTACAGCTAAACAAGGCAGCAGAGTTAGCTGAGGAGTATTATACTCGCCGAAAGTTGCACAGCAGGGCAGTGCGCGTTGAAAAGGATGAGAGAAAAGGGGGCTTTTCAAAGAAACCTGATCAACGGAAACCCGCTCCGCACCGTAATTTCAAGGACCCGTCTCTTACGAAGGACAGTGTGGGGGAAGGGCAAACAGAAGCGGAGAAATCGAGTGAGGTTTCTACCACACAGGCATTTGAATCAGAAAACAAACGGAAGCCGCTAATCTGCTACAACTGCAAAAAGGAAGGACACATCGCGAGAAACTGTCAGGAAAAGTTTGCCTTCGCAACAATCCGAGAATCAGAAAAAAACATGCGGTTGTTGGAGCCGTATCTCCAAGAAATTAGGGTGAATGAGAAAACGTGCCGAGCACTTAGAGACTCAGCGGCAACCATGGACGTTGTCCATCCTTCATTGGTGTCTCCGGATGACTTCACAGGAGAATGCGCGTGGATCAGGCAGGTCGCCGAGGAGCAGAGTGTTCGCTTACCAATCGCCACGGTTGTCATTAAAGGCCCGTTCGGTGAGCTTCGCACCGAAGCGGCTGTGTCTGCCGCGCTAAATGATCGTTTTCCTTATCTTTTCTCCAACAACTCAGAGCAGCTTCTCAAAGAGCAGGGCAAATCGTTCTTCCCCAACTTAGCGTGCATGGCCCTCACGCGATCGCAAGCGCGGGAGCTATCGCGGCAGCTTGATCTGGTTCAATGCAGTGAACTCTCAAGTGACCTTGTCGGCGGGTCGACGGAACCCCAGAAAGGAAAGTTTCCGCATGAGTCATGTGAGCAGTCACGCGAGCGGCCCGTCGCCGAACCGACCGGCGCGGTTTCCGTAGAAAGGGGAGACGACATGGCGCCATTGAGTCAGAGCGAGAGGGTTGCAACGCTCTCGCCTGTAGCGGAAAGTTGGAGCGAGCTGCCGAGAGTTGATCGAGAGACGCTCATTCGAGAGCAGCGTGAGGACCTCTCGATTGAAGCGCTAGTGGAAAGCCACAAAAACGCGGCACAAGTGCTGTCGAAGGAGCACTGCGAGAAATCGGTGAAGAAGCGTGCTTTTGAAGTTGATAATCAGGTAAGGCTGCTGCAGCCGTCCAAAAGGAACAAGCTTGAGGTTGATTGGGAAGGGCCCGCAAAAGTAGTATCGAAGCTTTCTGATACCAATTGTGAATTTAAATTAGGAAGGCGGCCGAACAAAGTTTATCACAGTAACTTGAAAGCAGTCGTAAATTTACTTTTAAGTGCTTCAGAGGAAGAGGAAGCAGAAATTTTTAGTTCTAGTGAGATAATCGAAAGGAAATCGGAAGTAATCTGGGAACAGTTGAACCTAGAGCCTAGCTTAAGTGAAGGAGGACCTGAGAAAGAGGACCTGAGAAAGATTGGTTCCGAGTTTGGAGACGTGTTTTCGGACCGCCCCGGAAACACGAGGGGGATCGGACACGATATCGAGCTAAGCGGTGAGGAGTCAATCCGTAGCAAGCCGTATCGTTGTTCCCCTGTGCAACGTCGAAAGTGTGAGCCGCTCTTGGTGCCGCATAGGTATCGTCGCCTAAAAGTGGCCGGTTACTGAGGTGGAGCACGTTGCTCCACAGCGCAACTTTGACGTTCGCTAAAAAAAAAAAAAAAAAAGGAAAGCTAAACGCTAATGGAGGTGCATTGAGCAGTGCGTTCTAGCTAGTACCTTCTCAACCTTTCGGTTTCTGGCTGGCGATTCGGGGCAAAATTTTGACCTCATCACGACCTGGGCTGAGCGCTCTCGTTTAGAGTGATCTCAAGGGCCAACTTTGTGGTATTCTAATTCGTTACGTTGTTGTACGTGGAAAAAAAAATTGAGTTGTCATTTTGAGAGTCTTGTGTCCCACATGTGCCTCTTGATGTAGAGGGAACAAAATTCCGATAGACACGTAGATAGGTATATGTTGTACTATACTTTGTCTGGTGTTCTGTCGGGTGACCGAAGGCACTTGCGTGTGTCGTGTGTTGTCTGTTGTCGATCCGTTCTTGGCAAGTTGCAGAACCATCGACAAGTGCTGAAACCGAAGATGGTCAGAAGAGACGAGTGAAGCTGGTCAGCCAGTTGTGGCGACAAGCCAGTGGAGCTGGGATCCGTCGTCAAAAATGGGAGGTGTTCCCGGAACAGTTTGGAGCTGTATTCTCCCCATGGCCCTGGAGGCGAACCTGGAGGGACCTGGCGAACGAGCGCACCTGACATCCGAGCCCCGTGGAAGCAGCTCGTCTTTCCGGTGCATTGTCTGGCGGCGGGGGTGCTGTTATGCCAGCGAGTCCTCGTCAAACGTCCGTGCCTCTGAAAAAGGCAATCTGGGTCAAGGCCAGCCCGCAGTCCGCCTGACGCGAACAACTCAACGGCGTGAACACGCGCGGCGCCTCTCTGGCCCACGTGCATTGAGTCAGCAGCGCACGTGACAGCGAGCCGGCGTCCTCGTGTCTGGGGGTCTGACGTGGCCCAGCGGCGACCCCATTGGAGGAATCTGCCCTGACGACCAGCGGCGCTTCTGATTGGACATTTTGGTTGGACCCGGTGCAAATAAAAGAAGCCCTGCGACGCGTCGCGATCGGCGGTCCTATGAGAGAGGAGTCCCCATGTCGGAGAGCCGACATGTGTGTGAGTCGGCGGTCTTAGGCGAAAAGTTGACCTATGTATTAGAGAGGAGAGCTCGGCTCTTCGAGTCTCTGTCGGCCCCAGTACCGAAATTGTAACGCCTCTGTATATATGCTGTACATAAACCTTGTTTAACTCACCGTCGTCTCGTCCGCTCGTCTTATCAGCTCTGCGCAGAAGCAGTCGCGAGCTGATAAACATACGCTACCAAACGGCTGGTGACCTTCCCGGCGGAGTTGGAAGCAGTGGCGCCTTCGGGACCGTGTTGGCGTCGCCGTCTTTCGCAACAGTGGTGGCTTCGGCGGGATCGGTCCGTCTTTCGCAACAGCGTGCAGTAGGTATTCCGGGGTCGCTAGACATCGAAGTGCCCATACGAACCTCGGACAGAGCACGTGCAGCGAGTTTTTCGCGCGTGTGGTGAGTGCGTGGACCACCAAAATGGCGACCCTGATTGCTATCTGATGGATTACGTCAAGTGCATATTCTCTATATACCATAGGGGGGAAAAAATTGGTGGTGGTGGGGATGCACGGGCTTGTTTTGCTAGCCACTGGTGGATGAAAACTTGTGTGGTGGGGTATACACACATTGGAGACGGACAACCGCAGGGGAGAGGATGGTGGTGGCGCAGACTGCAGCGAAGGTTGATTGGCGTGAGAAGTAGGCTTTACCGAAACATGGAGTGGCACATACATGATGTCAGAAAGGAGGTTTCGCCCCGCCTCGGTGGTCTAGTGGCTAAGGTACTCGGCTGCTGACCCGCAGGTCGCGGGTTCAAATCCCGGCTGCGGCGGCTGCATTTCCGATGGAGGCGGAAATGTCGAGGCCCGTGTGCTCAGATTTGGGTGCACGTTAAAGAACCCCAGGTGGTCAAAATTTCCGGAGCCCTCCACTACGGCGTCTCTCATAATCATATGGTGGTTTTGGGACGTTAAACCCCACAAATCAATCAAGAAAGGAGGTTTCGTCGAACGCGCTAACGGAACACGCAGAAGCGATTGGCCACGAATTTGATCTACACTGTGCCCCGCCGCGGTGGTCTAGTGGCTAAGGTACTCGGCTGCTGACCCGCAGGTCGCGGGTTCGAATCCCGGCTGAGGCGGCTGCATTTCCGATGGAGGCGGAAATGTTGTAGGCCCGTGTACTCAGATTTGGGTGCACGTTAAAGAACCCCAGGTGGTCGAAATTTCCGGAGCCCTCCACTACGGCGTCTCTCATAATCATCAGTGGTTTTGGGACGTTAAACCCCACATATCAATCAATCAATCGATCTACACTGTGTGAAAATAAAAGAAAGGAATTGTACTTCCAGGCTATATCTTGACCCTGACAATTCGGACGACGGCACACAATCTTGAATGTAAGGACGGAAACTCCTCCCACATGTAAGCTCCTACGTCCTATTTTAAAATATGGATAGTTAGACTGTTCGCATGTTCATTTTTCGTTGTTAATGAGGCTCCCGTGCGGATCGAAACTGAAACATTCTGCTTTTATGTGCTCATTTTAACCACATGAGCTCGGAATAACAACCACGACAACAGATAAAGAGAGAGTTGACAGTGGCTCTGCCACCGGTCGTGACAGTGACATCGCGTACGTAGAGCACTGTGGCACGCCGCCGGTAACTTATACTGCAACTTTCCTCGTTGCATAGCCCGCAGAAGTCCGCACACATGAAGTCAACTAGAGCAATACAACACTGTTCAAAAGTTAAAACACCACGAAGGCACCTGGTAAAAACAACACATCCAACCATCAGCTATCCTTCGCCAGAGCGAGGCGACATCACGTGATCCAACCCTTACGTCACAGCGATTGCAGCGCTCGTGCCTCTAGTGGTAGGCCTCGCGCACAATATATTACCTGTGTGATGGTGTATTGCTGCGTTCCGTATCGCAAAGTCCGTTCGGGAAAAACACCTGGTGTTACTTTTCACCGATTCATAAACAATGCTGAGCTGTGCCAATATTGTGAGAGAATATTGCGAGAGACAACTTCATCATCAACGACGAGTCTGCATCGACTGTCGTAAGCAGCAGATACTTCCTTGATGAAGACTATGTGCCTGCGTGCTGCGCCATAAAACTAAACATATACTTCCTGACTCTGTGCCTACTAGGGGTGTAGCGAGGGTGTGTCAAACCGAACACGTGCCCCCCCCCCCCCCCCCCGAATTTTTTTTCGCCTCAGCATAGAGAGAAGGAGAAAAAAATGCTGGCTACGCGCCTGGCGCCCACTCTGTTCGAGGACTATCCTAGCTACTTGATTTCAAGCGCAAAGAAGCCTCGCAAAGATCCTGCCCCACGAGCTTTGGCTTTACGTCAAACATCAAGGAAGCGAAAAGCGGAGACCAACGAACCAGATCGGGCTGTTGATTTACAGCATGCTTTCACTGAACAAGAAGCATGTAAGTGTTCGCACGCAATGACCAGTGACGCTCATCGCGTGGGTTGATACTTGGCTGTGATAAGAAGATTGCGCTACGAAGTGTCGTGCCATCGCTCAAAATGTGAGAAGGTGCAGCGATTGCTGAAAGAAGAGTAAAAGACGTGCGAATGATTATCGCGTAAGCAAGCGCATGTGCTAAGAAAATTTCAACACATAAAGAAAAAAAGGGCGTGTTTCTTTTACATCAAATAAAATGTTACGAAAAAAAAAGCATTCAGCGTAACCAGAACAAGTTGTTAAAGGAGGGTGTGATATGGCGCTTTCTGTCCACAAGAGGCTACGACCGTGCTGCACTGCCAGCAAAATGCACTCTTCGGGGGTATATAGGTCTAAGCCAAACGTCATCGAGTATGAGCAGTGCCACAAACCATTTTTGCGTCATCAACGACTGGGCAACTTGTTTTTCAACTGTCGGTGAGTGAATGAAGCGCGCCCAAAGTCATGCACCTGCGTTGCGCCCGCTGCACCGGAGCCATATACCGGAGCCTTAGAGTAAGACGCAATGACCTCCATTCACAGGAAGAATTTTGAGCAAGACAGAATAGGAAATAGCCAAATCAAAACGACTAATAATAGCCTGGCCATTTGGGTGGAGAAAAACGGTATGAAATCATTAAGCTTCGCCAGAGCCAAACGTCGGTTGCATACAATAATCCGAAATTCGCGCCAGTGAAACCGAAACCAGAAGCGCAGGGCTGTTGCTTTCGACAACCACCAGGTGGGCTAGGGTTGATTGGGCCGCCGGGGTGCAGAGTCCGTAAAGAAGCGAGCGCTCAGGTACAGTGTAGTAGAAACTTCTAGTACAATCTAGTTTAGGTGTAGTCTAGCCTAGAGTCCCTGACTTGGTCTAGCCCGGCCGTGCACAGATTTTACAAGGTAATATGAAGAGCACTTTAACTTTTCCAAACCTTACATGCGTCTTTGATGCATGTGTGCTATTGAAAAAAAAAAGTACGTTTATTATAATGTTGTGGTTGTGTTTGCTGTGTAATAAGTAACCTCCAATGCTCGATATAATTTTTTTGTTTCCTAGAACCATTTTCGCTACATGCAAGAACCTCCACAATTACAAAATTTTCATCTTGAAGACGTTGTCATCAAGGGCATGGGCACCACGTATATGTTTCTTAAGTTGCCAGCGTAGCTAAAAAATGATTTTTTTTATTTTTAAGCAACGTTGGTAAAGTATAGTAGCTTTAAGGAATTTACAAAGTTTGCGCTCAGCCTTGGTGTTTAGGAAGCTTGGCTACCGAGAGTGGTCTTTTTGTTTTATTACTAGCAAAGTTATGGCGATCACAATAATGGCCTCCAAGATTTGTGTAGTTTTATACTGAGAGCGTTTTTATGGATGGTGTCGCGTGAATTTGGAAATCACGTATTTCTATTTTGTTCATGTTAATAGCAAAGTTAAACAAATTGTTGTTTTAAGCCATAATACTAAATTGAGGTAGTTTTAGGCAATTTTCAAAATTTACAGTCAATTGTGAGATTCCCCGTCCAACCCTTAAAAAAAGTTATTCCTTTAGGATATGAATCTTTGTTTTTTAGTTTTAAACAATAATATTAAGGCGTTTAAAACACAGGCTTTCAAGACCTGCACATTTTTATTTTGAGAACGTTGTCTCAAACAGACAAGTTTATGCCTCAAGCATTTTTTTGTTATGCGTATTTTTAACACATTTAAAAAAAACGATTTTTAGCGTTTTAGTAAACTTTGCTTGTTTCGGGCAGTTTTTAAAATCTGAGTTTCACCATTAAGTGCCAAGAAACTCAGCCTCTGAAATGTGCATCAAAAAAGTGGTTATCGCGATGAGAGCGCCGTTTATTTTCGCAGCGACGTTCACTTGCGGAGAGATGCGCTACCATTGCAACAACCATAATCCCGTTGCCATGACCTACTACACTCCTGACCTGTTCAGATAGCGGGGTTCCTATGGGAGCGCGTGTCCCCGCTCTCGTTCAATCGCTCGCCGTAGGTGGCGCTACCTATAACCTGTTCGTCTGCTTCTTTACGGTTGTTTTGTAGGCGCTGGTATAAGAATGCCTGCTTTCTGTGGTGAACTGTCGGCATATATGTGACTATTTCTTCCCATACATTGCTGGTCAAGTAAGCTGTTCAGTGCGCTTAAGAATTTATAGCACACTGGTTGACAAACGTGGAAACCCGTGGATTTACATGATTTTGGACAGCCTATGCGTTGTCGCGTGCATTTTATTGCAAAAAAAATTCTGAATGTCTTTTAGTATTATTATTTCTGGATATTTCTAAATTGTGGATCATAAATTCGCACTACGAGTGCTTTGTTGGTTAAAATTTGACTACAAAGAGTGAAGGTGACGTCAGCGAACAGGTGCTGCCTAGCGCCACGCCGCTCGTAGGTGACGGCCCTAGCGGCAGAAGGTATGAACTAGAACGTGGGCGCTGGAAGAGGTGCTCTCTGGGCAGGTCAGGAGTGTAGTAGGTCATGCCCGTTGCATTACTAGATTAGCCGGCGCCATTGCCCTCGAGCCGTGGATCTCGTCGCGACGTCTGTAGCTCGGTCGCCCGCATCGTTGTACGTCAGACCCCGCAGGCCTCCTCCTTGGACGCCACGCCCGAGATCGCGAGCCAGTGCCCACTTTTGCATCTGACGCTTAGCCGACCCGTCACATCAGGCACGGCCCAGGGAGCCAAAGTTGACGCGGAAAGGCGTATCCGCACGGAGGAGCTACGACCGCCGCCTACACCACCATGGATAAAGAGAGCATCAAAAAGCAGATCGAGAACCTCCGGTACCAGGCACAGATGGAACGGTGGCCCCTTTCCAAGTCTATCCAGGCGTGAGTATACCTACCTCGTTTTCATTCAGTAGTAAAAGCGGCCGCTTGTAAAAGCAGTAAAAGCAGCCGGGCTGCGCTAGGCGCCACCCGGCTTGGGCCTGTTGGGCTGCGATGGTTTAGCGTGGTTTCGACCGGGTCGGGGGCCAAAATTGTTATTATTTTTTTTTTAGAAATCGCCATTTGTCCAGCAATGGTCGAGTCTCTGGTAGCGTCGCTTGGAATCCGACCGGGAAGTTGTTTCGCGAAAAAGAAAAGGCTCGATCTCGGAAACGTGTATTCGATTCGTTTGTGCTGCGAATCGTGATAGCGTTGCTCGTTCCGTGGTTTCGTGGTGATCGATTGCCCGCCGGGCCGGGCCACAATTATTGCCGAAACGTGAGCCATGCTGCATGCTTTTGCTAAGACTCATTTTGTTACTTTTGTTCACGCTTGTTATTGGGTTTGTCGCATAAGACACTGTTGATTGCCGTCGATAGTTGTCGAAATTCTGTGCATGGGTTAGTTCGTCCGCGCGCTCGTTGATCGCGTGACCACCTAAATTTGCGTCGAGTCATTTGTAGTGATTGCCGTGCGCCTTTGTGGTTCCAAGCCTTGGGCCTGTGTTCGTCTGAGAGAATGCATAATGAAATTGGCGTCTATAGCGCGTCGTGGATGTCAAGCGTGAATTGGCTTTAGGTGGGCTTGTTGCTTCATTTCGAGGGGAGGGGGGGGGGGGGATTCGCCCCTGGACGGTTGGCTGCGCCGCTCGGCGTTCGTGCAGTGCGGCGAAGCCGTACGTTCGGCTAGGACAGGTTTGGTGCAAGAATTTTTTTTTTTTTTTCAGGTGTAATTGGATTTGAACAACTAGGTCGCAATGTCTATGTCGTCCGATATCGTCCGTGGCTATTTGTTTGCATGTTTGTTTGTTTTAATCGCCGGGCCTTTTTCTCCGTGATTTTGTAGGCCACATTCATGTCCATGTGTTGGCGCAATCTGTTAGCATCGACCTCGGCAGAACTGTAAACTAAAAGGCAGCTGCACAATCGGTGGCATTTCTTTCATAGGTGGTTAATTTTTTTCGCTGAATTGTTTTTTTTCTTTTTCCTAATGAAATTCCGCTGTATGGCTCCATTGATCTGTAACAGTGTCCGCATTCCTTTACTTAATTTGTGTTCTCTGATTATTTCATTAATATCTTTACATCGTGACCTTTCTTCAGGTGAAGCTTTTATAGAGTGTGTTCTATTTTCTTTGTTCTAGTGGCTACCACAGTTCTAGCTAAACGTTAGGTGATGGCATTTTGTGGACCTCAGTATGCCAGGAATATTTTCTAGGCTGTTTATTATGGTATTTTCCTAGTATTTCTCAAAATCAGTGCGTCATGATTGTGTAATATGTGTTTGTACTTTCCTAAGCCACACTGTAGTTTTCAGTACAAATTTAGAAGTGTGTGGCTTAATGTTGCATTCATTTTGTATCGTAGTGTTTCATACAAGGCCAATTTGTATAGCACAAGCTTATTACTTATTTAGTAATTAAAGTCGTAGCCTTAGATTCATGGGCATCGGCAAGAAGGTGCCGCACACAAGCACTTGCCCCTAATGTTCTCTCCCAGCTGGGATGTCACACATTCGTGCAGATGCTCACACTTAATTGCTTTAATTGTATAAATGGCTTCACGAGAAACCGCCTTGTTGGTGCACTGCATTGTCAGACTCGAGGTCATGTGTTGAGGTTATTATCACTTCGAAGCTGTTCCGTTACTGACTTACTGAGGCCAGTAAAAATCTGGCCATATTGTTATCGTATTGAAGCATCGTAAGCGTAATGTGATTAGTTGCATTTAAGTCGTCAAAGACGCCATGTTGCTGAGCCGGTAAGTTATGAAGGCCAAACCCCATAACCACGAAAATGCTCGCAACGAGTGACGCGATGTAGATTGCCTTCGCGCGAACAGTCGCTTGCGCAGGCAAACCTCATTCACGCGACGGCTTTGGTGAGCGAGCTCCCTTGTTGCTGGCATGAGGCCATCTACTCGTATCAACAATTCCACGTAGTCGGCAAATGCAATGTAAAAATAATGTGTTGTTGTATAATGGAACGGAAGGGGTTTATTATTGCCTTGCAGCACTTCTTTTATATGAACGTCCATAAACATTGCTTCATTTTTTTGTTGTGCACGCATGACTCAGGCGGAGAGGAGCATGAGAGGAGGTGGTATTATCGTTCATGCCACATTGAGAGAACTGGCAGTACGTCAGTCATGTACATCCGGTTCCGGCATTTTTAGCACAGCACTTCCGGACAATGGGCGACGGTTTCCAAATCTGGAGAACCGAGCGATCGCGCGAGAACTACCATGCGACACGTCGTGCGAACGCCCCGTTTCGTCGCTCACAGCATCGCTCGTCGCTGTCGCGTGCGTTTTCGGGTTTATGGGGTTTGGCCTTCAAGTTGCGTCCATGACGACACGTGCAAGCTATATATGCTACAGCATTGCATGCAAAGCCAGTTGGTGTGATGCGAGTGGGAACTTATGCCGTGTTTTGTTATCACATGTATCACAATTTCAAGTGAGTATGCTTTAAGATTGCATTGCCTACAGTCTGTCGTATAGCAGACTGTAGGCAATGCAACTGTATAACATATTATTAGTTATAGGCATTAATAATGTGCTGTTTTACTGTATTCCTTTCTTGTTTTGTTGTATTACTGCCCAATAGTTGTATATCATTTCCCGTTTACCGCTCCCTTTTGTAATGCCCCCAGGCATTCATGGTGCACTAAAGAAATAAGCAGTGAGCGATGAAGTTATACTTACTTTTTTTTTTGCCCCACTTACACATCTTCTCCTTCACTGGTTGCAGGCTGCGGGAGTACATTGAGGAGAATGAGCGGACAGACCCACTGATCCACGCCCCGGACAAGAAGAGCAACCCGTGGGCCGAGAAAGGCAAATGTCTCATCATGTGAACCGAGGACATCAGTGCTCTCCTGACTCCTCCTGCCGGCCTCCTGGTTCTCTTGCTGGTACTCTTCTGGCCGTACTATTATTTCGCCTGAAACCAGTGGGCTGGCGAGAGACTCTCCGGAACGAAACGCCTCCCAAACTCCGGCAACAGTCGCAGCAGCGTTAACTCTTTTCCCTCTTCTGGAGCCTTGCTCCGCAAGCCACCGCAGTGTTGCCACCATAAGAGTTTTCTACAATATGCACTAGAGGAAATTGGTGCTGGGATCGCTCGGGGCACTGTGAGAGTGATGGGTAGCACACGGACTTGCCTAGTTGTCGTGCTTGCGGCTTCGAACAAACTTGTGGCTTTATCGTTGCACCTTGGCCTTTGCTTTGGATAAGAGAACGGCTCATTCTGAACCTCGTAAGCTATTTTCAATTGGCGAGCCTAAAAGGGTCAAGATTGCTCAACTTCTGCTGAATTACGTCTTGTCACAAAGCGGCTGCACGCCACACGGAGCCGAAAACAGGGAGCTTAGGCATGTCCATGTACTTGCCCGTCATTCCCGTGCTGGTTGAAGCATCCCACGCTGCAGCTTCCATAGACACTAGCGCTAGATTTCCCTCTGGTGTATAATTGTGAAACTCTGTGAGTGGTACCCCATTTTTCGAGAATGTTCCTTGTCCTCGTACGTATGGACCATATGTTAGGGCTTCATCTGCCGGTATGTCTACTGCCAGGCCATCATGGAAATTTCACTGGAAATGATCAGAAATTGCATTCTGGTTGAAAAAATTTACGGGAGAAAAGCCCCAGCCAGATGTATTCGAAGTTTTTCATCCTCCCGTCGAAGCAGTTTGCAATGAGGGTGGCGGGAATGTGGTGGCTCGAAAGAGCAATCTTTCATATCTTAACTGGCTGTATGTTGAGCAAACCCCTTTTACAAAGCTGTCGTGCTTTTTGTTTACCATATAGACTTCTCTATTTCAGGCTTTCTCATTTTTTAAAGATTTAGTTACGTCAGGTTCAGCTATTATGAAAAGGGGCGTGGGTACGCTCTCCACATTTGATCATAAATATCAGCCCATTTTATTTGAGAATGCCACTACTACCGAGACACGTAATCTTGTGCATGTTGATGACTTAACAGTGGCTACAAGTTTCGTGTATCAAAGCTGGCTTTGTTCTGTCGCTTGTGAGGTAGTTAACTCGATATCTGAATGCATTTTGTACATGGGTAAGGTTTTAGAAAATCTGGGCTGCAACAATTATTTGCTGGCATTTTTGCCATTACAGCTGGAAGTTTGTTGTCTACGAGTGGACAGTAAGGACATAAGGGCATACTGCTGATCGGGTGGTCGCATGCACACTGTGTTCAAGCGACAAAAAATGACATAGTTGGGGAAGCTTGTCGTGCAGCCACACAATGAATTAGTATGATTAGACAATTGCATGGATATGACACTGCTAAAAGAGATTGTGGGGATGTAGGACTGTTGCCCAAGGACATACAATTGTACGTCCAGAAAAAAATTTCAAGCGGCTGCAGAGGGCGATCATTTTAGGCAAATTGTTCCACATCTGTTTTTAATTTACTGTCATTGCCATTGAAAGAAGCATTCCTTATCTGCAGGGTAAATAATGCGGCATTAGCGTTCACGTATCAATTGAAACACACTTGCGACTCTTGGTGAGGCTGTAGGCCTAACAGTTTCAAAGCATGCAATGAAAATCTTACCTATTTGTGTTCACCATTGTATCAAATGTAGCAACAGCCTGTTGTTTCCTCTTGTGGTGATAGAATAGATACGAAACTTAATTTAGGCTGGGGGCCTGAAGGCTGCCACATTACTTTATTGTGCTTACCAATGAAAGCTACAGAGGAGATTCTCTGGCATAGAGTGAAATATTTCTTGCCATCTAAAAATCAAGTATTGAAGAGGTGATGGTTACACGTGGTCATATCCCTCTGTGACAATTGAAGCGCGCTGCTGTCATTTATCAATTCTGGGCGCATGGTCATACCTGAAATCCAGTTGCGTGCACTGCCCCATACAGTACGAGGGCATGTTTAATGTGGCAGTGTCAGAGGGAAAGAGGATCTGCTACAACTTTTGCCAGTGTTGCTATAGTTTCAATGCACTGAGTTTGTATATTAAATGCATGGAAGTATATTTATTGCAGCGATGCCTTTGTTATGATTTATTGTTGGCATATGTGCTGCATTTTGTATGCACTTATGCAAGTTATGCACACTTTTCCTTTATGTCTTGTTTAGGTACAATATATTGCAATTTTTTATCAAATTTGTTTTTGTGTAGAACTGGTGCATCTGACTTCCTCGTTTGCACCGGTTAAGCAAAGTCACTATTTCATATCTAGTTGTGTTACCCCAACTGTTATATTCAGTTCAACGATGAGCATCAGGCCTCTCTTTCGGTCCTGGACGACCTTTAGCAAGTGCTAGTCACATTCTGCTCAGTGAACTGTCCTTAGCAAACGAGCAGCTTGCTCCAGTACTGTCCGCAGCCTCTCTGTCTTGTTTGCAGTTTCTGCCTAGTTGGTGACTGGCACCATCAAAGCAGTTCTGTGTGCCGTACCACACAGAACTGTGTAGTACGGCATTGTACATTCATTGAAGGCAGTACGAGAAGTTTCTTTCCTTTATATCATCCTCGGGCCTCTGCGTCATGTCACAGTCTTCTGGCAGCATATTCAAAGATTCCGTGCATACACTAGTAATCAGGAGTAATGTCATGCAGCATTATAGTACTTTTTTATTGGCTTGCTGCCAGGCCAGGGAAAGGTTCAAGAGGTTTTGCTTTTTGGAAACTAAGAATGAAGGAATCATAAAATTCTTGGAAGTGCCAATGGAGAATTGCTTGTGATAAGTACATCAGTTCGTCTCAAAAAGCTGTCTGGGCATATCAGCTGGCAGGTTATAAAAGTGCACTATTGATGATCATTGTTGACTTGGAGTGTCTGAAGAAGGCAATTTCATCCAGAGGAACTTAAAGACCAACTCTCGAAATTTTTCAGAGTCCACTTATTTCAATAAAATTTTCAGTGGTACGTTCTATAGTTAAATGACATTGCCCAGGTGGTGCTAGCATCACATATACCATGCTTACATTGCATATACATCACCTGAAACAGCTACCCCCTTAAATTTGGTGCATGGCTCTTTGGCTAGCTTAAATTATTGATTACTTTCCAAGCCAATCAAAGCATTCTATCAGTTACAGGTGTGTGAATGCTACTTGCAAGTGGTAATATCCCAATATGGTTTAAGAATGTCATAGTTGCCCTTCAAGGCCAGATACATTGAATAACAGAACCTGACGCCCCACCAAAAGCGACAGTACTCCTCGGACTGTTGTACTCCTCGCATACTAAAGTTTACCTGTTTAACCAGGTACCGATTTCTCGCCAAAGAGCGAGTTTGGGTTTCATGAGTCATTGACAAAACTTAATTAGAATGCTGAATTGAGAAATTAATCATCCAGGACGCTCTTCTCACACCATCAAAGACGACTATCGAATTGGGACCGGTAAGGTTTTTTTCAAGCTGTAACGTTCACTCTGCTGCCAGATCATTGCGCAACGCATGCCTTAGTCTCGGCTCTTCCACAGAAAGTGTAAGGCTAGTAAAGCAAAAACGAGGGTGGGCACACAAGCAGCAGGCGTACAGAGCTACTGCGAAGCTTAGGGGAAGGAATGCACTTTGAAACTACGTCACATGCTAGTTGTAGGGATATAGGTGGAGCACTAAAGAAAACACGACCACTGCCATTGCTGCGACTGCATTGTATCCTTGCTTTTGTGACTCAAAGCGCACGCTGCTTGTATATATTTGGGAACCTTTTTGTACACTTCGACTTGCGGCGCTGCTTCTGGCTACCAGGGTTGCTTGCATTAAGGACTTGCAGTGATACCTGTTTACGTCACGAATGGTGTCCGAAACCAGTTGGGCTGGTCACTCCTGTGATGGCCTACAAGTCAAGGACCTGATCAAATTGTGGGCATGGGTAGAAAAGATTGTGTTTGTGTACAGTGACATAAATATTTTGTTTCCAAATGTTTTGTTCAGTTGCCAGTAGGTAAAGGGACACCAAAGAGAAAACCAATTTTTTTTGTATTCGTAAATTACCATTTCACAATGCCGAAATCGGCACACTTGCCCCAAGAAGACCCTCGGTAAGTGAGAAAACACTAAAAAACAAAATGCCATTGCGATGCCACATTGAAGTTTCTGCACCAGTTGCGGTAGTGACAGATTTTGACAGCATTTGCTAGGCCAACGCACCTTCTTATTGCTAAATTTGAACTAAGGTGCTCTGTAAGGAGGCTAGCAACTTAGCTTGACAAGTTTCCGTGCGTTTTGTTGAACCAATGTTGCCAAAATAAGTAAAAAGTTTAGAATTTATGACATCAAACGCGGGAATTGTGACACAAAATTTAACAATGGTACTTTGACCTTGATTTTATTATCTATAAATAAACCTTTTATGGTGAACTTAACAGCAATATAGTTTTGGGAGTATAATTTATCATTCTGAAAGGGTTCACTCTTTCACTTTAGTGTCCCTTTAAAATAGCGCCACACTTTTGGCGTGGATTTGAAGGTGCTGACAACTTGCAGTAGTCGCAGTGGCGGAATTGTTCATTTGTATTGTTTTGTAGTCTTTCATACTAATCGCATTCACTTTGTTGCTACTTCATTTGAGTGACGGTTTATAGAGAATTTGTGGAACTGGTATTCTGTTCACTTCTATCTCTTGTCCACTTTGCAATTTAGTCTTTCATCACTGTACGAGCATACAACCATTAAAAGAAACAGCAGCTTTTTCATTTTTCTTTTTCTAAATGCTTTCCAGCATTCACCCAAATCTAATCATTGAACTTTCCTCTCACACTTTGTACTCCGTCTGTTTTCGTCACAGTCAAGGTTTTTTTTTTTTTGTGAGGTTGCCCATATGTCAAGGCTGATGGCAGACGGTGTTTATGTCGACAAAATGTGAGTGCAAAACAGAAACAGTTCATTTTGCAGCCATGAGTGTAGCTTGCTGCACAGTAATAACCAGGTGTTTTCACTAAGCAAATGAGTAACTCTTGTATAATGTGCCGTCACTGTAAGCGCGACAACCTTTCCACAAAAGTATCTTATTCACTGCCCCTTGAAGTTTGAAAGCAGTGTTGCACATACTAAACATTGTAGGAGACATGGGCTCCCGAGTTCAGGGTTAATCGCTTTAACGTATGAACATGTGTAGTGATCGGTGCTTTAGGAAACTGAATTCAGCGGAGCAGCTAGTCATACTTTTTGGGCAGTTTTGTGTAGTTGATGGTACTTCTTTATTCTTTGGCAATCTCCTTTGCTTCTACTGGCCCCTCTGTTTTCTGTCTGTATAATAATGTGGTGAATAGTGTTATATTAAGCTGTTCGTACGCAAGTCGGGCCCATTAAAGTACGTGTTCACACGTCTAAGCAGCATTACGAGAAAATTGTTCACATGGAACACAAGTGATTTAGGCAGCTCTTGAAAGTCTCCGCACAATTTTCTCATCAACTCATCAAAATGTGGCGTCATTCATTCTTTGTTGTTGCATCCACAAAAGAATCCCTCATTCTTTGGGGGCCTGCCCATGCAGCAGTAGTCGTGCTCCGAATGCTTCCATTGCCAGGGAAACAACGTCATGTGTTAATGCCGACTCGTTTCCTTTAGCGAGCTGAGTGGCAACACTTGGCTTTGCGTGCGGAGAGCTCAAACTCTTATATAGCAGGATTGCCCGTGCTCATGGCCTCAGTGTCTCTCATGTCGGTTGTTGAAAAATATTACCACTACAGGGGCAGGCAGCTAGGAGTACATTTGGTAGATAATCACCTCTATGTGGTGCTTCTACTGCAGATTTCTGCACTCTGTACATCATATTATGGTCAGAATACAAATGTTCGCCCGCGAACGATGCTTCGCCAGCATCTTCTGTGTGTGCCTAAAACCTTCCAAAAGCTGCTACATGCAGAAACTATGCCCTGTGTGTCTCATGATATGGACGTAGCCTGAAACTGTTCATGGTGATTCCTTCGCCTGGAGTGCAGGTGTTTGTCACCGGGCAGCATGAATGGCACTGTTAGGTGTGTGTTCGCACATTGCCTTCCAGAGACATTGCTTTCATACAGATAAGCGCTACACGTTTAAAAATGTCTTCGTGATGGATGCATCTGTGACGACTTTAATGCATGTGACGAAGTCTGGTGTGACGTTTGAAGTTCAGGAGGACAGCCAAAGAAGTGAAATTGAGTGATGCACAAATTTTTTCGCTTTATTTGTACTGCTATTCTCACTCTTTAGATTGCTTGTAGGGACAAAAGAGCGTCATTTTGGTGTATGCGAGATTGTATTATGTTAAACAAACCTATTAGCGCCACCCTGCCCTGGCATTCCGAATGGCTGCTCTGGCTGTAGAACTAAGCAGCACTCGAGGTGCAAGCATTCACAGTTCTGAAATGTGTTCTATCTTGGCTGTGCGAGAAAGTGCAAGCATAGAGACAAATGCAGCATCTTTTGTTTCAACTGTACTTTATTGTCGGCTGAAGCTTATATATCTGAATAAACCCTGCTTCTTTTTTCATTTTGTGTATATGATTAGTCTTTTCTTGCGTCGCACCACGACCTTAACAAATGATATTGCAGCTCTGGCACACACTGGTGGTTAGAACAAAGAAGCCGTGAGGAAGGTCTGAATATAGGCGCATTGGTATACCATCTCAAACTTGGATACAGTGCAGACAAAAACATAACGACAGCCTTTGTTCTTCTTTTGTTTATATACAGGAAACAGCACTACAAGACAAGAAATTAACGAACACAAAAGCACAGAACAATGGCCTATGTTGCTTTGTTTTGTCCCATCTTCTAGTGCTCTTTTCTCCGAATAAAAAAATTAGCCATCCCAATTACATACCCTTTCAGAGTTCTTTCAGTCCTATCAGATGAGTCTTCTTCATACAAGCTTACGAGGGCATAAGCATTGGTCTATGTGTTTTGTTCCCTCAATCCATTAATCACTGGAGCTCTGGAACGGAATTCAGAGACATTTATCGCAAGAATCGCACAAAATCAATATTTGACGTAGCTACAGTACTCGTAGATATTTGAAAATTTGTAGCGAAGTAATGCATCCACTTTTGTTTTATCACATCATGTTTTGTTATCACATCATGTTGATGTCAATTCAACTTGGAACACTTGTGTCAGAGCCAGCGTTACCGTCAGCAGCGATGTTTGTAGCTGCATGGCGCAGTTTTATTTGGCGGTGGCACGTACCGGTCGTATGAAGTGCTTGATGGCTTGCTTCAATCTGTAAGCACTGTACTTCCCACTGCACTGGAAGAAGGTTTCTCAATGTTATACATAGGAGTGCTATGTCAACTTCTTTTCAGTTTTAGTCGAAGATCTATCGAAAATAGGGCCAATTTCTTGGTTGCTGGGGGGTAGAAATGCAGTTATTGACTTCTACAGTTGCAGCTTGTTCACAATGTTACTGAATTTGTGAATGCAATTTAGGCAGAAGTCGTAGATGGAAGCAACGAAAAATCCTTGGACATCCCGTGTTCAAGGATTTCTTGTCACTTTATTTCGGGGATGGAAAATTGCCATAAATTTTGTTAAGTCTGCTGCTCCAGTGAAGTTTCGGTCACAGAAATGAACATTTTATTTATGCTTTTTAATGAGACACAGCTGTTGATGAAGCGATCGAAGGTGCGAGGTTCAACATAGAATCGCAGATGTGGGATTCGTGTGTCCCAAGCCGCTGCTTCATTGGTGCAAGATGAACGAGTGGCAGCCGCCAGCCGCCCTGTTGCAGCTCGTCATCAAAGCTCAGTCCGCTCGTTATCAAGTTCAATAACAGACTCTTGATTGCCGCTCATTGGCTTCATCAATGCTCATACCGATGGGGTTCATCTGAAATGTATGCAAAGAGTTAGGCTTTTTTCGCTTCATTCACATTCATTGTTTGCCCTGAGCATGCATATCAGTCGAGCTTTGCCGAGTTAACAGAAAAAGTGATTTGCAACGTCTGTAAGCACTGTACTTCCCACTGCACTGGAAGAAGGTTTCTCAATGTTATACATAGGAGTGCTATGTCAACTTCTTTTCAGTTTTAGTCGAAGATCTATCGAAAATAGGGCCAATTTCTTGGTTGCTGGGGGGTAGAAATGCAGTTATTGACTTCTACAGTTGCAGCTTGTTCACAATGTTACTGAATTTGTGAATGCAATTTAGGCAGAAGTCGTAGATGGAAGCAACGAAAAATTCTTGGACATCCCGTGTTCAAGGATTTCTTGTCACTTTATTTCGGGGATGGAAAATTGCCATAAATTTTGTTAAGTCTGCTGCTCCAGTGAAGTTTCGGTCACAGAAATGAACATTTTATTTATGCTTTTTAATGAGACACAGCTGTTGATGAAGCGATCGAAGGTGCGAGGTTCAACATAGAATCGCAGATGTGGGATTCGTGTGTCCCAAGCCGCTGCTTCATTGGTGCAAGATGAACGAGTGGCAGCCGCCAGCCGCCCTGTTGCGGCTCGTCATCAAAGCTCAGTCCGCTCGTTATCAAGTTCAATAACAGACTCTTGATTGCCGTTGATGCCTTGAGCCAACTTCTCATTGGCTTCATCAATGCTCATACCGATGGGGTTCATCTGAAATGTATGCAAAGAGTTAGGCTTTTTTCGCTTCATTCACATTCATTGTTTGCCCTGAGCATGCATATCAGTCGAGCTTTGCTGAGTTAACAGAAAAAGTGATTTGCAACGTTATTTACTAATTCGCTCTGCATCCGCATGAAGTACAAATCCAGGTATTTCGTTATGCACTAGCTGGTACAGTCCACATATTGCGATCGGTTACAACCTAACAAAAAATATCCGCTCCGCCCACAGCGGTGGCTGTCCCTCCTACAGAGAATTTTCGTGAATGCTCTATCCAATAGCGCCGGCTCATTCTCGTGACGTCATGGGGTTCTCGGAAATTTTAGACAATTCTTTCCTATGCAGGCACAGGCCTGTCTTAAGTCCACAAATTGAACCTCCTGGTAAGTTTCATCTCTTACATCGCTCTTCAACCAAACGTAATGTTTTTAGTAGTAACGAAGAATTTCTGAATATTAATATGCGTATCTTTTACTGTAGCCGAGAAAAATTATACTTGTAGATACAGCGGAAACCAGCTTGCGCGGCTGTTTTTCACAAGTGAATGGCAGGTGTGCCATTGTTCTGTGGGTGGAGCCAACATTTTTTTTTACGTTGTAACTGAGTTAATCTATTTCTAAGCTGACTAAAAATTCAATTCCCAGCGTGTCGACGCATTAGCGAGATGTTCCTGTTCAAATTAAATGGCTCTCATGGCAGCTTCGCAAGTCCTCATTGCGATGTCTGACTACTGCAACCCTGGCATGGCACCAATGTATTATTTTGCATCTAGTATAAACGTTATTAGTACAAGGTGTACATCCTTGTTCTTTTTTTTTTTTGTAATGTTCGAGTGCCGGCCCCCGGGTATGGTAGTTTGCAATATGGGAGAGATGAAACACGATGTGATACAACGATCAGCGTCACAACGTCGACTCATTATCGCACTGATAAGGCTGAAGTAAGTGAATAACCGAATACTGCGTATTCGTCCCTTAGCTAACAACGCGACAGATGGCGCTCGCACATGAGTGTTCTCTATGCGCTTGCACATCGTGTACGAAATCTGGTAACAACTTTACTGTGTTAGCTCCTACATTATCTCGAGTGAGCGCGCTCGCGTGAAATCCTTTTAAAAAAGTATGGCGGCTTCGCGAAGCCCTATGGCTTTTGTTGTTTCTCTTTCTCTTTGCTTCCTGAATCGTTTTTCTTGTAGCTGTTTCTATTTCTTTCGTTTTCTCGATCTCTCTATCTTTGTTTTTCTTTCCTTCTCTCTCTCTGTTTGACTGCCTCTACTTTATTTGTTGTAACTTCTCTGTTTTCCTATCTCTTTCTCGTGTTTGCGGTGGTGTCACTGCCACTGTGTGTGTGTTCCTGTGTCTTTCTATATATTTCATGTCTACGTTCTCTTTATTATCTCTCTTGCGCATGTTTTACGTGCTCCAAGTCAGGCCTGACTACACGTACCCGTTGCAGTGCGTCGAGCCCTCTCCCATACGGAGAGAGAGCGTGTGGCATCGCGTAGCTACGCATCCTCTCTCTCTCTCTTTCTCTCTGTGTGTAGGGAGAGGGCGCCGCGTCACAAAGCCTCGCAGTGACGCGCTGCGACGGAAACTTGTGGTCAGGCCTGACCACAAGTACCCGTTGCAGCGCGTCAACGCGTCTTTCTGCGTCTCTCATACGGAGAGAGAGCGTGTGGCGTCGCGTAGCTACGCGCCCAAAATGCCCGAGAGGGCGCTGCGCCGCGTCAAAAAGCCTGGCGGTGACGCGGCCTCAGCCCTCTCTGATACGGAAATAGAGAGAGAGAGAGAGCGGCGTCGGGCAGCCACGCGCCCACTCTCTCTATAAAGAGAGGGCGCGGCGCCGCGTCAAAGAGCCTCGCGGTGACGCGCTGCGACAGATACGTGGGGCCAGGCCTTAACAGCGATGTTCCGTGCAGGGAAGTTTTCCTTTTTCGCGGAATTTTCGCCTGTCATTTTGAGGCGAAGGGAAAAAGGGAATTTTCGTTATACTGCAGGCAACTCCTACGGCAACCGATAATTAGCGGTCACAGTGCGCCTTCATCTGCTGTAATCGGTTCTGACGCATGCACCACGCAAGCATGGCCTTTGAGATTTGTTTGCGATATTTACGCGGAGCGATTTCTAGTTCTCTGGTGGTGTGAGACACGAAGCCCCCAATGTGCAGTGTACTAACAGTGTAGTAATAATTAAAGTCATAATTTTGTTGTGCGGCAGTAGAGTGGCTAGTCATGATTTCAATTGTCGCCATACGTGAGACACGTGTAGTTATAGACTAAGTCTCCCTATCGGAAAAAAACGAATGGTGGGCATGGTGGAAACCACCACCCACCATTATAGTGGATTAATGTAGTGGGTGAATGGTGGGAAACGCCCACCATGGCGCATGGTGGGTATGGTGGGTGCTGCAGTGCCGGCAACACTTGAGCGCGAAATGACGTCAGAATCACCGTGACGAGCTGCCACAAAAAATAAAAAAGAATTCTATAAAAACGGTATAAAAAACACCCGTCCCGTAAAAAAAAAAAACAAGGCGCCACGAGGATCGAACGTGCAACCTGCGGATTCCCATTCGAAGACGCTAACCACTGCGCCACACCAACATGACGTTGATTGCGTGTTAAATACTTAGTTGCCATACAAACTTAAGGTTCACCTTAGTTATGTTTGTCGTGTACACAACATAGACAAGATCTACACCTGCTACTAAATATTGCACATTTATTAAACACAAGCAACTGCGGCCTGTAACGATTGCCACTATGTTAATGACACTAGTGCTATTTTTTGCAATTCACAACTTCAAGAAAAAAACCAAGTGGACTGAGGAGCAGCGACAATTTACCGGCGGGGTCTGCCAAGTTTAATATCCGTTTCACGCTCGTTCTAAAGGGCGGCATCTGCTCACGCTTTATGACGCTTCTAGGCTCATTCCATAGATACGCCCGCCTAATTTATTTGATTGAGTATTGGGATGCTTTTCGCGCAATGTAGAGGGTGGTCGCGCCAGCGCAATGCTGTAGCTATTTCGCTAAAGCAACAACTACATAACGGCTTGGCCAAAACGAATGCAGTGTGCCGGAAACATTACGCTGTCATATTGGTTCACCAAGCACACGAATTGCCACGTCTGAGTTCTCGTACAAAAGCTAGAGAAGTGCCGGCGAGTGTGACCGGCGGCTGTCGGTGAGAAGACACTTAATTACGTTCTCTGGGAGCGCTTTAATTGCGTCGCATCGATATTTGTTGCTTCTTGAGCGGACACCATACACAATGAAAAATGCTTCGTTTAGGTTAGTTGATGCCATATGGCTGCGCTGTATTGTCATACTTAATCGTCGTAATCATGTATTCTGAAACCCGGAAGCACGGATAACATAATTGTACGGGCTCGGTCAGTAGGCCTAACCTTTGGTGGAAATCATGGCGGTAGAACATGTAGTGTACAGATCCCAGCTTTGTACACTATATAAATTGCACGCCATTATAAGCCCACCCATCATCTGCTTACTGCTTCCCAGCATTATCGCGATGGTGGGCAGAGCTTCTCAGCTTGGTACACCATGTGGCCCACCATAACAAGCAGCACCCATCATCTGCTTAATGCTTCCCAGCATTATCGCAATGGTGGGAAGAGTTTCTCAACTTGGTACACCATGTAGCCCACCATAATAAGCACCACCCACCATATGCTTAGGGCTTCCCAGCATTATCGCAATGGTGGGCAGAGTGTCCCATTATTGCCCACTATCTAGCCTCTGCTTTCCATCATCATTTCCACTTTACCCATCATCTGTACACCATACCACCCAGTATGTCCCAGCATAACCACCATATTTTCCACTACGTCCCACCATAGCCATCATAATTTCCACCATGCCCACTATTATTTCCACCATGCCCACTATTATTTCCACTACTCCCACCATGTTTTCCAGTATCCACCATAGCAATTTTTCCGATAGGGGCTGCGTAGATGGGTCGTAGGTTAGTACTATTGTGCAGGGAATTTCGCTGGGAATGTCGTCAACGTTTGCAGGGGAAAATCCCCGAAGTGCGAAATTTTCATGTCTCTGAACAGGAATTCTTCGGCGTAGTACGGGACATCACAGGGCCTTAACCCTCGCACCTTCTGCATTGCGGTGGCCGGGTTTGCCCGATTCTCGTGACGCGTTCCTACCTCCGGAGTTTTTCTCGGTGGACGACAAGTTATTGAGAGCCTAAACAGCGTCGCTGTAAACAAAATGATGTCGAGCGCCGGTTCGTAATGGTGATAGTTTTTTTTTTTTAAGTTAGAGCACTAGTTACCGACACCCTATTAAATACTACCGTGTTTAAAATTGCAAGGGTGTGCTCGTGAAGACGTTCGAAGCACTCTCGTGCGCACTCTTATAGACTATCTTTCGTAAGCCATATGGGCGACGCCATCTCGGGCTGTTAAGCCGACATTTTCTTGTTTTTGTTAACCGCGACGTGAATTTAATGAGGCCATGAAACACCGTGTGCACCAACGCAACCATTCTCATGCGTATGCGTCTACAGCAACACTGTTTATTTACTTTTTAAAATGTACAAAATGCAATGTGTAATGGCCTAATATAGCTGAACCGATCCAGCGCATAACGTTGAACCCATTCGTAAAATGTATCTACAGACGCTTACCCTAATGTCCGCGTCCCGCATTCCCGGAGGGCAGACCTTGATGGTCTCGTCGCAGAACTCGGCCTGCAGCTTGAGGTTGTCCTTCACCTTGTACTTCTTGTAGAAGTTGTGCAGGCTGGACGCCAGCTCGTCCCGATAGTTGTCTGCAGCGGGCACAAATATATGCAGGGTACATCAGTCAACACGGGCCAAGTACGCCTCTAGGTTTTGCGCACTATAAAAAAAAAACTGATAAAAAAAATTACACAGGACAGTCATCTTCCCAGGCATGTGCACGTAATTACCCAGAAGAGTTATCTTCCCAGGCATGCGCACGTTTTCCCATTATATGACGGGAGCAAGTTTAATCGCGGAGCCCCTCCCTCCACTGCCACCCGCCCTTACCTCATTGGTCGAGTCCGAGGACCGAAGGCCTGCCATTGGTTCCCAGCTTTCTGGGGTAAACGTGGCAAAGGGACAGTTCTTTGATTATGACGTCAAGAGTACCATGCATGGATCGCCATTATCGTCAATGATAGATTTCGAAGAGAAATGGGCCTCCATCATTTCGCTTCGATCGAAATGCGACTGCCGTGGCTGGAATCGAACCCAGGAACTTCAGGTCAGAAGGCGGACACCGGCCGTAACCGCTACAGCATCGCGGTGGACATCTATGTACCATGGGCGTACTCTTGTTCGTGTACGAACAGTGCTGTCCGCTGTTAAAGGGAGCACTCGAATGAGCACATTTCATATTGCCGGACCCACATCTGCGTCTACACAAATGGGGAACCGTGGTTCGTGCAGTGCACTAGCTTGTCGAAAGGAGGCAGAACTGTCCACCACCACGATAGTTATAGCGCGAGAATAAAACGACGACACAGAGACAAGAGAGACACGAATGGTCCTTCTTGTCCCCGTGTCGTCGTTCTGTTCTCGCGCTATAACTATCGTCATGCCATACCAACTAGCCCAAGCTGCCACACTTCCAAATGTCCACCACCACCAGTATACCATCGTGCAATATTATCGATGCCAGTATGTTTTTGCAAGAGAGCGAAATCAGTACGCGGGCTGCACTCGAGAGTTCCATTGAACAGTGTTCAACAGTCTGGATGTCTGATCATCTCTATACCATGGTCTTTTCCATTTCCACACCTTCTATTCTTGTCTACCGACAGCGATTAACTAGCAGACTGTAGATGTGGCCTTGTAAACCAACTGGTTTAATCCCTCTCTCACTTTACTTCCGTCCCTCACTCTCTCAAATTCTGAAACTCGTCCTAGCAATGCCAATTTAGCAACCAACTTCGTGTGAAGTCATGACAGCTGAAAAGCTTCCAACTTCCGTGGCATTCTAGAAGGAACATGTTACTTTTATGGTTGAGCCGATTGATGCTGATGCTTCAAATATAACCGTTTTAACTGCATAATGACATGCATGTAAGCTCACCGAGGATAAATTTGCAGGCCTTGATCATCTTGGGAGGGCTGTGCCTGTAGACGACGAAGTTGGCCTCGTTGCACAGGTTCTTCAGCGCGCCTTCCACGAGTCGCTTACGGCCCTGGCTCGTCGACAGCTTTGGGTGCAGCTCTGCGCATGTGCAGACGAGCGCCAAATAAAAAAAAAACATGTTCACAAAGGTTCAGGGAAGGTGTGACCTTCACTGCCGAAAAAATTTTTACTGGATATTTTTCCACACGACTGTATATTACCAAGAATAATGACATTTTCTCGATTTGATTGATTGATTTGTGGGGTTTAACGTCCCGAAACCACCATTTGATTATGAGAGACGCCGTAGTGGAGGACTCTGGAAATTTCGACCACCCGAGGTTCTTTAACGTGCAACCAAATCTGAGCGCACGGACCTACAACATTTCCTACTGCATTGGAAATGCAGCCGCCACAGCCGGGATTCGATCCCGCGACCTGTGGGTCATCAGCCGAGTACCTTAGCCACTACCACGGCGGGGTGCGGACGAAACAGAAAGAACGCCTTTTCTGGTTTATGCTCAATTTTATCCCTTTCTTTTAATTTCAGAAAGCACGTATACCTACCAGCCCTACAAAAAGTTATATATGAAGTTATGACGGAATTCCAGTACCCTCCGAGAGACCGTCAGCAGTTGTTACCATGTTGTATAAGCTGTCTACGTCGCCTTCTCTGAATAGTTAAGAAATACACTTGACCTTTTCTGAGTAGCTAGGAAGCACAATTAAATATTTCATTGAAACCTCCCTCAACTTAAAGTGTAAATCAGCATTTCCTTCCATTTCATTTCCCCTACAACAATTGATTATCAGATAACAGCTGCCTTAAAAGCCGACAGGAGAACTTGCCTTGCAGGATCGCAACGCATCCATCACACTGCAGACCTGCAAGAAAAAAAATAAATTTACTGAATATCAAATAAGTTGGGTAGTTTACATTGCGCACAGATTATAGGTATGCGTGCATTAATCTAAATTACTGTAGCATATCGGCATTTAGGAATCCAACAAAAAAGAAATCTCCCTTCTCCCTGATTTACCTCCTAAAGCTTTACCTCCTAAAGATCTCTATGACGATAGTCCAGCGAAAAGACTCTCAAGCACAGTAACAAAATATTTGAAAAATATTCAATTCATTTCGATGTAATTATCCAATTAAAAGTTGCAGCATGAATAGAGAGAGTGTTTAATTAACTAATTCTTACAAATAATTAACACAAAAGGCAGGACTCCAAATCAGCTCTGTGCTTACTAACAAGTAACTTTCGTCAACGTATACAGTTACGAAAAAGCACTTCCTATATTTGGGTATTCATGAAATTCAACAGAAGGCCCCCGGGACGGCTTTCTGCTCTCACACAGTTCAGTTCCAAGTACTTTAAATCGTTAACCACTTTTTTCTAAACACACAATTGGAATGCCAAGGGAGAAATGAGGTGCTAACTCACCTTGCTAACAAGTTGTAAAAGTCTTGCATGACTGCTCGCGTTCTGAACCTAGCAGTATTCGTGAAAGTTTACGCCGGATGTACATGTGCTTACGCTAACAAGTCTAGGTAGACCAATCTGCCCACCTTGCCGTTTTCATCAACCTTTCTCGTATACACCGTACTTACCCTGGCCGGGTGGCTTTTCCGCGGCAGTCGCTGGTGACACGTGGTAAACCGCGATGAAACCGAGTAGGAGTAGCCTCAACGCCGTAGATGAACGAATCCCTGGAGTAGCCATGACGTGCGACCGCGGGCTGCGTCTACGCCCCGACGTGCTCTGCAATTTCTGTGCTGCAGCGGTACTTCGAGGGATGTGAATGGGCTTCGGGGGCGTGCGAAGCGTCACTCATAATCGTCACTGTAATTGTGTGCAGTATATCTTCCGCTAGCGGAAAGACGAAGAGACAGTGAAAGTGCAGAGTGGTACTGCAGCAAGAACGAATGTAAGCACACGGCAATAAGGACAAGTGAAAGACGTCATGGCATCAGCCTTCGAGCTATATATCCAATTTAGATTAGCAAACCTCTGTCTAGATGAGAAGCATTGCAAAAGTCGAGAGAGTCAAATCAGATATATCTGACTTAAAGTAATTGTATAATGTATCACTGTGACCTGTTGACAGTCCTATGAACAAGACACCACCACAGCTTAGGCCGCACTGCCTACAACCTCGCCGTTTGGAAAGAATGCCTGCTTTTATCGCAACGTATTGTTCTCGTCGTCGATAAGAATTGATTTGCGAGGTCTGCTTGCAGAGAGTTTTCTTGGGCACGAGTTATATGAACGCTGCGATAAGATAACCATATAGCTGTTGATACGCCGACCTCATAACGTTGCGTGGCGCATATCGTCACGGCCTTTCGGGATACGGACAAGAAAGAAGAGAAAGAGCATTTCTCACACAGTTGGTTTAAAGATTCATTCTGAAAATCTGAGGCTAGCTGCAGGTGCGAAAAAAGGCGTACTAGAACTTTATTTGAACGTTTTTGGGGTATGATTCACAGTAGCCAGATTCGAACGCTGAGCCTTCCTGCTGCAGGACTTGTGAAGGAGAATGTGAAATGTCTTGCACTGGTCTCCGTGCTTAGTCGGACCACGAAAAGCTCAAATTTTGTACATAATAAAGGAAGCTCGTATACAAACGACAATAATACCCTCGATAGTTGGCGTGCGTCGATTTTAACATTACGCCCGATATAGGGTTCAAGAATGGCTGGAAATGTCCGACTGAATGGGCTGACTTGGCGCCTCCTCTGAATGATTAGGAGAAAGTGACACCCTCCCCCGGCCCCACGCATCGCCCGTGCGCACGCTTATAAAAGTGACCGTCCGAATCTCGGAGCACAATTATTAAAATAAGGTATAATTGAACTAATCTCTTCAAGATTGTTCCGATCGGGTTGATACGGCAGTCTGGAATGCCCCGCCACGGTGGTCTAGTGGCTAAGGTACTCGGCTACTGACCCGAAGGTCGCGGGTTCGAATCCCGGCTGCGGCGGCTGCATTTCCGATGGAGGCGGAAATGTTGTAGGCCCGCGTGCTCAGATTTGGGTGCACGTTAAAGAACCCCAGGTGGTCGAAATTTCCGGAGCCCTCCACTACGGCGTCTCTCATAATCATATGGTGGTTTTGGGATGTTAAACCCCACATATCAATCAATCAATCGGCAGTCTGGAATACAATCTCAATATCATAATGCTTGTAATCTTAATTTAAATTATTGCGCATTGCAATTTCGTTTCTTCTTTTTTTAATATAACCTACATTTTTCAAATAACATTTTAAATTTTCAACTTCGCATTCTATAAGCAATCCACAAGAGTGGGTGCGTACCATAGAGTGAAGAAAAAACACACTCCGTTGTGGGCAGCAGTCAAGGGCACGTTCAGAGAACAAGAGGAAGAAGAAGTGCGTGCGCAGGCTGACGTGTCACAGCGTGGTCTCTTGAGTAGGTTGTAGCCCATTCATTGGAAAACCAGTTCACCGGTCCTCAACTAATCAAGCCGAAATGGCGAAAGGACCGCCGATGAACACTGCACGACCAGAGAAGGCGCCCGGAGCACCTGCCGAGAACAAAGCTACAGTGCAGAGAGCGAGGCGGCGTCCATTCCTGGTCCGGTTCTTACGCCGTGCGATCACTCGGAAAGCCGTCGTGAATGCTGTCCCGCTGATCGTCATCGTTCAGGTGCTGTACCTGACCAAAGGGGGCGCGGGTGTCCTCAAATTCAAGCAGCGCACGAACGTCATCCAAGATGGTCGAAGCTTGCGAGACAACGCGCAGCAGGAAAAGGAGTAAGTGTCGAAAGGGTTCACTTATTCTCAAATAGCTTATTCCCCCCACTGTTTCTTGACGCTTGTGTAGTGTTCCGAACGAAAAAAAGTTATGTCGAGCTTTGTCAAAAGGTAGTGTCTATATTGCCGGCAGCCGGTAGAGTATACCGACCGACCGGGTGCCGGCAGTTCTTTCCTGTAGGAGGGTTTCAAGTGACGTTCTCTGGGGAGTGTGCAGAGGCTGGTCTGGTGCTGCCGAACGGCGAGGAGCTACCCAGGCTAGAGGAATACCGCGACCTAGGCGTGATATTGTCCACCTCAGAGATTCTCTTCTCACGACATGAAGCACACTTGAAACTAGCGGCACTGCGAGCTAGCCGCCTACTGCCTCGACAATGCCTGTGGGGCGCGTTAAATTAGGTTGTTAGGTTAGGTTAAGTTAGAGGAGCTCAGGTCCTTGACTCTCCTTGACAATAGTGATCAGTGTTGCGAAATGTCGGATAGCAAAAATAGCTAAAGGACGGCTTAAAGCTAAAAATACAGCAAGCCGACAAGACAGGCTCACCTGAAATGTGCCTGCAGATAAGTCACATGGTCATGGGCTGCAAAAAAGGAAAAACTACCGGCAACTTGTTTTCCTGGACAATATGCCGGTGGCCGGCCCTATAAACGCGGCCTCGTCGAAAATCTTACCGGCGTCGTTTCCGTAACGGAAATGACGTCGGCAAGCTTTTGGTGAAGCCACACCGTTTCATTCCGAAATGACGAGTGTAACGTTTCACCACTATTTAACTTTTATGATAAAAATACGTTGGTAAGGTTTTGGTGGTGGCAGCCTTTTCTGTCATGCAAATGGTGTCGGTGAGCTTCCGTCACGACTTTGTGTCTAGGGGTAAAGTGACGTTGGTGATGACGTCAGGGATAAAAAAATCTCAATGAAAACTGTTCGCACGTATAGGAAATATTCATGTTAGGGACTATGCAGCGCTCACAAAAAGGACAAAAGTAAAAAAAAAAAGACGGAGATTCTGTTTGAAGGCTCTCTAGAGCAAAATTCTTGTCGTACTAGTAAATAACTCTCTCAGATGAGAAAAGCACCATGTTTGCTGTGAGAGGACGCTCGGTAAGCGGCAAAACACGTAAAAAATAAGACGCCACCTTGAAGTTGCCACACCGGTTCACAGATTTGGGCAACGCCTGCTAGGACCTACGCAGTTCCAATTCCATAAAAAAACTGAATACAGCGTCTTTTGAGAGAGCAGGTGTGCACAACGGTTGAAAAGATAAAAGACACGAAAACGTATCCGCGCATGTCCGTGCAATATGCCGAGCGATCTGCCATACGGAGGGGGTGAAAGATAACTGTTGAGGTATTTGATTCCATGTTTATTCAAGCTAATCAATGGTTGGTTCACGTATGCCCTAACTCATTATCGATGTGTGGCAGATTGATAGATCAGCATATTGCATGGTCATGCGCAGATAAGTCTTCGTGGCTTCTTTCTTATCAGCCGTAGGGCGCGCCTTCAGTGGTTCGAAGGCGTTTGTTTCTTGTGTCGGGGTCTGCATGCCCTGTATTTGTAATGAATACGTACCGACTATAGCTTAGCTCTATGTTACTCTATAGCCACCGATAGACCTTATTTATTCCACCCTTTCCAAACTCCAGTCAGTTGGACCAGACCTCGTTGCGAAAACCAGTGCCCCCTGCGAGGAGCAACCAGGTGGCCATGCTCTGCACCGTAGGATCAAAGCTACCACTACAGGTGCCGGTCTACCCTGCCGACGGTGTGTGCACTTGGATTGCCTATATTCACGCTCGCTACGATGGCAGCTCCGCAATCCTCGTACCATCAACCGAAGGCGCAGGTACGTCCGGTAAGGGTAGCCTTCGCGTTTCCCCGTAGACAGAGGAAATAATTAATGTCCTATGGCATAGTCAACAAATCGCACCGAGGCGCACAGGCGCTGCAATTGTTGGTAAAAAAATGGCGCGCAGAGGAACCCCGGTGCAGAACGTTGCGAATCGTTGAAGTTGGCATTATACAACGTCATCAGAGGAGGATGACACAAAGGTACACCAAGATGGCGACTAATATCGCGCATGTAGGCTTTAATGTTACTAGCAGTCTATAATAGGGAACAGCAAAAGTCGCAATAGTAGTATAAGAGCTAGCGGACTATAATGCCAAGGAAAGTACAGCGGATTATATATGTAACCTAAACGTTAAGAAGGAAAAGTGGACGGAAGGATAACTTTGCTGCGATAAGATACCGAACCTGCGACCTTTGACCTACGCGTCCAATGCTCTACCAACTGAGCTACTGCGGCGGCCATCTCTCCGCCCACTTTATGGGGTATATGTGTGCATTTAAGCGTGGAAACGTCAGTCAGCGCCCGTCAGTAGTCATGACGGCTGGTGCAAAACACTCTTTTGTGCCTGCGGTCGTCTTGTATCACGTGATCTCTTTACGTGCAACTTGATACTGTTCTGTTGGCTCTCTTTAATAGCGTGTCTAAGAAAAAATGAGCCCTTAAAATTTCCATCTTCCATTTTTGTGCTCTTTGATATCACCCGACAGGAAACCACCGTGCCTGGTTCTACTTTCGCCGCTACGTAGGCATGTACAACCGTACTCGTTTGCTCCCTTCCCTGGAATGGGCGCACTTTCGGAGGACGCTGGGCGAGGGTCTCAACGCGTTCCAGGCGCGTTCACTGAACAGAACGCTGGTCAATACTGGCATGACGGGTCTGTCGATGCTGAACGTGCTCGCTGATGTCGGAGACCTGCGGTCGCTGAGCCGCGTGTTGGCCACACTGGCGGGCGCCAACCAGGGCATGTTTCTCGCCCTTGGGCTCCGCCTGCTGGGGCTCCTGGACAGCACTGCCACCAGGATAGTGCCTGGTAAGTTGGTCGTCAACGGTAGTGAATGCTAGTCGGTTGTTACGTATGCATATAAGTTAAAATGGTGCGAAGTGGACACGAACAAGAATGCTCGGTGACCAGCGCTGACTTGGTTTATTGCAGGGGGTGCGCGTATACATTGAAACGGGAAACTCGAAGAAGGGGACCATATCAGGTCTTCTGGCGGCGCCTAGGTCCACCGGGACATGTTTGTTTAGTTATAATAGATTAGTTTTGGAGATAGCTACTGTCCTTGTCTGTGAGCAGTTGGCAGTCAGCGTTCGTCCTGATGCGCATTCTTGCCGATCACTACACCGCGCTGTGTTTAAGTGTGGGTATAAACCAGATTGTTTTTACCCTTGCACCCACGTTTAGAACAAGCATACATAATCTTCACTCCGGTTGCAATCGATCCAGTAGAAATATCAGCAGTCATGCAGACACTGCGGAATCAGGGCGTCGACGAAGCATATATAAACATCCTGGAAGAAATCTACAGGGGATCAACTGCTACCATAATGCTTTTATAAAGAAGGCAACAAAATACTAATCAAGAAAGGTGTAATCGATCAGCAAGGCCAGCGTACGAGCTGCTAGATAGATTACGTCACACCTGATGACGAGCGAGCACCGGCGGCCATCATGTGACAAGAGCAGGCTCGATGTTAGTGTAGACATCCGTTCCATGTCGTCAGCTTCCTAGCAAATATAAGTGACAGAAATAACGGGTGACCGCACCGAACGCCAACTTAGAGTTACGCTATTCAAAAGCTCCATAATAAGAGCTAGGTCAATTCTAAAATGAGAGATCATTGACATTCTAACGTAGTTGTGCTGAGCGAAAGACATTACGGACTGAGGAAAAAGGAAAATGGTATACTGGACAGACCAGACGTTGCGGAAGTAGCTCACAAAGTCCCTTACGACGACTCGTAGGTGAATTCCATACTATTTTTTTTTCATTTTCTTTCTAGGCGATGTGAGTGTTCTGGGACAAAAGCGTGGGGAGAGGGGGCTACAGCGAAACTTGCAGCCCCCCCCCCCCCCACTAGTAATAAGGAACCCTGCACACTCCTATGGTTAGACGACAGCTCATCTCTTGAATCCGCAAGCTTACGTTGAAGTTTGTTTTGCTCGCAATTTTTAAGGACGACAGTCTTTCTTCAGATACTTGAAAGTAGAAATTTTGGTCTGTCTGTCTGTCTGCCTTTTCCGTCTGTCTGTTTGCCACACGATTCAGCCACCCGGCCAAAGTTTAAGCACTTGCTGAACGCCCAGCCATCTTGAATTGGTGGCTGCATTCATACTTGTGAACATTGCCGATCGAAAAACAAATATTACGCAAATCTGAGGTGCCACATTAGTACGTCAGTACTAGGTGGTTTGTTATTTTATTATAAAATACATAAATACGTAATTCTAGAAAAGCTAATGTTTCTTACGCCGCGCCGAAGATGCGACGCTTAGCACGAAAAAAGATGGCCGGCAGAAGACTATCATCTTTCGACGACATTTGCAGTGAAGTGCGCAGGTTCGTGACCACTTTTTTCGTTATTGTTGTTGCAATGCTCGGAGCGAGAATCGCAAAGTGAACTTGTTGGTATAGTCGTGGACAACTTTACTTTGCAATGCAGTGAAGGATGCAAAGCCCAATCACGCGTATCCTACCGCTAATAATGTTGTCCTACAATCGTGTTCTTATTTTCTGCGTCAGCTATGAAAAATACTACCTTCATTTTTTTTTCATGTACATCTCTGATACGGCGCGCAGCTCGCACCAGTAAGATAATCGTTTTTTTTTTTTAGATTCGCTGTCACTTCGTGTTCTTCAACGCGTGGGAAAGCCTCGCTTTATGCGTGCACCTCGAATGCCAAGCAGCGCCTGTGTCGCTATGAAACGCTGATCGAGCGGATCCATCACTTTCCACCGCGATACTGAACACATGACATACCGGACTACTTCGCGTATACTCGGCGACTTTTCTTGGCACTGAAGGGAAAGCTGCGGAGGCGGAGCTTCTGCACATGTAGCACTACCGCGAAGTGTACTCCGTTCTCGCGCGCGTCTTGTAACGCTGTGTAAAGTGACGGGGGCGCACCATCAGCGTTTCATGTAGACGCAGACGCCGCTTAGCGTTTGAGGTGCACGCAAAAAGGCGGGACTTTCTCAAGGGTTTCAAAACACGAAGTCACAACGAAGAAATTAAAGGAATTCCGTATATCTTACTGGTGTGAGCTGCGTCTTATCTCAAATAGCTCCACGTAGAAAATAAAGGAGGAACATTTATATTTCACGTTGAAAATACGGGCGCTACTTTGGAAGCGCCTTAACTGGTGGTAAGATGCACGCGATTTGGCTCCGTAGCTTTCCCTTCAGTGCCAAGAAAAGTTGTCGCCGAGTGTGGCAGTGCATGTGCAGAAGCTCCGCCCCTGTAGTTTTGCCTTCATTGCCAAGAAATGTTGTCCGCGAGTTCGCATTAGAAGCAACTGTTGCAGCTCGACACAAGAACGAAAGAAGCGCGGCGTGTGCCTTCTTCGAGGCTTCCTTCGTCGTTGTGTCGAATTCACGCTGCAACTGATTGATTCTAACATTCGGGGCTTCCGTGCATTCGCGCAGCCGACGTCCTGGACGCCCTTCTGACACCGCTGAGTCTCTTCGTGCTTGAAACGCACCTGCCCGTTCCCGAAGACAAGTGCATCACGGCGCCGCTGACGCCCCTGTTTCCTTACGGTAGCCAGCCGCGACCCACGCTCACGTTTCGCGGAGTCAAGGCGTTCTTCGCTCAGCCTGCCCTCAGGCTTATACATCCGAACGCCACGGTGAGCTGTATAGGGTTCACTTTGTCGAAACCCGTAATATCTCCAGATGCCATCGACAATATGAGTGAACGAAGTTTGCTGTGTATTTAGGCATAGAGTTTCCTAAAGCCCTGCCACGGTGGTCTAGTGGCTAAGGTACTTGGTTGCTGACCCACAGTTTGCGGGATTGAATCCCGGTTGCGGCCACTGAATTTTCGATGGAGGCGAAAATGCTGTTGGCCCACGTGCTCATATTTGGGTGCACGTTAAAGAACCCAAGATGGTCGAAATTTCCGGAGCCCTCCGCTACGGCGTCTCTCATAACGATATGTTTGTTTTGGGACAATAAACCTCGCATATCAATCAATTTGAAATCAGAGTTTCCTAAAATTAACTGCATGGCACTCTGGCGTTGCGATCGTTCAGTGACTATGGGAATTATACGTAGTGCATGGATTTGCCTAGTCTTTGTGCTTGCGCGCTTCGAACACAGTTGTGGCTTTGTTTATTGCAGTGCTTCGGTTTTGTTTCGAATGAAAGAACAAACAGTTTTGAACGATTGTGACTCGATTCGAATTGGTGAGCTTAAAAGATTAAGGTGCTGAACAGTGACTACTAAGCTATTGCTAATTGTTGTTTCGTGACAAAACAGCTTCAAGCCATGCGAAGCCGGATGGAGGATAAAGTACGAAGATTAGGCAAATCCATGTAGTGCGGGGTCTATCTAGTACGGGGGATAAGCCACAGCGTCCTACCCAAGGAGGTTTTAGAAAAATCCTGAAATGGAAGCTCCCGAAAAGCTCTGCCAGCAGTAGTGAAGCCAGCTTTTGCCCTCCAAAGATCTCAGAAGCATGCCACTTGATGTCTGGTGGTGCCCCCGTAAACATCAAGTGGCTTTGATATGTTAGTCTAAAAGCTACGGTAATTTTAAATTAAAAGATAGCTAGTTCTTTCCGAGTAAGTAATCCGCAGGGACTAGCATCGGTGTCTTAAAATCGAATAAAGCTTGCCTTGAATTTGAGGTTTACTAGAGAAAACCAGTAACAAAAGGACGCACTTGGAGCACTATCTGACCCGAATATGTTCCCACGTTAAACTCGTTGGGCGTTGAGGAAAACGCTCTTTCTCAATTGCCGAACGCCAATAGCTCATCATGCCCCTAATAAGATGGCTGCCGCAGCCGCCATCTTACGGTTGGCACGGCTTCCCTCGTGGGCAAGAGTTTCCACTCCAGCAATATCTTGTAAACCTCCTTGGTCCTACCCAGTGCCTTACCCCCGTATTCACAAACGCTGCTCGACTCGACGTCCACCCTTCACATTACAGAGTTGAGCACTGCGCCACTACTCGGCATAAAATCACGCTGCGCTACTGAAGAATCTTAGCAGACTATCGCTGATATGCAGTGACTTGCCGTGGCTAGAGATGGCGCTCCCATCGGCTTTCTCAAGTGAAGGCGAAGCGTTGAGTGAAGGGAGGTTCTAGAATACAGGGGTTAGACAGGCCGGAACGAGCTAGCGCTTGAGCGTGTTCTGGCAGTGCATGGTGCAGTAGTTGCGCGTGCTCAGCAAAGGTAGTCGCGCAGAGCGGATTGATCTTCGCCCTAAGCTGATTAGGATCTGAAAGCCGATTACCTCGGCGCGCGTGCAGGGCCGTTGCGTGTCGTTTCTGGCCGGGGCAGTGCAGTTCCAGGTGGCCGGTGTCCGCGCCGCTTCCGCCAACAACGCCTCGAACACCGTCGACGCGACAAAGCCTCGGCGATCCCCACGACCCCGGCACGTGCACAAGCCCGGCGAGCCGTGTCATTCGTGGTCCCTGGTGCCGGTGCAGCTCGTGTGCGGCCAGAAGCACGTGACGCACATAACCGACGCCGTGGTCTGGTACGCCACCTCGGAAGGCAATTTCATCGCCTACGAAACGTGGGAAACCTTCCTTCGAAAGTAAGCACTTTCTTTAACTGCCAAAGTGACGGAACGATTCGCGAGTTTAGAGATATTCGCTAGCCCCGCCACGGTGGTCTAGTGGCTAAGGTACTCGGCTGCTGATCCACAGGTTGTGGGATCAAATCCCGGCTGTGGCGGCTGCATTTCCGATGGAGGCGGAAATGTTGTAAGCCCGTGTACTCGGATTTGGGTGCACGTTAAAGAACACCAGGTGATCTAAATTTCTGGAGCCCTCCACTACGGCGTCTCTCATAACCATATAGTGGTTTTGGGACTTTAAACCCCACAAATCAATCAATCAGAGATATTCGCTACCTGCATCCACGTTCATGGGCGACTTCTCGAAAAGGCCCCACAGAGCTTTTCCAGGTAACTTCGAATGGTTGCATCATTTCAGCTTTGTCACACGTGTAATTGCTTTGTCTCCTCTCGTCCCGACGAGAGCCCTGGAGGCTGATCAGAGAAAATTGAATGTGGGAAATTTACCCTGCGAGTACCTCACGACCTCGAGCACCTTTTATTTATTTTTTTGCTCCTTCGAGAGGGAATGAATTACTTTCGGTGGATTAATGAGCTCGCGAGCGGGCTAGTGGTGACCTCCCGTGGCATCATCAGTCACTATGCAACTCACGATGCTCAAATCAGCCAATGGTGGTGAATTAGCGTATATGGCGTGGTCATTACGGTACGTGGCATCATTTGTAAAAAGAAGAGGGAACGATTTTTAGCCGACTCTCGAAATGAATTGCGAATTCCACGTCGCGCACTGCGCTGTAATGTTTGACTCGCGTGTTCTCATGACCTTAAATTATAGATCACCGTTTTCTGACCATGCTGAAAAAGCGTTGCAGTACATCTTAAAATAAGTCATACGGCGACACTGTGCTTAGAGAGAAAAGCTAGTTCTTTCGTCGACCCAGAGTGTCCTTAAGAATTTACACCTTGTGAAGGCCTGAAGCATTGTGTCAATCCGAATTATTTTGTAGCCATATTCATGTGGTGGTTTTGGGACGTTAAACCCTACATATCAATCAATCAAATTATTTTGTGGCAATATATAGAACAGTTGTTGACTTGGGGGGCGTTTTTAAAGAAACTCAGCAAACTGCGCAAGATTTTGCTGATGATATGATTGGGCCTGCTCCAATAGTTTTTTTAATTGTGGTTTTCTCACCAAAATATGAATCTATAATGCGGCGAACATATAGATAGCCTATTATCGCTAGTAAATAAACGCCACATTTTCCGATCCAAAAGAAAGGCAGGAACGGGAAGATGGAAGCTTGCGATGTGAAATTCGTAAGGTGGGGGTGCTGCAGCCGATGTTTCGACAAGCGAACTTTTCTTCTTAAAAACGTCAGCCTAGGCTCGTTCAGTTGCAGCCTTAAAGAACACAAGTCTGCTTGTTGATACATCGGCTCTCGCACCCACACCTGTTAACGAATTTCTCATATAACGCAGATGTTACATATCGTGTTCAGGTATGAAACAGGTCACCCGCGTCCACCAGATGTCGGTGGTTTAATATCGAACCTGAATACATCTCTCTGTCTGCTTCCAGGTAAATCAGAAATAATCACAATCATGATGTGACACCACACTTTGCACGTGCCTGAACCATTAGCGACTGAAAAACCCTGTCTTCATAGGATTTTCCTGAATGTGGCATTCCTGACTTCGAAAAAAAAAACGCATGCATCTTTTCGCTTGAACAATATTGTCCATTTTACCATGCATAACGCCATCTCATGATTTCAGTTATGTCACTTAACTTTTTGTGCTTGAGACTATTTCTAAAATTGTGTACACTTTTCCCTACTAATGTTTACTTAATTCATCCTAGTTAGCATGCACTTATTTTTCAATAGTAATGTCAGCTATAGTAAGAAAACTTGATGTATAAACTGTTAACTTGGTTTTCCCTGTGTTACCTTGTTTGCCCCCCCCCCCCCTGCTTGGTCTACGGACTGCAGTATGTACTAAATACTAAATAAAAAAATTGGCCCCGTATCTGCATGTTACACCGCAAATGTCGTCGAAAGACGATAGTCTTGCGTCTGGAGAGAGTGAACGAAACGGTTATTTGATGTTCTGCGCAAGAAAATCGGTGAATGGTATTCTGGAGGCGCTGTGTTAGTGTGCCTCGAGCGTTCAGCAGAGGCGAACGAGCGCATCAAGTCACGTCACACGTGAGACATGAGCTATCTGGCAGTTATCCTGGGAAACGGGGCGCGCGCCGTGCGCGCCCGTCTCTGAGGTGATAAAGTGTAAAACGCAAGGCGACAGGTAGGTGTCACCACCGCGTCGTATTAGCGAAGCGCTGGAAACACTTGCCGTTTCGTGCAAGCGTTGCATGGCCAGCGCAGCGTTATAAAGGCTACGATCCTTATTACTTATTTATGAATTCTTTAGTAAAAAATACACATACGTAATATTGACGTGTTGTTATGGTGCCTCAGATATGCACAATAATTGCTTTTTAATCGACAATTGCGTAAGTGTGAACTCTGAACCTTGAGCAATATTGGTGGGTGCTGCGGATGGAGTCGGCCGTTTGGAGTATCCTTTGGTCACTTTGGTGCCGTTTAGGGTACCATTAAGGGTGGACAAACAGACTAACGTACATATAGACAGACAGGTAGACAGACAGACGAACCAGAATTTTTGCGTCTAAGGTCCCCAAGCAAGACTATCGTCTTTGAAATGTGCACTCGGGTAACGCAGAGGCTTAAAGAAGCTCTAGAAACGACGCATTTTTTCCCCTACTTTCTGTCTCTCTTGCTCTTTCCGAGCAGGGCACGGCACGTTTTGATGGACCACCTCGTATCCGAGATACCGACGTGCCTGGCCTTGTACTCGGTCGACCTGGTGCCTCCCCGGATGTCGTGCGCGGCTTTCTTGCACAGCAGCAAGGGGCTGATCCACGTGGCCGTCAGTCTATTGCAGACTTTCCAGACTCCTCAAATACCCAACGTCTTCCAAGACTGATGGATTCGATGAAGAATATTTTTTAAGTCAAGTTCTTGCGGCTAAAACCTAGGACTTACTTTTTTGTTATTCGTTATTCCATAGACTGGTATTTAGCGTGTACAATCTGAGAAAATAAGTTTAATCGGTATGTTTTACCTTATCTCAATGGATCCGAGCTTTTTTTTTCTTTACGCAAGTGCTGAGAAAGATAACGTTTCTACGTATTCTTTTGCAAAAAGCAGTTGATAGCGGTGCTCAGCCAATGTCCTTCCTTGTGATTGTGTTCGATTACGCGTTGAAGCAAATGTGAACGTACTGCAAATCGCATAGCGAAAACGTTCTCTTAAATGTGAAACGCAAAGCCCCTTGTGCATCCGCCTAAGATAAATCGAAGCTGAAAGTCATCTTTTTCTTTTTTGTAGTCGACGTATAGGGGAGCAGAAAACACGTGCCATGGCTGCACGTGCCACTGTCAGGGGCAGGCTTCTTTTTTTTTTCTCTTAAGGTCATGCGTCCGCCATTTGCGATCAATGACGTCATTTTTACGTCATACCTATAGTCCCTGAGGTTGCAATGACGAGTGATGATAAAGGAGAAATAGAGACTTGACATACCAACCAGCAACCTTTTAATCATCAGCGCGTGGCGCTAGCCACTAGACCACGTAGTGTACGCTATCGCAATCGCTAACGACGAGCCGTTCATATACAACAGAATTGAAAGTTGGGCTAGTTTGATATGCATGGTATAACTACCAATGTCACATGAAACACAGCAAAAAGTTTGTGGACTGCGCAATGGGCGTTGTTTACATGACTCCTTTTAGCTGTGGTAAAGTGTATATCAGTCAGTCGGGAAGATGCGTCAATGTTCGTCTCAGAGAGCACGATTCTTCTTTGAAATCTTTGGGTGCATCGCATCTCGCGGCTCATTGCAGAAAGTGCGGTTGTTATCCTCTTTTTCAGGATACTGAAGTGGTTTTTCAGTCTAAAAATAAATTAACTCGTGAGTTCACAGAAGCTTTTCACATAAGAAAAAGAGGGGAACAATGCGTCAGCCAGCCTTCGGTTTTGCTGCGGTTTTGTTTTTCTAGATTATGTTCCGAAATAATCTGTCTTCTTTTACCATGTGTTCTCGATGTGCCACGGATGTACTTTTTTGCCTGCACACGCATGCGTCGTGGTTTTCATTTGCCTGTATATATATTCTGCCCTTTCTAATAAACAGTTTAGTTGCGAGAAAGCGCTTGTCCTCTCTTCCTGTCTGTTTTTCGTGCGCTTTAACTGATAGTTATACCGTTCGTATACACCATATACCATTTCGCAGTCCTCGTAGCTCCGAAATTTCGGCGTGTTTTCGTCATCCGTAGCGAGATAGCTCCATGAGCTGGCGTTGGGTAAAGCGTTGGGTAGCGTTGGGCGTGGTGCCTCTCGCGTTTCGACGAGCGCCGCTTCCATGTAACGCGGAAGCGGTGCGATTCGGGAGAGCGCCAAGGTCACCTCGCTCTCTGCCGTGGCCGCGTTTGCGAAATGAGCACGCTGCTCGCCCACGAAGAAGTAAGAATTGTGACAGTTGTTCGGCTTGACCGGCAGTGTGTTCCTCTGCGTTCGTTACTTGCGTCTTACTTTCTCGTTGATTTGGGTGCACGTTATGGAACCCCAGGTGGTCCAAATTTTCGGGGCCCTCCACTATGGCATCTCTCTTATTAATACGGTGGTTTTGGAACGTTAAACCCCACATATCTATCTTTCTTTCTGGTTGAACAGCGTGCTTTTCGTGCTCGTCTTGTCTATGTTCATTTTGTACCAACTTCTTGCTTGAGGAACGTGCTGCAAGTTTCGAGCTACTTGCCGTTGTTAACGTCAGTTTGCAATTTGTTTCTGCAGCATTCGCTCCTTCACCCTTGTGGCGAAGTAATTGCACAATAAGCGCTCAACTACCTACCCCTATTGAGACGTGTTTAACTTTCGTGTTACAGCGACTCCTAAAAAGAGGAATCAGCCACGTTTTTTCTCTCTCTCCAAATGAATACCGCCAAAAACTAATTGAGCACATTTGGAGCCTATGAATTTATTGCTTTTATGTCAAAATGAAACGTGACTGAATGCAAAATAAATGCTTTATTATCCACTAAATACCATTGATCACCGAAACTCGTACAAATAGACACTATAATTCTTTTTTTTTCTTGGAGCGTTATACCGAGTGCCTTGGAATTAAGCTACGAGAATTTCACGAATGCGTAGACAGTGCATCACCATCGGCGCCTGAAGGGGATACGTTACAAGAAAATTAAGGGAAGTGTAGGAGACGCTTTTTGTTGTAATTATCAAGTAAATGAGAAGAAATAAAAATGAAAGCGGACAAAAGTAATAGTGGAGAAAGAAAAGTGGGCAGTGCTCTTTCTCACTACTCTGTCCCCCTTTTTTTGTGTGTTCGCGCGCTGAAAATAACTTTTAGCTATGGGTGAAAAGAGTACTTGCCGCTGGCAGAAACCGAACCTGCGACCTTCGAATGACGCGTCCGATACTCTACCAACTGAGCTACGGCGGTATGGTATGGAGAACTTTATTGAAGTCCTGCGGATCAGTCCAGGACTGATGCTGGCTGCTCCCACGTCGGGACAGAGAGGCCAAGCCCCTCTGCCACTACACGGGCCCTCTGGACAGCCCTGATTTTGTCCACCAGCGCGTCACTGTGCAGCATTCGCTGCCACCACTGTTCACCGTGAGAAGCCGCACCATCCATTGCCGAGAAGCGCCGGTGGTCAGCCCGGCGGTGGCGGTCAGTGGTGGTCAGCCCCCTTTTAACAGGCGGAAAAGTAGCGTGCCACACTTGCCGTCAGTTCCAACGTAACTAGAATCTATTCTAGTAACGTTGGTGCAGATAGGTGGCCCGCCTGCAGCTTTTTCCACGCCACCGCTTGCTTTCTATATACTCGGCCTTTTGTGAGCACGTGCATTGTGACATCGTTGCTTAAGGTAGTGTGTGAGTATTTCGGAATATTTTCTTGGTGTAGGCTTCTCATGTGTTTCCGGAGTCCGAGTATCGCTGCGAAGTAGCCCGGTTGTCACGCTCTCGGGCTGTAGTATGCATCACGCCGGGAATTTCGAGGCCCCGTGTCTAGAGGATTCCTATGTCTTTAAAGTAAGCATGTCGAAGGTTTTTTTTTATTGTAACTTTCACATCCATGTAACAAAAAACCTCGCAAACACTTGTTTGGTCCCATAGCCTAACTGGCTAGTAGAGGGACCGATTGTGTGACATACCTACATACTTGCGCAAGCGGTTACACAGCGACAAAGGACATCAAAGTGGAAACAATGTTTAAAAATAGCAAAAAAACAAAACAAAAAACACATGATTGAATTATACAAAAGAAGCATAGCGCAGAACATAGCTACTTATAGCACAGAATAATAATAGCACTAGAATACTACTGCTAATAATAATATTAATAATACTAAATGACTATACAGTCGTATTACTCAAAAAGTTAGCATGAAGTGCTTGCTTCATGGCCAATGAAAAATTTCTAGCCTCTTTCACATCAGTCGGTATCGCATTCCATATGAGGGCGCCGTAAAATTCTATGACCCATTCCCATTAAGCACGTAAAGGTGCTTAATGGGAATGGGTCATCACGTTTTATTATTCCATGCACTATATCGGCAACACTAGACACGTGAACAGAGTCCAGTGGAAGTACACGCATCATTTGAAACAGTTGTTTTGCAGTATCCGTCCTGTTTGAGTATGTGTTAATCCGGACTGTCCTCTTTTGCAGGCACGCCTAATACATTTCAAATGAGTTTTATATGTATGTGACGCAGGAGACGTGATGGCTGTACGATGAACCATTTGTCTTCGTCTCCCTCCTTCTCTACCATTCCACCACGCAAGGATTCAGACACCATCTCATTAGTTTACGACAACGAGCACGCACGTAGCAAGAACAGCGACGCCGAAGACCGATCTACTGCAACGCTTTCAAAAAGCGTCCACTCCTCGCAATAACGGCAGCTATTTCATCAGTTTCTACGCCCAAGGTGTACTTGTGTTTTCCAGAACGCAACAGTCAGCCTCGCCCACCAGAGCTGTACTAACCCCGGATTGCTGCCCTCTCCTGTGAAATCTTTGTGCGACTTTACGGTACGGAACTTCAATCTGACGTGGAACTACAGCCCATTTGAACATTTTTTTGTGTGTGTTCTAAGACTGCTTGTTCATCAGGCATTGTAATAAGCAACGCGCGCATTCTTTCGGGGGCAGGGGGAATCCTGTAACGTAAGAAGGTAGCGATGTTTAGGAGTTGGTAGAGGTATGAAGAAGTCAGAATAAAATAAACATGGCGTATGAGCCAGGCGACGTCACCCAGTCATCGTAGCGTCACATGTACTGCCCCACGATGCTATACAGTAGCTCAAGTGACTGTGCACGAATGCAAAATATAGGATGCGTAAAATCGATGCTCCAAAACACTCACGGGCTTTTAGTAGCGTGTGACACCCATATGCTAGCTTGGAGCATGTCTTTTCTATATGCGATTTCCAGTTCATGTCCGAGTCAAACATGACCCCTAAGTACTTAAACGAGGCTACTGGCTGTAGCAGTGCCGTATCTAAAACCAAGCTGAAACCTGCAAAGGTTTCAAAACGGGTCAAATAGACCAGCTCCGGAAATGGATGGAGGGGCGCGAAACTTTGTTGCAAGTCCTGAGAAATTTATTTACTTTTACTTATGGTTAATTTGATGGGCCCCAACTGTGTCGGCAGGGGGGTTTGTTTGGAACGCCATCATAACTACACAGGTCAGCAAGTACGTGATGAGATATGTAGACTTTAACGTCCCAAAACCACCATGTGGTTATTGAGAGACGCCGTAGTGGGTGGCTCCGTAAATTTCGACCACCTGGGGATCTTTAACGTGCACCCAAATCTTAGCACACGGGCCTACAACATTTCCGCCTCCATCGGAAATGCAGCCGCCGCAGCCGGAATTCGATCCCGCGACCTGCGAGTCAGCAGCCGAGTACCTTAGCCACTAGACCACTGCGGCGGGGCCAGCGAGTGCGTAAAAGCCTTGCTTGAATAAACTGACAACGCTTCTTGATCTCGGTATCAGTTAGGCCTCGTGTGGAGCTATCTATAAGACTCGAGTTCGGTGCTTCGACACGTGTAGCGAAGTCACGCGCATTTATTCGTCCGTGGTTCCCGCAATGGCTTCTATAAGTAGTCCTCGCGCGACGGCTGGGTCGAGAGGGCGAAGGGTAGAGGCAAGCCCGAGTTAGCGCTAGAAGCGGTGTTTCCACTTCTATTCCGCCGGCAGCGGAAGCTATTAATAGTCTTACGTAAATTGTCGTGCCGTGCCCCGGCGTTTATCAGCAACGCTGAGAGTTGGCGGGTGTTGGGGGCGTATACTACAAAATATTACTGGTAAAACATCTAAAGGCAGCTTTTCATCTAGTAGGCTGCGTCTTGGTCATAGGCTTGCGCAGGTTGCTCTACTACAATTTTTTTTTTCAGTTTTCAGTTTCAGTTTATTGCTTTAAAAACAAGGTGTTACAACATGAACAATATACAGGCAAGGATCCCAAAGTAAGAAACTGTAGTGGGACCCTTGGTTAATTATGCATATACATAGCGTAATGACTAGTACAGCAAACGAACGGAATGTGGAGCAAAATCAAAACAAGTGAGTTAAAGCGTTTACAATTATATCGGAGGAACATGAATAAGCGCATCAAGAGGAAACAAAAGGTTTAGGTAATGAAAAAAAAAGTTGATTTGAAAAGAGATATGACGTGATACACTTAGTTAAGATAGTAATGTTTGAGGCCATTTTTGAAGGCTGCCACGGAAACACGAGATTTCATGGCTGTAGGTAAATTGTTCCAAAGTTAAATTTCAGTGAACGCCGATGTTTTTTTTTTGCCGTAATTACTATGAACTGTGGGTAACAAAAAATTTTGGCTAGCTGCAAATCTCGTCACGTTTTTATTGTGCAAAGAAACGCGCGACATAAATGGAAGAGGCAGGTTATGAAGCAGTTTCTAGAATAATACGGCTATGATGAATTGAAACAAATAAATAACCGGCAAGATGGGCGGAGAGAGGCGTTATTTCATTCTCCTACCACTCGTGGGAAGTTTCAAGGAGGGCTTGTTTTCCTTTGTTCTCGGTAAACTGCCGTGTCCATAACTTGAACAGGCGATCGAGCGAAGGAAAGTGATGTTACTAGCAGTATAGCTGTGATATAAGTGAGGTGAAATTGAAGTGCACAACAGCATAACTTGCCGCCTGTGGTGAGCGGACCCGCAACCTCCGGATTACGCGCCCGATGCTTCATTAATTGAGCTTTGTACGGGGGCCGTCATACCAGATATACCCAATCAAGTGGACGGGAGCACGGTTGCCGTTTGACGATGAAAATTTCCATTTGGTGTCATGGATATGTTTTTTCTGGATACCTTTAAACTTCTCATTTTACGTATTCGTAATGGCTTTATTTATTCATCAATGATAAAGACACTGCTCATAATACCGCTCCCCTTCTATTTGGCTACAAATTAGGCGATAAGGTTAAATGACGTGGCTACTTTGGCTACCTTTGGCTTGAATTCTTGTTCCTTTACGAAGTCCGCCCTGGACGGGATTGTGATCGCTGTAGCTAAACTGATGACGCATCGGATCCGTTCTACAAAGGTTGCAGGTGTAGTCTCTGCCAGTGCAAGATATCTCTTCGCCCACGTTAATGCACATTTATATCGTAGCTACCGCAAATAACATTCGCGATACTTTCCGTGGCTCGACTGCAGGTTAGGCGTTATGTTCTTCTACCGCGCTTATTACACACGTTGACGTTATTGCTTGCCCAAAGTGGCACCTGTACAAGGTGTTATCAAGAAGAAGTTTAAACCAGCGGCATGGCTGCGTGGTAGAATACTCGACAGCCCTAGTGAAAGCCTGGGTTGAAATCTTGTTTTAGGGGCGAAGCTCCTTAACCACTTAATGCCCACGATCACTTACGCTCACAGAAAAATTGAAACACTGACTATTCCTACTTTTCTAGTGCAGTTCATGTGAAATATATGAATAGAATTTTGTTTGAAACAAAACCTAATATACTTCATTAGCAGTAAATGGAAATAATTGATTATTTTTGTATAATATGTGCCTATTTTATAAGATGTGAAAATGCAATAGCTGCTTATCGGGACATCTATAGTAGCTTTTAGTTCCTTTATTAAGCTATTATGCAGCGTCGCGGTGGTCTAGTGGCTAAGGTACTCGGCTGCTGACCCGCAGGTCGCCGGTTCGAATCCCGGCTGCGGCGGCTGCATTTCCGATGGAGGCGGAAACGTAGGCCCGTGTGCTCACGTTTGGGTGCCCGTTAAAGAACCCCAGGTAATCGAAATTTCCGGAGCCCTCCACTACGGCGTCTCTCATAATCATATGGTGGTTTTGGGACGTTAAACCCCACATATCAATCAATTATTCAGCTATTATATTCAGTGTATATGATAAGATACAGTGGACATTAAAGGGATAATCAAGTTATTTGTTGAGGGTTCTATTTTAAAAATTGCTTCAAGACACATGGCTTAGATATATATTTAAAAGCACCGTTGAAGTTTTATATAGAACTAAAAGTGTTTTTGGCGTTTTGGCGGAAAGTGCGGAGTCTTTAGCAGTCGTAAAATGCACTCACGTAGAACCTTCACTCTAGTGTTCCGGAAGTGAAACAAAACAAGAATCTTAAGGCCCGGAATGTCGCTTCCTCTCCTAATTTGCGTCATACAACACCCAGTATTCAGCAACTGTGCTGTTTCGCATTCCTTATTTAACTGGAATCTGCCTACGCTCTCTCTTAGCGCATAGAGTGGGATAAAACGACATATAAGGATACCTTAGAAAAACAAACAAGAACGACTCAAGAGAGGCTGATATCCGGGTATTAAGAGCGGAAGCATGCAACCGCATCCGCTGACGTCCGTCGTGTCACTGGGGATGGATAATTCCGTCGCCATTTTGTTTCCGCTTCGTGCATTTCTTTTGAATCTCGCCTTTCGTCGTAGCCAACTAAAATCAGCCAAGGCTGCTTTTACGCTAGGGTCAGCTGCTCACGCTGTTTCGCGCGCCGGGTGAACACACACGCAAACCGAAGCTTGCGGAACCTTCGGTCGCCCGTATTGCGGATGAAACAGGCGCCATGACGCAGCCGGCAGCCGCGGGGGTGACGTCTGTTATCGCCTCTGACGGGACAGGTGTTGGTGCCACGTGACTTTCTCGCAGCCAATGGCGAGCAAGGGCGCGCAATACGCCCAACGCGACAGTGGAGAGAGATTTCATCAGTCTCGCGCTTTTTTTTTTTTTTTTTTTTTTTGTGGCCAGTTTGTACAGCCGACTGCAAGCACAGCCCGCCGTAAAACATCCTGTTTGAGTTCTTGTGCAGGAAAAACTTTTTTTCTCTTTGTCGTGTGCAGACGACACGCCGTGTAGCAGACGTCGTTTTGCGCACGCTTCGCTTAGTGTTTTGCGGTCCGCTGCGCAAGCCGTTCTGTTCTTGTTTAGACGAGCCCGTTTCTCGGGTCGCCCGACTTTACTGAGGCAAGTTTTTACTGTGCTGAGTATGTAAACACGTTTTTCCTGGACTGTTTGTTGACTTTCCGCGGACTATGTCGTCACTGTTTCACTCGTCGAAACAGGCCGTTTTACGACTTTAAGTTCCGGCAGTAACTTTTCCCCTGCTCGTCTTCGGTCCGATTTGTTTTTTATTCGGAGAAGCTTGCGCGAGCTATCGGTGAATACGGAGAGACAATTTAAAGCTGCCAAGAACTTCGTTTTTCTCGTTTCCGTAGGCTTAACCCGCGAGTGCAGTGTTTGTTATTATCCGCGTTGTGATGACAGTCTGGGGAACATCGTCGCTCCGAAAGCTGACCGTCTCCTAGTCGAGAGAACTGATCTCCGAAGGGAGTGCTTGTGCGGACTGGATTCTGTGATGATCGTCGCACGTCAAGGCAAGACAAGTCGTAAGCATCACGTTTTTTTCTTCTCGTATTCTTGTCGACTTTCACTGACGTCACTTAAACTGCAACACCGGAGTATGAGCGTGAAAAAGAAGCGAAAGTTTGTGATTTCACGTAAATGTCATCACTCATCAGCACAAGTTCATTCGCTGTTCATGCACAAAGACAAATAAACTTAGGTGGCGTGGTTATCACTTTTGGACCGGGTTAATCACCACACGGTAAAGCTGCCCTGACGTCATCAAAAAAGCTATGCTTGAGTACCAGTACGTTAAGAACTTGCATTTATGACGTCATGGCCAAGTTTCGAGCTTGATTCTCGTAGCTGGCTACTTGTGGTAGCAGAGCTATTAGGTGGGCTATTGGTAATCATAAATATTAAAGAAATCATGGTTTACTTGTTACATCACCCTTTGATTTATTTTTTTCTTTTTCTCCTTTTTTCATAATGCCCTCGTTTAAATTTTGTGATTGCAATTGCGTTTATTTTGTGATAGTACTTGTGATAATATTTTAGTTTCCTATATGTGATGCGCTGGCTTCATTTTGTAATAGTATTTGAACATACTTGTGTGTCACTAATGATTGCCTTTTATATGAAGGCTTGGGCTTTTCTCACGTCAACTCCACTTTTTGCCCAAGATTACCCCCGTCTTCACTAATTAAGCTTTGATTCAATTTGATTCCGTTAGTTCGGGTCTAAATACATAAAAACAAGCTTCTTTTTTTTTTACATTCTGCCATTATTGGAGCGGCAGGCGCCATGATCGTGAAAGGAGCTCCCGACCCTGAGCGCAGAACTTTTTTAATACTTCAGTATAGCAGTTTGTTATCGGTTAGACTCCGTTCGTTGATGTATGGGACATGTTGTTCAAGCGAAGACACTGTGAGGGCACAAATAATCGTGTAATTGTGTGTTTGCAGAAGTACAAAGACGTTTTCAGGTGTTCTGTAATTGGTTCTATCCCACAAGGATCGTGCTCTCTTCAGGTTTTCCAACTTAATTAAGCTGTGTAACGTTGTACCATTCTCTTCATGCAGTTAGTTACTGTACCCTGTGATCCGACAGCGCACTGAACAGTACCAACACTTTCGCTAAGATAAAGTTCGATCATTACGAGAACATTTATAGTGTACCTTAAAGTGAAAGCTTTGCGTGTCTAATCGAACGAGAAATTTGAATCTTCGCCACACTCGTCACTGCCCACATGAACGGTGCCAAAGGTCGTCATCATCTTCCTCACCGAATAATAATGATGATTCGATGGGGATGATGACAGATAGCCACTCATTCTAGTCACCTAAGGAACCCTGTGAGTTTCGCACGGTGTAAGACACTTTTGGAAAGCAGTTCGCCGCGGTGTTGCAACGTGGTTATGGCGTTCGGATGCTGGCCATAAGGTCGTAGGTTCGATTCCGGCTGGGGCGGTCCCATTCCGATAGGGGCGAAACGCCCGTGGTCCGTGATCTGCGCGAAGCCAGTGCAAGTTAAAGAACGCCACGCGATAAGCGTTTGAGACGCATTTTTATACAGTGCCTCACCTTGTTCGAGGTATAGCGCATCCAGGACGGGACAGAGAAGAAAAACACAGAACACATACACGGCGCTAACTTTCAACAATGCGGTTTAATCCGAGAAACAGCAATACTTATACCCAAACATGGCGCGTCACAACCACGTGCTAGAACCAGAAAATTGTGATCTACTGCAACTCATGCGACATCCAAATAATGCAATTCTTTCAATGATAATGATATCGATGGCTTGCGTATATATATATATATATATATATATATATATATATATATATATATATATATATATATATATATATATATATATATATATATATATATATATATATATATAGTTAGCGCCGTGTATGTGTTCTGTGTTTTCTTCTCTGTCCCGTCTTGGATGCGCTATACCTCGAACAACATGAATAACCAACAAGCCCGCCGTGCAACCTTATTGCCTCACCACTCCCTGCGGGCCTCGAAGGCAATGAAACGGCAGACGGCGCTGCCTGCACGCTCACTCTCCGGGTAACGCCTTCAGACCTTCCCGGAATGGATCCCTAACCTTATACGGCCTTAACATTTCGATAAATCACCGAATTCTATCGATTCGGCCACGCCATTTATCATAAGCCCTGTAAGGGCCTTACAAAGGCAGAGGAACGCTTATACTCCTCCACCTTTACACCAAAACACTGCTGTGCTCGGCACTTTTCAAATATCTCGATACTGCGTGTACAGTAAAACGCCCACACTGTGCGGAGAAGTCCTCTGACATCTTCTGACATGGTGTGGGCATGTCACTCAACTCCGCACCTCACCGCGAAACCAATCCCCGCCCGGGAGAGCTGGGAGGCAGCCCTGCTCAGCTGTTCCGACCTGGCGAGCCAGAAGGCGTTGGTAAACCGATTTCTAGTCGCGTTGGCTGCCAATGGACTTCTGTAACGAGGAGCCCACCTAGTGTGTGTCAGGAGTGGCCTGCACCGGGCCATCTCCGCCCTACTCCCTGTAAATGTACAAATAATGAAGCTTCTATCTATCTATCTATCTATCTATCTATCTATCTATCTATCTATCTATCTATCTATCTATCTATCTATCTATCACCACTCCCGACCGTATACGCTAAAATGACATTTCAAGCTTTAAACTGTCCACATGAAGCCTTACTGATCTAAGCGTTACGCTGTTTTTTGAATTGAATTGAATTGACTTTATTTCTTCTGTTTATAACGGAAAGCAAGCAGAAGCTAAAGGCCATGTGGCCTGACAAAGGCTTCTGCTCCTACGACAGTTTGGCACGCAGGTCATACATAGCGCAACTCATGAGTACAAAGTATACTGTTGTTTTTTGTTAGCACCACGTAATAAAACGAGAGAGCTCTACTCATGCTGCCAGTTCTGATTTTTTTTTTCGCATCCAAGCAGATTTCTCGTTTCATCCCGTTGCATCACTGCATTCATTCACAAAACTTCATTGGTGTCCTGAAGCCCGGTCTTTTCAGACCAAGGCGGGCTGTGTCCACGTCGGTACCGTCAGGCCGAGCCTTGTGGCGCCATCATGGACCTTCTGGACTCGTACCCGCGATGAGTACTGTCGAAAGCTCCATCACTGCAGCTCTCGACAGTACTCATCGCGGGCACGAGTTCACCCCAACTGCGCACGGTACCGAGCTTACACACGCACTCACACGTGCACATGAACACTCGCGCAAAACATGTTAAACCGCAAGCGCGCGAGTGACTACATAGAGTGCGTCACTGGCATCCGACACTATGTGGCTGTACGCACATCTGCCGACATCTGCGATGCATGGCGTGTCTCGTTTCTCTTTCTCACCGTTTTTTTTTTTTTTTCGCGGTCGTTCGCTATGTGCGCGTTTCCAGTGTACCTTGAGTTCCGCTGCTGGTGCTTTGTCGAGCAGCTGCTTTCGACGAGCCAGCCAACCATGCACAGCGCCTGTTGAACTTGATTTCGCTCTGTTTTTTCCTACTAAACTTCCACGTGAGCTCTATAGATGAAGGCTTAGCTACCAGGTAACGGGGGGGGGGGGGGGGGGGGAGCTGGTTATGTAAGTCGAGCTCTGACGTGCTACACCGAGCTTACCTGGACGCACCTGTCGTGCCGGCTTCCCTTTTGTTCCTGATACTGTCTGTTGCTTTTGAGATTAGAATAGCAATTTCGACTGCCTGCATAGAGTGGGCGTAATTGTACGCAGCTAACTTGAGGACAAAAGATGGTGTGCGGCCACATTAATTTCGGGAGCTGTTCCTCTAAAGGTGTACCGGCGCGAAATTTCGCAGTTGTTCTGATAGCCTCGTAGATGCCTCGTCAAACGCGAAAGTTGACCGCGGACGTCGGCGTCCCGCGGCTTCGAAAACCGCAGGGCGCGGGTTCAAATCCTGGCTGCGGCGGCTGCATTTCCGATGGAGGCGGAAATGTTGTAGGCCCGTGTACTCAGATTTGGGTGCACGTTAAAGAACCCCAGGTGGTCTAAATTTCCGGAGCCCTCCAGTAACGCGTCTCTCATAATCATATAGGGGTTTTGGGACGTTAAACCCCACATATCAATCAAATCATCGGCTTCGAGGACGAGTTGCAAAATATCATTGTCATGTGGTGACGCCACAGATCTTCAAACTTTGTGACGTCGTTATGACGTGTCGTCACATGATGATGTCACCACGCCACGTCGTAACTTGGTCATAGCAGGGCCCATCTCATAGGCAGTGCACAGGTCCACGTTGTGTGCATAAAGCTTTCGAAGGGTGGCGTGACAGGATCAACACGCCAGTGGAGAAGAAAAAAGAAAGAGAGATGGCTAGTCGTGTGCGCGAATTCGTGACGTATACCTCGTGATCTTTTTTGTGGCGCATAGCTACACTGGCTGAGGTGGAGCTGTTTCGCGTGCTTTATCGAGAGCCGTGCTGCACATGCCCGATCCGCAGTGACATCACAAGGCGCGCAGCTGGCGCGCCGGAGGAGGCTTGGAAGTTCCAGGAGTCGCTATAGCCATCGCTCGACACGCGTGAGCTGGCTCGCTAGTCCATCCGTCCATCTAATCATCTGTCCGTCTTTCCATCCATCTGTCCTTCCGTCCATCTATCCATCTGTCCATCCATTCATTCATCCATCCATCCATCTGTCCATCTATCCATTCATCCATCCATCCATCCGTTCTCCCATCTATCCATCCATCCACCTGTCCATCCGTTCATATATCCGTCTGTCCATCCATATATTCATCCATCCATCCGTTCTCCCATCTATCCATCCATCCACCTGTCCATCCGTTCATATATACGTCTGTCCATCCATCTATTCATCCATCCATCCGTCCGTTCATCTATCCATCTGTTCATCTATCCATTTATCCATCCATCCATCCGTTCATCCATCCATCCATCCATCCATCCATCCATCCATCCATCCATCCATCCATCCATCCATCCATCCATCCATCTGTCCATCCGTCCCTCTATCCATCTGTCCATCCGTCCATCTGTCCGTCCGTTCGTCTATCCATCTGTCCATCCGTCCGCCCGTCTATCCATTTATCCATCTGTCCGTCCGTAGCTCACGCTACCTATATCGTGGCACAGCTAAGCCAAGCCACCGCTAATTTCTTTCCCTAACACGAGAGGCTGATCCCTCAAGAGCCTTACAATGTGGACTAGTTATTATAGGTGCATGCAGCTTGAAAAAAAAAATAGTTGCAACGTGTTTTTAAAAGCAACTTTCGGGTAATTCATATTGCCTATAACGCCCTGCTACTGTATATATGAGTTTCTCGTTACACTTCGCACCGATATTGTGATATTGCTGCGTGACCTGGTGACGCAGATGCGGCCACTTTAAATGTTTTTGGTGACGCGCAATGGACCCACTTGAATGTCCTGGTACCAGGTGGCATCACATCTCGCCATACGGGTGGGTGAAGCCAGCAGAATATTCTGCTTTGATGTCATTATGGCGCTAATGTCATTAGATGCGTTACCCAAAATTGATATCAATTTTACTACGCCTGTGTTCATACTGCTTAATTGTAACAGATGAAGTGTATCATCCTACGAGGAGGCCAAGTTTCGGGATATCATGTTGAGCCAGTATTGCCAAAATACGGAAACTTGATGCGTGGGCATCTGTGACGTCAGATTGACCCCATATACAGAAATTTCGGCTTCCGGGACATTCAATAGCGCTTTTGTTACTAAACCTTTGATTGTGTAATTAGCAACACTTGGGCTCACGAAAAAAAAATTGTAAGTCTATATTGATTTAGTTTTACTTTATTTTATTTATAACGAGATTACCCAGCGATTTATGGTTCTCAGCGTGAAACGTAAATAGGGTCTACTGTGCCCTAACATATCTAAAAAAGTTCGCGATAAACGCATTTCAGCGTAAAATAAGCCAAATTTTCAGACGGCTATATATCTCCGCCCATCTCCGGTGACCGCCATTTCGCCATGGCGAGTGTGACGTCATGTATTGCGTGGGGAAGAGCCCTCGTCTCAGTTTCTGAACATCGTTTGAGTTCAACGTCAAGCTGAAACAGCTCGATTACAGGTTTAGTTGTCCACTGAACAAAAATTACTAGGCGGAATGTGAACTGTCACACGGCTTTTCTGTGAGTCGGGCAACAGTGAGTCGTGACGTAATAAACGTTCCGGCTCGCAAACACACCAGCGTGGCCCTACTATCAGACTACTGGCGCGCTTATGACGACATTCAACCATAAAAAAAAAGAACCCCTACAAAGGGCGCTACAGTTTTTCTCTTTCTGAACTTCTTGTTTCTTCAGCTTCTTTTGAACATACAAGGATTAATCCACGTGCAAGGGAGTTTAATAGCGACGCCAGGTAGTAGGCAGGCAGCCGGTACGGACAGAAATGCTCGAGCAGTCCAGCGTCTACAGCTCATGCACCCACTCGCGCTTCGCACGCAGAGAGAGATGGTCCCACTAGTCAGTGCCTTGCGAATTCCACACTACAATACCCCGGCGACGAAGGCGAGCCATCCTGGCGACTCAAGGTGACGAGAGAACAGGAGGGTCGTAGCAGGGCTTGACGCGACTGACGGGGCGACCCACTACACACGCAACACAGATTACGACCGAAAGCGCCCTCTCAAGGCCCCTCTAAAACAGGGATCTGCCTCGGTGGCTCAGTGGTCAGAGTACTCGGGTGCGGAACCGAAAGTCACTCGTTCTGTCCCAGCCTCGGCGGTCACGTTTCGATGAGAGCGAAATCCTATAGGTACACTGTGACGCAAGTTCACGCTAACACAAATTATCGAAATTATCAGGAGCCTATACGTGGTAATTCGTAGCACGAGCCACTTCTGGTCGTTATGCATCATTAACCACCAGAAATAGCCGCTGCCAGGCGTCTATATTTAGTTTTTTCCTGTGTCAGGGTTCCCAAGCCTGACCTCCCTTCAGGAAAATTCTGGGTAAAAACAGTTGCAGAAACTTTGACGTTACATTTGTATTTGGTGCATGGGAACGTTGTTGCCTTTTGTTGATATCACAGCGATGTGGAGTGTGTCGTAGCAGGTGCGCTTCGCAACTGGCAACAACAGCACGTGTTTCCTTTGTTTTTTTTTTTCGCACAGCTATTTTCCTCCCGCACGTTTTGCGTTTCTCTGAAGGTTTTCACCCAAACCTGTTAGAAAAAGACAAAACAAAAATGAATCGCGTACCGTGCGTATCAATTGTACGATTGGAGGAACCACACAAACTTGCGCTTCTTCTTTTGTGTTCTTTGCTTTCGTCCCCAACTGTTTGTTGCGCTCAAATGCGCTAAAAGACGAATCAATTCCAACTATAATAGGCTAGGTATAGCCATTTTTGTTTGAGAGGAACCGTAAGGTCATCTGGGAAGCGAGCTCACGATCCAAACACACGAAATCAGAAGTACGCTTCGTTGGAAGGTGGAAAGAGCGAAAAAGACAGCACGTAAACACAGTGACTTACGCAGTCAGTCACACTCCGCCACTCTGATAGCTTTGTATACGCGATATCACTATCACAGCTGCTTGTCCAAGCCCGCCTTAAAAAAAAAGCCTCAGTAGTGCATTTGTGGCCATCGGCTGCGATATCTTCTGTGGACGACATGTGACTTGACTTCGGCTGATACTTCTGTACTGCCCAGCTGCGCTAGAACGTGTGTCGATATTCATAAAAGAACGATTCCGGACGGCCAGTTGTTGTGTTGCACATACTACTAAAATAGGCTACTGATTACAAGTCACTTACTAACGATGATGATTTCGTATTCGGCCCCGTCATGGCTGAGAAGAATACGAGTGCACCTGGCAAGCGTCCAATCAAGTGACTCGGCTCACATCCGGCCGCGTGTGAATGTGTAAAGTGACAGTATATAATGGATCGACTTCAATCGTGACACAGAGCGCGCCGAATATGCTGCTTATGTACAGACCTGCAATGGTACGATGGAGCACTGGATAGTGTTCAAAAACGTTTTGATGTGTATGTCATGTACAAAACCCTGTTACACTATGGCTGCAGTATGAATAACTCACTGAACCAATTGACGAAATAAATTGCTGGTGACGTCATCAAAATAAATGTTACGCTCTCACCAATAGGCCGTTCTTCATGATCCACTGTATAGAATTCACTGGCGTGAAAAAGCCATGATGTCAAAAAAAAAAAAGTTGATGACGTTGATCTGATGCCCCACCGCGGTGGTCTAGTGGTTAAGGTACTCGGTTGCTGACCCACAGGTCGCGGGATCGAATCCCGGATTCGGCGGCTGCACTTTCGATGGAGGCGAAAATGCTGTAGGCCAGCGTGCTCAAGTTTGGGTGCTGTTTCCATCGCCGACTCAAATTCCAGGCTCACTTGCTCCGCCACAGTACGCACATCGAAGCCCGTGATAGCCGAACAGGTTGCAATCGCGCTGGCTATGCTAGATAGTCGCAGAGAGTCAATATACAGCGACTCCAAGGCGGCTATCAAAGCTTACGAAACCGGGATGGTAGCCCCTCAGGCCCTCCGCATTCTCCAAAGCGTCAAGAGTATCACGCCCCATTCTCTCACTTGGTTTCCCGCTCACCTGGGGTCGATTGAGGGCTCTACCTCTAACCCGAACGAGGGCGCACACGAGGCCGCGCGAGGACTCACTGACCGCGCCGCCTCCACAGTCCCTCTGCCTCGCTAAGAACCCTTACTTACGTACAACGAAATAACAAAGCACTTCTATCTGTCAAGAAGGGTATTCCCTCTCCCACACCCGGCCTTGTGCAGGGCGCAGGCAGTCACCCTAAGACTATTGCAAGCCAGTGCGTATCCTAACCCTGCGGTTCTTCATGCCATCTACCCTGAACGGTATCCAAGTGCGGATTGCCCCGCTTGTGGACTGTTAGCCACATTCAATCATGTGTTGTGGGAATGTGAAGCCATCGGCCCCGCCCTCAGCGAGGACAGGTGGGCTGCGCTTTTACGCAGCCCCGAACTTAAGCGCGAAGCCATGTGCGGTCTGGCTACTGGCAGGTCCCAATGGCAGAAGCCGATCGCCAAAAAACGGCATTTATTACACCAGACGGACTATATGAATTTAACGTCATGCCCTTTGGGCTTTGTAACGCGCCTGCCACGTTTGAACGTCTTATGGATAATACGCTACGTGGCCTCAAATGGAATATGTGCCTCTGTTACCTCGACGATGTCGTGGTTTTCTCCCATGACTTTCCTACGCACCTCCTTCGCCTCGGGCACGTTTTGAGTTGCCTGACCAACGCTGGTCTCCAGCTTAACCTGAAAAAATGCCGCTTCGCTGCACGCGAGCTCGTCATCCTAGGCCACATCGTGTCCAAGCACGGCGTATTACCAGACCCAGCAAAACTTCGAGCAGTCGCAGAATTTCCCAAGCCGACGACCATGAAAGAACTTCGCAGTTTTGTAGGCCTATGCTCTTATTTCCGGCGCTTTGTTCGCAATTTTGCATCTATCATGTCACCGTTAACCCAGCTTCTTCGCGGTGACGTGAACCTCACCTCCTGGTCCCCTGCATGTGACGTTGCCTTCACTACTCTGCGCCGTCTGCTCACTTCCCCACCTATTCTTCGCCACTTCGACCCGACGGCTCCTACCGAAGTGCACACCGACGCCCGCGGCGTCGGGCTAGGCGCGGTCCTCGCTCAACGAAAGCCCGGCTATTCAGAATACGTTGTAGTCTACGCTAGCCGCACTCTGACGAAAGCCGAAACTAATTACAGCGTGACAGAAAAAGAGTGTTTGGCTCTGGTGTGGGCGCTTGGAAAGTTCCGGCCGTACTTATACGGCCGCCCGTTCGATCTAGTAACTGATCACCACGCGCTTTGCTGGCTCTCCACGTTGAAAGACCCTTCTGGCCGCCTTGCGCGATGGGCACTCCGCATCCAGGAGTACGACATTCGCGTCGTATACCGCTGCGGACGCAAACACTCTGACGCTGATGCTCTGTCCCGCTCACCTTTACCACCAGACCAGACGTGCGGAAACACTTGCCTCCAGACCTTGTCATCACTAAATCTCGACTCGATTGCCACCGAACAACGTCGTGACCCGTGGATCGCCTCTCTTATCGAATATTTATCTGGCACGCCCAACCTTCCAGTATCTCGATCCCTCCGACGTCAAGCTTTCCATTTCGCCATCCGCGATCAACTTCTTCATCGACGCAACTACGCTCCCGATGGCCGCCGGTGGTTGCTGGTCATTCCACGCACTTTACGATCGCAAGTATGTGCCTCCCTTCACGACGATCCGCAATGTGGCCACGCCGGAGTGTTCAAAACATATGAACGCCTTCGCCATCGCTACTACTGGCGCGGCATGTACAATTTTGTACGTAAATTCGTGCAGTGCTGTCCTGACTGTCAGCGACGTAAATCAACACTGCCACGTGCGACTGGCGCGTTGCAGCCACTTCCAGATGGCTAGTCCCACGGCTAGTTCCAGAGGCTAGTTCCAGATGGCTAGTTCCAGATGGCTAGTTCCAGAGGCTAATCCCACGTTCACGGGCCGTCAAGCCGAGCTTGGCGGCCCGTGAACGGGCCGCCAAGCTCGGCTTGACGGTCCCAACGTGGGATTAGCCGGGTGGCGCGGGGTCTCCCCTGCGTCTTCTCAGGACAAAAATAAAGTTTTAATCAATCAATCAATCAATCAAGTTTGGGTGCACGTTAAAACACCCCAAATGGTCGAAATTTCCGGAGCCCTCGACTACGGCGTCTCTCATAATCATATTTTGGTTTTGGGACGTTAAAATCCACATGTCAATCATAGTGGAGGGCTCTGAAAATTTTGACCACCTGGGGTTCGCTAACGTGCAGCCGAATCTGAGCACGCGGGCCTACAGCGTTTTTGCCACCATCGAAAACGCAGCCTCCGCAGCCGGGATTCGATCCTGCGACACAACGGTCAGCAGCCGAGTATACCACTAGACCACCGCGGCAGGGCCCATATTCCACCGATATGCGGTATCACACCACAACGTACGGAACACACGCTGCTGACGCAGTTCAGCTGTGACACGCCGCGCAGCATATATAACTCCGCGAAAACAGGAAAGCGATTTCACCGCTTCGCGATCGAAATGCATATGTGCGCCGGAAGCATCACCGAGGAGCACCGGTTGCTCTCCTCCCGCTGGAAAACTGCGCGCGCCGTCAGAAGCCTGCATTTCCATTTCCACACATCAGGTGACCCGAGATGTTGAGAGTGGTTCAAACCATAAGTACCACGTGGTTATCTTATTTCATAAGTGGTTGTCAAGTTCGCGTGAAGAACTGCGAGAAGCCTCATCCGCTCAAGCATTTCGTTTCTTTAACTGGCCCTGATACAGACCACTGAAAGTACACAAAACGGGAGCATTATATTAGTTTCTGGTGTTGCCCCACCGCGGTGGTCTAGTGGCTAAGGTACTCGGCTGTTGACCCGCAGGGCGCGAGTTTGAATCCCGGCTGCGGCGGCTGCATTTCCGATGGAGGCGGAAATGTTGTAGGCCCGTGTGCTCAGATTTGGGAGCATGTTGAAGAACCCCGGGTGGTCGAAATTTCCGAAGCCCTCCACTACGGCGTCTCTCATGATCATATGGTGGTTTTGGGACGTTAAACCCCACATATCAATCAATCAATCATAGTTTCCGGTGTTTTCAGACCAATTTGGGACGACGACTGTCCGTTCACGTGACGTCATGCGAAAGTAAGCTCTTGATTGGTCCATACACGAAGAATATCACTCACTAATTTGTCCTATATATTCTTCTTTGTCATGCAATCGTTTGCCTGTTCTGGTTTATCTTGTATGGTCATCGCGACCGACCAACTGTTTTCACTTCGCCTTGTGCGTTTTAGACTGCGCAAGCGGTGATAATGGCATGTAGCCGAAAAGCGCGAAATCTTGACAGTCTCAACGCTTAGTACTGGCATTCCACGCGTTTTATAAAGAAGTAAGCTGCGAGAAGGAGATAGAGCCTGTTAGAATGCAAAAGCGAAAAACAAACGACTCTTTCATCTTCGAACTCGGGGTGGTTTAGGTGCCCTTGGCTAACAAAGCACCGGTCACCGAAGAAGCGGTCTTGTGGTCTGAACTCGCACACATATTTATCGGTGACAGTGACCTGGTATGCGATCTCCTGGAGTGTCTTGCATTCGCGCTAGCTGTCTCTCCGCCAAGACCTCGACGTTGTCATTGACCCAACGTCAGCGCAGTGACCTGGTATGCGATCTCCTGGAGTGTCTTGCATTCGCGCTAGCTGTCTCTCCGCCAAGACCTCGACGTTGTCATTGACCCAACGTCAGCGCAGTGACCTGGTATGCGATCTCCTGGAGTGTCTTGCATTCGCGCTAGCTCCGCCAAGACCTCGGCGTTGTCATTGACCCAACGTCGGCAACCTTGCTCCAAGCTGTCGCGTCTACTTGTCACCTGCGTTCGCACAGCGTGGAAGGTGACTCACTGCGTGCGCCGTCGCTTCTGTCGGCACATTCGGAGATGACGGAAGACATCCGTCCTTGAACTTCTTTCGCTCCCTCCAGAACAGCGAGGGCTTAGCGCTAAGTGCAAGCCGTAGAATTCCGCTTCACTGATATCGGTTGCAGCAGGTGCAGTTCACAAGGAAGAACAAACATTGTTTTCGGAATAAGGATGCGATGACGTCACGTGGGGGATTCGGCGCTGCACGCGGAAAGGCTACACGCGCGCAGTATCAAAATGTTATCTTGCGTTCGTACTCGAGAAAGCCGGTGCTATGCACGAGATCCCGTGGGAGTTGTAACAGACCGTGTTTGCTATCTGCGCGTCCTTGGATATCGCGTTGTCGTGCGGTACACACGAGATAACGCGAGATGTCGGAAACACGACCCCGGCATCCTGGTTGTATACCACGTCGAGGATTTATGTTTGACTTAACTAAACCTAGATGGAGAGTTTAACTTAAATGGGTCTAAACATCAGTTTATTAGTAAGCCTTCGTTGCGGACCAGCTGCTGAACTCCTGCGTTTAAGTACGAAGTCGATTTATTCATTTAACAGTGATGACCGGATCTATTCCGGTCTTTCAGTTCTCGTCCCGTTTCTTTAGTAGCTAGTGAAACCAGTGACGTTCTTGTTTCTCTTACAACTCCTGATCGAGCACTTACTTCCGGTTTTACGAATATTCAGGAGAACCTTCTAAACACTGAAACTGGTACGCAAGCGACGGCTTTGGGGTCGAGTTATTAGTTCTATTAGATACTTGTGATATCGATGCGCAAGTTTATTCAAGATTATAGCCAAATAAATGTCCGTATAGTTAATGAGAAATATTCGAACGAGTTGATTGTACGTTCACCATGCAAGTCATTGAACAATTTTCGAGCAATCGGCCTAGTTCAATCACTCGCCTCTGAAGTGAAAAACTCGGAATGCCGACGTAGAAGAGAATGGCCTTGGCCAAAGAACGCAAAGTAGAGCATAGCCCTGTTTGTTCAGCGAATGAAAATTCCGCGCGCGCATGCCAGGTGACGAGTTTTTTTTTTTTTTTTTCAAAACCAGACGGCGCCGGTGAGTTCATCTCTCCCTGAGAATGCGCCGATAAGGTCATTGCGCTCATATGTTTGTACTCACTGAGCTATTTTCCGCCTGTAGCCTTTCAGACAAGATACCCCTTTTCTATATTGTTTGTGAAAATAAAACGTGTGAGTTCTGGCAGACATGCTGCAGCTGGCGACGTTGTCTGTAGCTCTGCGCGTCAAAGCCGCAACCTGAAGGGTGCCGAAAAGTTGGCGAACAGAGTAACGCCGCTGGAACTACGTTTTCCCAACGGGGAGGCTTGTGAAGAATTGTTGGAGTGGAAATGTACCGCTAGAGTGAAACTGTGCCCACTCTAAGATGGCGGCCGTAATCGCCATCTTAGGATGGGCAGAGCAAATTTCAGTGTCCTATGAAGAAAGGGAAGCATTTCCTCTTCACGTCTTACAAATTCAATATCGTAAACTTTCTGCTCACACATACTGCTTAAAGTGTGTTTTTGTGTTGGTTTCCTCAACAAACTTCGAAGTCTTCGCAAAGTTTTCAATGTCTTGATAATTTTTTTGAGAGGTCAGGTCAGCCATACTCATCTCGACATGATACTTTCGTCGGGAACAACCATATTATTAAAGTAATCGAGCATTTACACTAGCATGAGTGAAACAACCTAATCTCTAAGCGGATGCCACCCAGAGAGACCAAGTTTCCGAGATGAAGGGTGGACAAGTGCTAGTTTAACTCCGGCCTGTAAAGCGAGGCAATTGCTTCCACTCAACCGTTTTATTTTTATTTTTGAAAACCTAACTGATAATTGATTGTAGAGCATGCAAAGGTCAAAACAAAAGCACAGTAGTCTACATCAGGCCGTAGGCAAAACTTTTTTCAGGGCCTGGCTACGCCACTGGATAAAAGGATTCACCATCGCAGAGCAAGAAGTCCTCTTCTGGAACGACCCCTTGAAAAAGCCACTAGTTGTCCCCATGTTTTCGTGAAACAGAGAAAGAAATTGACAAAAAAATAATAATATTCGTAACAATACAAAGAAATAGCAGGGTCTTTCGACAAGGCCCTGGGTGTGCTTGTAATCTTCAGTCTAGGACGTCATGAGCGGTGCCCGCCCTGCGCGCGCTCAGGACCAGATCGATATACTCTCGGGATTTAAATTACGCGACGCTACGCAGCGTGACTATACCCAGTTTGGTTGGCCTTGGGGTCAGAGGGTTGGCCGCTCATGCGCTGACACGATCAAGTGGTCTGGCATATAGCGCGTTTTCGTTATGACTTTAGCGCGTTTTTATTATCAGTGGTGAGATGGCGCGACAGGCTCGTGTGCGTCAAGGGGCTTTAGTGTGCGTTGGGCGTTCTCTAATGGCCGTCACATCCAGGAGGCGCTGCTTCCAAGCAGCGCGATCTCTTCTGCGCGCGCGCTTATCAGACTCGTTTCTGGAAAGGACGAAGGTCACTTCGCATGCTGCCACGGCCGCGTTTACGGAAGGAGCTTGCTGCCGACACAAGACGCTGGAAGATCGGTGACAGTTGTTCGCGCTTGTCCTGTGCATACCCGTGCGCTTGTTTCGTGCGTCTTTCAGTTTGAACAGCGCGCTGTAAGTTTCGAGCTAGGGCAGTTGTTAGTCCGCGCTCGTCTTGTGTATGCTAATTTCGTGTGCGCTGCAAGTTTCTAGCCACTTGTTGTTCCTAACGTGACTTTGCTGTTGCGGAATCAATGCACAATAAACGCTCAACTACATCTGTAAAGACGCGTCTCACTTTCGTGTTAAACCGATTCCTATATTGGGAATCAGTCACGTTTTTTTTTTTGTTTATAGATTACGTTCGTTCAACTTTCTCGTCAACTTTCTGTTATTTGCCTCTCGTGTAAGCATTGTTCTGGGGCTTTCAACAGTGCTGCTTTAGTGTTATTTCCCAATTTGTCAATCAGGCTGACGGTAATTCCACCTAAACTCGGGGGAGTGTGCTCTGGAATTTTTATTTCGGCATTTTTATTTCCAGTGGGAATTCCCAAGTGCTAGCTCTTCCCGGCTTGTTCCTCTTCCACTCACCGCGTAGATCTCCTGAAAATCTCCTGCCCCCCTTCGTGCGCTTGCTTCTGATATCTTGGTTAAGTTTTCCGTGGTGTTGCTATGCGGTTGTATACAAAGCGGACGCACGGCGTCGCCGATATAAGAGAGTTTTAGTACTGCGTACGCTGCGTACGTGGCGGCGTTGCGTACGTAAGGACGCCACGTTCTGCATAGTGCGCATGCGCAGACCGCAACGCGCACGTATCGCGTTACGTACGCAGCCGCTACGTACGCACGCATGAGATGCGTGCGTGCGTACGTATGAGGTGATCGCGCCGCTCTCGAACAAGTTCGTGACAGCGCGAGACTTCGTTTTGCAAAATGCCGGCATCGAGGGGGCAAGCACCGACCGGCTCTGTGGCTTAAAATATGGCCATGATCTGGCTATAACACTTGGATTGGCTCACATTGGCTGCCAACAACACGTGCTTCTATTTTGATCTACCAGATGGCACAGCACGCTTCACGCTCGTTACGTACGCGGGTACTACGGCGTACTAAAAGCCGATTAGTGGCAAACGACGCCACGTAACGCAAGGCGCTTGCGTGATGCGTACGTAGCACCATTCCGCAGTACTAAAACTCTCTATTATCGGCAGTGCATAGTGCCTCCTGCATCACGCCGCGTTATGGAGGAGGGAAAATTCCTTCCTCCATGCGCCGCGTAGCGGTGATCATTCGCCCGACAGCGCCATCCATTCGTTCGCGCGCTGTCTCCTGCTTCACAAACACATGGCGCGCATGGCAGACAGGCTGCCGACTCCTTGGGTACTAAGTTCTGCGCGCGGATTCCATTCTGAAGTCGCGTCTGCTGCGCTGCGGCAGTTGCTCACTTTAGCTCCGTGAAAGGAGTTACTAAATGGAGTAGTCGGGCAACTTTTTGTTTCTTGGCCGTAGCTGCCGATGCGTCGTAGTTGTCGGCCTATTCAGAGAAGCTACTCCGTGCATTCGTCTTCCTTGGTGGGGTAAGCTATGAATTCGTATTTAGATCGATCCACTTTGATCGATTTTCCTTTTCATACTTGTTCACATCTTTACGTGTGGATAGTAAGCAGGCGTGAAAATCGAAGAAGGAAATACAAGGGGGAACACATAATTAATAGGAGCCACCTTGTCTTTATATTTTATTTCTAATAATATAAAAATTGAAATGGCATTTCCTCTTGAGACTTCAAAGCGTAAGCACCTTTTTTTTTAAATAATAACATGATAATACTTGAGCATTCGCGTCCAAACTTGAATGTGGTCTGCCAAATCAGGTATCATTTACTTACTCTGCATTTTAAAGGCCAGCGTAATAAAGCTCAGTTTGCGGCAGGCGAGAACGTAGCGTTTCAGGAAGCATGTGCTCTGTAGTTCCTTTTGAAACAAAAAGCAGATTTCACGTTCGTTCGTACCTGAAATTTGAAGGATCTTCAGATTTCTGAGTTAACCTTACGGTGAATACATCATACTTTACTGTCAGGAATGTGATCTTTGAAAAATGAATTCCTAAGGAGTGTCCTACTTAGCATAATAAGTTCCAATTCACGAAAGCGTTCCCATACTAAAGCAGCTCCGTAAAAACAGTCACCGGGCAACCGCGCCGTTGAACACACTAACGAAAGTGGTCACCTCTAAAAAGAGTACTGTTCAGTTAAAAATGCCATCATTAATTTCGGCCTGCAACAACAGGGTCCCTACAACACTTTTTCAAACGTTTCGGCACCCAAGAACTAATACCTGCATTCATGATCAGAAAACGTGGCCGATCGGTAGTCGAGGCTCCTGAAAACACGTTAGCCAAACATTATAGCGCTGCACATAGCGTGAGCTAGCAATTGTTCCCTCTTCTTTCTACAAAAGACTCCGTGTACTCAAATCACCATACCAAGTTCACGGTCATTGGCTGATTTGATTGATTGATTGATAGATTGAAAACTTTATTGCACTATATAAAATATGTTTCAATAAAGTGTTCAATTAATTAATCAATCAATCAAATAAGTCAATGACCATGAGTACCGTGAGCTGCATAATTACCATTACCGCCACAGGAGGCCGCCATGCACCCAGAAGTGTGCTTGTTATCACACTGAAATTGAGCTGTGCATTCGAAGGACGAAAAAAAAAACATGCTCAAGTTGATGACGTGCACGTGACATAACTTCTTTACACCGCACCATCTCGACCCGCTTAGTTTCCAGTGTGTTCGTACGGGACGAGAGAAGAGCGACAACCATCAATCACAGTGTGCGACAAACTTTTGTAACTCAGCTCGTACCTGGCGGATTCTAAAAAAAAAATGCGGCGGTTGCTTGATTGATATGTGGGGTATAACGTCCCAAAACCACCATACGATAATGAGCGATGCCGTAGTGGAGGGCTCCGGAAATTTCAACCACCTGGAGTTATTTAACATGCACCCAAATCTGAGCACACGGGCCTACAGCGTTCCCGCCTCCACCGGAAATGCAGCCGCCGCAGCCGGGATTGGATCCCGCGACCTGCGAGTCAGCAGCCGAGTACCTTAGCCACTAGACCACCGTGGCGGGGCCCATGGTGGTTGCTTAGTGAGGCGATAAATTCATTTAATAGAGCCATTTGGTGGCTACATTAACCAGCAGCTTTCACTGAAACGATTCTGTTTTCATCGCCTCGTTGCATCATGAAAATCGTCGTGTACTTCTGAATTGCCTGGAATAGAGGTGACACGCGTCCGAGAACAGCATTCATGGAACCCCTTTAGATGTACAAAAATTTCCGTATAACCACTTCTTGTGTACCTTGCCAAAATGTACCTGCTATTCAAGGCAGACTGGGTGACACAACATTGTTATCCATTCTACGTCTAAACGTCCTTTTACGGCAGACCAACTTTTCAAAGTTGGTTGCGGTTGCCTTTCCACTCGTTGCTTCTTGTCGTGGTCGTGTCGCTATCACCGCTCTTGTTGCTGATGTTATTGATGTTGACTCTGTTGGCTGCTGCTGTTTTTGTCGTAACCGTCGTCAGCGTTATCGCGACCTTCATGTGTTACGTAAAAGGTGAAATTATGGCAGCGTCACATTAGTGGTTCCAAGTCCGAAGCAACCCCGCAGCTGGGGGGCTTCCCTTAATTTTCTGTATCTTTTCTTTCTATCTATCTGTTTTTTGCATTTGTTTCTTTGTATACCTTTCTCTGTCTCTCTCTTTTTCATTGTTCTCGTTCTTTATCTTTTTGTTTTACTCTGTGTTTCCAATCCACCACTGCGCAGACTCGGCCCAACTTATGATTAGGAAAATTGAAGGCAAAGAAACAACAATGGAGTGAATGTGAGGTTAATTACCGAGAAGCATTAGCCGAATGTGGAAACGGTATGGTATCTCATCCCCTTTTTATATGGTAAGTGCTATGCTGAGACAAACCGGCAGGTGTTCGAATAACCGACTAATGGATCACAGGAAATCGCTGAAGGCCCACCCTTCGTCGAATCTGTGCTTACATTGCATAGATTGCAAGTGTCACCCATTACTTCGCGAAGCAAAGGTGTTGTCCCGGCACCGAGATAGGACAGTGAGAGAAGTTGCTGAGGCTTTTTATGTCCACAAATATGCTGACACGTGTGCCGCGAGGCGTTCGGTCACATTGCACCAACTAGAGATAGTTTGTCTAACTGCCAACCTTTAAACTTCACTTTTTCTTGCTATTTATATGTGTGTTTCCTTCAATAAATTTTCAATTGCTAGTCTGCGCTTGTGTGTGTGCATTTTCTGCATCTTGTCTGTTTTTCAGGCAGTTTTTGTAGTTATTAATTACCAACTCGCCCAGCCTTCATTCCTCTTGAATTGATTGATTGATTGATTGATTGATTGATTGATTGATTGATAGATAGATAGATAGATAGATAGATAGATAGATAGATAGATAGATAGATAGATAGATAGATAGATAGATAGATAGATAGATAGATAGATAGATAGATAGATAGATAGATAGATAGATAGATAGATAGATAGATAGATAGATAGATAGATAGATAGATAGATAGATAGATAGATAGATAGATAGATAGATAGATAGATAGATAGATAGATAGATAGATAGATAGATTCATTTATGTCTGTCCCATAGATATTTCCCTAGGTATTCTAAAGGGGGCTTGATGTTTCATTAATCTCATCTCAAACACCTCCTCTGTATCAGCAAGCCTCGCACACGTACATAACGCAACTAACACACACACTGTTTCTCTCTCTTTCTCGCTCCCTCTCAAAGGAACGATTTAGTACGCTTTGAGCACCCGCATGGAAATAAGCATAGTGATGTGTATTTACGGGATGGAGAACACGGTGATTGACTTTCCTAGCAGTCCTTTAAGTGTTCGGGGTGGCGAGCCACAGATACTATCCTGGAAACTCGCATTGATCTTTACTGCTCGCTCAGTGCGATACCGTTGACCTGTCGTTCTATAGAATCTAACTACCTGCTGTCATGCGCGGTACGTTGACTAACCCCCGTATTCTAGAACGTCCCTCCACTCAACGCTTCACCTTCATAAAGGGTACTTACCAGCGCAAGCGACAGGGCAGGAGGGGACAGGAGAAGAGACGAGACAGAGTGCTGAACGACAACATGAGGCTTGAGCGAAGAAGTCAGGAAAGGGCCCGTTGTTTCTTGAGCTTCACCTTCACTTGAGAAGGCCGATGGGAGCGACGTCTCTAGGCACGGAAAGTCACTGCATATCTACGATAATCTGCTGCGATTCTTGAATAGCGCAGTGCCATTTTCAGCCGAGCGACGGCGCAGTGCTCAACTCTGTCAAGTGAAGGGTGAAAGTCGAGTCGGGGAGCGTTTGTGAATACGGGGGTAAGTGAGCATCGGAATTCCATTGAGATAAAAGCGTCCCGGCATGACATCAAAAAAAAGTTTGCAGATATACTAGCAAGTCGTTCTTCTTACAAGATGAAGGAGTTTCTATGCTGCACCTCCCTATCACTTCTTTCCGCCATCGCTTTCGCGTCGTGACAGTATGTTTACATGAATATGTTGGGGCCTACGAGATCCGAAGGCGATAACTTCCAGAGAAGCTACTAAGCGCTGCCATCGCTGTCCTGCTCTCTTACTTTAGTCCGTATCTGTCCAGTTGTCCTGTGCTTTGTGATGTTTCCCTTGTTCTATAGACGCGCAACAACTGGCCCAGACATAAGCAGTCTAGACGTAAAGGCAACGTCGCACATTGGCATCACGAGTAACTCGTCCTGGAATCTCTTGCGATGGCATTCCATTTCGGTCCGGCGTTCGTGTCGACGCTGATAATTACCCGCGTACGACGGTCCTTTTCTTTGCCTGACGAGGAATACAAATGAAATCGTCACTGCCGGATCAGCTCAAAGCACGCGCAGACACATATCGACAGTCCCCGCATGCAGTCGCTTTCGTGTAGTACACAGCGTTGGCGCTGTGAAAGACGCGCCATTGCCTTATGTACACGGCAAGCTGATCAGCCTGTCCTGTGTACACATACGCGACCGTGTCTGCGACCTTGGTTGTGGCCGGCGAGCGTTTCCGAGCTCACGTCTGTGCGCTGTCCAAAGCACGATCCGGGCGCAGCGTTGTTTTAGTGGGTCATTGTCGAGATCAAGGCTAGCTGACGTGCGCATCTGTGTTCGCGTTTTGCTGTGCGCATGCACGCCTTCTTGTAGAAGGCATGATGTGTAACTCACAACAAGGCAGCGGAATCGCTATGGATTGGTGTTTGCGTGCGACCGAGGTGCAAATGTGTAAATGGTATTGAACTGGTCTTCACTGGTACCACCCTGGAATCAACTGGCTCCATCTGGTTTACAACGGGTCCAAGTTGGATTGAACTGGGACGAGATGGATCCCGTCGTGCGCGTTCGTTGTCCAGATATTGGGCTTGCAAGAGAACTAACGTGCTAGAAATTTTCGTATGTAATTTTTTTTTCGAACCATCCTTTGGTTTCATTTAAAGGGACGCTAAAGTCAACTATTAAATCGAAGTTCATTGTTTAAATGATGGTCCAGAAACCTTGTGGTGTTACTTATGTGCTAAAGAAGGGCCTATTTTGAAGTAAAATCACGTTTTAGTGCTCCAAATTAGGTTACCGCACTTCAAATTACGCACCTCAAGAAGCGGATTGACCGGACCGACTCACGTCACTGTTGCCATGCACAACGTTGCCCGGCTTTACTGCGGTAGTAGCAGCAGCAACAATGGCAACTGATCAATATCCCGCCATTGGCTTCGAGAGTGTGGACGATTTTGTTTCAACTACGCCCTGTTAGATGGCACTACCTGTCCAGTGTAACCACGCGAAAAAGAAATTTTTGAACCACTCGCGCCATTGCTCATAGTAACGTCCAGTCGTTCTTTTTTACATGAATCAAACAGAAACGAACATACAGCATTTAATTGCGTCTCTTGATGCATGGAATGTTCTTTACTTAGTGCAGTTAGATCGATTACTAGTGATTAATTGTAGGTGGTCCGTCTGATGATCATTTTGAAAATGTCCTACTGCGGCGCTTGTGTTCGTGTACATTTACCTTAATTTCTCAGTAAGTAGGACACTGTTGTTGATAATGCCGTTTTACATGTTGTCATACATCGAGCTTTCACTCTGACGTAAATTGTTATTTGACTTTAGTGTCCCTTTGAGAAGTGTGTGAGCGAACTGCTATCGGGAAGCTACCTTCGATAATTTTGTGTCCGCCATCATGGTTGGTTAAAAATTTTCTCTCACAAAACTGTCTTGTAGCGTTGAAAAACTGTCACAATACGTACCATGTCATGCCAAATACGTGTATAATAAATGCTGCTGGACAACAGAAAACAGCGTCTGCAAACAAAAATACTGCAAACGTGCATATAGAAAAGACAGCACGATAAGTGCAGGATGTCGTGGTCGCGCTATATATATATATATATATATATATATATATATATATATATATATATATATATATATATATATATATATATATATATATATATATATATATATATATATATATATATATATATATATATATATATATATATATATATATATATATATAGTTATTTATTTATTTATTTGTTTATTTACAATACTGCCAGTCTCTTACGAGACCAAAGCAGAAGGGCATGAGTTACAGAATACAATGAAAGCTAAGTACTTTCTTACAGGCGGCATACAGAACTGTAGTTTTTTTTTTAAATTGGTAATAATAATCCTAGTTACATAGAAACATTAGACATAGGTATTTATGCACTCCAAATATTCACACTTCGGAAGCAGCGAATTGAATCTTTGCTGCATAAAATAATCAATACAGTTTTATACAGAGAAGGCATTGTGTACACTTATACATCCAAAAAAAAATACTACTGGAAAACAATAATGGAGGTCATGGTTGAAGAAAGCGTGTATATATATATATATATATATATATACGACTAATGTCCACAAGACTAATGTATTTGTTTACTGGAGCAAAAAGTAGTTTGGTTCCTGTAATTGTGGCAATGGTTTCAATGTGGCGAGTGGCTTCTGAAAACGAGCCACTAGATTCGTGGTTGTAGGCCTTCTGCTGTATGGGTGTATGGGAACATGTGCGTCAGACAGCGTTTGAAAACACGATGTAATAAATTGCCTTGCGCCGGGTGGTACTGTTTCACGTCTCGTTTGATCGCTGATACATGCGTACAACCTTAGTCTTTGTGCCCTTTATGACGTCATCACGGCAGGTTTGTTTCCCATCTCGTATGATCAGTGACACTTGCGTACTACCTTGGTCTTTGTGTCATTCATGACATCGTAATGACAAGTTTGCTTCCCATCTCGTTTGCTCAACGACACGCCCCTACCCTGGTATTCGTGTCAGTCTGGACGGCATAGCTTATACCGGTTCCTTTCGCGTCTCATTTTGGATCGGTCGTCGCGTTACTCGCGACCTCATCGCTGACGGTTTCTCCTTCGTGATGGCGTATTTGTTATCGTAAGCTAAGCCTAACTAGAGGCATGTTAGGCTTAGTTTCAGCGATTCTAACAGCGCGGTGTCATGTGAATTGGCTGGATGCGGTCGTCTTTCTACGTACTTTTCTCTGTGAGAGAACTCTGATTCGTATTTTATTTTATTCTGATAATTCGCTCCGCATGCACAGCCTGGCTGCAACGTATGTTCACCCTGACGGTGCCCGTCGAGCATTGTAGCAATATGGCAGCGAGTGATTGCGCCGGAATTTCAAGGTAAACAGGGAGAGAGAGATGGAGAGCAATGAAGAGATACAAAAAGTGTACTTTAAAACGAGCGACGGCGTGTTTTCCTCGTCGCGTCAATCAACCTTGAACAAAAAAAAAGCGACTGATGAAGCTTTCGAAGAGGGATGCAAAGAGAAAAAAACAAGAAAGGACAATTAAGATGATTGCCACATTTTGCGTTGTGCGACGAATCGGCTTGCGGAGCACCTGGCGAGTGTGCGGGAGCTGTGGCGTAAAACAGCTACAGGTCATCATTTGAGGACCTCGTGGCCATCGCGCCAGTAGTGTTTTTCACTCGGTGCCCGCTTAGCAACAATGCGTTAATACGCGCGGCGAATTCTCGTCTAACCTTCCTCTCCTAGGTTTGTATCTTTTGTTTTCGTCATTTCACGAACGTTGGTTTTCGCACAAAACATTTCGAGACCTCGTTTTGTGAAGAACCAACCTCGGAGCTTCGATGCACGGTGATTATATTGGAGGTGTCCTCAGGCGCTCATAAGCGGCTCATGATTAACCTTTGGTGGACAGCCTTTGTCTCGAAGCTTATGTATGCAACTCGATACTTAACTGCTCTCATATTAGTGCGTTTCATAGACGCCGTTGAAAATATTCTCGTTATGGTTGTTATGCAAGTATGGGCTTGCGCAGAATTGTCCGTGAATGGGAGGGCTGATTTTCTCCACAGCACCAGCCCCCTGCTCGCTCGCGCTTCTCGACCCTTTCCCATGTGGGAGGCCTGGTAACTTAATAAACATCAGTGTAGCGTTGGTGGCGGCACAGATGGTGATGATTATGATGATAATCGTGATAGGTACCATTCTCATCAGGTTAGGGCTCCACCGAAGTTCAAGTTGAAAACATACCACTACGGCTCAAGCGCGTTTTGGGCGATTGTCCCAGCAACGAGTAGTCCAACTAAAATTGACATAAATGAATTGTATGACCTTTGAAGCATATTTAAACTATATAAGTTAGTAACGGTTGCCTAAGATTTTCGATCAGAGTAATCTTGATTCAATTGAAAATTTTTCAATAGTATAGCAAACATCCCCATGACAGTGTGCTAATGAGGAGGCGCCCAAATACAATGTATCAGGTAGCTAGATGATTAGATAGCCACGATGATGTTCCTGAGATAATTGGCCAAGTGTCCGGCGAAACCAAAGCTTCCTAGAGCAGAACACGTGGTCTTTTTTTTTTCTCGAGTCCTACTAGAACTTACGGCGTCAATTAGAAATAATAGTTACATGACTCCAAATTTTAGACTACTAAATTGATCCAATTCTACTTTATCATCATCATTATTATTATTATCATCATCATCATCATAATCATCATCATCATCAGCCTGACTACGTCCACTGCAGGACAAACGCCTCTCCCATGTTCCGCCAGTTAACCCGGTCCTGTGCTTGCTGCCGCCAATTTATACCCGCAAACTTCTTAATCTCATCTGCCCACCTAACCTTCCGACTTCCCCTAACCCGCTTCCCTCCTCTGGGAATCCAGTTAGTTACCCTTAATGACTAGCGGTTATCCTGTCTACGCGCTACATGCCCGGCCCATGTCCATTTCCTCTTCTTGATTTCAACTATGATATCCTTAACCCCCGTTTGTCCCCTAATCCACTCTGCTCTCTTCTTGTCTCTTAAGGTTACACCTACCATTTTGCTTTCCATTGCTCGCTGCGTCGTCCTCAATCTAAGCTGAACCCTCTTTGTAAGTCTCCAGGTTTCTGCTCCGTAGGTAAGTGCCGGCAAGATACAGCCGTTGTATACCTTCCTCTTGAGGGATAGTGGCAATCTACCTGTCGTAATTTGAGAGTGCTTGGCAAACGAGCTCCACCCCATTCTTATTCTTCTAGTTAGTTCAATCTCGGGGTTCGGCTCCGCGGTTATTACCTGCCCTAAGTAGGCATAGTCTTTTACAACTTGATGTGCACTATTACCTATCTCAAAGCGCTGTTTTTTTCCGAGGTTGTTGTACATTACTTTCATACATTACAATTACTTCAAATTGCCCCGCCGCGGTGGTCCAGTGGCTAAGGTACTCGGCTGCTGACCCGCAGGGCCCGGGTTCGAATTCCGGCTGCATTTCCGATGGAGGCGGAAATGTTGTAGGCCCGTGTGCTCAGATTTGGGTGCACGTTAAAGAACCCCAGGTGGTCTAAACTTCCGGAGCCCTCCACTACGGCGTCTCTCATAGTGGTTTTGGGACGTTAAACCCCACATATCAATCAATTACTTCAAATTGGTCTAATCCTACTTCATCCAATGTTAATTTTTTTTTTCTTCCCCGCTAGCCGGAGGGCCTCCCGATCGACCAGCCCGCCGACCCCGTGCACCAGATACGCCTCCGGCCGTCGGCGTCGGCGTCGCCGTGAGCGACACCACGCCGCGTCCCGTGCCGCTTCACCACCAGAGTCGGCCGTCGTGCCCGGCGCCCGCCGACCCGTTCCGCTTCCGCGAGATGGACGCGCTCACCGAGATGGGCGTCGCGTACGCTCGTCAGGTGCGAAACGTGCGCCGCGCCGTGCTGGCCGACACCGGAGCCCTGCGCCAGTTCACGAGCCCCGGTCGCAAGGCCGTCGAGGAAGTAGAAGAGGGCCTGTTCCAGGTGCAGAGGATGCACAGTCATCTCGTGGCCAGGGCCAACAACCTGGTGTACAGGTATGATGTGCGCACATGTCGCACCAACAGAGAATTTCAGTCACGGGGCCGCAAGGCGGCGTACGTGCGTCTGCCTTTGCGTTAGGACCTGTACACACGCTGTACACCTGTCGCACGCAAGTGGCACATAGATAGATAGATAGATAGATAGATAGATAGATAGATAGATAGATAGATAGATAGATAGATAGATAGATAGATAGATAGATAGATAGATAGATAGATAGATAGATAGATAGATAGATAGATAGATAGATAGATAGATAGATAGATAGATAGATAGATAGATAGATAGATAGATAGATAGATAGATAGATAGATAGATAGATAGATAGATAGATAGATAGATAGATAGATAGATAGATAGATAGATAGATAGATAGATAGATAGATAGATAGATAGATAGATAGATAGATAGATAGATAGATAGATAGATAGATAATTACGTCAGGTACGTACACGCCAACCCCCATTTCTTCCCGACAGGGCAAGACCTTCACTTTTTTTTTAAACTGATCCTGAGGTTTTCACCTACCGTTTTAAACGTTTCACCTTTGTTATGGAGCCTGTCGTACCGTGTATGATGAACTTAATTGCCATATTACATATTTACACGACATGTACACGCTGGAATCATTTGCAGGTTACAAGACGTCTTGCTTCAGGAAGAGTCAAACAGACTGAGAAAACAGATGCATTGGATCGCAACATTGCCAGGTAAGTAGAAAACACAATTAAAACAGTGATCCCGCTTTCTTTTTAGTACGGCTGGCAAGGGCTTCCGTTACATACTAGTAAAATGTCGCATCAGTAATGTGTCAATCACCATGACGTAACTAGACTAAATGCTCGCAGCTGAAAAAAAAAAGCATAGCCTGGCCCCAACATTTGTTTTTGAATACGCCAATCACTTGTGAATAGGTTCTTTAATAAAAAAAAAGGGGGGGGGGATCTAAAGGGGCCTCTCATCTGTTTGCGTAAGGGGACCGGCAGGCGAAATCTATATTCTTATTTTTATTCTTACTCGATTGTGTTGATACACTACCCTTTCCACCACCAATATGATGACGTCATCGTATTGGTATGTTGAAGTGATCGCATACGCGATAGTGATTTTTCGCATCATTCGTGTTGACGCCGACGGCCAATTTGCGCGTCTAATAAAGACACCTAGGCCAGTATTCCCAAATACTCCTCTAGTTTATTATATCTTTGAGCTCGAGTTTCGAACGTGTCGAGGATGTTTCCTCCTCAGCTTTACCTCGAGTTTTTCTTATCGGGGGTTAACTCGACGTACGAAGTAGGCCAGTATATGAACCAACCTTATTGTAATCTTTTACCTCGTTACCATTTTTGTGTCTTTATAACGTATGGAGAGGGCACATAAACTTGATGTGCTTGAGGAAAACTAGAGGTAATGCCAAGGCTGTTGAGTGGATACGGGCCCTAAGGCCTCCGCGTTAAAAGAGAAACGTGGATGAAAACGTACTTTTTTTAGAGAACGTACAAAAAAAATATCACTCAAATGTACAGTTCCGAATCGTGACGGTATCGCGAACGGTTGCACAAAAAATTATTCGTAATGTAACGAGGGCAGTGGGCATGGAGCTCGAATATAGAAAAGGAAGAAGACTTGCTGTGATCGCAGGCTTGCGTTCAGTTAGCCCTTGCGCTCAATAAAGCTTTCGTTCGCCGAGTCAACTCCTGCTGGTTCAACACCCCGTTTCAAGTGGTGGAAGTGCTGGGATACATCTGGTCCTCACCCTGGAGCTTCGTAGCCGCACACTCCAACCACCTTCTGCGATGACTGATCCGGGACCGTCTCAGGCCGCCACTCCAGCTCTCGCACCCATACCTGTCTTCTGCGCTGGCGCTGTCCGGCAGCGCGACCCCCCAATATTTGGTGGCACAGAGGACCAAGATGTGGACAACTGGATTGCCGAGTATGAACTGGTGAGCGCGTACAGTAAGTGGAACGCAGCCGATAAGCTCACAAATGTGAATTTTTACCTGACCGACGTGGCGAAACTATGGTACAGAAATCATCGAAGTGATTTCAGTACGTGGTCAGAATTGGCAAAAACCCTCTCGGAAGTCTTTGGACGTCCTGCTGTCCGCCGCCTTCGTGCTGAACAGCGCTTGCGTGGCAGAGTACAGAGAACAGATGAGACTTTCACGAGCTACATCGAAGATGTGTTCTTCCTCTGCCAGCTCATCAACCCGACTCTGGATGAGGCAGGCAAGATAAGAAACATAATTAAAGGAATCGACGATGGTGCATTCCAAATGCTTGCTGCGAAGTGTCCCCAGACAGTCGCCGAGGTGATTCAGCTCTGCCAAAGTTATGATGAGCTGCGTAGGCAACGTGCTTCCACACGTTGCGCTGCTCAAGACACCGCGGACCTTTCATCCCTCGACTATCGCCATGACACTGCCGACCACTCTGCTTTAATGCCACTCATAAAGCAATTCATACGCGAGGAGGTCGCCAGGCAGCTATCTATAATCACCAGAACTACCGAGCCGATGGCACCCTTATCGCCTTCGCTTCGTCAGGTCATTGAATCGCAAGTTGCCGAAGCATTGCCGCCAGCTCCGGCTCCACCATCTGTTACCGCACCACTAACATATGCAGCCGCTGTTGCTCGGCCACGCGCTCCATCGTCTCCGGCTATCTACGAAGCAACTCGCCACGTTTATTCGTCGACGCCACCTGCCCACCCGTTGACTGTCCCGTCTCCGGCTGTATACGAAACAACTCGGAACGTTTATATGAAGCCGCCGCCTGCACGACCGTTTCCGGTACCTTATTCGGCGACAAGTGCCCCTACCGTCAGCCAATGGCGCACTCCGGATAATCGGCCAATATGTTTTTCATGTGGCATCCCAGGCCACATAGCTCGTCACTGCCGCCGTCGCAGCTTCCCTTCTCATGACATTGCAGGGGCCTCACACTACATGCCCATTCAGCCGCGATATCCCGTTCCTGCCGATCCACCTCTAGACGTACGTACCGGTCGCCGCCCATCCGGCTCAAGCCGTTCGCCTTCTCCTCGTCGCAGATCCATTTCTCCAATGTTACGTCGCAACAGCCCACCGCGAGTGGAAAACTGACGGGCGCAGTTCCGGAGGCAAGAACTGCGTTGGCAGCGAAAATTTCAAGACCTAACTGCTGTCCCCCGAACGAAATCGAACTCTATATTGATGGCATAAAGGTGCACGGACTTGTTGACACTGGAGCTGCCGTATCTGTAATTAGCGAGAAACTGTGCCGAAACTTGAAGACAGTGACCACGCCACTTACCGACCTATCTTTGCAGACAGCTACGTCCCATCATATTCAGCCTTCAGCTTTGTGCACTGCACGAGTCGTCGTTCAAGGTGCGATGTACGTCGTCTCATTTGTAGTTTTATTCCGTTCTTCGCACGACGTTATCCTTGGATGGGACTTTCTTTCGTCAAATTCTCCTTTGGTCGACTGTGCTCGTTCCGAACTCGCATTATCTGTGCCGTGCTATGACCCCGACGATGGCGCTTCGTGTAGAGTGTTTGCTGCTTCTGACGTTGACATTGCGCCTTTCTCAGCTGTTGTTGTCTCGGTGTCGTGTGCCTCCCCCCCCCCCCCCCCGAAATCGCCTGTGTTGTTTATGCCATCGGTCCCATCTGCGTGCCGTCGAAATATCATGCTTCCGTTTGCCGTCGTCATTTTTCGCAATGGTCACGCTGCCATTTATGTGTGCAATCCCTCGGACAGCCCGTCATCCTTACTACGTGGAGAATGCCTGGGAAGCTACGAACCTTGCGAGTGCATTCTTCCGGCTACTATACCCGATTCAACGGTTTCACTCCCAATTTGTGCTGTCACTCCTACCAACGCGCCTAATGATGCTCTGGACGTATTCTCAGATGCCATCGACTCTGAGCTCGCACCAACTCAGCGCGAAGAGATTATAAATCTTCTTCTCCGCTTTCGTTCTTCATTCGATCGTGACCAGTCAGGCTTAAGCCGAACCTCTGCGGTCGTTCACCGTATTGACACCGGTCAACAAGCCCCACTAAGGCAGCGTCCGTACCGTGTGTCATCTGCTGAACGCCGTGTCATCGACGAACAAGTGGACGACATGTTGAAACGTGGCATCATCGAGCCCTCCAACAGTCCCTGGGCTTCACCGGTTGTTCTCGTCAAGAAAAAAGACGGATCCATCCGGTTCTGCGTTGACTACCGCCGACTCAACAAGATAACACGCAAAGACGTATACCCTCTGCCGCGCATCAATGATGCTTTGGACTGCCTACAAGGAGCAGAGTTCTTTTCTTCGTTAGATTTACGCTCCGGCTACTGGCAGGTGCCCACGGCAGAGGGTGACCGCCCGAAGACAGCCTTTGTAACACCGGATGGACTATATGAATTCACCGTTATGCCCTTTGGCCTCTGCAATGCGCCTGCCACTTTCGAAAGAATGATGGATACCGTCTTGCGAGGTATAAAATGGAAAACGTGCCTCTGATATTTAGACGACATTGTGGTATTTTCAAGCGACTTTGCGACCCACCTCAGCCGCCTCGAGCAAGTTCTTACGTGCCTTTCAACGGCGAGACTTCAACTTAACTTGAAGAAATGCCACTTCGGCGCTCGCAAGCTTGTAATTCTCGGCCATGTGGTTTCTAAGGACGGCATTCTCCCGGACCCTACGAAACTTAATGCAGTCGCGGCGTTCCCAAAGCCAACCACCGTCAAAGAGCTTCGAAGCTTCATCGGCCTATGTTCTTACTTCCGGCGATATATGTCCGCAATTTCGCCTCCATTATCGCCCCCTTGACCAATCTTCTTGCCGGAAGGTCTGATTTGTCAGCGTGGTCGCAGGCGTGTGATGATGCATTTCAGGAACTCCGACGGCTTCTCACCACGCCTCCCATACTCCGACATTTCGATCCATCTGCTCCAACGGAGCTTCATACAGACGCTAGTGGTGTTGGGCTAGGGGCCATACTGGCCCAACGCAAGGATGGCTTTGACGAGTACGTCGTTGCCTATGCCAGCCGCACCCTCAGTAAAGCCGAGAAGAATTACAGTGTAACTGAAAAGGAGTGCCTTGCCATTATTTGGGCAATTGGAAAATTTCGGCCTTATTTATATGGACGTCCGTTTGATATTGTGACAGACCACCATGCGCTTTGCTGGTTATCTTCACTAAAAGATCCTAATGGTCGGCTCGCTCGTTGGGCATTGCGGTTACAGGAGTTTGATATCCGTGTTGTCTACCGTTCTGGCCGTAAGCATTCCGACGCCGATGCCCTGTCACGTTCGCCATTGGCTTCAGAACCTGTCAGCTCGCCTATCTCCACCAGTGCTGCCTTGGCCATCAGCATTTCGGACATGCCTTCCGAGCAACGCAAAGATGCTTGGATTTCTTCTCTTTTGTACTTGCTCTCAAACCGGACGCCCGCTCCAGTTTCCAGGACGCTTCGCCGTCAAGCAGGACACTTCGCTATTCGGGATAACCTGCTTTACCGCCGAAACTACAGTTCGATGGGTCGTAAGTGGTTGCTCGTCATTCCCCGACATCTGCGCACTGACATCTGTGCCACGTTCCACGATGATCCGCAATGTGGCCACGCTGGTGTGTTAAAAACATACACTCGCTTGCAGCTGCGGTACTACTGGCGCGGTATGTTCCGTTTCGTTCGCCGTTACGTAAGGTCTTGCCTTACGTGCCAGCGACGCAAAATGCCCACTCAGCATGCCACAGGTCCCTTGCAGCCGTTGCCATGTCCAGCACGAGCTTTCGATCGTGTCGGAATCGACCTTTACGGTCCGCTTCCCTATACTTCGAGTAGCAACCGCTGGGTCATTGTCGCTATCGACCACCTAACGCGGTACGCTGAAACAGCTGCGTTACCTTCTGCTACCGCAAAAGACGTTGCGTGTTTTATACTGCAAAACCTGGTTTTAAGGCATGGAGCACCTCGAGAGTTACTAAGCGACCGCGGCCGCGTTTTTCTCTCCGATGCTATCAAAGCGTTGTTGAGCGAGTGTCGCGTCATACACCGCACTACCACAGCCTATCATCCGCAAACTAATGGGATGACAGAGCGTTTTAATCTTACACTTGGGGATATGCTGGCCAAGTACGCTTCATCCGACCAGTCAAATTGGGATAGCATACTGCCTTTTGTGACATATGCTTACAACACTGCAACGCAAAGCACCACTGGATTTTCGCCTTTCTTTCTTCTTTATGGACGCGAGCCATCATCAACAATGGATACTATTCTTCCTTATCGACCGGACCCTTCAGAGATGACTACCGTTTCTCGAGCAGCAGCACACGCTGAAGAATGTCGGAAGCTTGCTCGTGCGTTCACGTCACATGACCAGACGCGCCAAAAACATCGCCACGACGCATCAGCCACGCCTATGAGCTTTGCACCGAACTCACTGGTGTTGTTATGGATTCCTTCTACTCCTCCAGGACTCTCCCACAAGCTTTCGTTCAGGTACCATGGCCCTTATCGAGTTATACGCCAAGCATCCCCTGTCAACTACCTGGTCGAGCCGCTGGATGCATCTCCGGACAAGCGCCGTCGGGGACAAGAAATTGTACACATTTCTCGGCTCAAGCCATACCATGACCCTTCTGTGTACACCTGTCCTTAGGTCGCCAGGATGGCTCCCTCATCGCCCGGGGGTGATTGTAACGAGGGCAGTGGGCATGGAGCTCGAATATAGAAAAGGAAGAAGACTTGCTGTGATCGCAGGCTTGCGTTCAGTTAGCCCTTGCGCTCAATAAAGCTTTCGTTCGCCGAGTCAACTCCTGCTGGTTCAACACCCCGTTTCAGTAATAACAACTTGTGAACGAAATTACGCCGTTTGACGTATGATCCGTATGAATACTTCAGACGATGACCTCAAATACAAAGAAAAAAGAAACTGTGTGGGAACATGGAGGAGGAAAGAAGGAGAAAGGACATGGAGGTTAAATTTGTGCAGGGCAATTTTAATTGCAATTTCGGATATGAGATTATTAATCTTTCGTAATTAAAATTACTTATTTATTCATGCTTTTCTGCGCTTTTAGTCGATGTAACATGTAACAATTAGTCGATGTAACATGTAACAATATTTTTGGTTCAAATAACCCGCGAAAGCCTCGCCTCAGAGATTTGTTTTGTTGCATTGAATCACGAGTGTTTCACTAAACATCGCCTCTGTATTGTTGTACATCGGTCACTCCTGACATCACCAATAACAGATTTCAAATTAATATCAAATTATCACAGCCCCCTTCCACCAAATGCCAACAGGGCATTCGATATGCCTGCTTCCGAAACGTTGCCTGCTTTCATTTTGAAATCATTTCCTACCGTTTGGATATGCATTATGCCTGTCCACTTTGTGATAAAGTTGTGTCTGCCAGAGGACGCCACTTTTTTTAATTTAGGCTCACAGTGTACCGCAACTTGTTAGGGCAACGCCAACTTCACGTTTTGCCACCACTGCTTGCGCAAACAAAACACACCGTGCGACAACAGCATGTTCTGAAATTGTTTATGCTCTCGTCATACGAAGTGTAACAGCAGAATGTAGCGCCACCGTGGCGAACTGTGAATTTTAGTTTTCATGCAGTTCTCGGAAACCGATTAGGCACGTGCGCACTATTGGAGGGACATAAAATGTCGCAGCGGTTCTGCGCGAGCCGGCGTGTTTTCCTGCGACGGCCGAAGAACGTGTTCGTATTTATTTAATTTTTCGTTGGAACCGCCGCGAAGTCTGAAGCGGACCCCCGACAAGCATGAACCTCCAGGACTTGATGTCGAGCAGTCTACTGCTGGGTTTCCTCACCTTGGATCAGATCAACGAGCTAATGCTGCTTCTCATGGCGCGCGAGGATCAGGAGACGACCGCGTCGAGCTCCGACGAGCCGTCCTCGTCGTCGAGTCCGCCTCGACCCCAGGGATGGCGTCCCACGATGAGCGTGAATGACATCCTGTCCGATCCGCTGCTTATGTCGATCATGACGACCCGTCAGATCACCGATCTCATGTATATGAGGCTTCTGCAGAGCATGGGACTAGACGACGGGTACAGCAGTAGCAGTAGTAGTAGTAGCAGTAATGCTTCGAGAATACGACGCGAAGAAGCCCAAAGGCGGAGGCTGGTGCGACGTCGGCCGCTGAGAAGCAGACATTCGATCGTTGCGTAAGCAAAGACTTTTTTAAACTTCGGATTTCGCGTCTCTAAGAGCATTGCACTAGCGACGGGTTATCTGCGTGTCTGTTTTATTGTCCTTGTCTTGGTGCGCTTGCCAGTCTCAATAGCACAGGTAACGAATTAATTTTGACGGTTGGTGGCTGTGTGACGTGAACCTAGATCACAGTGGACTATAGTGTTTCATTTTGCCCCGCTGTAAGTGTGGCCGCGGTATTTGTCAGGCGAACCGACGCCCTCACGCTACGCAACACAATGCCTTAGCCACTAAGGTCAGCTGCTGAGGTATTGAGTAAGCATTAGTTCACGATCAGTTAAATTGGCCTGTTTCGTTGTTTTGTTTCCAACGTGCGGCCATCCTTCCACTTGTGCGATGATCAGCGTGGCCGACGAAGTGTAATCACGTGTGCGCTAAATGTCATGCTTTTGACGCGCAGCATGCGATCGCTCAGGTTTAACAGTTTTGCATCGAATCTTTTCCAGTGAATAGTAGTACGTGGGACACACACATACCAAACTCCACGTGGCGCCATTTTTCCTGATGGGGCAAGGTCTCCCGAATTTTTTATGCCTATGCTGTCCCCTTAGGGATAAAGCTCATCATGCATTTGCAATATTTTTGTGTTCATTCCTGTGCCAGCTGACTTTCAAATATTCAAAGTTATGCATATGTACGAGGAGTGGCCATCCAGTTCGATGAACAAATCGAATGAAATTTCGTATTTGAAGTTGCAGATTGTTCACGCACCCCTACAGCTTCTGACTCCGTTATATTTTTCTTCCTCCTTGTAGCCGAAAAGCAGACATCCCAGGTACGGGATCGGGAACACGATCTGATAGTGAGGATAGTACGGATAGTGAACAAGAGGGACGCGATCTTGGCCGAGCACCATGTGGAGCAGCGAAGGTGAGTTATTGACCTCCGGGTTGGCTTTACTCTATAGAGCACCGAGTGACATCGGCACGTACTAAAGTTGTCTCTGCTACTGCAACACATAATGTGTTGCTACAGGCATCATGTACAGATATCGTGTCGGGCAAGGAATCATAATAACAGATGTAATGCAGTGCGGTAGAATACAAATGACAACCAGGCATCTCACAATGCATATTGTGTAACGGGTAAGTGCCTAAAAGGTTACGACCCAAAGGGCTCAGCCACGCTTCTTTGTCATCAGCCACAGCATTAGCAATGTGCACATAATGCCTTAACAGACGCTCGGTGAGCACCTGGCTTCTACGTAGAATTATGGATAATTACTTAGCGGGTACTTCCTTATTTCACAGAATAATGGTGTAGTGGGTACTATTGTACTTGCATTAGTGGCCCGGGAGAGTTTGTTACGGCCTTAATAAAGGCCGTAACGAACTCTCCCGGTGTACCGCGTCTCCAGGTTTTGATGTGGCTGTGTTGAGTGTTCGACGCAGGCCTAGAGTTTTTTCTTTTAGAAAGCCAGTGGATCACGGCTGCAGACAAAGCAACCGGACGGCAGCCGAGTAAACAGTGGCGCTAGTGAATAGCGCAGCTACAGTCAACTCGCGCTATCTACTGTGATTAGCCTGCGTACCCATTAACCACTGTGGACAGTTGCACACACAGCTATGCACCCATTGCAGAAACGATTGTGATTTCAGGGATGCATTGCGGTCGGAGCACTGCACGTGATGATAACACTTCTGTGTTCTTCCGTGGCATTGAAATGAAGAGTTTGACTACTGCCGAGCAGTGCTTACAACTCGCAAAAGCAAGTGATGCAGGCTTTTGTTTTGCTTCTAGGCGCAGTCGTAGTAGGAATGTAAACCCACAACCTTTCCGTGGGACTTCATAGGGCCTACTTTCGCAGCAAAAATCCAAGATTTCGCACAAGTGTATAGAGAAAGCATGTAATCAATCACTAATTGTTGTGTTGGCTTGTTACTCAAAGCACTTCAGTGCAGTCAGCAAAGGATCCTGGATTTCAGGGGCCAAGCAATCAAGTGACTGGAACGAGCAGTCTAGTTGCACCGTTGCTGATGTCGTTGGTGTTGCGGTGTTGCTTGCTACTGTTGTTTGAAAGTTACATACTTTTAGTTTGATCTTCGGATGGGAGCATAATGTGGCAGTTATTTTTTCTAGGAACTTGGACATTTCGACTAGAGTTTCGTAGCTGAACTTATACTAGTGCAAAGCAACTACCATGCAAGGAAAAGACACGGAACCCAGACGAGCCTTAGGCATTAACTGAATGTTTACTGACACAAAACAATGGTAATGTCTATACATTCGCATAAAGTGGATTCTGTGCATGTAGAGTGCATCGCGATTGTTTTGCGTTAGCAAACTTTCAGTTGGTATCTAGCAATCATCTTGTTTATGTGCCTCTTCCTTGGGCGATTGTTGCTTTACGATAGTTAAATGTACACTTCCATAGGACGTTTTCATGCCTGATGAGGCAGCACATTGTTTTCACTCTGTCGTACAGCACTCGGTGAATCGTGAATACTGGCTCTAAGACTTTGTCTGCGCTCTTGTCCATTCTAGGGCCGCAAACGAGCTGCGTCAGATGGAGAAGGAGTACCAACGGTGGCGAAGAGGTGAGTGTTTGCAGAATTGTTTCTGGATACACACTGATTGATTATATTCGGTTACAACCTAAGAAAAAATCTCTGCTTCGACCACTGCCGTAACTGTTCCACATGAAGAACGTTCACAAATGCACCATCCAACAGCGCTTGCTCATTTTCGTGACGTCAAGCTCTTCTTGAATGCTTGATATCGCTGACATTGCCATGTGGACCTTATCAACAAAGGCTCCCTGCGCACCCCCATAATCGTCTCTGGGCTGTCTCTAACTTACGTGACCCCCAAAAATGCACTGCCGAGACTGTGACGTTTGCTTTTGTCCTCCGGTGCAATAGCCCTGAAAGGAGGGGATCTTTCTTTTCGTTAAAAATGTCTATAGACACATCTTTGGGTTGCTCGTTTAATATCGGAAACTGGAACTTGCAGGTAAATTTCGTCAGGGGTTTTGACATTGGCTCTCAGCCAAATGTAATTTTTCAGGTTGTAACGATGGACGTATAACTCTTAAAAGCGTAGTGCTTAAATTGGGCTACAAAATGTACTTTCAGTTCGAACGAAAATAAGCTAGCACGGCTGTCATTCGGAAGTCAAGGTCCAGCACGCCGCAGTTATGTGGAATGAGCTGACATTTTTTCTGAAGTTGTAATTGAGCATAACAGAATAATTTGTTCTCAGGTTGTGATCGAGTATAGCAGAATATTTTGTAAGTGTCTGAAACAGAGGAAGCACTACGAATAATTTCTGCACAATGCCGCGAGGTGGAAAAGAAAAAGATAGGAAAATTCTGCAGTCATGCGTTTGCAGCACAGATCTATGAGAAAATCCATTCAGATTTCTTTAAAAAAAACCTTATTTGATACCCCATTCTGAGGATCAATCCCGAGATCGACTTTCTGTGCCGGTTGCTGCACTAATGCACTTTTGTCACGATGCCTTGGTGCATGCGCCCTTCCCCTAGTGGAAAAGTTGTGAAACACCCCATCATCTCGATGGCTGTTGTTTCGACAATACCGGTTGTCCCAGCTCCTCCCGAAACCCTAGAGGGCAGCACAGGAAAGTGCAAAACGCAGCGCAGATTGTGCTAACCATGTCAATTAGTAGAGTTGTCAAATAATTCCCTACTCCCCTTGCTGGCATCCTCGTCAGCTCAGTTGGTAGAGTGACCACCCCACCCCGAAAGGCACTGGTGCATGGCTTGATCTCTGGACTCCGAATAGATTTTCTCCTGCTAAGAAGCTTTTGTTATCGACTGCAAAAAAGCTATAAATGGGTTTTTGTCAATTTTTCCTTTCGTAGAGGGAGTGCGGTATGAGCATTCGTTTTCGTTTTATTAATAAATTGTTTTCAGGTCGTTGCTGCAGTAGAAGTCGTGGTACAAAAGAATACTGTGTGCCAAAGTGCAAAGGTGTAAAGAGTTTTACATAGTCTTATCACGCAGGCCATGGTGAATATACAAAAGCTGTTTATGTAAAGCAGGATCACACCATGCTACACACTTCATTGAAGCAAAGCTTCTCTTGTCTCTTACAATTTTTTGGGTGCTGCTGTGGCCTCACCGCACGTCCCGCTGGGTTTCTCGCAGCACCTTCGGATTGCAATCACTATTTGCAACAGTGAAAGAAACAAACAGGGATAGAAAGAGGGAGGACAGTTGCCTCTACTTTTTTTTTTTCATTCCCTTCCTTCACTGACGCCGACACGTGCTGCCTCATGGGTTGCAGAAAGAAGCGTCTTTTTTTTATCTTCGTACCGCTACACTGTAGCATAGGTGTTTTCAATTGTAGGGGAAAAAAAAAAAAAACAGAGAGCCCACCTTTTTGCATGCACGGCTCAACTGTATAGGGGAAGGGCGCACTCCTTTGCAACACCAATAGAGATTCGGCCATGCTAAATTATGTTGTCAGTGCGGAAAGAGCATATTAATTAATGGGGGTACTGACACAAAAAAATTTAGGAGCTTATATCTTTAGTAAGATGAAAAGGCCAAACACTTGAGAGCCTAGAAAATGTACTGGTAAGTGCTCAAAAAAAAAAAAAGTAATGGTATATTTTTAAAAGCTAGTTTTTGTTGCTACGCTAACCTGACATGACAACGCAGTGTAATCTTATAGTCAAGGGCTCGTGCGAGATATTTCGACGTTTCCGTGGCTTCTGTACATCGCGGCTCCGTCGGTCACGAACAAGTCGCTATTTTGAGTGTTCTGGTACCCAGCATCATCACAACTAGCCATACCGGTGCGTAAAGTTTGCAGCATTGGCACGGTACACTGACGTCACGATAGTGTCGATGCGAGTAGATGTGCCGTGCAAAAATAGACTTTATTGTCGAAGCAAAATATCTTCTCAGCATTTACCAGCGTTCACACTAGCTCAGGCCCCTCTCCGTGTACCAGGGATGTGCACGGCAGGGTAAGCTCACCTTCGAAAAATGGTGTCGGTACCCCTTTAACGCACGCCAACAAAATGACTCGAAAGTGTGCACTCGGCGTCAGGTGCACCTCGGCTTGAAAGGAGCATTGCACGGAACAGGTGCATCTTTGATACGCAGTGAAGCGTGGTGTGGACCGCGAATGTATGCCGTTTTGAAGACTGGAGGCGAGGCAGTGGTTCATGGCAGCCATAAAAGGCTAAAAGCGTTGGTGAGCACTACCTGAGAAATTGAAATGCATAGCAGTGTATGGTGGCTATTGAAGGTCAGAAGCTTGCTGGGCATTACCAAAAGCTGTTGGCGGAGCAATGTCTTGCAGCTACTGTAGACAAGTTGGTTGAATATAACAACCAAAAAGTGAGAGATGAAGCGACAGTGCGTCGCAGCCAAGCAAGAGCAGCGTGTCTCATTTATCAGTGTTGAATTCTTTGAAAAGTGTTTTGTAAGGAATGGATTGAAGGACGGTTTACTGCATCGTGATATACTTGCAAAAGTCCATGCTTGAATAGTGCACTTACAAAAGACACAAAAACGAATACGTTCATGCGTCTGGAATGGAGTCGTTTTTTTTTTTTTTCATTCTGCTGGACTTCTTTTGTTGTATATATTGCAGTACTTTTACTGTTGCATAGCATACATTACATTTAGGAGGTCACTGCAAATGCCATCATGAAATCACTCTTGCCTCCTGCTGTGTATCGAACACAGTATGCTGTATTGATGTAACAAAGAAGGAGCTCATGCTTAGGTTTAAAAGTTCAAGGTATGCAATAGAAGATCAACAGTTTTCTTTGCCCCACCCTTTTTTCTTTTTTGAACCATTCCCCCTCCTTCACACCACCGCTAAAATATAGCCTTGGGCGATGAGGACTCCGAGTTCTGGGGCGACTCATCGGAAACCTACGATCTTGGCGCCCCTTTTCCAGACTGGACGCGGCCCTCGACGGCGACAGCAACCAGCGCGAAGAAGTCCACGAGCAAGACGTTCCTGACGTTTCACAGCTTCAAAAGGCGTGTGGCCAAGACGGTAGGCAGAGTGACATCGCCGAAGAAGAAGAAGGGAAAACGGTCGCCAGCAGCACCGGCACAGCCGACAAGCACTGAACTGTGTTGCTCTAAGTTGTGAGGCCTGCGGTTGTCCACTTGTGCCCATCACGCGTCTTTTCGAAGACTCATCTACAGGGTGCCGCTACTTCGTGCTTCCCAAGTTCCGCCGCTTCCGGTTGCGTGTGTTTCGCGTGTTCGCGTGCTGGTGGATCCTGGAAGGCGTCGCGAACGCGGCATTTGACTCACCCGCTTCGACAAACGGGCAATCGGACACTTGTGGCTACCTCGTGCTGTATTCTGTGCCTTGCACTGTTGTTGCTACAGTTCCTATTCAGAGACTATTTTGATGAATTGGAGCCCTGGGGTAGGTGTGTGCCAAGCATTTTCGAAAGTGACTTTCGCTTTTCTCTACCCCACCCCTTTCTTCGGCAGCTTAACTGCAGCTCGAAGTGCCGAATCAAATGTGCCATCTGAAAGCCACAATGTCGCTAATGAAAGCATGTACAGTGCAAGCTGCTGTTTTGAGGAACGCCCGTTTGAATGTACCGCGACCAGCTGCACACAGTCATGCTAAAAAAGTGGCACAAAGAAAAAAAAACGAACGGGGACTACAGGAGATGCAGTGCTGGGCTATGCGCATCTGCTTTTGGACATCCTGTACCTGTTGTTTTATTGAAGCATGTTCAACCTGCAAGCCTGTTTACACTTTTGCAGCAATCAATTTCTTTCAAAGGGGGAATGCAAATTTTTGTTCTTACATCTTATGTACACTTCGTATGTTATATGAGCGACGTTTTTTTTTTTTTTTTCCAAGAAGGTTAACCCTTTCTGGGCCAGTTGCGAGGATAGTTGCCTTCAAGAAAATTGCTGTTGCAATGCTTGCAGTTCTTGGAACTAGTGTCCCCGCAGTGCTTGTTAATCGTAATGCATAAGGGTTTTATATTTGCTACTGATTCGTCAAATGCTCCCGTGAGACAAACTTCTTGTTGGAAAATTTCAGTGCCAACTAGGGCAACAGACCAGGAGGAAACGTTCGTTGGAACCCGCCCCCCTCTGTTGGGGGTTACTTTTTTTCTGGTTTAGCATAATGGACACAACAATTGGATCATTATAAGAACAGCCATGCTGTCTATCCAATGTACGCAAAATATTGTAGTACTATTGTACACTTTTTATCGCTTATTATGGCACTGAATGGGTTTGGCTACTGCAGTTACGCTGAATTATTTTCTCAATGTGCTCTTTGGAGCAGGTTATACTGCACATTGGTCAGGTTACATTTATTTAGCTGCATTCGTTCTGGTATGAATGTGTGGACACAAACATCTACTTATGAGCTTAATCTAGTAATCAAAATCTCGAATCAACACATGGTCCCCAAGAGGCAGGTGTCAAGTCAATGCTTGTCTGCTAATCAATTGTGAACATGTAGGACTGGTTAACATGTGCTTGAACACGAGTGTTTTTCATGTCCTAGTGGCTTACCAAGAGGTCGCAGGCCTAATCGCCCCCTCCCCTTGCTGTGGCATTCCAACCAGGGGCTGCTTAAAAGTGTTTGTGCGCGACCCTTTGGGGTCACTTTAGTTAGAGAATTACAAATGGTCAAGGTTAACTGAACTTCATCATCCTTCGTAGCTGGTGTGCTAGTTGGTTAGCCATGGTAGCTTTCGGCAGGGTGAATCAGAACGAGAGACAGCACAGAACGTAGTAATATGCAAAAACATGAGCGTTGACATTTTTTCTATTCTTACGTTCTGTTTCATTCTTGTTACCGATGCGCACTGTTAAGATTTTTTTCTATTCTTACGTTCTGTGTCATTTTTGTTACCGATGCGCACTGCTACAAGCTATAACTTGCATGTTACATTGGGCATTATACCTGAGAGCTCATTCCACTTATGTTTTGACTTGAACTCTGTAAAACATACCATTGCTGTGCCTGGGAATCTAAGCCGTAAATTCACCTTTAATGCCCAAACACGAAAGCAATCGAACCACTTCATTAGGATAGCTGTAGCGCTGTATGAGAGCCTTGAATAAATCTGCATCTCCTGCTGCAACTTTCAAAGCAGCAGCACGACGCTTGGTTACTACATAACTGCACTGAAATACATGTTGTGGCCTTTTTGCCGCAGTTCTGCGTTTTGACAAAAAGTAAAGTATGCAAGATGCATTACATGCAGCGAGTGCCTTTCATGAGCCATTCAAAAGCTTATCAGTACCATCTGCCAGACTTTCAGACGTGCCTGTACTTGAGCATCTGTGTCTATGTAGCGTTGTAGTATTTGTCAGTAGAACAGCTGTCATGCATTTTTAACATGCAGTTGTACACCTTTGAGTGTGCTCCGTTAAAGCATGTGTTGACGCGAGCAGCAACGCTCCTGTTTTTCTGTTCTAACGAGCATCACTGAATCTAGTGGTTCTCTCTTTGGGCATTAATGGCAGTCTTAGTCTGTTGATGAGTGTGTCATTGACGTCGAATTGTTGCTACATGGCTGCTGCCTTTTAAACGTGTAGATGCCTTGGTGTAAACGTGTAGATGCCTTGGTGCTGTCAGTGCCTATGCGATCGACGAGCTATGTCAATCTTCGTTGTCAAGTGGCACTTGCATAGTTACCCGATGACAATAGCGTGTAGTGCCTTTGATGAGGTTTGAATATTATTGGCGGCATCGTTTTGTTGCTCCCAAACAGTCGTGAAGCAGCAAACTCATTAACCAGCGTCATACTGCAAAGCGGAACAGCTGTCCATGATATTCTCTTTTATGATACCTTCGAAGCGCAGCTGTCAGCAATGCATGCAGCTCACAAAAGCAAGGTAGAGTTGAGTTTAAAACGCGCAGTATGGTGCACTGTCCAATGTTAAATGTTGAGAGGTGGTCACTACAGCCATGGTAAACATGATTAGTTAGTACTCCTAGTCCTGTGGTATATTACCGGTGGTATCATACCTGTGTGTCTCCAAGGCTCTAATCTCGCAATGTACAAGCATTCTGTTCGTGCGCTTTTTGATGACCTCTAGAACGCCGTTTCGAGCACCGTAACATGAGCTGCCGCGACGTGCATTGGAGAGACTACTTTCCTCACAAAATAAGCTAGTTGCTTTCTCCTAACAAAGAATGAAAACAGTGACACAGTGCCATAGCATTGTGTGGACCTGCTTATAGCGGCTTGTAACATTCATAGGCAACCTATTAATGTTTTTACTCATCAGTGTTTTGTAAAATCGCATGCTTGCTACAGCGATGTGGGGAACAGACCTTTGTGTGAGCATTTCCGGAATATTGTGGTTATTTTCGGTTAGCGATTCCTCATCAGTGTATTCCATAAATGTAGCTACCTTCACACCAAAGCATTTCTTCCTGTGAATGTTTCGATTCCTTTTGTGCATGTTTGAGGACAGGATTGTTGGCGGTAAGAGAGTCCTTCATTGCTGGCTGTAGCTTGCTATGTAATGATAGTGGATGCTATAATTTGAACTTATTGGTAATGACAGCTGCGTCACTTCATGAAATCAGATTCCAGGCTGTCATTTATTCGTTACCTGGCGTAAGTCTCTGAGGTAATGGCTCATCAATTAAATAGCGATAGACTTTGTACTAGTGTCGTCTAGACAAGAAAAGTCAGAGGTGAAAGCTCACTGGTCATGGAACAAAGAAAGGTAATTTTAGCCAAAAATGCAATGCACTGGCCGCTAACATTGCATTGGGGAACTGTGCCGAGAAGTGTTCGCCGTATTGTCAGTTGTTTAAATTACAGTAACATTTGCATATTCACCTAGCAAGCTATGTGGCACATGTGTGAGGCATCAAGCTTGAGTATTGCAAATAATCGCAACATCGACATGACATGTGCACATAAAGTCAAATGAGTGCTTGGAATAGAATCAGTCGAGACTGACGTCAGTTTCTGACTCAATATTTCCCTTTATGCATTGCACCAACTTTGCCAACAATGCATTATGCTGACATAAGCAATAAAGTGTTTAGAACAAATTTACCAAAATCATCGTGTCCTTGGGAAATTCGCATGCTGAACGGACGGCTGTATCTTGATGCTTAGTGTCCGTTGAGTTCTTGACCGCACTGACACCTTGCAGACTTGTGTTAACATCTTTTTCACAGAATCGATGTGTCATGTAGGAAATAATCTGCATTGTAGATTGCAGGACGTCATCTATGGTAGCTGAGCTATGTGTGATGCATATGTTGACGCCATCTGCTTGCTCATCATTTCTATTTATATGCCTGTCTTGTTTATGATTTAAAGGCAGTTCTGGCAGTGCGTGCCTAGCTTGTGCTTCCAAAGAAGTCGACACCTTACTCAAGCCTGATGCAGCTCGTGTGGAAATCTGTTGTTCCTTAGGCTATGACAAGGTCACTGCTACTTCGGTGCAGTGCGTTATTTTGTATGTGACCTTTTTGTGTGACAATGTGTTGTTGTGAATAGGTGTGGCACAATTTGACATGCGGCTTAACTTTGCATGATGTGACGTATCAGAAGTTTCTCTAGTCACCGATACATTGTTGCTCAGTCACATGCAATGTACAGCAAGGAGTATTTTTACCATATTGAATGTTTGGAGCTTTGCCCTGAATTCCGAAAGAATAAATTTTCTTGCAAAGTGCTTCTACAAGAGTGCCTGTATTTGATTTTACTTTGCTGCTTTGTTCTATCTCCTTCTCTGGCTTGGTGTACCACAGGAATTGTGGCTGCCTGAGCGTATCGCCTCACCACTCTGACCACTCTGACAAGTCATAGCACAGAAAAGTGTAGACTGCGAAATGGGAAAGACAAATACTTCCAGTAAAAATTCTGAGAAGCTGATCAGATTGGTCACGTGAGTAGCATGCCCAAGACATGCAGACACATGACATTTGCAACAGGGCGTGAGTGGACCATGCAGAAGTAGAACAGCTGCGCCATTTGCGCTATTATGTGCCAAGCTTGTTTACCTGCTGCGCCATAGCACACGAATTTCGCCACCACTTCTAACAGCCATCAAGCCCCCGTGCACAAGAACGTGACTGAAGCATAGTGTTTTCACTTTCATCGAAATGAAAATAGTTTCGGTTTCGTCAAGGCTGTGATCGTTTGAGCAGCAGCTGTAAACCTCTGTGTGTGAGCAGTAGCTGTGAACTGTGTAGTCGCTGGTGCACGCTCTCTCAGCGAAGAGGCTGTGCAAAAAGAGCACCTCTCCCTGGCGCGGCCATATTCTTTCAAGGCCTGACCACATGCAGCCGTTTTAGCGCGTCAGCGCGTGGCTTTCTTGACACAGAACAGCAGAAAAGCATTGATTTCTCCCTATCTGGCACACCTATTTTACCCCACTCTTCACCAACCACATTGCACCACCTTCGGGGCACCCTGGGCTGATCTTTTCCACTGCTTGTGGAACTGCCCAAAGCCCGTGGCGGTAGACCCTATCTCTAACCCTTCCCTTTCCTTGTGGGAGGCCGCTCTTCGGGTCACTGGCTCGAACGACCAGTTGAGGCTGGTGCACCGGGCCTGCCTAGAGATGTTGGCCAGGGGGCTCCCGGACGTCTAGGGGCCCAACCGCATTTACTTTGATTTTTTTTTCAAATAGAGTTGTATCCTCCTCCTCCCTCTCTTTGTAAGAGAGAGGTCAAAGGGCACGTGACTACAGTAATGCAGTATCCCGTAGTCAAGCGCTCTTTCTCTCCATGGGGAGAGGGTGCAGCGCCGCATCGAAAAGCAACGAACCGACGCGCTAAAACGGGTACGTGTGGTCAGGCCTTAGCAACAGCGTTTTGTAGCGTTACGTGATATATCGTATCCAAAAGAGTTAGCTGTCGGCATTAGTTCGTATAACATTACAAATTGTTGCTCTCGCTTGCTTCGCCCTCGCGTTAAAACTGCGATTTTTTTTTTTAATGCGAATGCATTTCTTGATTGGGCTATGTCAGGCTTCCCGCGTTGTCCGCGGCGGTGTCCGCGTGCCGGTGGCTCTCCGCTCTCACTCCTTCTCCCATAGCAACAGCTGCGAACCCGCACGCTTATCCTCGCCCCTAGCAACTGGAGCATGTGGTGCGAAAGAGAGTAGAAGAGGGTAAGGGCAGTGCTTCGCCGCTCCTTCTCTTAGCGTTCACTCTCTCTCCTCTCGGCGCCCCACTCTCGCCGTTGGCTGGCTGGGCGCCTCTCCAGGCAATGGCAGAAGTCGGTGAAGGCGAATGTCTGACGGCAGCGGTACCCTCTCTCCGCGCAAGAGATGCGTTCACGATTCCCTTCGGGGAGGTGGGGGCATTTTTTTAGGACTTGATGGCAGCGTTCAGAAAATACAGGAAATTGTAATGGTATTCGAAATAAGCGGCGATGGTGTCTGGTTCCTGGAACAGCCTAGCAAACAAAGGTGCAGATTCCTCCGTGGGTGCACAGGGCTGCTAATAGCTAATCAAGCGTACGCTTGTGTTCTCGTTCGTTTCACCGCTGTGCACCGATAGATTTGTCGCACACTGCAATTGCATTCTCTCATCTAGCGCTGGAAGCTGAGCAGGGAGGAATGACACTGGGAAATAAACGCGTCATGCGTGTCTCGTCACCTTGAGCTCTTTTTCTCTCTTTCTTTTTTTTTTTTCTTCGAATATGCCGCTTCTCAGAGCGATCGCGCGCGCTAGATAGATTCATATGGCTGTACCCTTTAGATAGGGCGGTGGCTAATGCCACCAAGCCGTAATGCTTATAGTGAACCAAAAAGTATATTTTTTTTCCCTTTAAATAGGGAGGTTGGGGACTGGTACTTTGCAGTGAAGGGTTTAATTTTCACTCGTGCCTTGACTTTAGCCACCAGTTAGATAACCTTGTTCTAGTTAATTCTACCCGCCTAAAGTCTATTTTGCCCTCCTTGTCCCTAAACCCAAGTGCTTTGAAAAACTGCGCCATCATCCTGAACTATAGGATGAAGCCCTTTACAGAACATTATCAAGTGTTTGGCAGTTTCCTCCTCCTCTCCACATGCACTGCATACCGTGTCTACCCCTTCGTATTTGGCCCGATATGTCTTGGTTCGCAATACTCCCGTCCTGGCCTCAAACAGTAGATAACTACCCTGAGTATTATCATAGATCCTTTCCTTGGCAATTTCCTGCTTAAAAGTTCGATAGATCTCTAGTGCGGACTTCTTGATCATTCCAATTCTCCACATATCAGTCTCAGTTTCCTTCACCGTCTTCTTAACCAATAATTCTTTTTGGTTTTGGCCCCCTGCTGTTTTCCAAGTATTTACCAGTCAATTTTCTGGTTTGCTTCCGCCATTTTGTATCGACATTATTCATGTACAAGTAGCTGAATACCTTCCTAGCCAAACGCTCCTCCCCGATTTCTCTCAATCGCTTCTCAAATTTTATCTTGCTGCTAGCTTCCCTGCCCTCAAATGATGTCCATCCCATATCACCTTGTACTCCCTGATTTGGTTATTCCTGTGAGCTCCTAAGGCAAGCCTACCTATTCCACGTTGCTGAATTTCTAATCTTGCTTGAACTTCTGATCTCATGCACAAGACCGCATTGCCGAACGTCAGACCAGGAACCATGACCCCTTTCCATATTCCTCTCACATCATCATACCTATTGTAATTCCACAGTGCCCTGTTTTTCATTACCACTGCATTCCTGATACCTTTAGTCGACACGTATATTTCGTGTTCCCTTATGTACTCGGCCCCATTGCTTATCCATACACCCAGATATTTGTATTTATCTGTTATCTCTAGCGTGACCTCCTGTATCCTAAGCTCACTATCATTAAAAATCATGACTGCTGATTTTTTCTTACTGAATCTGAAATCTAACCTATTCGTTACAGCAGATGTCCATCAATCTCTGCAAATCTTCCTTGTTGTCGGCCATTAGCACTATATCATCTGCGTACATTAATGCTGGTAGTGCCTGATCAATGAGCTTTCCTTGTTTGACTAAAGAGAGGTTGAAGTCAAGTCCACTTCCCTCTAATCTGGCATCTAATCCTTGTTGGTGCATCATGAATAACAATGGTGACAGTGGACACCCCTGCCTAAGTCCCCGTTTCACCTCTGTGGGCTTGGTTACCTGTTTTTCCCACTTTATAACTACCTTGTTACATTTATAGATTTCCTGTAAATGATTCATGACTCCATGTTTTTCCCACTTTATAACTACCTTGTTACATTTATAGATTTCCTGTAAATGATTCATGACTCCATCTTCCACACCCAGTGTGTCTAGTATTCCCCACAAGTCCTCTTGAACAACGCTATCGTACGCTCCCTTGATATCCAAAAATGCTAGCTACGGGGGCCTGAGTTCCTTTTCTGCTATTTCGATGCACTGCGTCAGTGAGAACAGATTGTCTTCCAACCTCCTGTGTTTCCGAAACCCATTCTGCAGTTCCCCCAGCACCCGCTCATCCTCTATCCACGCCTGCAGTCTTTCCTTTATAATCTGCATCGCCAGCCTGTAGACCACTGATGTCACTGTTATAGGACGGTAGTTGTTTGTCATCTTTGTACCCCTTTCCTTTATAGATCATGCTCATCCTGCTAAGTTTCCATCCATCAGGGACTTCACCATCGATTATTGTTCTGCTCACTGCCTCTCTCAAACTCTGTTTAGACTTCGGACCCACTGTCTTTATCAGCATAATTGGAATGTCATCTGGGCCTGTTGATGTACTACTTGAAACCCTCTTCCCAGCACTCTCCCACTCTCGTTGTGAAAATGGAGCCATTGTGTCACTTGATCCATCCCTGCCTATTGTGGTGCATAAGGCACTTCTTGGTTGAAATTTTTCTGTCACCCTTGTTCTTATATATTCAATAGCTTCGTCCTCTTCTAGCCTAGCACCTTGAGCTGTAGTTATAAACCTCTGCTCTAGGTTTGTTTAACGGGGTGTTCAGCGCCATCTGTCGATTTGATGCCAAAGTATACTTGCCGGGCCTCGCCTTACAGGCGGTAGGTGGTAGAAGCATTCAAAATAGTTGCTGATTGTCTTTCTTATTATTGCATAATCTTGTTTCTTCATCTTTCCCGGATTGCGCAGTTAATCGCGCTGTGATGCAGGCACGTAAGTGCACTCGGGAGGCGTCATGACTTGTTCTCCCGCGCGACATTAGATTTCTGTCTGTAAGAAGTTCCCGCCATTTATTTTGTGGCCGCATATATCTTACATTGCTGTCTTTTTTGTTATTAATATTACTATTCGCGCGTTTTTCCGTTACCACACTCACGCGCAGTTCAACACGTTCTTGTAGAATTCACATAGATGCAAATGGCGTGTAGCAAAGCTGCTGCACCACCGCAGCTGTGGCCTTGTGGGTCCGTTAGTAATGGCGGACTCGGTTTATGTCATTTATTTATTAGACAAGTTGTCTCTCGGTTTATTTTCCTTCGCGATCAAAGAAACAAATTTCTGCAAACAGTGATAAAAGTAAGGCTGTCATCACGCATCCCAGATTTTGTTGTGTCTACAGACAGTGGTATGTGCCGATATGTGTCTGGTTTTTTGAGAGAAGTTATACAGTCTTTTGAGTTTTTGAAAGTGCGTTTTTCGCTGGAATATCTTGCCACTGTTAAGCGAAAAAAAACTGTACAGAGATCTCCGTGATGTCTTGTTACCAACACCTTTGTACAGATCTATGTTCAATGGAGGACCCGGACAGGATGTTTTGAAAAGGGTCAAAAAGATGAAAGTAAAAGCAGGGGCAAAAACTTTCTTTTTTAAATTGCATTCCGGGACTCTCCCCGTAAAGCAGTGGCTAGCGGACAAGGGAATCGATGTACCATGGACAACCAATTGTTTACTTTGTAAAACACCTGAGACAATAGACCATGTGTTTATTCATTGCTGGGACGCTGTCTTTCATTGGGACATCCTTCAAAGAACATTGAAAAAAGATCTCCCCATTACAAGCCATGGCATTCGTTTTCTCTGTGTGGATGAGGACGACGGCATACCATACGACATGGTTATGTTAATTAGCCTTCACAGCATCTGGCTGACCACTATGGCTTACAGACATCTTGACCAGAACATACGTCCTGTCCGGGAGAACTTCATTGCAAATATGCGGTATATCACTGAGGTGTATAAACAAGAAGAAGAACCTCCCAGCTGGCTAACAATGTTAGAGGAATTGTGCAACCTGAAAAAAATTTAATGTGAGCACTTCGGATCAAATATTGGTCCAAGTGTATTTTATCATTCATGTTTATGTGTGAACACCTGTACAGAAAAACAGGTAATAAAGAAAAAAAAACAGCTGTGGCCTTGTGGTAGAGTGTCCGCTTCAACTGCGGGAGGTCGTGGGTTCAAACCCACGTGCCGCCGGGTACCCACCGGTTTCACAAAACGGGCACAGGCGTCCCCCGGCCTAACACTCGGATTTCTCAGGGGTGAGCCGCCTGGGAAGGGAAGCCTACGCCATTCAAATCCCGTCAGAACTTGTGGGCATAAATTTCCGGAGCCCTCCACTACGGCGTCTCTCATAATCATATGGTGGTTTTGGGATGTTAAACCACGCAAACCTGAATCAGGTCAATAAATTGACAAGCCGTCACAAATCGTTGCGCGATATCCGCTCGCAGATCGTGTGACGTGGCTCTCTTTGCTATATGGTCGATGTGCATGGCGGGTGGCACATCAGAGGGGCTCCCTTTTTTGCTGTTCAAGCCGGTCTTCGAAGTGGTGGCCAGGAAGCGACTGACCGAAACTGCGCTGGCGAGATACCGTTTGACAGTAATTTTGTGGGCCACCACTTTTTTATTGTGAGTAATACCACGACATATGTGCTTAAGCAGCGTAATTTGGACTTAGAAATGTGGCAGCTTGGGCTAGTTGGTATGACATGACGATATTTATATAGCGCGAGAACAGAACGACCACAAAGAGACAGGATCGAAGGACACGAACGCTGACTTCCAACTGAGTTTATTGCGCAGAGCGCGACAACATATATTTGTTTCCTTAGAGACTTTTCTTGACCTTTTTCCGTGCTTTTGTTTTTTCCCTTACTCCTGTATTCTCTATTTATGCCACACGGTTTTTGTCACATGGTTTACTGTCTCCACTATATGTTTTCGCGCGTGACGAAACCACTTGCTGAGTCGCTGGATGAATGGATGGATGGATATGGCTGAACCCTTTAGATTGGGCGTTGACTAGCGCCACCAAGCCGTAATACTTAACCAAAAACTAGAGTTATTATTTTTTTCCTTTAAAAAGTGAGGTTGAGGATTCGTACTTTGCAGTGAAGGATTTAATTTTCACTCGTGGCTTGGCTTTAGCCACCAATCGATAGCCTCCTTCTAGTTAATTCTACCCGCTTAAAGTCTATTTTGCCCTCCCTGTCCCTAAACCCCAGTGCTTTGAAAAACTCTGCGCCATCATCCTGAACTATAGGGTGAAACCCTTTACAGAACATTATCAAGTGTTCGGCAGTTTCTTCTTCCTCTCCCCACGCATTGTATACCATGTCTACCCCTTCGTATTTGGCCCGATATGTCTTGGTTCGCAACACTCCCGTCCTGGCCTCAAACAGTAGAGAACTACCCCGAGTATTATCATAGATCCTTTCCTTGGCAATTTCCTGCTTAAAAGTTCGATAGATCTCTAATGCAGACTTAATCATGCCAATTCTCCACATGTCAGTCTACGTTTCCTTCACTTTCTTCTTAACCGATAGGTCTTTTTAGTTTGGCCCCTGCTGTTTTTTAAATATTTACGAGTCAATGTTCTGGTTCGCTTCCTCCATTTTGTATCGACATTCTTCATGTAGAAGTAGCTGAATACCTTCCTAGCCCACCGCTCCTCCCCCATTTTTCTCAATCGCTTCTCAAATTTTATCTTGCTGCTAGCTTCCCTGCCCTTAAATGATATCCATCCCATATCACCTTGTACTCCCTGATTTGGTGTATTCCCGTGAGCTTCTAAGGCAAGCCTACATATTCCACGTTGCTTCATTTCTAATCTTGCTTGAACTTCTGATCTCATGCACGAGACCGCATTGCCGAACGTCAGACCAGGAACCATGACCCCTTTCCATATTCATCTCTCACAACATCATACCTATTGTAATTCCACAGTGCCCTGTTTTTCATTACCGCTGCATTCCTGTTACCTTTAGTCGTCACGTATATTTCGTGTTCTCTTAGGTACTCGGCCCCATTGCTTATCCATACGCCCGGATATTTGTAGTATGGATGTTTAGTACGGATGTGTAGTACTATGTAGTATGGGCCGCTACTTGAGAACACGAACACAGCTCGGGCTCTCAAGTAGCGGCCTTCTGCGGCGGGCCCAGGCGAATGGCCGAGCGCGCCATGCTCAAATCAGTCAATGGCTGGGACGAGTGCTTTTAGAGTTTGTTCTGTAATTTGTCGAGAGAAGAGAATGCAACTTCTAGCTGGCATTGATCATTTATTCTTTTCCTAATTGCAAGCCGCGTACTGGGCTATAATGTTTGGCTCGCGCATTTTTGGAAGTCTGGACCATCGATCGGTGGCGTTTTCTGAGCATGCTCAAAAAGTGCTTCCAGGCCTCTTTGATGGAGAAGGGGGGGGGGTGCAAATTTTGCCCCATACATCGACTTAAAATGGGGGGAGGGGTAAAACGATTAGACGAACTTTCGTTCTCCCTGAAAGGGAACCTGACAACTCGCGTAGGCCGAGCGGCATATGGCGCAGGCCATACCGCTAAACCACCCGCTCAAAAAAAAAATCGATAAATGGCGACTTCTTTTCAGTGTCATCTTACGCTGACAACTCATTCGCAGCATTATGGGAAAAAAATTCAGATTTCGGTTCAATAGCTCTTTATCGCATGCTAAACCACTCTAAGACACTCTTGAACTGCTAAGGCACTATTAAAGTTCTCACTGCTGAACAGTATACCGTGTGGTTGGGCGTTCACCCTTCCCAATATATTGCCACGCTCCTTCCTCAAGTTTTCTTATCACCCCGTTACGCTGTACGCGATTCTCAGCGCAAACCGTGCCTACAGTGTTCCAGAAGCTTCAGGGTGGCAGTGGATCATTTTGTTGAAATTACGCCCACTTCGCAAGCATTTCAGATTATTCTGGAATCTACGTCGCCGCTAGCGATAATGCTAGAATGTTCGATGGTGAGTGTATAAATACCGACACGCTTCGCCACTTGTCAGTTTATCTATGGCCAACGCTCTGTTCGCCACTATCGGTACAAGTCTGCTACTGGAATTCGACTTTCCGTTTCCCGGGCGCAGGTTCGCCCAAACACCCCCGCCGTGGTTGTCTAGTGGCTAAGGTACTCGGCTGCTGACCCGCAGGTCACGCGATCGAATCCCGGCTGCGGCGGCTGCATTTCCGATGGAGGCGGAAATGTTGTAGGCCCGTGTACTCAGAATCGGGCGCATGTTAAAGAACCCCAGGTGGTGCGAGCGCCAGGCTCGTACACGTCTTGGTTCACCTCCATTAAGCTGTATCCGAGTTGCCGGCTTATACCCTTGATCACACAGTTGGCCTCCACTACACTCCTTTCAATCCCACGAGACTGCCCCCAGACCTCTGGGAGTGTGCATATGGTCACATGCACACTCCCAGAGGCGTCTCAGAGCTTACGCATCCCATCATCCTGTCTCTGAAGGTTCCATCCTTGCCCTTCAACACATCATGGAGCCCAGCATGAATAATGACCAGATTTTCGCCCTTCATGCTGTCATCTACAACCTCCTGAGCATTGGCCAGTGCATCCACCATGCCCTTCCCTGACTGGACCTCCACCCTTACTCTCCCACCTTCCTTCACTCTCGTGAAGACGCCACCCCTAACCCTGGCCACGTTGGAGTTCCCCACCACTACCCCACCACCCTTCTACGCTCCAATCGCTGGCTTCCTGTTTGTGATGGCGCCCCTGTTTGCTTCACCTGTTTCTCTCTCTGCCGTATGTCCTGTGTTCCTGACTTGCTCGAAGACTGCCGCGCCACGGAGCTGTATGTTATCGGAGCCTCCGTGCTTTGGCCAGACACTGCGGCCCCCTGACCTCCCTTCTCGCCTGTCGCCTTCTCCGCTACCCACGCCTTCCATCTCACACCGCTCGGGGCCGGGGCAAAGCGCCATTAGCTCCTTTACCCGCTGCTCGAGCTCGGTCCACCCTTCCCGTTCTTTTCGAAGGTCGCCCTTCATTTGCTCTAACTGGCTGGCGGTAGCATCCTCCCGCTCACGCGACGCTCCAAGCTGTTTTTGGAGTTCTACCCTCTGCTCCCGTTCCGCCCTAAGCTCCCCCTGAAGCCCCTCGATGCTAGCCTCCATGCGCTACATGGCCGCCTTCAGTGCCTCGCACATCCCCCACATGGAGCTCGCCTTCTGCGCGTCGGCCAAACTCGTGAATGCTGTCTCGTCCAAGTAGCACCCGCGCTTGCATTCTTCCCACTGCACCAGCTCACTCTCGCTCGTGGTTTTTCTAGCCTCCTAGCCATCGCCCGCCCGACCATCGGACCGAGCGCCCGACAGCCTCAAGTTCGACCCTAATCCCGCTATCCAGCCGCCTCCTCCAACTATTCTACCTCAACAACTGTTTGAAGCTGCCGCCTACACCACACACGCACGTATAGTAGCCCCTCATTAGGTCCACTTCGTGTTCGGCTGTAACTGTTTAACAACTCTAGCTGTTGGATGGATGGATGTGGCTGTACCCTTTACATTGGGTAGCGGCTAACGCCACCTAGCCGTAATACTTAGTCATCTAACTATTAGATTTATTTTTTTACTTTAAACAGTGAGGTTGATTATTCGTACTTTGAGTGAAGGGTTTAATTTTCACTCGTGCCTTGACTTTAGCCACCAATCAGATAACCTCCTTCTAGTTAAGTCTACCCGCTTAAAGTCTATTTTGCCCTCCCTGTCCCTAAACCCCAGTGCTTTCAAAAACTCTGCTCCATCATCCAGAACTATAGGGTGAAGCCCTTTACAGAACATTATCAAGTGTTCAGCCGTTTCTTCTTCCTCTCCGCACGCACTGCATACTGTGCGTGGATGGATTAATGGATGGATGGATATGGCTGTACCCTTTAGATCGGGCGGTGGCTAGAGCTACCAAGCCGTTAAAATTAGTGAACCAAAAACTAGATTTCTTTTTTTTAATAGTGAGGTTGAAGATTCGTACTTTGCAGCTAAGGGTTCAATTTTCATTCGTGCCTTGACTTTAGCCACCAATCAAATAACCTCCTTCTAGGAACGAGGTGTTTGGCGACATCTGGCGAGTTGATGCAAAAGTATACTTGCCGGGCCTCGCCTTACAGGCGGTAGGTGGCAAAAGCATTCAAAATAGTTGCTGATTGTCTTTCTTATTATTGCATAATCTTGTTTCCTCGTCTTTCCCGGATTGCGCAGTTATTCGCGCTGTGATGCAGGCACGTAAGTGTGCTAGGTAGGCGTCATGACTTGTTCTCCTGCGCGACATTAGATTTATGTCTGGAAGAAGTTCCCGCCATTTATTTTGTGGCCGCATATATCCTACATTGCTGTCTCTTTTGTATGAATAGGATTACTATTCTCGCGTTTTTTCCGTTACCACACTCACGCGCAGTTCTACACGTTCTTGTGAAATTCACATAGTAGATACAAATAGCGTGTAGCGCAGCTGGTGGTCCACCGCAGCCGTGGCCTCGTGGTAGAGTGTCCGCTTCGGCTGCGGGAGGTCGTCGGTTCGAACCCACGTGCCGCCGGGTACCCACCGGTTTCACAAAACGGGCACAGGTGTCCCCCGGCCTGACACTCGGCTTTGTCAGGGGTGACCCGCCTGGGAAGGGAAGCCTACGCCATTCAAATCCCGTCAAAACATGTGGGCATACCCTGAAAAGGGGAGGTAAAGGTCTAGAAGTACTACTGACAAGCCGTCAGAAATCGTTGAGCTGTGCATCGCACGCAGACTCGTAGCCTTACGTTGCGCGATTACCGCTCACAGATCGTGTGACGTGGCTCTCTTCGCTATATGGTCGATGTGCATGGCGGGTGGCACATCGGTGGGGCTCCCTTTTTTGCTGTTCAAGCCGGTCTTCGAAGTGGTGCCCAGGAAGCGACTGACCGAAACTGCACGGGCGAGATACCGTGTGACAGTAATTTTGTGGGCCGCCACTTTTTACTGTGAGTAATACCACGACATGTGTGCTCAAGCAGCTTAATTTGGACTTGGAAGTGTGGCAGCTTGGGCTAGTTGGTATGAAATGACGATAGTTATATAGCGTGAGAACAGAACGACGACAAAAAGACAAGAAGGACGCGAGCGCTAACTTCCAACTGAGTTTATTGCGCAGAGCGCGTAAACATATATTCGTTTCCTTATAGACTTTTCTTTATCTTTTTCCGCGCTTTTGTTTTTTCCCTTACTTTTGTATTCTCTATTTGTGCCACACGGTTTTGTCACATGATTTACTGTCTCCCCTATATGTTTTCGCGCGTGACGAAACCACTCGCTGAATGGATGGATGGGTGGATGAATGGATATGGTTGTACCCTTTAGATCGGGCGATGACTAGCGCCACCAAGCCGTAATACTTAATGAACCAAAAACTAGAGTTATTATTTTTTTCCTTTAAAAAGTGAGGTTGTGGATTCGTATTTCGCAGTGAAGGATTTAATTTTAACTCGTGGCTTGGCTTTAGCCACCAATCGATAACCTCCTTCTAGTTAATTCTACCCGCTTAAAGTCTGTTTTGCCCTCCCTGTCCCTAAACCCCAGTGCTTTGAAAAACTCTGCGCCATCATCCTGAACTATACGGTGAAGCCCTTTACAGAACATTATCAAGTGTTCGGCAGTTTCTTCTTCCTCTCCCCACGCACTGTATACCGTGTCTACCCCTTCGTATTTGGCCCGATATGTTTTGGTTCGCAACACTCCCGTCCTGACCTCAAACAGTTGAGCAATACCCCGAGTATTATCATAGATCATTTCCTTGGCAATTTCCTGCTTGAAAGTTCGATAGATCTCTAGTACGGACTTCGTAATCATGCCAATTCTCCACATGTCAGTCTTCGTTTCCTTCACTTTCTTCTTAACCGATAGGTCTTCTCGGTTTGGCCCCCTGCTGTTTTTTAAATATTTACGAGTCAATTTTCTGGTTCGCTTCCTCCATTTTGTATCAGCATTCTTCCTGTAGAAGAAGCTGAATACCTTGCTAGCACACCGCTCCTCCCCCATTTCTCTCAATCGCTTCTCAAATTTTATCTTGCTGCTAGCTTCCCTGCCCTCAAATGATATCCATCCCATATCACCTTGCACTCCCTGCTTTGGTGTATTCCCGTGAGCTCCTAAGGCTAGCCTACCTATTCCACGTTGCTTCATTTCTAATCTTTCTTGAACTTCTGATCTCATGCACAAGACCGCATTGCTGAACGACAGATCAGGAACCATGACCCCTTTCCATATTCATCTCTCACAACATCATACCTATTGTAATTCCACAGTGCCCTGTTTTTCATTACCGCTGCATTCCTGTTACCTTTAGTCGTCACGTATATTTTGTGTTCTCTTAGGTACTAGGCCCCATTGCTTATCCATGCGCCGAGATATTTGTAGTATGGATGTGTAGTAGTATGTAGTACGAGCCGCTACTTGAGAACACGAGCACAGCTCGTGTTCTCAAGTAGCGGCCTTCTGCGGTGGGCCCAGGTGAATGGGCGAGCGCGCCATGCTCAAATCAGTCAATGGCTGGGACGAGTGCTTTTAAAGCTTGTTCTGTAATTTGTCGAGAGAAGAGAATGCAACTTCCAGCTGACTTTGATCATTTATTCTTTTCCTAATTGCAAGCCGCGTACTTGGCTCATAATGTTCGGCTCGCGCATTTTCGAAAGTCTGGACCATCGATCGGTGGCGTTTTCTGAACATGCTCAAAAAGTGCTGCAGGGCCTCTTTGATGGAGGACGTGGGGTGCAAAGTTTGCCACATACATCGACTTAAAATGGGGGGAGGGGTAAACCGATTTGACGAACTTTCGTTCTCCCTGAAAGGGAACCTGACAACTCGCGTAGGCCGAGCGGCATATGGCGCAGGCCATACCGCTAAACCACCCGCTAAAAAAAAATTGATAAATGGCGACTTCTTTTCAGTGTCATCGTACGCTGACGACTCATTCGCAGCATTATTGAAAAAAAAATTTCATATTTCGGTTCAATAGCTCTTTATCGCATGCTAAACCACTCTAAGACACTCTTAAACTGCTAAGGCACTATTAAAGTTCTCACTGCTGAACGGTATACTGTGTGGTTGGGCGTTCACCCTTCCCAATATATTGCCACGCTCCTTCCTCAAGTTTTCTTATCACCCCGTTACGCTGTACGCGAGTCTCAGCACAAACCGTGCCTACAGTGTCCCAGAAGCTTCAGGGTGGCAGTGGATCATTTTGTTGAAATTACGCCCACTTCGCAAGCATTTCAGATTATTCTGGAATCTACGTCGCCGCTAGCGATAATGCTAGAATGTTCGATGGCGAGTGTATAAATACCGACACGCTTCGCCACTTGTCAGTTTATCTGTGGCCAACGCTCTGTTCGCCACTATCGGTACAAGTCTGCTACTGGAATTCGACTTTCCGTTTCCCGGGCGCAGGTTCGCCCAAACACCCCCGCCGTGGTTGTCTAGTGGCTAAGGTACTCGGCTGCTGACCCGCAGGTCACGCGATCGAATCCCGGCTGCGGCGGCTGCATTTCCGATGGAGGCGGAAATGTTGTAGGCCCGTGTACTCAGAATCGGGCGCATGTTAAAGAACCCCAGGTGGTGCGAGCGCCAGGCTCGTACACGTCTTGGTTCACCTCCATTAAGCTGTATCCGAGTTGCCGGCTTATACCCTTGATCACACAGCTGGCCTCCACTACACTCCTTTCAATCCCACGAGACGGCCCCCCAGACCTCTGGGACTGTGCATATGGTCACATGCACACTCCCAGAGGCGTCTCAGAGCTTACGAATCCCATCATCCTAACTGTCTCTGAAGGTTCCATCCTTGCCCTTCAACACATCATGGAGCGCAGCATGAATAATGACCAGATTTTCGCCCTTCATGCTGTCATCTACAACCTCCTGAGCATTGGCCAGTGCATCCACCATGCCCTTCCCTGACTGGACCTCCACCCTTACTCTCCCACCTTCCTTCACTCTCGTGAAGACGCCACCCCTAACCCTGGCCACGTTGGAGTTCCCCACCACTACCCCACCACCCTTCTACGCTCCAATCGCTGGCTTCCTGTTTGTGATGGCGCCCCTGTTTGCTTCACCTGTTTCTCTCTCTGCCGTATGTCCTGTGTTCCTGACTTGCTCGAAGACTGCCGCGCCACGGAGCTGTATGTTATCGGAGCCTCCGTGCTTTGGCCAGACACTGCGGCCCCCTGACCTCCCTTCTCGCCTGTCGCCTTCTCCGCTACCCACGCCTTCCATCTCACACCGCTCGGGGCCGGGGCAAAGCGCCATTAGCTCCTTTACCCGCTGCTCGAGCTCGGTCCACCCTTCCCGTTCTTTTCGAAGGTCGCCCTTCATTTGCTCTAACTGGCTGGCGGTAGCATCCTCCCGCTCACGCGACGCTCCAAGCTGTTTTTGGAGTTCTACCCTCTGCTCCCGTTCCGTCCTAAGCTCCCCCTGAAGCCCCTCGATGCTAGCCTCCATGCGCTACATGGCCGCCTTCAGTGCCTCGCACATCCCCCACATGGAGCTCGCCTTCTGCGCGTCGGCCAAACTCGTGAATGCTGTCTCGTCCAAGTAGCACCCGCGCTTGCATTCTTCCCACTGCACCAGCTCACTCTCGCTCGTGGTTTTTCTAGCCTCCTAGCCATCGCCCGCCCGACCATCGGACCGAGCGCCCGACAGCCTCAAGTTCGACCCTAATCCCGCTATCCAGCCGCCTCCTCCAACTATTCTACCTCAACAACTGTTTGAAGCTGCCGCCTACACCACACACGCACGTATAGTAGCCTCTCATTAGGTCCACTTCGTGTTCGGCTGTAACTGTTTAACAACTCTAGCTGTTGGATGGATGGATGGATGTGGCTGTATCCTTTAGATTGGGTGGCGGCTAACGCCACCTAGCCGTAATACTTAGTGATCTAACTATTAGATTTATTTTTTTACTTTAAATAGTGAGGTTGATTATTCGTACTTTGCAGTGAAGGGTTTAATTTTCACTCGTGCCTTGACTTTAGCCACCAATCAGATAACCTCCTTCTAGTTAAGTCTACCCGCTTAAAGTCTATTTTGCCCTCCCTGTCCCTAAACCCCAGTGCTTTCAAAAACTCTGCTCCATCATCCTGAACTATAGGGTGAAGCCCTTTACAGAACATTATCAAGTGTTCAGCCGTTTCTTCTTCCTCTCCGCACGCACTGCATACTGTGCGTGGATGGATTAATGGATGGATGGATATGGCTGTACCCTTTAGATCGGGCGGTGGCTAGAGCTACCAAGCCGTTAAAATTAGTGAACCAAAAACTAGATTTATTTTTTTTAATAGTGAGGTTGAAGATTCGTACTTTGCAGCTAAGGGTTCAATTTTCATTCGTGCCTTGACTTTAGCCACCAATCAAATAACCTCCTTCTAGGAACGAGGTGTTTGGCGACATCTGGCGAGTTGATGCAAAAGTATACTTGCCGGGCCTCGCCTTACAGGCGGTAGGTAGTAGAAGCATTCAAAAAAGTTGCTGATTGTCTTTCTTATTATTGCATAATCTTGTTTCCTCGTCTTTCCCGGATCGCGCAGTTAATCGCGCTGTGATGCAGGCACGTAAGTGTGCTAGGGAGGCGTCATGACTTGTTCTCCCGCGCGACATTAGATTTCTGTCTGTAAGAAGTTCCCGCCATTTATTTTGTGGACGCATATATCCTACATTGCTGTCTCTTTTGTTATTATTAATATTATTACTATTCTCGCGTTTTTCCTTCACAGCACTCACGCGCAGTTGTACACGTTCTTGTAAAATTCACATAGTAGATCCAAACGGCGTGTAGCAAAGCTGCTGCACCACCGCAGCCGTGGCCCTGTGGTAGAGTGTCCGCTTCGGCTGCGGGAGGTCGTGGGTTCGAATCCACGTGCCGCCGGGTACCCACCGGTTTCACAAAACGGGCACAGACGTCCCCCGGCCTGACACTCGGCTTTCTCAGGGGTGAGCCGCCTGGTAAGGGAAGCCTACGCCATTCAAATCCCGTCAAAACAAGGGAGGTAAAGGTCTTAAAGTACTGTTGTAGGTCCGTGTACTCCGATTTGGGTGCACGTTAAAGAACCCCCCCCCCCCCCCCCAGGTGGTCAAATTTCCTCCACTACGGCGTCTCTCATAATCATATGGTGGTTTTGGGACGTTAAACCCCACAAACCTGAATCAGATCTAGAAGTAATGACACCGCCAGAAATCGTTGCGCGATATCCGCTCGCAGATCGTGTGACGTGGCTATGATGTGCATGGCGGGTGGCACATCGGAGGGGCTCGCAGATCGTGTGACGTGGATATGATGTGCATGGCGGGTGGCACATCGGAGGGGCTCCTTTTTTTGCTGTTCAAAGCCGTGCTTCGAAGTGGTGCCCAGGAAGCGACTGGAAACTGCGCGGGCGAGATACCGTTTGACAGTAATTTTGTGGGCCACCACTTTTAATTAAACTATGAGTAATACCACGACATGTGCGCTCAAGCAGCGTAATTTGGGTTTCAAGTCGTCGTACTGAATACCACATATCAAACCATTTCATCGGACACGTCATATATTAGTCTAGTCGTTAACGCGCTGGACTGCTGAATCGACGGTCGCGGGACCTAATCTCAGCCACAGAGGCCGTCTTTTCGATGGAGGTGGAAATGCCAGAGGCTCGCGAACCTACAGATAGGTGCACGTTATAAAGAACCTCGGTGGTCGGAAACAAAACTTACCCACACCAAGCGCCCATTTGTAGCGAAAGCGACGCTATACACTCAAACACGTGCTCTGGAAGTGCGAGGCGACGTCTGCTGAGCGAGCATTAACACCAATGCAGTCCGGGGCCAGACGAGTGGCTTTGATTCGCAGTCGGCAACGGGTCGACCAACTCCGGACAGGTCAGCAAGCCCACAACGCGGCGGGCGTGCTTGGCCTCCTGCTCCCAGCAGGGGAGCCCATGCAAGATCGTCCTTTCTGCAGGGACTCAATAAAGTTTTTTTTTTTTTCAATTCAATTTTATCCCATCAGACATGGCGCCATTGTTGATCGAGCCGTACATCCAGTGTCCACTCATGCCGTAATTGAACCTTCCAGACGTTTTTTCTTTATTTACCTATCTTGAAATTAAGCATTAGGAATGCCATGAACGTTTACCCGGGTCGTCTTGCCACGGCCTTTTTGTATGCAGCAGTCGTGGCCAAGTAACTGAATTACACCAACTTAAAACAGATGTTTCAAGAGACATGTACAAATCGTGCAAGTTGTTAATTATCCCTCCCATCCCCCTGTTTTTCTTTTCTTTTTATCCTCCCTGGGTGAATTATCTTTCTGGGAGCCTTGAGGCACGCTTTAAAATAGTATACATATCACTGGTTTTACGAGCCAAAGCCACTTTATTATTACCATTGGAGGACTACGGTAATTAGACTATTATTGGTGCTTAACTCGCAGTAGAATCGCACAGTACACGGGCCTCCAGCACTACGGCTCCATCTGAACGCGATTTCCGCTGTCGGGATTAAACCCGTTACCTTCGGGATATCAACAGAGCACCGTAGACATGTTCCACAATGGCAAATTTGAGGTACGGCTAAAAAAAAAACGAGACATGTTTTTTTCATTGCAATGGATTCAAGAAGAGGACGGCGTGACAATTAAAGCAACGACTGCAAATATAAGTAGTTTCATTATTTGTTGATGTTCATCGCATAATCGCAACTCATGCCGGTAAATAGGATTGCAGTTCAAGAGCGCAAGGTGTTTACGCGAAAAGACGACCGCATGGAAGCGATCCGAGACCGCTTCGGCTAAGCAGTTTAGGCACCTAGAACATTCCGAGCCCGACTATCACGTGCCATCCTCCTGTTTTATTTGTGCTCATCTTTTCTTCTATTTCTTTTTGCCGTGGTACGGAGAGCGCAGAAGCCGATAAGACGGCGACGAACCATATCAATCGTGACGTAATGGCACGATCTCAGCTCTGGCTGCAACAACGCGTGCGCGAATACCGAAACATCGCCTTCAAATAGTTGGATGCGGGCGGCCCATTTCCGTTGTTCACTCGCTGCCCGTCATGCTACGCATTTTGCAGACGGCAGTTCTTCGGCGCCGTGGAATGGCGTTTGTCACGATGTTCAGGCGCGGGGCGCGCGGTAGTAGCAGTACGTACGAGTCGCGTATCACCTTTTTGTTTCGCGTTTATGGACTTCACCTGGACGTACGAAACTGCGCAAAAGAAACCACGTCGTCTGGAATGCCTCGAGGACCACTGCGAGCTTCGTCTTCGGCATCGAATTGGTGAGTTTCATAATGTGACAAGCCGGTGAGGGGTGGTAGCGTGTTCACCGAACATCACTCGCTAATAGCTTAGCTCAAGGGGCATTTAAGGCTAGGTTGCGTGTAACTTTAGCGGGCGGGTTCCTTGAACACGTCGCTACTTCATGGTCAATATTCCCGGGGACACAGGCGGGTAGGCTCAGCTCGCGCTTAGTTAGGCAGGTAAGACAGGTAGCTCTTTGTGTCCTCGGGATTATTGCACGTGACGAACTGGTCGGCCCGTGAAGCCAGCGCTGCCATTATTTCATGCCAGTGTTTTCTGGTACGTAAACACGTGGTTGTCGCGGGCCGTGACACGTGGCCGACCGGTTCGGCTTGCCGGCTTGTTGAAGACCGTCGTGCAAATGTGAAGCGGTTCAAGCACTTCGTCTGCACGTCGCGTCGGGAGCCTGCTGCGGGCGGAGCGCAGGTCGGTTAACTCTATAACCGTTCACTCGTGTTTTGAGTGTTGCTTCTGCCGTGTTAACCCTTGGCTTGTTTTTTCTTTTTTAGCATTTCCTTGGCTCGTCGACCGGCCGTGGCTTCGCGCTCAAGCGTTACTCGTGAGTCTGCGTTTATTTCCCCGTGAATTCTCATTGTCTAACAGGTTTTGCTTTCGTTCGTTCCAGGAGCGCTAAACTACGTACTCGCGCGCCCCGTGCCACTCCGTCGCATCTTCCGCAATATCGCCGACGGAGTCTTTGGCGGACGTGCTACCGGCACTGCATAGAGTAAGCATGGCTTTACTATTCCCACGAGTAGAACAGTGCATAAATATTAAACGCGAAGGGGCCCCCTGATTTCAAGCTTTGTCAATCTGAACCAGAAGCCCGCACTAACCCTGAAGGGTTAGTGCGGGCTTCTGTAGTGAAGTGGCGTCTCGCTCGTTGCTTTGACATAGTTATAGCACTTGGACTCTGCCGCGGCTACTGTTGCCGTGGCTCTGTTACGCGCGTTTCGTTGTGTTTCAGCCTTTGGGTGCCACGTGGTGCTTTGCAATTTAAATGCTTACAGCAGCTAGTAAGCGCCTTAAACCGGCACGGGCGCGATGGTAGGGAAGATATGTTAATTTGCTTATTTTGTGTGCTGGTCTGTTACTGTACTTCACAGTTGCGTTTACTCACAGGTGCGCTGCAGAGGTAACCAATGCTACCCGTGGCATTAGTCGGTTGTGCTTAGGTGGTATACGTACGCTTTGGTGGTATTCGTACATTGAGCAGGCTTAATTGTCTCAATTATGTTAGATTGAGTTTCTTGCTACAACGTTGTTCACGTATATGCTAATTAAAGTAATACGTTCGAAGCTGGGTGTGAAATGTTGCTTCTTCCTTTAAATTTGTGCCAGATGTGTGTTGTGTGCTGTAATCGTGGGTTTTCACTATATGGGTCGTGTTTAACATAGAAAAACACGCCTTTTATCCCCTTGTTTCGTTCACGAGACTTGTTTTAGTTCACAAGAGTGGAAGCTTGGGCTAGTTGGTGCGTATTCATATTTGCAAGGTGTTTCAGCGCGCGAACAAAGGAAAAAAGGACAGGGTAGACAGAAAGAGCGCTGACTTCCAACTAACTTTATTTCGCAGAGTGGAAAGAATTTATACGTCTAAAAAGGAAGATTACAGAGCATAAATGTAAAAAACAAGCCCAATCTACACACCAGTAACAGCACGCGTGACAGGTCCTCTAATGCCTCAAAGCCCAGCCAGGTAATCGCGTTCAGCCTGGGATAAAGCAACCGATGAAGTGCTTACGCATTTATTTTCTAGCACGTGTATTCTTTCTGCTTCGATAATTTCTCGGGTAAGTTGCTCCCTGTGCCTTGCCAATATAGAGCACTGATCAAAGAGGGGGGTGCACCCACAATCTCGGCAATGAATGCCAAGATGCCCTTGTACCACATTGTGCACATTGTTTCTGTGTTCTCGCAGGCGGTCGTTTATGCACCTGCCGGTTTGGCCGACATAGACGCACCCACACGTCAGTGGAATTAAGTATACGACTCCCACTGCGCATGGGACGTAGCATGTCCTGTGCGCGACAGAGCACGCGGCAGAAGTTGCGCGAGGTGTATTTACACGTTTGCAAAGCTTCTGCAATTTTTCAGGTGCTGAAAAAACAAGAACGTTGGCGTCTCGAGCAATCTTTTTCAGCCTGTGTGAGATGTCGTGCACGTACGGTAGTACGACAGGCCGGCTCTTACTGACGCTGTTGCGCTTATCTGGTTTGTTGCCTCGCTTCACGACAGTGACCAGCTTTTCCGCCACTGAAACTAGAACGTGTGCGGGGTAACCGGCTTTGCTGAGGCGCTCCACTTGTAGAGCAAAGCTGCGGTGTACCATGTGGGGGCAAGACTTCTTTAAGGCGTTGGCAAGGCAGAGGTTAGCAATGCCCCGCTTGACCAATTTTGAGTGAGCTGAGCCGAAAGGCAGAAGTGGCTTGCCGCTTCTTGGTTCATACATCCAGCAAACATGTCTGGGTTCTAGCAAAAGCTTCAAATCTAGAAATTTCAGGTTGTTATCAGTGGGTGATTCATACGTTAAAACTACTGGTTTCAGGCACTCTCGGAAAACAGTCAACACGTCAGGGAAATGGTCTGAAAATTTTGACTGTCACATTTAAACAACACTAAATAATCATCAACAAAACGGCAGACTAAAAACCACAGAGTCATCAAGTTTGTTTGACAAGACACGATCCTGATGTGCTAGAAATATGTCACTGAGAATGGGTGCCAAGCATGAACCAATACATACTCCACTTTTTTGTAAGTAGTTTTTTTCATCCCAAGATACAAAAGTGGCCTTCAAGTAGAAGCTGAGTAACTCTAATAGGCTGCTATTATGAATTCCAGTGCGCGTTTGGAACGCTGATGATCCGAAGTTGTCTATGGATTCCTCTACACATTTTAGTAGTTGATCGTGCGGCAAAGAGTAATACAAGTCCTTAATATCCACAGACATTGCCTGGAGTCCTGTGTTAGTTCGCCTAATAATGTCAATAACAGCGTCAGAGTTTTTTACCAAAAAAGGGTCGTCTATTGTTAAGTTTTTTAGCTTTTCTTGCAAGAAAAGTGCTACCGACTTTTGCCAGGTCCCCCTTTCTGTTACAATGACCCGCAAAGGGCAGTCAATTTTGTGCGTTTTCGCAGAAAAAAACAAGTCAAGGCTAAGCTTTTTGCAGCTATCTATTGCCTTTGAAAGCTTCTGAAGCCCCAGATCCCCGGCAAGAGTTTTCGCACGCTTCTTAAGCTTATTTAGACAAATTTTATCACACTCGTTGAAAAGAGACTGCATTGCCTGTGTGGCCTTCACCTTAAACATTGAACGAGGAAGAACCGCAAAACCACCCTCCTTGTCAGCCTGCAGAAGTGACAAGGAATGTGCCTTTAGGTACGCGACAGTGCCTCCTGTATTAACAACTTTGTTCGAGGACTTGCATCTCGATAGCACCTGCACGCCTTGGGCAACACATCTATCACATTCAGAGTCAGGAGCACGACGAGCGACTTGCCTGACTAGAGTGAGGAGCTCGTGTGGTGTTCTTGAAGGTGCCACTGCGTACTTTGGTCCGAGGCATAGGGTGTGCTTAACGTTGTCGGGAAGAAAAGCATCCCCGAGAACATGCACAAGGTCCCTAGCAGCTGGAGACTTCCTTGGTGTGATGGCCCGCAGGTAACTGAGCGTCTGACGCCACATGAACTCGACGTTTCGGTCAACGAGGCTTGAGAGTTCACGACACTTCTTTTGTTTAACTGCTGTGCGTTCGTTCCCTAGGATTCGTAGTTGCAGGGCTTGACGGTACAGGCGTGCTTGCCGCAGCCATTCTGAGCGTAGAATCTTGGAAACTCGTAAACCATGGCCAATCGAGGGAGTGAGGCCACCAAACAACGCCTTGACTTCGGGAAGAAGTATCTTTAGCCGGATGCAGTACGCCAAAGAGCGTGCGCGGCAAGCTGCCACACTGATTAGACTGACGAGAAGAGAAGGGCTTGTAGAAGAGAAGAGGTTTTTTTCTGCGAAAACGCACAAAATTGACTGCCCTTTGCGGGTCATTGTAACAGAAAGGGGGACCTGGCAAAAGTCGGTAGCACTTTTCTTGCAAGAAAAGCTAAAAAACTTAACAATAGACGACCCTTTTTTGGTAAAAAACTCTGACGCTGTTATTGACATTATTAGGCGAACTATCACAGGACTCCAGGCAATGTCTGTGGATATTAAGGACTTGTATTACTCTTTGCCGCACGATCAACTACTAAAATGTGTAGAGGAATCCATAGACAACTTCGGATCATCAGCGTTCCAAACGCGCACTGGAATTCATAATAGCAGCCTATTAGAGTTACTCAGCTTCTACTTGAAGGCCACTTTTGTATCTTGGGATGAAAAAAAAAACTACTTACAAAAAAGTGGAGTATGTATTGGTTCATGCTTGGCACCCATTCTCAGTGACATATTTCTAGCACATCAGGATCGTGTCTTGTCAAACAAACTTGATGACTCTGTGGTTTTTAGTCTGCCGTTTTGTTGATGATTATTTAGTGTTGTTTAAATGTGACAGTCAAAATTTTCAGACCATTTCCCTGACGTGTTGACTGTTTTCCGAGAGTGCCTGAAACCAGTAGTTTTAACGTATGAATCACCCACTGATAACAACCTGAAATTTCTAGATTTGAAGCTTTTGCTAGAACCCAGACATGTTTGCTGGATGTATGAACCAAGAAGCGGCAAGCCACTTCTGCCTTTCGGCTCAGCTCACTCAAAATTGGTCAAGCGGGGCATTGCTAACCTCTGCCTTGCCAACGCCTTAAAGAAGTCTTGCCCCCACATGGTACACAGCAGCTTTGCTCTACAAGTGGAGCGCCTCAGCAAAGCCGGTTACCTCGCACACGTTCTAGTTTCAGTGGCGGAAAAGCTGGTCACTGTCGTGAAGCGAGGCAACAAACCAGATAAGCGCAACAGCGTCAGTAAGAGCCGGCCTGTCGTACTACCGTACGTGCACGACATCTCACACAGGCTGAAAAAGATTGCTCGAGACGCCAACGTTCTTGTTGTTTTTTCAGCACCTGAAAAATTGCAGAAGCTTTGCAAACGGGTAAATACACCTTGCGCAACTTCCGCCGCGTGCTCTGTCGCGCACAGGACATATGCTACGTCCCATGCGCAGTGGGAGTCGTATACTTAATTCCACTGACGTGTGGGTGCGTCTATGTCGGCCAAACCGGCAGGTGCATAAACGACCGCCTGCGAGAACACAGAAACAATGTGCACAATGTGGTACAAGGGCATCTTGGCATTCATTGCCGAGATTGTGGGTGCACCCCCCTCTTTGATCAGTGCTCTATATTGGCAAGGCACAGGGAGCAACTTACCCGAGAAATTATCGAAGCAGAAAGAATACACGTGCTAGGAAATAAATGCGTAAGCACTTCATCGGTTGCTTTATCCCAGGCTGAACGCGATTACCTGGCTGGGCTTTGAGGCATTAAAGGACCTGTCGCACGTGCTGTTACTGGTGTGTAGATTGGGCTTGTTTTTTACATTTATGCTCTGTAATCTTCCTTTTTAGACGTATAAATTCTTGCCACTCTGCGAAATAAAGTTAGTTGGAAGTCAGCGCTCTTTCTGTCTACCCTGTCCTTTTTTCCTTTGTTCGCGCGCTGAAACACCTTGCAAATTGTTTTAGTTGTCTGGATGAATTATGGAAACGCCGAAAATTATTCGTCAGCTGCCAGCTTGTGAAACAGATCACGCGCTTCTTTATGCCAGCCGACAAAACAGTTTTGCTGTTGTAGCCACCAGTGATGCTAACGCTCCCATGATTAAGTGCATGTGTATATACACCCTGTCATGCGAATGAGCGAGTTGCCTCCGCTGTAGCGCAGTGAACATTGGATGCATTAAAAGAGGGTCACGGGTACGGCCCGTGCTAGTGGTAAAATATCGTTCCGTCCACTTTCTCGAGATTTACGTCGTCATTGCTACAAATAACATCCCTATACTTTCCTTGGCGTTTTTGGCGGTTATGTTCCTCTCGAAAGTCCTTAAATTTCCCCTTTCATTCAATGCAACACCAATTTTCGGAGGCGGTTTTAATACTTTCACACCTTTCATGTAAGAATTGCGATCAAGTCTTCAAATGTTGAATTTGCCCAACAATTTCTAAGGCATTCGTTGTTAAATTTCAAAAGAAAAAATGAATGTCCAAAGATCTGTAGTGATTCAGATTACTGCATGTTTAAATATTTTGTTGCTCAGCAATCGGTCATATTTTCTTTTCATATTAATGATAAAATCAAGATACATGTGCTATTTTTTTTTTGTTGTAAAAAGTGAACAGTCATTGAACGTCATGCCCTCATTGAATCGGTTGGCTGCAGTCTTGTTCAGCGAATAAGGGAAGCCAGTGATGCAAAAATTTTTTTATTGGTAGCTTCGAAATTGGCATTGTTTTGGCTTCTAGGGTGTATGTATTGGTATGCCTAGTATTTTTGCATTGCTAGTACGTACCAACTAGCTCGGCTCGCCAAATTTTGTCTTGCTGTTCCTTGTCCACTACACCCATGAACCAGCAGAGCGCAACATGCGTCCGAATGTGTACATTGGCCCATGACTCCATTGAATTGGGTAACTGAGTTCATTTCTTTCTTCCTAGGAGCAGTGTCTTCATACATCCACACCTTGGGTCGGAAGATCGCCTGGTGGCCGTCCTCATGGCACTTCCTCAAGTAAGCACTTTCTCGTGTCTTAAGAAGCTATATTTACCAAAATAATTTTGCTGCTCGTCGATTTCATTGCCGCAATCCTTCTCTAAAAAAGCTACCATTGGCATGTCGGGTTGTTATACCCAAAAGCTACCATACTGACATGGCAGCTGGGACGTTGAGCAGATGTGAGCTAAGCTGCAACTGATATGGTTCATTGCCAGCAATGGTACATGCATATATTTTATGGGAGAAGCACCGAGAACATTAAGAAAATGTAGCTCTTTGATAACATTGAGGAACTGCTAAGCAAGATGAGTGTACATAACTGGGCTGTTTAGTATATTATAGGAAAATGCGTTATTGAGCGAGTGAAACATAGATCGACTGGCTGGGCACAGCCTATTATCTGTAGTTCTCAGTCTTGTCCTAGTGCAGCTTCTCCTGACATCGATGCATGCAGGCTTTCAGTCTACTTAGTCGCACACAAGTTTTGCGTTCGTGCCTCCTCCTAGTGGGAAGCTAGCAAACAAATACTACAGTTGCTTAGCAGGGAGACTTCCTAGGTGCTATAGAGTATGACTCGTAGTTCCTGCTTAAAGCGTTGGCGTGCCTAGTGTCACCGGCAACAGAACACGGTGAATACAAAACCTGACTGGAGAAATATGATGAAATGGCAAGAATAGCAAGTGCTGCACAAGACTACAATGGGCAATATTTTAACTCTGGCCTTGAAGTGTTCACCCTGTCGAGGCCAAGGCTCATTGCCACCCTTATTGAAAGGACTCCTGAAGCCGAACGAAATGTACGGCTTCACTGAAATAATGCATTAGGAAACATCATTCCCAATTTTAAATTCCCAAGTTGTTGTTGTCCAGTGTTGTGTAGATGGCTTTTGATGCAGGCAGCTTGCTTTTAAATTTTTTTTTCTTAGACAGCAGTAGGTTTTGTAAATACGAGACATTTCGTATCAAGTTTACTTGTGGAATGCTCATAAGCTTGTGTTGTCCTGTGCAGCAACCAGGGTTCAGATTTCCAACGATTCACCCCTACGTGTGCTAGCAGACTTGTTTCGTGCTTCCATATTTAACTTCGTCGCTCCACTTGTCCATTGAACTGATTCTGTTCTAATAGCATGCCCTGTGCAGTTCCATTTCTTCCAACAGTTTTCAAATCAACCTATCCTTCGTTTTTTCATAAGCTTCCGCATAACTGGCTGACATCCTTACACTGCTTTATATAATACTAGTGATTTAAGGTGTTCCTTTAACCAATGATTCTGCTTACAATGCCGTGGTTTATTAGTGCCACTTTGCCATGGGCAAACAGTTGTAACATGTATTGGCCTCGGCTGTGCATTTTTGGTTGAGCTGTGTGTTTAACATGGTACTTAACTGATAGTTTGTATACTAGAGTCAAAAGACGATGCCACATGTTCACTTTTCTCTATGTGCCTTTGGCATTACTATACCAGGGTTTCCCTCTGCTTCTGACAGTAATTTTTACATGACTAGTTCTAGCAAAGGCATAGCATTGATACACTAGCTGAAGTTATGTGCTTGCGACCAGTGTTTTTTGACTTAGCATCGTTTTAATATTTCTTGATCTTGCTTGAGTAGTCGTTATTTACATGTTGCCAACTACAGCGAGAGCTTGTAGTTTTACCCTTCACATAATAATTTGTATTTAAAACATCATTCTTTTACATAGACACCACTAATGTCTAGATGGTACAATATTCCCTGAACTGTTTTAAATCCCCCCCTTTTTTTTTTCGTCTTAACAAGGTTAGCTGCTACTCTGAATTAAGCAAATCATTGCACGAATGTCTTCAGTTACTTGCAGCTCGCACGGCAACCATGACAAGGTAGTAATCTTGCTGCAAACACTTGGATTATTGCTCTGATATATAGCTCACATTCCAATTGTATCAACTGTTTCACCTCTGTTTAGATGCTTTTGAAAGAGCAAAGACAAAGGGAAAAGCACACTGCACTCTTGGCGCAGTGTTGTTTACTTCTTTCCTTAAGCGCGTGAATCTCGACAGACCGAACCTGCAGTTTTGCTATAACACTTCATGTAGATGGCACATGCTAACCAAATGGGCTTTCAAGTACCCTTACGTAATTGGTTCACTAATTTTGAGGACCATACACACAAAGTAGTGCATTCATTAATTTCCAACTCATTTCTACTCTTGTAGAACACTTTATTAAGAGTCGGTAGTGATGATTGCTAGTTGGCAATTTCATTGCCCATACTATTACGCTTTCAAATAAACACTCGAGTTGTCAAGAATTCACTGCTAAAAATGGTGAGCCTGCAATCGCTAATGCAGAAGTGGGCAAAGCAAGATGAATCGCATTTGTCCTCTGATCTGTATTCGTACACCCACTCTCACAATTAGCCTGTAAGTAAATATCTGCTGCCTGTGTTGACTTGTGCAGTGGCAAAACATTTTTTTTTTACTTCGAATTTTTTTTCTAGCACAGAAAGTGAAGCTACCATTACGGCAATTTGTAAACATATGACGTGTCCTTTTTAAAACATTATTGGTAACCAGTGTTTATTGTCCTTGCAGCTCTAAACTCCTCCCGCTTCCGGAACTGGCAACTGCAAATGAGCCCATGATCAAGGAGTTCGATCGCCAGCAACTTCAGGGGGACCACTGCAAGCATCATTGCAGCGAGCTTCAACATCGGCATCATTGTCAGGTGAACCCACTAACAAGGTTTAAGAGTCTGTCTTCTCCCATGACGGAGGCTCCAGGTTCAGCGACCGTTGGGCAGATGGGAACATAGCTAGCTGTTAGGGAGCTTCTGTCGTGGGGGTAAGACCCTTTCAGGTTGCTGTTGCACTGCCGGCCATCAATCCGTGCCAGTTCATTCCCTGGTGCGAAGTGCAATTTTTGCGAATGCACTGTGGCGCCCGCAACTATCGTCTCGGCCTGTTGAATTTCCGTCGGCGTCAACTCCATTTGGCACACCATGGCCGTGCCTCGAATAATTCAGGTCTGGTTTCTATTCTTATTTCACTTTCATAGACTTGTGTGCTTGTCTGTTATATGTATCTAGTGTGTCAATCTGTTCATGCTAAATATAGTTCAATATTGCAATCTAGTTATCAAAATCTTTCAGTACACGTTAAAGAACATGAGGTGGTCGGAATTTCCAGTGCCCTTCACTGGTATTCTCACGGTTACTATATTTTCTGTTGTGAATGCCTAAGAACTGTCAAATTCTTTGTTGCTTACAACTTGAAAAAGGCTAGAGTCCTTCTTCGAGCTTTGCTCGCTTTGTCTCGTGCCTCCCATCGACTCTTGCATTGATGGGAAAAATGGTAATATGATTGCTTTAAACCAGTGGGTGTCCTTCAAATTTGTGTGCCAATGCACTGTCAATTCTTACTCGTTCATTTTCTCACGTAGGTGCATGACGGTCTCTGCTTGAGACCTGGTCACGATCTCTGGGGCACTGTTAAAGGTGGGTCCCTATCATGCTTTACAGAGTCCATTTTGTTTTCTTTATAGCTACCTAGTTAGTTCTTTTCTACAAATGGCACTACTCGCACCTCTCTAACTAACCTGGGTATGACAAAATATCGGTTATAACAGTCACTAAAAAAGTTTTATATATGTATGTACTGCTAAAGTTTTTATAAATTTTCGGATATAACGAACTTCTATTGCGCAAGATGCAACTCTGTTATGAGGTCTGAGTGTATACGGCTGGGCATGCGCAGCTCCTTTTGTCTGTCCTGTCTTTGCAGCAACATATTCGGTGCTGTCTGTGTGGGCTTTGGTTTTTTTAACGGCTGTCCCATTTGTTTCAGGTCGCATGATTGGGTGTTCTTCATCTTCTCATTTGCTTGAGTGAATGAGGCGTATGAAGGACACTGCATCTTGCACAACGGCCATGCACAATGGTGTAGGTGTCCTGCCCCATTGTGCATGGAGTCTTGGCCGATGCTGCCCTACACCAGCTCGTGTAAGTCTGAAAACAATGGTCTTAAGAACTGTCGGGAGTAATGAGATTCTTGTGTTGCAGCTCACCAACTTTCATCCCTGGTGAAAGTTGGTTCGGCGTTCTTCCTGGTTCAAGCTTGCCTACCGTGCGGCGCCTCTCGTAAGTATAAGTTGTACGCGAGGTGCAACACATATACTGCAATTTTCGGTATTTCAGCAGCTAAAGTATTGCACTCCATTGTACTTCTAAGCTTAAGGCCGTGACTGTCGCATTGATTTAGATTAACTGTAGCAACACCAGGGTATCGAACTTGCCATTTAAAAAGTACCTTTTTTTTTTTCGTACGACTGTTATGAGTGTGCTGGTTGCTAAGCACATGAATGTGCTGTCTAAACATAACTGTGCACTCTGGAAATGAAGAATACCAGCATTGCTTGCTTAACCCCCAATTTTCAAATAGATGCTGTAGGTACATTTCGGTGTGCAATAATAGATCTCCAGGTGTTTAACAGTATTTAATCTGCAGTTCTGTTCCATATACGGTGTGCTTTATAATTGTATCATGATTGTGGCATTCAAGACTCCAGACTTGAAATAATGTAACCAATGATGCGTGTCATTGCAGCTCTGGGACCTGTTGGCTTGGCCAGAGCCAAGAAATTCCAAGTGGGGACCATGGACGTGGATCGAGCTGCTTCTTTGGAGATTCTTACGAGCACCAAATTGGTAAGTTGTGGCGAGAGTAAATATGTTGAAGATGGTGGTGTGCTTTTTTACTGCTATTGCCACTCCAGTGTTCTTCTGCCATTGAATTCTAAATTTGTGAAGGGCACTGATAGGCAAATCTTAACGTACTTGTTGCCGCTGTGGGTCCTCTCCATAATATTAAAGAACTGGCTGGGAAGGTGGCACTCATAGCTTCGAGTTGCAGGCGCGTAGCCAGAAATTTTGAGGGGAGGGGGACCACCTCCTCGAATTGCGGATTTTGCGCTCTCTATGCTATGGCGTAAAATTTCGAGGGGACACGAGCTCGTTGTGCCACCCTCTGGCTACCCCCCTGTTAAGTAAGCAGTAAGAGTCGTAAGTCATAAGTAGTGCCTGTACTGAAAGCACAAGTAACACAACATGCCCAAACAAGTTTCATCCTTGGCAGGTCACAAACGGGGTGTTTGCATAGCTGATGCCGAACTGTAAAGGCCAACATGGGTGGGTATTGCTCCACCACCCCTCATTCAGTCGGTAGTACTTTTCTGGTGCCCGTCTTTACAAGTGTCTACACAGTTCTGCTGTGGCCAGCCACCATGCATCTTGACTCGTAGCGGTTTCGGAGATCTTTAGCAAACTCGAGGCATGTCTCGGCCAACACAAGGCAGGTTCTAGCAGTTGTCTCTTTGCGATTTTGTCGACAGGAGGGCCCACTTTCTATGCTGATGTACTCCCAGCCACAGTTTCGTGCACTTGTTGTACGAAATGTGGTTTTTAATGAAGCACGAATGTGTTCAGAGTCCAGAGTTAACTGCTTAATTATGGTTACATTGACTTATCTCCATAGATTTGCATTGTCAGTTCGTAGTGTTTATTCATGCCACCATGAAAGCAGGTGTTTTTCATATTCACTCTCGGGTCTACTTTTCTGTTTGTTACTGCATTGCAGATCCTGCCCTTCCATGGTCGTGTTCCATATCTAGTCGCGCAGCTGCCCTCCAGTTTGGGTCTTCAGTGATCCTGATCACATCTGGGCCCTGCAGTAGATTGGTATGTGTTGTGCATAGACCATGTTCTTCTGGTTTTCTTTCACGAGTTGCCTTTCAGTCTCTGGTAGCCTCATTGGTACGATCAATGCAGGATGGCTGCCATGTCGTTCCGGCATAGGTCCATCCAAGCCCTGGAGGTGTTCAAGTGCTAGCTGTCGAGAAAGTTCGTGTGCTATCGGGACAAGAGCTAACATCTTCAGGCAAGACATCTGGCTTTCATTACTTCCTTGGTAACCTCTTGCAAATGTAAACTGCACTTGTCTTAATAAAAGCACTATCATTAGCGGTGAGCCGACACAGGTGGCTACATGGCAATCTTGAAACCAGATACATAGAGATTCATAGTGGCAAGGGTGCTGGAAAGGGTGCTGCAGCTTGGCTAAATGGCGCCACACCCACCTAAACAAAAACTCAACTGATTGCATATCGTGGGTATACTGCAGAGTATAAGAAAAGTATGCCTAACGAAACATGGCAGTGTTCCGTCAATAGCTTTGTGCAACATGGCACAAAGCCATGGTGTGTAAAAGAAAGTTGATACAGCGATATAGACTTCACAAAGCAACACCTTGCTGTGCACGAGTTCTAGGATAGGGGGTACAATATCGCTCTTCTTGCATTTCTCTCGTGAAGAGACTTGTGTTTGGAGTTACAATTAAAGAATCTCCCTGTTCAGCTTATATTTTGCTGTGCTATCAGTGTTGCTTAGAATTTCCAGGCTATTTGCTATTCGCTCGTGTGTTCAGTATCGCAGTACAATGAGCATATTGGGGAATACCAAGGATCTATATTGAGGACTCGTATGTCATCGCAGGTCCTGAAGCGGCGCACCAAACTGCTGTCTGCATTTGCACCAAAAGTACAGACTCCTGAAAACCATCATAGCACCCCCCCCCCTGGTCTTCAAGTTATCCTGGTTGACGTCCTCGCAACAGTGCCTCGTGTGAGTGCTTTAGCAGATTGTAATGTTAGGTAGGCGGTGCATCACTGAATAAGATTTGCAGTAAAAATAAAGAACAAGTAAAGATACTGCTAGATAGGACCCTGGAATCTTGTCTTGTATTCTCTCATTCCTCTATCTTGGTTCGCACCATAAACCTTTTGCTAAAGGGGCCACAACACTGCAGCTTCAGCTTTGTTTGCAGTCTCTGTTCTGTGGAGCATGTCTCGTAAGCCATGGCAAATGGTGGTTTCTGGGAGCTGTAAATGTTTGTCCAGCAATTAGAATCTTTCAATGCAAGATCACCCCCTTTCGCAACAAATCTTCATAATATGCAAGCACAATAGAATCTATGCCTATCTGCTGATGAAAACCAGAAATTGGAGAGTGTCGTGGCCCTTTCAGACAATCGGAAATACACTCTAGAACTTTTTACAACCTCGGACTTCGCTCACATATGCGGCTGTGCTGATCATGCTGGCTTTTCATAGCACTTGCACCCAGTGGCCTTGTAATGGCACTGTGCTGATCAACATTGGAACAAAAACCAGTGGCTGTATTTAGCTACGACTAAAAATGCAGACACTTGGGGCAACTGTAAATTTTAGTGCACATTAGGAACTCCACTCGGTCAAATAAAGAGCCCAAACTCTAGCATGCACGTCATCTTGCCATAGTTCTGGAAAACAATCTTCAATGTTATTATTTCTACTTGGTAACTAAGACATGTCTATGCAGATCTTCCAAGCAATGACGGCACCTGGATCGTGAACTGCGAACCACTGACAAGGAGGTGGAGTCGGTGATTCGTCGAGGGCCTCTAAAACAGCCATTGTTACGAGCTTCGTTAGTGGCACGAACCTGACAGCTAGGCAAGTTTATTATATGCTATAGGGTTTTTGCATGCTCAGTTATATCGCCATTTGTCGTACTTTTCTAGTGCTGGCAAACCTTTAGGTTTGCATGGTAATTTAACACGTTGTCCACTGCTTGCAGCCTTTTTGTTCGAAAAGCTTCCACTTGCGCTACTTGCGTACGAAGTTCACCACATTCTCTCTGCGAGTCTAGTCATTGACTGTGTAATAATGTCTGAAATTTACACAGCTTGGAGTAAAGGTTCTGGAGATAGAAACTGAAGCAAGTGGGAGTGTTCAAAGAAGTTGGTGTGTTTCGCATTTATTGCACTTAAATGCTGTTGTTGTACATACCGTGAATCTTGCAGCGAGTGCTCGATTCAGGAAATCGCTCAAATTATATGAAATGGTTTGCTGCTGGCAGCAAACATTTCCAAGGTAAAAAAAAAACAACATAAAATTCTACCGAAATACCCATGCCAGACATCTTGTTCAATGCTGTACTACCTTAATCAAAAGGTTTGTATGTAGGAAAATATTCAGTGCAGAAAATGCTTAATTTACGATTGGCTCGGTTTGTGGTATTAACCCTTGGGTCACAAATTTCGCACAAGTGAGCGCGCTGTCGCAGAGGGTTAGTACATTGTGCACATCGGTAGAACGGGTGCACGTTGCCTTGCCTTGATGGATATGTGGCTGGCTCTTCCTTGCAGCTCTGCATCTGGTGCACGTAATGGACGATCCCACAGGTTTATCGTGCCAGCCCTTTCTCCACGGGAGATTGTCGCTCAGCTGATGACGTTTGCTCAGCCTGCTGGAGCCCACTGCGTTGTCTTGATCAACGTTTGCTCGACGATCCGGAGCAACTTGGGTGAGTGAATCTACATTCAATGGAGATGCTAGGAAATAAGACGAAGCACAGGCTCACAACTCTGCTTATAAGGCCAATGCAGGAGCACACATGCAAGATCATAAACAGTCACAAACGGTACAACTAAACTACGCTTGTGCAAATATTCGAATGCTTCAAATCTTCGAATGAATTGAGTATTCAAATTGGTCTCAATGTGAACCTAAATTCAAAATTTTGAAGTATGCGCATTGAACGAATAAGTTTGCACTAGTTCGTATGCAACCACCTTGAAAGATGGTTCCACTGCAAAGTAAGAAAGCCGCGAGAGCACCCATCTAGGCCAAATCTGTGAGGCCGCTGTGAATTGAAAGTTGAGGCTACAAAGAACGAACAAGTCAAACATAATATCGTAGCATGGGACCTGCAATTCACAAATTCTGAAAGTTGCTAGAAATCGCTCTTTTCTGGGCAAATGTCAGAAGCTCAAATCGCTCATAACGGCCGATTTTATCGGTCATTGGCTAATTTAGGCATGTCACATTCGTTAGTGGGGCCAGCCATGGAAGGCTGACGCTTGTCCACACATATACGTTCGCAATTGCACTGCAACGACACACAAGTCCTCAAGGTCTCGAAATGTATGCGACTTTCTTTCTCCCATGCCGTCTCTCCCTGCTAAGCTTCCAGCACTTATGTCGCGACAAGAAAAGAGAATGCGCTTGCAGCGTGTGACATAACTTTGCCACTCGGCTCATACTAGACGGATTCCAAAAATGTTTGTGGTGGTGAATTCGTGAGGCAATAGGCTTTTGCAAGAAGCTAGAAATGGATTCACTAAAGTGTTGGAGGGACCCTTTAAAGTAAATTTCTCTTTAATCAATTTATGAAGCTTAAAAGCTGGTATGTGCTCGAAGTATAACCAATTTTTAAATGTGATATGACTTGCATCATGTGGAAAGCCTAATCGTGCTACAACTCGGTTGTTTCGACCTCCTTTGATTGAAAAAAAAAAAAAAACGTTTGCATAGAGGTCCTATTTCAATTAAAAAAAAATTTGAAAGGTTAGTTAGGCCGTAAATATATGCACTTTTTATTTGTGTCGTATATACTATTTGAGTCGGATTCAACATTACATACAACAGAAATCCCGATTCATTTCGAATTCCTTCGAGCTTAAAATTCACTATTTGCACAAGCCTTCAAAAAAGTGGTCAGAGGAATAGAATCTAATGTATGCTGCAGGAACTGCAAAACAACCTATTACCCAATTTCTTGTTTAGTTAAGCAAGGCATTGAATAAATTAAGTTGTAAGTAAAGATGAACATAGATGAGCGACAAATTGTGCATCTGTTTGACATCATACATACCAATAAGCTGACTCGAGTCGGTCAGTCAAAAATGGGGCTTGTGAATTCAAAGCACTCATTATAGGGCTACACATGTGACAATGCAAGTCCAGTGCCGAGTTCGTGCCATTTTGCTGCGCTTTCGGTGTAAGCACTTGCTTAAGAATTAGACATGTGCTATTTTTAAAACTTTCTTGGTTTCTTTTTAGAACATTGAATAGGAGCACTGTTTGACTTTGAATAGAAATTAACCTGTAAAAGTTTTAAAACGGACTGCCTATACTTGAGCATATCAGCCCAGATTGTAAACCTTAAGATTATAAACTACTGATGACAGCGTAATCTGTCCATTTGGCCTTGAAGTGGGGCTTTGCAGCAGTGCAGGTTTTCTGTGAACAGGTGTACTAACAATAAAGAAGCCCTCTTCTTGAGTGAAATGGCCTTCATGCGGGTTACATCCAGCTTGTCTATTGAAGCTTTTTGAATCCTTTCGAATGCTGTAATATGTGTACGAGTATTCAAAGCCCTACTATATCCGCACGTGCCTAAAAATCGCCTGTACGGGCCATATTCTTCATGGCATGATGCAGTGATCTAGCAGTTGTGTACACCAGTCGTGTACTACTGTCTTGGAGCCCATCCCATGGCACTTTACATCAATCTGTCATAAATGTCTCCTTACCTTTCAGCTTTTCAGTCCTTGCACCAGACACATGCAAGTCCGTATGTCATTCAACCCTTCCTGCAAGATGTCCTCGGTCGAGCGTTCCTCAGCAGGCAGGCTTTCACCTTCCTAATGCACCCTTTGTGGCTCTTCAAGCAAAGGTTCATCGGAACAGTGACTTGTGTAAGCATCTGCACTACACTGAGTACTTAAGCCATAGGAGCACTTCACACTTCTTAGTGGACAACATTTCGACTTCAGCTGTGCCTGATTAAAAAAATTGTTTGTTATGTCCATTAATTTGTTAGATATATTAACACTCTATCTATTGCAAGACTATTCTTCATTTACTTCGTTATAACCGATTTTTTGTTATATTGATATTTTCTATATTGAGTTTAAGATTCTTTAGTCTACAATACGAATCTGATTTTATACCATGTTGTCATCACTTGATTTTGTAAACACTGCCTCTAACAGCTGGGTTCGTAATTGCGTGACTGTTATCTCGAGCAGTGTGCATACTGAAACTAGTAGTTGCATTTCTCATTGAAATGATGAAAAAGCTTAACATTTGTTTCACCAAGTCGGTTAGTTGCACCACTGGTGACCCTGTTATTTTTAATCTACCAGAGGAGGTATTCAAGATGGCACCCTTCCGCTGTAGACTGTCTTGACTTCATCAATTTAACACCACTGTTAAGATTGTCACTGCCTTTCACTCGTGTTTTCAGTTCGTTGTTCGAGAACCGCAAGCTTCATTGGTTGCAGTGTGTGACAGACAGCACTTGCAGATGGTGTCACTATGTCAAGTTCTCATGTCCTAAACTTCGTTTTAAAGCTAGCTATCGGCAAAACTAGTGCATTGTAAAACAAGTACACCAGGTCTCTCAATGATTAACAAGATACTTTTTCTTTCTAGCTTGGCAGCTTCTGCATCCGGCACATTGCATACATCATCCAGCCTTTGCTTCGTGAGCTGCGTGGTTAAACATCCTTCACAGGAGTGTCGAATCTCTCTGCTTGGCAGTGTGGGGTGACAAAGGTAAGAACTTTTTTTTTTTTTTGCTGGTGCCTGCTTTTGCAGGTTCTGTTTGCATAGCGCTAAGCATCGGCAAGCCTTCATGTAACGAAATATTTTACAGCTTCATGGAACTATAACCTCCTGGAATTTGTTCTTGCCAGGTATTAAGAGCTGCAGAAGCTTTGTAATAAGTGTGAACCAACTCTTCCGCACTACAATGCCTGGAGTCTGCAACTTCTGTGTGGAAGCCGTATTAATAAGTTTTCGAAATGTCATGTCGGCAGTAAGATTTTCATATGTTCGTATGTGGGAAAGCAAGCACAGGTGTGCGGTGTACCTGCTTGTTGTGCCCATAATGAAATGTCTTATGTCCATAGATTTTAAATGTGCGTTGCAATTCCTGGTGTTCTTGCACAGGGATACATCACTGCTCACACTTTCCACACAGCAATGGCTCCCTGAAAGTTGGGTGCCATGGCTTATCGGAGGCGGACTGCCCATAATATGGGTGGTAAACCCATAACAGCTAGATTATCATTTTTCTCTTGAGGTTCCAGTCATCTTAATCTCATCATCCCTAATGAAATCCTGATGCAGTCCTTGTGTAAACCACTTTTCCTGTTCACGCACCTCAAGAGAAGCCTGGAAGGTCGGTTTTGATGGTGCTCCCACTATTCAGGAGTAATGATTGAACCATCACCATAGGCGCATCTCTGTCCATCTAGTTGGGTATCTCTGCACATGTGTCCCTGGAAATGTTTGCCGGCACCACTTGTAGGTGGTGCAAGGTGGCGAGCGTGAAACTCTTTCCACCAAAACGTGAAACGCGGCCTTTGAATGAGACTGCTGCTGGATGATAAACCATTGCATGCCAGCCTAATGTATACTCTACTATATGAGGCCCTCGAAATGAAAAATTTCGGCAGCTTCTCCTAAGAACCAGATCTAGCATCCAGGCCAATAGAAGCATGGGGCACATTTTTGTCTTTACCTCACGATTACTACACAATAGTTAAATTAAAACGAAATAAACTACTTGAACTTGACACTATTCAAATCGATTGCCTTGAGAGCATCTCGTCCTATGCTGTACCTTCTGTAGGCCATTCTTGTGCAATGCAGAACTTGGGCAATCTCGAAATTCCCATAGTGAACTTGCGTGGCTGTTTGCGCCTTGTGTGTTTGCACTACACACAATCGCGACTTCTTGTTGATTTTCAGCTCTTCGACCTTCAATATCATCGATGAATGCTGCATCCGAACCCGCATAGCCTTCCACTTCGTGCCTGTGCCTCTTGGGTGGGCATGACTGTCCCTGTCCTGCGGCCAGGCCGTACTTCTGTCAATGAGGTTTCACCTGCTGGTTCCTGCCTCTTGCTTGCCTTACTGTGAATGAATCGCGCATGAAAGGCCATCACTGTGGCCTACCATTCTGTCCTCAATCGCCCTGCACGAGGACTCTTTGGTGGTGCTTCTAGGTGTCGCTGCACTGTGATCGCGAGTGTGAAAAGTTCACGACAAACTGCATCTTTCATTGGCCCCAGAAGACATGCCAGCACTTGCTGGATTCATCCTGGACTACCACCTGCCCATGGAATGCTGGGCAGCACCTTCACGTCGGTGATAAATTGCCTATTCATGTACACAGCTGTTTGAAGGGTGGTCCCAAGACGTGGGGGAACTATAGCACCCGGAAATGGTACGCTGTTTAGATGCCATTAGGTGAATCGTGTTTTTGGTGACTGTCAAATATACTGGACCCATATAATTGATTAAATAAAGCAAGTGTAACATATAGTGTTACTATTTCCACTAGTTCTCTTATTTCATTATTATAAAACTGCAGCCAGATTCATTGACCAATCTGGATGTCAAGCATTGCTAACAAACATGCATTCACATTGCTAAATGTAGTGGCATATTGATGCTCCTTTGCTTTAAACTGCATGGACAACTGGGATACTTGCAACAGATCTATCAACCTGCAATGCAGAGAGGCTTCTTTTATCAGTGTGTGCATCTTTTTGTAATTGTTTGTTGGTGAAATGGGAGTGTCCAAAGGAGTACCAAGGCAAGTTGTGAATGGCCATTTTGGGAGACAAACAAGCTGCCGAGTGTGCCCGCACAATAGCCTCAAAATTTAACTAGTTTGGCAATGCTTCAGCTTATTTCTCTATCGTTAAGTGCGGGGTGTCGAGTCTCCGCTTCTGGAGAATCTGTTTACTTCAAGCGTCCTGGTTGTCTGATGTTGTCAGCATTGGTATTTAGTTCAATACTAACAATTGGCCATTCACTTGCTTACGTTCCATGTCTTCATCAAAATACAAGTTATGTTTTCATTCCGTTTTTGATAATAGTATATGCTTTCCAACTCGACATTCAACTTTTAATGATTTGGCTTCACTTCACCTTGTCTGTGAGCATCATTATGCCGAAAAAACAAAAATGTGACTGCAGGGATTGCGGCCGACCCCTGCATCGCTCTCCAAACAAAAACTTGCGGTTTAATGGGAGTGTATCTGGCACGTAATGCTTGCTTTCTTTTCTTCGTTAGTGCAGTGTTCTATATACCGATATTCTGGCCCCTGCATTAGTGTTCCAAAAAAATCGGTGTGGCCGCACAGCTGTACTTCTTGAGTGAATACTTTTTGTTTCACGGTGAAGTTGTAAAATGTTATTAGTTAATTGGGTAATTGCAAATGCATTCCATTTAGCGTTGTGCCCTTTGAATGTTCTTAAATTTGGTTTTTGCTTGCCAGGTTGCTTTCCTCTATAAGGGTGCACCGTTTTTTGTAATGAAGACAAATGTACTGAATGTATCCTTTTCTTCAATTTATGTTAAGCACAATCATTGGGCAACCTTTTCAAGTCTGGAAAGACCCACCCCGATTACTATAGTCGCCAAGGTGACCCGTGTCCATCCTGAACACTTGAAACTGCACGTTAAAGAACCCCAGGGGGTCAAAATTTCCGGAGCCCTCCACTACCGCGTCTCTCATAATCAAATGGTGGTTTTGGGACGTTAAACTCCACAAATCAATCAATCAATGAACATTTAAACTTAAATGTGGTGGCTGAAGCCCCACCCATGCACTCGGCAATGTTTTCAAAAAGTGAGGTCACTGGACGTTAGGCTTTTGTTTGTCTGGAGTGCATGCCCATTGGTGCAGGCTTGAGTCTGCATGCTACTAAACTGACAGCTACAACTTTAGAAGGCCGCAGCATTTCCTCTTTAAAGGCAAAGCCTTCATTAGGGCCACGTCATTCAGGGAAATTAAGATTTGAAATATTGAGGGTTGTGTGGAATTGCTAGGTTGTTTGCTGCTCTGCTGCAGGTCGTTTTTTACTTGGTTAATGCGGAGCAGCACCAGTAGAAGTTTTGGGCGTCCGCAATATTTGTATTTCTTTCTTTGTTTGACAAACTCCTATTGTAACTACAAGGTTTGTTCGATTGAGAGTATGTATTGGTATGCAGTACATAATTGTTCATTATAATCGTATTGCTACTACATGTTGCCTATGGCCAGTCTGCCTATGGCCAGTCAAGTGCGAATTGCTGTGTAGCTACAGTATTTGTCTACAAACTGTAACTGAAGCTTCACAAACTGAATTCTGTGTTGAATGGCTTGTGCTGTGTTAACGATTTGCCGTTTTCATTCCGAAAAATGAATTTTGGTTGCTGCACTGCAATTTGATTGAAATAAAACATACATTGTGTGTTGTGTCAACTTTCTCAATTGTTCTCTTGTGTTCAACTGGTTTAGCACTTCTCTGCACAATTGCAGTACCAGTAAAGGTGGTAAACAGTTGCCCTTTATAAGAGGCTTGTTAATTTGTCTGTTAGAAACTACGTGCCAAAGTGAAATTGCACATTCCAGAGATGTTAATCCAAACGAGAATATGGTGTCTCCGCGAGACGAACATTCAACATTGCGTGGGATTAGTGGACTTGTGGACAAGCAGTCTTCTCGAATCCCCTTGCCATGAACACATGTTTTTTCCCAGCAATGCTTGGTGTTGAATAATTGATCTTTTCATAAAACAAGATACTCGTCTGACCACAGTTTTGCTCGTTCTATGCACTCCTTTGTGTGGACGTGTCGATTTCTCTACCTATTCGAAGTTCCGACTATACATCTTCAAATACTGATGTTCAGTGGGAAAGTCTACGACTGAAGATTGAGATGCGACCGTTTTACTTTGGATTGACAGCAGAGCATTGCATTGACAGCAGTAAGTACATTTTACAAAGGTAAGTCCGGCCTCTCATAGTTAATGGCGAGAGCAACTGCATGCGTAGTATTACTGTCTGCCCCCTCTCCAACACCTGACCCCTAAAGAGCAATTATTCAAAACTTATCAGATAAGTTAATTCGATATCGGATAATTTAATCAATATCGGTATATCAGAAAAAAGTTAATATCAAAAAAGGTAAAATACCTAGTTGTTACGCAGAAGCCTTGTGTTCTATTCTTACTCGAACCGAATATTTATATATTTCCCTACTTCTCGCATAACGACGCCACCCACACCAGAATTTCTTCGAAAAGAGCTCCTCGTTGTTTCATATATATTTCTTTATAACGATAATTGTTGTACCTAACTGTGGGACGGGCGGACTGGCATGCAGCTTTTACGCTGATACAGCCTAGAAAATGCTATCTCTTGTTTTTGTTTCGCTAATACAGCGTAGCTACGGGGCTCAGATACATTCCCCCTCTGGCAAGTGTAAAATGCTTGCCTTCGGAACGAAGAGCACAGGTTCGACTCCAAACACCACCAAGAATTTTTTTTACAAGCATCCGTTCTACGCGACACACACACGAAGGGATAAGCACAGCTTTGTCATTGATTCAGAACAGAACCATTTGCATATAATTTAAAAGTCATCCCCTTATAACTTGTTAGCATCCCCAATACAGCACATTGTTCAGGCATACTCACTCCTGCAGGCGCTGATATTTCTCCGGTAGACAGAATGCTCCGCTTCGGAGCGGCGTAAGTTTGAAATTGAAGGCGCCATGGTGAATATTTAGTGCATTTTAGGAGGCAATGTTGTCCTCTGCTGTCGCCATCGCTTGGCTTATTGCTCCGCATGTAGCATACTGAGTGCACTCTCGCACCAAGGAGACGTCTTAATTCCTCTTGTTCGTCGAGCACCGTGGTGATAATAAATGAGCGCGCACTTGTAGCGATGGGCCTGCTGCGAGTTCTTTCCGAGCCCAATGTGGCGGTGAACTAACCGCATCAGGGGAACAGACGCACAAAATCATTTGAAACATTTGAGGCTCTTATCACCCCCGACAAGGCTCAACTTTTGTCTGACGTCACACCGTGCATTGATGCGCCATCTATGCGCACTTTCCGAGTTATAAGTTCCCCTGGTACGTTGGCCTCACCGCACGAATGGCCAAAAACGGTTGAAAAAGTTTAGCCCCTTATCACCCCCGATAAGGCTCAACATTTGTCTGACGTCACACCTTGCAGCGATGGGCCATCCGTGTGCACTTTCCGAGTTAAAAGTTCCCCTGGTACGTTGGCCTCACCGCACGAATGGCCAAAAACGGTCGAAAAAGTTTAGCCCCTTATCACCCCCGATAAGGCTCAACTTTTGTCTGACGTCACACCTTGCAGCGATGGGCCATCCGTGTGCACTTTCCGAGTTAAAAGTTCCCCTGGTACGTTGGCTTCACCGCACAAGCTAAAAAAATAGTCGAAAAAGTTTAACCCCTTATCAACCCCGATAAGGCTCAACTTTTGTCTGACGTCACACCGTGCATTGATGCGCCATCTATGCGCACTTTCCGAGTTAGAAGTTCCCCTGGTACGTTGGCCTCACCGCACGAATGGCCAAAAACGGTTGAAAAAGTTTAGCCCCTTATCACCCCCGATAAGGCTCAACATTTGTCTGACGTCACACCTTGCAGCGATGGGCCATCCGTGTGCACTTTCCGAGTTAAAAGTTCCCCTGGTACGTTGGCCTCACCGCACGAATGGCCAAAAACGGTCGAAAAAGTTTAGCCCCTTATCACCCCCGATAAGGCTCAACTTTTGTCTGACGTCACACCGTGCATTAATGCGCCATCTATGCGCACTTTCCGAGTTAGAAGTTCCCCTGGTGCGTTGGCCTCACCGCACGAATGGCCAAAAAACGGTCGAAAAAGTTTAGCCCCTTATCACCCCCGATAAGGCTCAACATTTGTCTGACGTCACACCTTGCAGCGATGGGCCATCCGTGTGCACTTTCCGAGTTAAAAGTTCCCCTGGTACGTTGGCCTCACCACACGAATGGCCAAAAACGGTCGAAAAAGTTTAGCCCCTTATCACCCCCGATAAGGCTCAACTTTTTTCTGACGTCACACCATCAGCGACGGGCGCGCTATAAGTTAATTCCGAGTTGAAAGTTCCCCTGGTACGTTGGCCTCACCGCACGAATGGCCAAAAACGGTCGAAAAAGTTTAGCCCACTATCAGCCCGATAAGGCTAAACTTTTTCTGACGTCACACCTTGCAGCGATGGGTATGCTACGCGTTCTTTCCGAGCTAAATGTTGGTCAGATGCGTCGGGGTCACCGCAATATATGACCAAAAGCAGTCGAAAAGGTAGAGGCCCCTACTGGGCCGTAATTATATAGGGGTGGAGGGGGGGTGCAGAAGGGCGGCTTTGCTAAGATGTTTTGACCCCCCCTCTCCCCAAACTATTCGTGGTTTAACCTTTCACGAGATGGTAAAGTATTTGCACACCTTCACAGGGTCCACAGAAAAGTTAGCCACCATAAGGTTCTTTAGAGCCTCCTTTACTACGAAATTGCAGAAAAGGGCTCGACCAGTTGACCACCACAGAACACCGATTGATAACATAATAAATGATGCAAATTTTATTTCAGCAACTTGAAGCAACCACAATTTATTTTTGGAACAAACAATGCAAACGATGGCAACATATAATCGTGATATCTTGGTGTTACAGCTCTTCAGTGTCATCGATGAACGACATCCAAACCCGCATGGTCTTCCAGCTCAGGCCTGTGCCTTTCGGGTGGGCAAAACAATCTCTATCCTGCTGTCAGGCCGTACTTTCATCAACAAGGATAAGGCTAAACGAAGAAAAAGGAAGACTTCCATCGCAACCCTGAAAACCGAACCCAGTCCGTCATGACCCTAAGGCGGGCGCCTTAACCAATGAGCTAAGCACCGGCACTTACACGGCTCGAATACAATTGAACCATATAAATAAGGTGTCGTACCCCCCCCCCCCCCCCCCCCCCAAAAAAAAAAAAACCTTACACCTGTGGCTTCGCTAAAGGAGCGGTGGTGTTGACGCTGGCACTCATCACGGCTTTGCGCAGGAGATAAACCTGGGAAGGCGCAAAGCACGCAGTGACGGACCGGTGTTTCCTACAGGAACATGACGATTGCTGCTAACGGGGAACGAGAGACAGAAGATTCCGATTAGACACATACATCCGCAGTCCGCTTTTAGTTAACGCGCACGATGCGAATTTTAATTGTTCAACAACGCACAGGAAAAGTTACCCACTGGCCCTACCTTAGAGGTCAAGATCTACGGGGTGGCCTGTGAATCGGGAAATTAACTCGCTAGCCATCGTTGCCTGCGTCGGCGTTGCGAGGAGAGAGAGGGAACGTGCATGCGCAGTGGGGTAGTAAACGCCACGGGAAGGGATTCTTAGAGGAAAGCGGGGAGAGGGTAGCGAACGTAGGCTAGCAGACTCTGCCTGCGTCGGCATTGTGAGGCGAGAGAGGAGAGAATCAGAGCTTTGAGAGAGAGAGAAGGGTACGCGCATGTGCAACAAGGGGGGTCACGCCGCCGACCAGCTTGAACTCGATCTTAAAATGACCCACATCTAAAAATAGAAAAAAAAATCACCAAAGCTTGACTAGCACTATGCCGCGCAAGTCTTGAAACAGCGAAACTGGACCATTTTGAAGACTAATCTGGTCGTTTCTAAGTTGGTTCAACGTTGCCTTTAGGTCGTTGCCAACATGGCTTCAGATGGGTGATGATAATTGCTGGGGTTTAAGGTCTCTAAACCAAGATATTATTATGCGACACACCATGCATAGTGGAGAGCTTCCGAAATCTCAACCACCTGGTGTTCTTAAACGTGCACCTAAGTCTAACGGGCCTCAAGCATTTTCGCCTCCATTGAAAATGTGGGCCCCGTGCCCGAGATCCTGTCCCGAGTCCTTCTGGTCAGCCATCGATTCAGGCAGGTGATGCTACGCTCTTCTCTGTGGATTCACAGTGTAATGAGAAAACCACAGACAGACAAGATGCAGGCACGTTGTCGTTGGCCTTTGGGGTCTTCTCTGAGCTTTGATTGATTGATATGTGGGGTTTAACATCCCAAAACCACTATATGATTATGAGAGACGCCGTAGTGGAGGGCTCCGGAAATTTAGACCACCTGGGGTTCTTTAACGTGCACCCAAATCTGAGCACACGGGCCTACAACATTTCCGCCTCCATCGGAAATGCAGTCGCCGCAGCCGGGATTTGAACCCGCGCCCTGCGGGTCAGCAGCCGAGTACCTTAGCCACTAGACCACCGCGGCGGGGCCTTCTCTGAGCTGCAGTTGCTCTTCCAGTTTCTTAGTAAAGAACACTAGACAGTTATCACACAGTTAGAGCTTAGCGCGATCAAAATGCGCATACACAGTACCCCGAGACCCGTAGCGTGTACCGCAAGCACGCTATTTTTCAGACTTAGCGTTACCGTGTTCGCATCATCTAGATAGCCTTTGTAAAATATGGCGGTGGTTTAGGACACCCATTTCGGAATTAATAGAGCTTCACGTAGCCTAGTTTTTGAGAAAGCTTCCCATTTCAAACACTCCCAGGCCCAACTAGACCGGTATAAACCAATCTGCTACATAATATGTTGTGCTTTTGGTGCATGCTTCATAATTATGTATTTACGTTTATTACTACTACACCAAGTAGTAATATTGCTGCACGAATACACAGGCAAGCATTCCTCCCACTGCCCTGATTGGACAGGTAAACGCTACCCCAGTAAACTTCAATGCGCTGACCGCAACAAAGCTTTCCTGCACGGTAATGCTATTCCATTACCAACTGTCATCACGCTAACACTTAGCTATAACAATCTAATTTGTCTATATTGTATACTTTATAACGTTACTGTGAGACCGAAATAACGGATTGCATTTATCATGTTACAGGAACTTATGCTTTACAAAATTTTAAGCTCCCCATATATAAAGGCTTACGTAAGTACGTAAACATATACCTTTACGCTAGCACAAACCACTAAATGCTGATGAATGCATTTGAACTACATCTAATTCAGATAAGACCGAATCACCAGTACAGCAAAATCATGAGAGAGGTTTTTAGTGTGTTAAGTGGAGGTTCAAAAATACTGGGTTACTGGACGATCATGCCGCCATCTTGTGATGCACCCTGTAACCACTGTCATGAACACATTTGTATTTGTATGATGCAGGACGAGGAACTATTATTTCGCGCTTTTTTTCAAACACCAATTTTAACTACCTCGCCCAACCGTCCCTGCTAATTTAGTAGTGTACTGTAGAAAAGGGAGCGTGAAAGAGATACGAGGTTTAAGGTGGAAGAAAAGGAGAGAGTAAAGTATAGCACAGAAAGAATGAGAACTAGAGAGAATTGTAGAAAGAAAAACAGAGACACAACACCAAGGAATACTTATGATGGTCGCATTTTGTTGGAGGCGAAATTATAATTTCACCCGTGCACGTTAAGGAACACCAGGTGGCCGAAATTTCCGGAGCACTCTACTAAGGCATCTCTCAAAATCACATTGCTGTTTCGGGACATTAAATCCCAAATATCATTATTTTAGACAAAATCTCTACATGAAGTTTCCAACAACTACCACTTGGCATTGTGCAAAGCATAGCATCCTGTCCTTTAGGTGTCAAAATGTTGCGTACTGACTTACCTGATGCAGAAAAATCATCGTGCGACCGACGGGCAGAAGTGATTGCACGTACTCTGAAGCAATCAAAAAGGCCTAGCACTAAAGATGCACGAGAATTCCCATGCACAAACCTACAGCTCTGTTGCACGTGCTGTGGCAGTGTGAGCTGCGCTATTTTATGTGGCATTTCAGAAGTTCATAAAATGTAAAATGCTACACTTCGAGACCAATGTGCCTATTTTGCCATCAACCGGAGGACAAAAACCTCAACAGAACCAGCAGGGATGCTAAATACAAATATTTAAATATTTTTAAGATCAGACACATTCCAGTTATTCTGTAGCTTGTGTTTACCTGTTAAATATTCATCTTTACTAATCCTGGAAACCATTTTTACTTTTACATTCAGCTGTGTATGCTTAATTAAGTATTACCTTGTTCAGTTCATAGCAATGTGCCCTCAGCCAATATCCGCAGGGCTGCCTGAATAAATAGGTAAAATTTGTGAGACCGCTAACGCCCACACCCGAAGCTCCAAAATAAGTCAGTGCCTCTGACAACCAAAATCTACACTTGGCCAACAAGACAGTTTTACAAAATTCCCACAGCGCCAGCTGATGATCTCTTTTGGGAGTGCAGAATGACACACCAGTGTGCCATTCTCTTCTCTCTGGAGATATTATAAACTATATAACAATCCTTCTAGCAGCATAACAACCCTTCTAAAACACTTTAATGGGTGAACCTCCAAATGATGCTTAGTGTCAAAAAATGACGAAAATTTTGTTACGGATAGCACAAGATCTGTTGTTCTTCACTGTGAGGACTAGGAGCAGTCGTTAAGAGGCATTTGTTTCGATGGCCCTATTGCATAGACTGCACACCACAGAGAAGACAGGACTATAGCAGCCGATCTGTTCTTTGCAAGGCTACTATGTAGCCAGCACAAGTTTTCTTGAAGTTCTTTTTTTGCCCACTGGAAAGAATTCAGGTACAGTTCTGACACCTCACTAAGTTCAGAAGCGCCGCGCAGAGGTCACAAAATGTTCGTCTTGCAAGAAGGCAAAGGCCAGTTCTTGATGAGCAGAGGCCGTCAGAGTTCTTGCGCGAAAGACGCTCCTCTGTGACACATCCAGCCAACTCCGGATGGCATACACAAAGCACAAACTTGCGGTTCTTCCAGTCCAAGACGAGAACCAAAAGATGCGGTTGTTGATGAAGAAAAGATGTCGGTCACACATCGCTGTTGACACCACTCATGTTGATGATGCTGGGGTCGAAGGGCTGCCCCTTGAACGGTGACCCGTCTTTGTCCCAAGCTTCCCGGAGAAGGTTCTCCACTTTCTGGAAAGAGACGGCACGCACAATTCGGCTTTCAGCAAAGGTGAGCGACAGAGGGAGGTCGCTGCATTTGTGCGAACAGATACATTTCAGCCTGCCCTTATTTAAAGAATGTGTTGTGCCCAGGGGTCACGACTGGAATGCAATAATTTAGGGCTAAGTAACACACATACACTCTACACAAACACTGCGTTTGCAACGTATGACAACGCAACATACAGTTGTCTCCCGTGAAATGAAACCTAAAGGGACATGTTTTGTTTGCTGAGAGACGAGCAGGGTTGCAGACTTCAAATATGAATTAGAGGCAGTTGTACCATTTCAAGGCAAGGTTATACTCACAAGAAAGCTTCTGTAGCCTGGGGAAATTAACTTCATGCTAATATAATTGGCTTTTATGCTGATTTCAAATATCTAATCAGTTTTATAGTTAAATTGCATAGTTCTCGTAGCGTATCATGACAATGTGTAAGATATAGCTCCCTCTGGACACATTTTTTCTGCCCCAAAACTTTTATAGTTATGTGCCATTATTGGCTCATATTTCTACACATTAACTGCAGAATGCGAATAACTAACAAGAAAATTTATTTATGGTGTTCTACAGTGAGGGAAGTGACTTTTTACTTTTTAGAGCATACTTTAGAGCAGGAGAAGTACTGTTTTGGAGCTGCCATAAGTGTTTTTGGAGCAAAAAAAAAAATGCTAGTTTAAAGAAGCTATTGACGTTTTAAGAGCAGATATTATATTTGCCATACATTAATAGGAATTCAGAGCATTGTTCAAGCATGTCATAATATTAATATTTCTTATGTAAGAAAACAAAGAAAAGCTGTCAAAAATATGCTGTGAAATGTGCTACAAACGAAATATAGGTCGAATTTTTTTTCAATCAAACCCAATGAAAAGTCAATCTTATTCTTATAGACTGGTCATTGGCCCAAAAAGTTTCGCAACAATGAGCAGCTGAATTCGAATGCCTGCATTGCCATAGTGAGCATAAGCAACGGCGCCATTAGGCAAGGCCCACAGTGTTCTAGCAATGCCATTTTGCCTCAGTTATCTGCTGTCAGCCTGCAGTTTTATTTTTTCTTTTTCCTTAAGAAATGAGTGGTAGTCGACGACAGTTTATGATAGACTTTAAGAAAAAAGTCCTTGAGAATGCCGAAGTGCATGGCAACGTGGCGGCACAACGGGAATCCGGTGCATCAGAGAAAAGCACCGATACTGGAGGAGCCAAAAGAAGCGCATCACAGCTTGCAGCAACCAAAAAAAAAAAGACCATCGATTTGTGGACGGATTGCAGTGCATCTTGAACTGGAAACTCTACACGCCGAATTCATCCGGGAGCTGCATACAAGGTCGCTACCTGTAGAAGCGGAATGCATCCGTGTGAAAGCTCTCAAAACAGCGTGCAGCCTCGGGCTCACGAGGGTGCAATTCAAGGGATCGCCGTCTTGGGTGTGACGATTTATGAAGCAGAAGGGCTTTTCACTGAGGCCGCATGCTTCCATCTTTCTGCAAATGCTGCATCAGTAACACGTTTTGTGGAATGAAGGACGATGCACTCTTGAATGTTACTTGTGAAAAACAGATGTCGTGTCACTCAAGTTCGGACGAGTCTGAGTGACAGCACTTTGGGGCCTTCTGGCGTTTTAACTACACAAGATTAGTGTAAAAATGCAAAGAAACGTTACCAGAGTGCAAGTGGTTGTGTCACGTATTTACCAAGGTAAGGGTGCGCAGCGATACTTTGCAATTTTTAAAAATTTCTTTCTCGGAGATTCAAAGTTCGGGGGGTCGACCTATGTTCCGGTCCAACCTATATTTTGGTTTCTACTGTAGTTCTAGCCTTAAATTTGTAGCACGTGTGGATGCTTGTTCATGTTATACCGAAGTGTTACACAGCTACAGCAGTTTTCCTTCAACAGAACCCCAAAAAATGTATTACAACAGATCTTACTGTACACCGGTCCGTACGTACAACACAAATGAGAGAAATTTAACTTAGTAGAGTTATACGCTGGGCTAGTTGGTGTTGCGTTATTAACGAGGCTGAATCGCTAAAAGGTAAGCCGTGGACTACGATGGACAAACAGCAGCCGCTCACTTTCAACTAACGCTCATTGCAAAAAACACGAAAATATATACTTGAAGGGAACAGCGGTGGCAAAGGCCAGGATCAACATGTGCAATGACTAACGATAGCATAACTTTCAAAAGAAAACAAAAAATAAGAAAAAACAATAAAATTCCTCCAAATTTAGCAAGGTTAGAGACAAAGGGCGATATCATGGCAGCCACTTTATGCACAAACGATGCTTTAAAACGAAACGAAATGAACAAATTTAAGTCAGTGCCATGAGAGAATAGTGGGGCTGGCAAGCAAGCGCTACTCCTTAGCAAACCCCTTTATAGTTTTTTCATGCCTCTTGATCTTCTATATTTGTTTCTTTATCTATATGTCTCCTTTATCTCTCTCTATATTGCCCTTTCCCCTCCCTTATCTCATTCCCACCCTAACTCTCCTTTCCCACCACCCCCTGGCTATACAATACAACGCATGCCTGCGCTTTGTCAAAAGCTGCTTGCCAGATACCCGCTTTCTGCAGCATATACCTGTTTTATGCTGGACACACCAACTGGCGTAACAAAAGGATTAAAAAGCTCAGCTGTTAAAGGACCCCCGACACCAAACTTGGAAACTCGAGATGCTTTTGTTTGAAAGAAATTTATGTAGCGTGAGGCGAAAAAACGAACACAGGAAAGAATAGACTGAGAAGACAGAGCGCTACTAGCAACAACATGTTTATTTTCGACCTCCGAGCCGCTTTTAAGCCATAATCGTCAGGCGTGCAAGCAGATAAGCAGGTGTATGGCACGTATAATTATGGCTTAAAAGCGGCTTGGAGGCTGAAAATAAACATGTTGTTGCTAGTAGCGCTCCGTCTTCTCAGTCTATTCTTTCCTGTGTTCGTTTTTTCGCCTTGCGCTACATAAATTTCTTTCAAATGTTTCACCAACAAGCGCACATCGCCACTCTTGATGCTTTTGTTGTTCGATAGTCCTGCACGTGGTACCGCCCCTGACCGATTATTTGTGGAGGGCGTAGCCTAGAAGATATCTTAATTTAATTTTAAAGTAAGAGATCGTGCTCTTCTGAGTGTTCAGGTGCAATCGACATCTTCTGTGGTTCGACGTAGACCAATACTCTCTTCGTGATGCTGCAGGGTCAACATTTTCGGGGCGGGCACAATACCCCGACTGGCACAATACCCCGACTGGCACCCGGCGAGGACTATTGTTGGTCACTTCTCTCGCTCTGTTGTCGGGCTGCTCTCAAAGTGGTTTTTGCTGCTTACGCCAGGAATGCTCTTCTTCTTTTTTTTTTTTTCATGGGGACACGCTCAAAGCACCCACATCGTTTCATTCTTCACCACACGCGGGTCGCCTTACTTGAAAACGGTCTCAGGCGCTGCTACTGTGGGGCGCTAGTTTCTTACGGTACTTAGGCAGGTGTTTCAAACTGATGCAAGATCGTTCTTAATTAATGCTGCTAACATTAACTATATGTCATGTCAAGGCATTTACGATATAATTTCAGCCTTAAGAGACACAAAGCTACAAATTACTGTAAAAAAACTCACAAACAAAACTTTCGCTGTCAGGGGTCCTTTAAAATTTTAATTTTTTTACGCTGAGGGTCACACACAGCAAGCTTACACATCCACCCACCACTCGTTTCATCTGCGCACCTTCCACGACAACGCAGCTGTCCTTTGTACACCCTGGTCCACGTCAACCTTCTGGCGCTTATGCTTCGTTAAAAGGATACTGAACGAAATTTCTGCCGCCAAGATTTTCAGCCACATTGAAAGGTCAGGTGCTGAAATCGATGGACGCAATTTTCATTTTAGGCAGAAAGTAGAGAAATATGATGAATTCAACGAGTTTTCTCAAACTGCCACATCCAGCAGCCACGCCCGAAACTAGAGGAGGTGACATTTGGCGACATTACACATGCCAGAAACGTGCATGCCAGCAATGCAGGCCCTGTCGCCTGCATGTCTCAACCCACTACGCTACCAGTACAGTTCCCAGAACCACTACGAAGGGCACTAGAAATGAACAACACTTCTGGCTTGGATAAAAGCATCAGCGCCTTTGTGAAAGGAGGAAGAGTGGGATGAAAGAGGAGGTGGGTACAAGAACACGTAGCCCTTGCATGTGCCTCGGTGAGTGTGATGTCACGACTCACGCCTGCATGCAGCCGCCGCGCTCGGACGAACCACCAAAAATACAGCTAACAGTTAAAAAATACTCCAAATAAACTTTATCGAAACAGTCACGTCTTTCAAATAGAATTTCAATGCCTTCATCAGTTGTTTTTTTAAATTTCCTTTCAGTAGTTTTTTAACAATGCCGGCCTATTCCTGTGATAATCACCCGCTCTATAACATAAGCATAGAAATATCAAAGGCTCATCTTCTGACCTCTTCCTGGGGCGTCTTGCGTCCTGCCTGCTTGAGCAGGTTGTTGTACGTGATCTCCTGGATCTTGGCCTGGGACTCCGGGTCCAGATCCTCGAACGGCTTGGTTGGGTCGATGGCACGGATGTTGATCTTCGGCTCGTTGACAAGCAGACGCTCCCACCACAGCTCAGTGGCCTTCTCCAGGTTGATCTGGATGCCAATAGGGGTCGCTTATAACAACACCAAACAATATAACCCCAACAAAATATAATCGATAAAGTGTACAGGACAACAACCATTGCCACAACTCCATTGGTAGAGCACTGTACATGTTAACTGAAAGTTATGCATTGGGTCTCCGCTGGTGGCAAGTCGTCTTTTTGTGCAGTTTAATTGATTCTCATTTAAATTATAATTACTACAAAAATTGTTCTTTATACTTTCATAAAGTTGGTAGTCGATTGGTTCTCATAAGGGTTACCCTTTGATATTCAAAGAGTTCAAACATTTGCCCATGTCTAAATTTGAAAAAGAGAAATCCTAGAGCGATGTGTCTCCCATTAATCATGCTTACCAGTACGTGGTCTCCTGGCACAAGAGTCCAGATGGACTCGTCGAGCTTGATGCGAGAGTGCAAGCCATCGTCCACGTGCACCGACCACGTCTTGGTTGCCAGGTCCAGCAACTCCACCTTGAGGTGGTTGGTGCCGATGGTCACACGGACCTGGTTACGCGACGTCACATCCGGAGCGACCTACAGAAAGCCACGAGTGCCCGTCCCATGTTTCACAAGAAATTGAGGCGAGAAGGTCTGACGATGCGGTTACACAGTACGGAGTGTGGGTTTTTATGCGGATTCCATATGCAATAGCGCATAGTTTATCTAAAAAAATTCACAGTAGTCTATCTTGTGTAGGAAAGCTTGACTATACTGGGTCTTCGAAGGCTGAAAATTGCAAACCAAACGATACTTCTCCCCCCCCACCCCAAGCCCTTTATAACAAAATCAATAAATATTTTCCACACTAATCTGTAATGTTTCTCACTTCACCGTTTATTTATCCTTCTAGACATGTTCCACTGTAAAACACAACGTAAGCTTCCAACCACTATTTCATCCCTTTAACAGACCACAGTTTCAGGCCACTTTACTCATCTTCAGCATCAATATCAGCAGACTTATAATTGCTAGGGTTACAATATCTCTTGATGCATAAAGCGTTATAAGCAGGATCGGCAATGCAGAGTTAATTTGTTAATTGTGGCTGCAATGTCTGGCCTCATGCGTTTTTTATCATTTTTGTGCAAACCCTGGGCTTCATTGTGCTTTAGGGGCCCTGCAACACTTCTTCAAGTAGCCATAGAATGAATTTGTTAAAAGAGTTTATTGCCTCAATACTCACCACCGCAAAGTTTTTAGAATAAGTACAGTAAGAGCGAAGTTAAAAAGATATGGCGCATGCTGAAGGTGCATTCGCTCGTATCTCGTCCCGACGAAAGCACTGGAAGCTGAACAGGAAGGGATGGCATGGGTAAAGAAAATATGTCACGTGTGCCTCGTGATCTTGAACCTTTTTTCTCTCTCCCCATCTCTCTTTTTTTTTCCCTTTTGAATAGGCAACTTTTTAGTGCGACTGTGCGTTCCCGGATGGACAATTTGCGGCATTCCACGGCAGTCGCAGTAACGATTGAACAAGCCATGCTAAAATTTGTTGATGGCTGATGCAATGGCTGTGACGAGTGCTTTTCGATCTAGTACTGTCCTTTGTCAAAAGAAGAGAAAGCAATTTTTCGCTGATTTGGAAAACTGTGAATTCCAGGCTGCATGCTGCGCTACATTTGGCTCGTGTGTTCTCGGTAGCCTCTGTTCCTCTTGAACAGAAACAGGTGTGAACATTACTCATTCAATATCCACATGTGGTGAGCTGAACCTGCCTCTGTTCTGCAACAAGTTACATCAGCGTGTTTAGCTGTGTAATTCGGCTAGCTGGCTTGATGTGCGGAAGGTGCAGTGATTTTCCTTTAGTATGTTTGCACTGCTGTGTTTTGTCATTTGTTCTTAGAACGTTTAGGACTGCATGCTCCTCCATGCCTAAATTTCGCTGAGTGCTATCCTTTGGACATTTGTTTAACAGGCGGGTAAGATCCCCGAGAAAATGTTTTCATTTTTAATGCTGTTGCTACCCAAATTAAATGCTGAGCTTTCTATTTGCCCATCCTTTACTAAACATTATTGTTTAACTAGTGACATTTCTCTAAATACTTTTGGGGATCTACTAAACCATAAGCATGTTTCAATTTTAAGCAGCAGTTCAAAGTGTTTAGCCATTCTACAGCTGGTTACAAACTACGAAAAGATGCCAGCTCCACTCCCAACCATTGCCCTTTGTGTAAATGCTCCGTCCAAGAGCACTTGGTCATTTTCATTTTCCCAAGCATTTTTTGAATGTTCCACAGTTGACTTTCGCACATAGACACATATTTGTGTTGCTGGTTTATGGGTCAGAAAGTTGAACGTCTTGGTGGTTATTGTAAACCTAGGAAATTCTGACATTGCTACTCAGCCAAATCTAAAGTAACGTAAGCAGGAACAATGAACCTCATATGCGCAGCATTTACATTAGCCGAGAAAAGTATTCATGGTTCTAGCAGAAACTGGCTATACTTGGCGACAACTTTTCTTGTCAGCACTGTGGATGCTAGAGAACACACGCTAGCGTGGGTGCCAAGAAATACTACCCATTTTTATTTTGCAATTTTCAGTTACATAGCTCGAACAAACATTTCTTCGTTATAAAAATAAAGCTAACATGGAAATAAAGTTGTATCCTAAAAAATTTTCTTTCTTTTTCATTTTTAGGATAGCCTCACAGTTTTTGCACGTCTGATTACAATAAACATGTCTGCAATGCCGGTTGGGCACTATGTCAACCCAATCTTGCCTTTTCATTCTCTGAAAAAGATATACTCGTAATGTGACAAAATGACTGTCAAAACAGATGAAGCAAGCTATCTGCAATGTCTAAGCTGTGGTAAGGTGCCGTCAGCCTGAAGTGTCGACGAATTCTGCATGCACGCAAAACAAACTGGAACTTCCATTGCCTACAAGCTGCTCGAATCGCACAAATGTGCAGAAACCCCGCCTGCGTAGCCTTCGATCCACTGCCGAGAGAAGTTGTAGTCGAGGGCAGCAGACTTTTTCCCAGCTGAAGCCAGCAACGCCGTGGTTTTGTGGCAAGAGCTTATATTTTTATTTAGGTTGCAGCTAAGGAGAGCTAAAATAAAAAAAAGTGGGATGCAAGGAGCTTCGAATTACTCAATGTAATCACAGATTGGCGTTTACTGTGCCAGCTAGTTTAGTTGGCAGTTCCAATGATTGTGTTTCCTAGCAATACCTGGTCCCAGTTCTACCGCAAACACGGGAAAACGATGAGCCTTGCTGCTGATAGCAGGGGTGACAGCAGGGGAAAAAAAAAAAAAAAGAAACGAGAATTATGTGTTCAACTAAAATAGAATATGCTTCCCTGCAACACGGTGGTGACACGCGGGCAGCACGTCACCTGCTCCTCAGAGAGTCAGTGTGTCATGATGCGACCACTCGCCCATTCTTTCCGGTAAAATAAAAAATTTAAGAATTGCCAGCGCAACGAAATCCGTGATGTGTTTAGGCTGTAAAACATAATCACTGAATTTATTGAACAGAGTTTTCGAAGAAGGCGCTGCAGGAAAAAGCTTCGAGAGCAGTGCAGGCACCCGAATTGCTGGTGCAAACGCTCATCGCAAGTTCGCGTGAATTCCGCCAGGCTCACCTTTATCATTTCTTTATATTCCAAGAAAGGATTGGCAAATCATGGTGCGCTGACGTTGCAAGAATCGTGCAACATGCTGCCCGCGTGTCACCGCTGTGTTGCAGTGAAGCACTTTTTCTTTTTGGCAGGCGAAAATTTCAGTTTATCGCAACACCCTCTTTTTTTTTTGCATTTTTTTTGCACTGGCAGAAGTAAGGTTAGTGTGCTTCACTTGTCACTCATTAGTATCCCCATACTGCATTGCCGTATGGCTCGTAAATGCTATTTCCACAGATTTGTGGCAAGATCGGGAATTGGCACATAGCACTCCACTCCAATTAACCACCACCACGACTTATCCACTCAAACTTACATTGGAAAATAAGAGATCACCGGAAATATTTCAAGTTAAGTGAAATTTCCAAATAACCGAGTTCGAACTAATGAGGTTCTACTGTATCCAACTTTCTGTTCTCAAGCTTCATACCTTGACTCGGACATCGATGTCGTGGATACTCTGGCTCCAGCAGTAGTTGTCGCGCATGGCGCCATTGTAGCTCTCGGGGTGGCTTTGGAACTTGGCCTGGATGCTGTGGATAGACCGCGAGTGCTTTGAGCATCCATCACTAAGCTCTGTCTCAACGCTCACCCATTGGCAGCACACAAAGGAGTGGCTGCTTAAACACTCCGTCTTCAAAGACGAGAATTCCTTTCTGCCTTCAGTACCCTTCCTACAGGCGATACATCCTCTCCCCAGCACTGATTTGTTTGCTAAACATGCGGACATTGTCAGCACTCAGCGTCGAGCCTGTCAGCATTTCATGTTTTTTGACTGCACACTGGTTTCTCCACTTGCGTAGTTGGAAACGCGCAAAACAAGGTTAAATCAGTAGATGGCACATGATAGGCATGCCAGACAAGCAGAACAAGCTTGCGAAGATAAGACAACAACAGGTTGAGAGACAATTCGCAATTAATATCCCCCATACACAGACCAATCTGGAGCTCATTTCTCCATGATGTCATGCAAACAGATTGCCAGCATCGCGACTTGTGCTGAAGGAAAACTCCAGGGGACAATAATGTGCTCATCCTTTGTATTCTTCTACTTAGCTTGAGGCCCTTTGACTCTTTGATGCACGTTGTACACAACGTACAACACTTGTCTTTAATAGTCATGCCAGCTAGTGGCTAGGACAGAGAGAGATACACAGAGGTTTAGATGAATAGCCTCATACATGACCTTCATTTAACTCCACTTGGCAGTGTAATTTTGCATATAATCTTCTTCCCGAAGGCACTACCGCGTTGACGAGTCGTTCCACATGCTGTTTTTTCCAGAGCCACACCAAAAGTATGACTTTTCTTTCCTGAACATGGACATAACCAAATACGAAACTGCGCTACATATGCCTAGCTTCATATTCAAGTTTACCGAATACTCTTGCCAAATAGAGCTTGAAGGGACAAGAAGACATCTTCCATATACTAACTGGAATTCCATTTACTGGGAGACGAACAGAGGTTTAAAATTAAAGAATTAAACCACACGTTCGAGGCAGTTCCATTTAAGCAGCAATCTGATTAAAATATTTCCGTTTGCTGGGAGTATTCTGTATCTATGCAATAAAAAATTAATGACTCCAGGGTAAATATATATTGAATTACAATTACCACCGGTTACTGTCAAACGCATGAAGCTACATAAGAAATCATTTTTGCTGAGAATACGGAGAGGCTTCAACTAAAACGTAAATTTCATGAATTTGCAGACAGATCTTCACAGTGGCCCTGAAAGGGTTGGGAGACACTTTATTAAAGGGGCACTGACACAAAATTTCGCAGCCTAGATAGCCTGCGGGGTCGATTCCTGTGAACATTTGTATATCATCTGTAAAATATCAACAGCGAATACAGCTTGGAACGCATCTTTTAAATAATTTTGAAGCTTGCGTGCGAGCTCGACTTCATTGTGTCATTGACACCTTCGAAGGCGACCCTTTGTTCGAACGTTGGATGAGCGTACACTTTCAAAACTTCCGTCGCTAACGTTGTCGCCATAATTGATCGCGTCAAGAACGATCGTAGTTTCGTCCGCAGCGGTAGTGGCAACAACCACACACGCTGTAGAAGACAGTCCAGGCGCTGGTCGCACGCGTACTTCTGAAGCTTCGAGCACGCAGCTCTCGATCGGTCTTCGTTCAGCAGTTTCAGTACTAAAGTACCTATAACACGCCGCGATTAGGAAAAGTGTTTGGAACATTCGAATTTTGGCTCAATGGACACAGTGAAATTTGGCTGGGGAATTTCACGAATTTGTATCTGCCATATAAAAAATTTTAAGTCCTGCAAAAGGCTAGCAGCCAGGCATCAAATTCTTTTTACACCCTTCTAAACAAGAACACGGATTTATGCAGAAGACTGGGATGACCCCATTTGGTGAATATCACAGCGATACGTACCTGCAGCAACAATCTATTTCAAAAGGCAATATTTGCACCCCCCTAATGCCCCTCCCCGGTCCTTCTCGTACGTGAAGCGACAAGGAGTGCCATGCTCCAACTAAACTCTTTCATTACCATGTCTACTTTAACCGATCTCCGGTGATCGACGCTTTGGATCGTCAATTTTAGTACGTTAAATTTGTTTCTCGTGCACCCAGCACTTTTTAGTAGTAAGTTCAGCCACTCAACCTTCAGAACCAATTTATATTTCCCATTTGGGCGACGTAGTGATTTTCGACAGACTTTTGCGCAAACCAATGTGTGAGTATTGTTGAAAAACTGCACTAGGATGGCGAACTTGACAAAAGTGCGTGTCCCTCGTGATTATGCTCCAATAACATAGAAGTTCTGTAATGAAAGGAACCTTTGCAAGCCAAATATCGAATGAAAGTGTCGGCTTTGCAATCGGATAGTGTTTGGCAATAATATTTGCCAGAAATTTACGCCAGCTATTCGATAGACAGCTGTTGCTAAGAGTGCGGGAAAACTTATTTTGCGAAAAATATTTCAAATGGTATGCCGCATGTTAAAAGTGTTGACATGGCCATCTCAGCCAGTTTCCAGCAGCTTTGCTTTTGCTTGTGTCGTTATATCAGACACAGGGTTGCATACAGTGTCACTAGCCGCTCCTACGGCATAGTCGTCATGCCTGCATGGGTGCGCACCAGCTCTGCAAAACATCATCATCATCATCAGCCTGACTACGTCCACTGCAGGACAAAGGCCTTTCCCTTGTTCCACTAGTTGACTCAATCCTGTGCTTGCTTCTGCCAATTTATATCTGCAAACTTCTTAATCTCATCTGCCCACCTAACCTTCTGTCTCCCCCTAACCCGCTTGCCTTCTCTGGGAATCCAGTTAGTTACCCAGTTAATGACCAGCAGTTATTCTGTCTACGTGCTACATGCCCAGCCCATGTCCATTTCCTCTTCTTGATTTCAACTATGATATCCTTAACCCCCGTTTGTTTCCTAATTCACTCTGCCCTCTTCCTGTCTCTTAAGGTTACACCTACCATTTTTCTTTCCATTGCTCGCTGCGTAGTCCTTGATTTAAGCTGAACCCTCTTTGAAAGTCTCCAGGTTTCTGCTTCGTAGCTAAGTACCGGCAAGATACAGCTGTTATATACCTTCCTCTTGAGGGATAGTGGCAATCTACCTATCATAATTTGAGAGTGCTTGCCAAATGTGCTGCACCCCATTCTTATTCTTTTATTTACTTCGATCTCGTTGTTCGGCTCCGCGGTTATTACCTGCCCTAAGTAGACATAGTCTTCTACAACTTCAAGTGCACTACGGCCTATCTCGAAGCGCTGCTCCCTTCCGAGGTTGTTGTACACTACTGCAAAGCACATGCGCCACTCCAAACTGCCTTGCCTTCCCGCCTGAATTGAGTGAGGACGAGCTTAAAGTTCGAGGATGACAGCACCTCAGCCTCAAATTTTATGGAGACGATGTTTTGCGTCAGCCTAAGACATCCACAGCTGTTCATGGGTTTGTTTTCTTTACGGCCTCAAGTTGTCTCCGCCGCAAGTGCGAACCTGCTGACCTTTATGCACAATCTTATAGCTACTCTAGTTACGCGTGAGGTCCACACCTCGCTGGGGCGCGATGGGCTGACGCCGGCAGCAGAGCTTCCCCTCACGACAAGAAGACCACCGGAGCACATCTAAGGTGTCACTACGGAGCAGCGCGAAAGGTCTTAGAACTGCGCGCGATATTGTTATTTTTGTAATACGATGTGCAAAATGCTAAGAGGTGACGCTAGACGAAATAGCGAAGTTCATTAGACATCCAATTTATAGAGGGCTGGAACACGGGCTGGAACACCTGGACGTTCTTATTCCAAGAAAACAAACATTTATTGAGAAATGTGTACGAGTTCACTTGTGTCTCACGAAAAACCAGGCAACGCTTCAACGCATGACTCGAGCAATGAAGCAGCACCTCGGTTCCGATATTGTTTGCCTGTGAATAAAAACTTCATGTACTTCAGTTATTATTAATATCCAGTTCCTGGGTCATTTTTTTTTTTTCAAAATGTATATTTTGAATTTTCTTTGTCTGGAATATTTTTGCACATATAGTGTTTTTTTCTTGCCCTGTTTACCAGCTGGCAACCAAAAACTACACACTTTTCCACATTTTCATTCAATCCAAAATAATTTAGTTGCTCTACAACATATATTTTTTGGAAAGAGCATTTCATTGTGTGCAATTTGGTATGCTACAATGCCTGCTGAATTACTTTACGAAATGGTAGAATTGATCTTCTAGAAACAAATGAAAAATAACCATCTTTGCACGGTAATGAAAGAGCTAAGTAGAACCAACTTTACCAATTTTTCTTTTCTGCCCTGCAAAAACAGCGCCTTGGCCTTGTGGCGATGCGGTTTCAACCATACAGTTGTTGCATATTTGATTACCTCGCCAGTGCCCCCCAACTCTTGCACTTCCTCAGTGTGCTGCTCTGACATCAGCAATGCATTGAGAAAGCCGTGCTCGGTTGTTGGTTACGCGGTTAATGTAAACACTGACGTTGTGTCGAGTTGCCGTGATTGGCGTAGCTATGAGAACAAGCTACGCTTACCCCTCTATGTAGCAGAGAAATGTAGAAAGGCCAAACGAAATCCACAACCAACGCTAGCGGGTTGTTCTATACCATGTAACGTTAGTATTACAGCAGTTAACCGCAAGGTTCTAGTGACGGCACATTCACATTTTAGAAGTGTGCAGTTGCCTTTTCACTTACGGATCGTAATCGCGGTCATCGTTTTCATCGCCAGCCTTTGGAGCGCTGACAGCGGGTCCATCTGCTTTGTCATCTTTTGTGGCCTCGACATTGTCGGCATCACCTTTCTGTGAGCACTGGGACTTTGACTTTGCGGCCGCGGGGACGGTCTCCACTGGTTCCGCCGCCACGCTTTCGCTCGTTGTCGATTCGATCGTATCGTCCGAGGTGGTGGTCTCGACTTCAACTTCGGCGGCAATTGGAACCGGCTCTGCAAACGCAACGAGAGAGAGAACGCTCGATACTGAACATCAGAACTTGACACTTGAGCATGAAGTACAAGGATAGAGACGAGAAAAAGACAGGACGAGGGCCTCATTATTAAAGCCTTTCACATTAAAAGAATGAGACTGGCTTGCACCAGCAGGCTGTCAATACCTTTGACAGAAAGCGTGATTACTGCCGCCTTAACATGTGCATTAATTCCGAGTAGTTTGCCTTGGTTTGAGAGTTCTTCGAATATTTCCTGCTTTTTATTAGGCGAACCCCTTTATAAGAGACACTGATGTAACAGAACAATGAATGAAAGACAAGCCAGTGTGCCCCATTGAAATGGGAGTTGATAAGAAATGCATGCGTGGTACCTTTCTTATAAGAGACACCCCATACAAGGGACTAGAATATTGCATGCCTCTTTTCAAGGGGTTCAACTGTATCTTTTCTTTAGTGATATTTTATACGATGTGATGTTTACAGCCGACTTTGTTTTGCAATTGCTTATGCGTTTCATTTGGGAAAATAGAAATGCAGTGGTGACTAGTCAATCGTCCAGTCTTTTTCTCATATTTGTCCTTGTTCCTTCTCGCACGATTCTTCTATTATGCTACCACACCAACTCGCCAAGCTGTCAATCTTCTCCTATGGTTGCCAGAACCGGTTTGAACAGAACTGGTTGCGAACAATGTTCCCAATTGAGGTAAAGTATCATCGGTTTTGTGGAAGGGGAAAAGTGCAATGAAAGGAGAGGTGGAGAAAAGGAAGAGGAAGACGGGAAATTGTGCACCCTGCACGTGCCTCGGCGAGTATGACTTCACGGCTCCCGCTCGCGTGCAGCCACTGTGTGCTGACAGTCTGTCACAAATACAGCAAACTGTTCAAAAATACGGGAAAGTAACTCTGTTTATCAGAACAGTCACACCTTTCGAGTAGAATTACGAACTTTCATCGGTTTTTTCGATTTTCGTCGAGTTTCCCTTAAACGTGCACCTTGGTAGATGCGCACGAATGTTGTTGCAGTTAGGAAGAGTGGTGGGTGGGTTGGAACAATGCACGTTCATAAAAAAATCGGCGTACGGAAGATAGAGCACAAGACAAGGACACGATACGAGCACTGCCTAACAACTGAAGTTTATCGAAACAAAAAAGAAACGCAACAAAAGCTAACACCATGCGAGATGTGTGGGCTGGTTTTCTGTGTTTTTTGATTCAATAATTTTAAGTTGTTACACAGTGATTGTACTGTGGCCGTCTCGTTTCGTGCTTCCTCTTCTTTGGGCTTATTTCTTACAAACATGGATGATTTTGCATATCACCCCTCATGAAAATGACATGGCCAAGAATTCAACTCGCGCCTTCGAGCATTGCAGCTTTTGTCTCTCCTCAGCTGTAGTTGGGGGTCATCGAGTGAGATAAAATTATGTTCCTTTGTGTAAGCCGACACTATGATAGCTAACACGCTGGATCACAGCTTTATGCAACGTGCGTAGAACAGCATGACAGGAAATACTGTCGACCAACCTTCGGTTTGTGTAACGACCCGTGCAGCAGCGTCTTTCTTCTTTTGTGCTTCATCTGCAAGCTTGTGGTACGACTCAAAAGCCTGCAAACAGGAGGAAGCAGGTTATCGATGCGATGCACTAGAAGTTATAGTCCTCGCTACCTCCCCCCCCCCCCCCCCGACAACAGAATGAAGATAAAAGCAGCTTATCTTGAACACCAAAATATTGGTGTCATTTCGTTATCTTTTTCTTCACTTTTGGTGCAGACGTCTATGTGTTCGCTTTTCATGATGCAAGCACTCATATTCAAAACAGGACAAATCTCTTATAAAGACTGGTCCACTTTTACACTATCTGAAGGCAAACTAGTTCAGGTGGTACAAACTAAAATTTCATCACAGTTCACCTTTCAACGGAAGAACCGCACGCATAGGTCAACCCTCAGACATCCTAATATTACAGCGCAAAAGCAGCAAACAGTGCAGCAAGGAAAAATGGCCCAATGCAACCACTACTCAGTATTTTATTTTTGTTTTGATGCTTTATCAAATATGCAGTAGTAATAATTCGCCCCATGACTAGAGGCTACAGTTCTTGGTTACTTCCCAAAAGAGTATGTTTAATTTATCATTTAAAGGGGCACTACCAAGAAAAATTATTTTTTTGCGTACTAGTAAAGTACAATTCCACAATCCCAAAAACGCCACTCTTACCGCGAGAAGTAGATGAGCGAATGCGTGAAAACAAAATCAGCGTGGAGACACCACCTCGAGATTTCCGTGCCTAACACCGTGGCGTCATTAATTTCGACAGCATCTACTAGGTCCCACATAGTTCTTGACAAGTAAAAATGAAGTACAGTGTCACATGTGGAGGAAGCATAGACCTAACATACAGTTTCACAATATTCCATTGAGCCAGTATCGCACAAATACAGCAAATACATTTTGAAATCAGTGACTGCACATGTGGAGATGATGCGAAACTTAGGAATGAAGTGTGGCAGCTTGGGCTAGTTGGTATGGCATGACGATAGTTATAGCGCGAGAACAAAACGACGACACAGAGACAAGAAGGACACGAAAGACACGAGCGCTAACTTCCAACTGAGTTTATTGCGCAGAGCACGAAAATATATAGAGGAGACAGTGACCATGGCACAAGAGCAGAACATGAGTAAGAAAAACCAAAAACAAACAACACAAATACAAAGGCACTGAAAAACAGCAAAGAAAAACCTAGAAGAAACCGAACCAGAAAGGTAAAGCTACCTGCCCACACCGCATCCTTCGAGGAACCTGCGTTCCTTCTCGGACTAAGTCACGGAGGGCTTGCTAATCCAATGTACCTGTTCGCGTTACCTGCCCGCACCGAATCCTTCGAGGAACCTGACTTGCACTTGGATTTTCTCCCCTTTATTAAATTTATGATGACTAAACTTATAACATTAGCGTTATCAGAGTACTATTATAAATCTAAACCAAGCCATTTTTACATTTCAGTGTCCCTTTAAAATATCGCAGTGATAACTAACTTTGCAGGCTACAGGACACAGCCACAGATTCCCAGGTTTCGCAAACTTTTTCGAACCTTACAGTTCTCCTACTTCCATTTTTGAACAAACGAAAGAGAATGTATCAAAATTAAACTTACAGCTCTCACGATTCGCCTTGCGACGCCAGGATTGAATCCGAGTTTGTCCGACGGGGAGGACTTGATGTGGTAGAAGTCAGTGCTGAAACAAAATATCAACGCAGCTCTGAGCAGCAATCGAGTGTACACCCAGCGAAGTGGCACACATCAAACAAACCGAGCTCCGTGGGGACTTTAAACAGTTCCTCAAAATACAACGAACGATTCCATGGCGAATTTCACAGCGCGCGAACACAGGAAGAAAATAGGACAGCAGAAAAGAGCAGACTTCCAACTGATGCTTATGTTACCGAATGGCACAACATACACGAACAGATGAGGATAGAGACAATCCTAATCAATGCATCAACAGTCAAAGCACCATAAGTGCTCACGTTTGTCCTACAGCCCGGCCAAGTAATCACGCTCAAACTGTGGCATCGATAGCGTAATTATGCAGCTGTCGCCTAATTTGTGTAAGTACGTGCCCTGCTTCTGGGTCACAGGCTCCAGATAACCTGCAAGATTACAGAAGTGGAACAGATAAACAAACTAGGCGAACACTGCTCTAAGCACTGTCATGGTTGGAACGCAATTACTTGGCTGGGCTGCAGGGCTAACGTGATCGCCATGCAGAATGCTCTGGTTCGTTTCTTGTTTGTTGGGACCCAGACATTTATACTTTTCACTCGTCGGGTCAACGCTGTCGATGTTAAAAAGCTTTAGCACTCTCTCATTAAAATTGCCACTCTTCTCGCCGTTCCTGGGTAGAAATAACCTGTAAGTCGCCCGTGGCACATACCTGCATACCACAGGTACGACCACTAAACCCCCTCGGTGGGTACAGATCAGCACGGATATTTTTCTGACGTCTGCTACGCAAGACCATCTGAAAGGGGGGTTAGCAGACAGCAACACAGTGGATCGGCGCAGCTCAGCAAGCAACCCGTCGATCGGGAATGCTGTTCCGAATTAGCCGACAAAGCCTACACACTTGATCCACACTTGGCAACACCAAAGTCAAGTTGCCACTGGAATGCTAACCACAGAACTGTCGACTCAGCCAGTTAGAGTGACGTTAACGCGTGAGCGTAAAGAATGCGGCAACTTTGAAACGCCGGGGTGCCAAGGTTTGTTTGGGCAGCCGATAGGCGCGAAGTAAACGGGCTGCGTAGGCTAGCTCGTTACTCACCGGCGGTACAGGAAATCGAAGATGGCGTCGAGGAAGGGATATATCTGTCCTTCGTTTGACAAGATGCCCATGAGGGCAGCGTCGTAAATGCCTCGCCGAGAGGCATCCATCGCTGGCAAGCGCTCGACCACTTCGTTTTTAATCAAACGCCATCGCCCGATGCTGCGACCGGAAGCGGAAGCGTGAAGACTTGCTGACGATGGCGTTCGCACTTTCTCAAAAAGCACTACCATAGCCTCCTAGATTTCTCTTGCCTGCCGGATTATCGGCGGTCACTTAAAAAGCGGTGGTCGTCGGAGCTATGGTGGTGTCATCACCTAAGTAGGGGTGTCTTCAAATAAGTTTGTACGTTTTTAGAACTTATATGCAGCAAAATTGACGTAAAAAGTTTTAAAAAGGAGTAAACGTAAATATAATTACCCCACGTAAATGACGCCGTTATAAACGACAAACGTTTTGCGCTCATTTAGCAGCCTCTGAAATTAGTAGCAAACGCCAAAATTGCCAATTTCAAAGGCCAAGTACAAAGACCTTTACCCCTACGTAGGTAGCGCCGCCATAGATGACGGGTGTTTCGCGCTCGTTCGGCAGGCAAGGGAAATCTAGGAGGCGATGGCACAACATCGCCCCACAACATAAAGTTTCATCCCACCATAAAAAAGCATAGCCTGCCGAATGTGTAGTTTTTGCACGAAGAAAACCATAGCAATTTTTCAGAAGTCTGATGTTGATCTTGAAAGATAATGCACTTGCGAGGAATACAGTGATTTATGAACGGGCTGCATTGGCGATGCAGGGCGTCGAAGCGATTGTGGTACATTCTAACAAAGCTGTGCTTATCTGTCCGCCAGTCTCTATGTCACACAGGGCAAGTGACTGTCAAAAAAAAAAAAATATAATAATAACCTAGTTGTGATCACACAATGCTGGGAGTCAAAAGCTAAACTCTCTGCTCTGAAGCCGTAGACCATGGAACTACACTCTACTGGCGACACAAAATAAAATAATACTAATTAAATGATGTCACCTTGTGCAACATCTAAAAAAAAACTGAGTTCTCCTGACCTCCTGTTGCCAGTGAACTTTATGTATGAAACATGTAAGAGAAATGCTGATGTCGGCGTCGTCGGTTGCGAGCGGAAGGTCGAGAAAGATGCTAATGAATGAATAAAAGCTTCGGTTAGACTGAGGATCGATTGAAGTCAGGCCTCCAGTGTGACGGCCAGACTGAGCCTTGCATAGAGTTAATATACAAACTATTAAACTCTATGGAACTTTGACTTGGGCGAATTGGTACATACTTGGATAGGCTTCAGCGCGAATTAGACGAAGACAAAGAGGACACACAGAACACAGACGAGCGCTGGTATGATGATGATGATGATGATGATGATCCTTGTTACTCTGGCGCACACCCACAAAGGGGGTTCGCCCAAGAACCGGGCGGCAGGATCTTTAAGTAAAAGGCTTATGGTTTTACAAACACGAAGTAATTTTGGACTAAAAATTGTATAGGAAGAAAACCCAAAAATCGAAAAAGAAATATATCTGACCCGAGATCGATGAAGGCTATCACATGCGATTTGAGACAGAGGTAATGGTGGGTATAAAACAAATCCTATATATTTACAAAAAGGCACTTTAACATGGCTGGTCTGCGTTCAGCGCTCGTTTGTGTTTTATACTCTATGGAGCCTTGTTGACAGCGATGCTTGACAGTGGCGTACAACCGAAGTTTTTAGTAGATCAGTGAAGGGCCAGCTGGGGTACGTCACATATGTACAATTAAGTATGTCAATAAGTGCTAATTCAATTTTTTTGTTTATGCGAAGCAATTAACTATTATGGTTAATTCAAAGCAGGGGTGTATTGAGGATTTTTTTTTATCTGGCAGCACCCATTCCAACAGAATTCCGTCGGGGGAAGGTAGGCTGGCAACTCAATTATATGCACTGTGTTTTGAATGCATTTATTCTTAAGGGTAAAGGAGCCAAAGAAGCGCAGGCTGGAATATTTGGGACGCAGCTGCGCCTATGAGAAGCCAAACTTACCTTCGTTGAATTTCGCGGAGAAGCTTTTACTATGTGTTCTAGCAAGCAATTCTGGCACATTTCAGCTCGCCAAACATTACTTCCAGCATCCCAACTGCTTCTCCACACTATTAACGTATGCTCGCAAACTTCCCACGCCTTTAATTAAGAATGCCTGAACCCACCTCTACTTCACACACGCACGCACGCACGCACGCACGCACGCACGCACGCACGCACACACACACACACACACACACACACACACACACACACACACACACACACACACACACACACACACACACACACACACACACACACACACACACACACACACAAGCTGCTCAGTCTGATAACGATTTCAGCAGGCATGAAAGCTGTGTGACAAACATGGCGGTATTCCAGGTGCTTCCAGTCGCAAAATCCAGTTGCTTTCTCAGTGCTTTACAAACAACCATTGTGGAATACCAGGCCACACTATGCGATGGTTACTGGGACACAGCAAAAATCCGAATTCAAAGCAGCGAGATTGCATCAGAGTCCTCAATTATACACTTACTCGCTGATCAGTACCCGACTTTACAATCATAACTTGAAACAGGTAGAGAAATGGACGCTTCCCACAAGGGATTGCACAGGACAAGCAAGGCATTGTGTTCAACCTACGACTCTTTCTTTACGATTAGATTATTGAACACTGGGCACTGCTTTGAAGGACGTCGACAAATAGTACATCTTGTCTAAGCCCCCCTCCCCCCCCCCCCCCTTCATTATGGTTGATTGGACAAGTTGGTGATACATGGTTGTTTTGAAATGAAAGCACCCTACATAGACGCGGACAGAAAGCGCTTGTCTCTGTCTGTCTCAAGCGTCTTAGTAGCGCGCTCTCATTTCAAAACCACCTTCAATCTTGCTATGAAGACAAGCCCACTTGTCAAAATGGCCCCATTAACACCCAGTGTTAAATATACATCTCGGAGCCTCCGTATTCTGGGCTTCGTTTGGATTTGCAACTCTTGAATGAGCGGTCGTATTTTAGCAATGCATCGATCTGATATTTGACGGACTATGCCATTAACTCCTCTTATAAAGGGCAGCTCTGTTTGGCACCTTGACTGGTACTGCAACCGCGATTGTGCAGATAATTGCTCGACCAGTTGAACACTATACAGAGCACTAATTTTATTTGAGCGAATTGCAGCAACCACAATTTTCTTACTTTTGGAACAAACGATGGAAACCATCGCAACAGCACAAGCCATTTGACGAAGAATACAGTTTGGGAAGCTGCGAGTGGAGCATGGACGCAGAGATGGTAGCTTCACGAGAATTAACACGCTTAACTGGACAAAGACGACACGAGGTATTAATATGAACTAAACTGGACATTATATTGCATACAGATACATACTTGCTAGTGAACAAAGCTTGTAGTGACATAGGTTATGGAAAAAAATACTAAAATGGTGGAAGCCTAAATGTACTTGGTAAATGTGAAGCAATGCTAGTAGAACGGAGCAATGTAGAGCTGCTGATGGGCAGATGAGCAAACAACCTTGTACTTAAACACAACACTCAATATTTGCAGCCTGAATTTCACTGAATACCATGGCACTAATAAAGGCTTCAAATAACACTGCACCGTACTAGATTAATAATTACAACTTTAGAAGTTGACGGCATTTCGGCCTTAAAGGCAGACGCACACAAGCCTGCACCAATGGGCATGCAATCCAGGCAGCCGTCAAGAGCCCGATGTCCAGTGACCTCTCCTTTCAAAAACATTGCCGAGTGCATGGGCAGGACTTCTGCCACCTGTTTAAGTCGGTGCTTTAGTATGCAAGGCTGCCACACTTTAGTTATCAGGTGAGGGGCTCTCGGAATTTCTAAAGGCTGCTCAGCTATAGAGATGAACATAGATTTAAGAAAACAATACATTCACTACATTTGCCTTTATTACAAGCACATGGTTTCTTCCAAGCTATGCATAAGCACCAATCTGACAAAAAAAACTTCAAGAGCATTCAATGTGCGCTAAACAGCACCTACTTGCAATTCCGTAATTAACAGTCAACATTCTAGAACTACACTGAGAAACAAAGTGTTCACTCAAGAAGTACACCATGCATTTCGCTGCCACCATGCTTACCATGCCCTTGCCCCTGCATACGTTACCATGCCCTTGCCCCTGTAGAAAAACGCAACAGTGACAAAAAAAAAGCATATATTACACTTTATGCATGTCAAAACGAAGTAGCATATAGCGCAAGGTTTTGTTCGCCACGATTATGGCCTTCCCCCGCATAGACACTTAGTCACATTGAGTAGGCGGCAAAGTGTTGGTATTGGAACAAATACCAAAAGCTCCTGATGCCCTTTAACCAGGACGTCTGAAGCAAACAGATTTAAACAAGCAAAGGTCATCTTCTGCACAGAGCAATTAGAGATGGTTTAACAGGACTGCCTAATTAGACAAACGAGGTCCTGTCGAGCTTGTCCACAAAATAACCTCAAAATCGAACCAAATGAGCACCGAGTAGAGTGTTGAACGGGGGAAATGGAAGAAAAAAGTCACACAAGAAACGTAATAAGCACAAGTGCAAACACATTCGCACACTGATAAAGGAGCCTCGCCGCTGCACAGATTGATAGATGAATCCGTCCCAAGTTGCGCAGCTTTCCATGCAGTTCAAAGCAGAACAGCATCAATATCCCACGACATTTCACAATGTGAATGGATGCCTCTATGATGACAAACAGAAAAAAAAACATACAAATTGGTCAATCAATCTCACGGCAGTCATATGCATGTGAAATAGAAGCATCAGGGTGGAAAATAGTACCAAATGGTACACTAGGTAAGTTATTGTTATGGGTCCAGCATATCCGGCAGTCACTAAAAACTCGATTCACTTACTGACATCTGAACCGCCTACCATTTCCGAGTGCGATAGATTCTGTAAGCTTTGGGCCGCCCTTCCAACAGCCGTGTACAAGAATAGGCAATTTATAGGCAATTTACGCGAAGGTGCTGCAACAGCATTCCATGGGCAGCTGGTAGCCCAGTGTGGATTCAGAGATCGCTGGCATGTCTTGCGGGCGCAATGTGAGATGCAGTTTGCCGTGCACTTTTCGCACTCGCGATAGCAGTGGAACGACACCGAGAAGCACCACTAAAGAGTCCCCGTGTGGTGCGATTGATGACAGGATGGTAGACCACAGTGATGGGCTTTCTTGCACGATTTATTTACAGTAAGGCAAGCAAGAGTCAGGAATCAGTAGGTGAATCCTTAATTATGGAGGAAGTACTGCCTGGCTGCAGGATAGGGATTGTCTTGCCCACCCAAGATACACAGGCACGAGCTGGAACGCTATGCGGGTTTGGATGTAGCATCGATCGAAAAGACTGAAGCCCGGAAGTACACGCAATTCACTATCTGATATTAGCAATTGATTATGCCACTTGTTTTCTGAATGACACGTAATTGACTCGATGTAGTTGTCTCACTGCAAAACCAGGTAAGTGATCCATGTAAATAAAAAGAGTGAGGTTATGGGGTCTACAAGATGCCTTCTTCCCGACGAAATGACGGATGTGCAGGACGCTCTCAAGTACACCATGGAAAGTTTGGAAGTACTGGCAGTTTATTATCCCACATTACCAAATGATTATGCCACTCGGTTTCTGAATGATGCGTAATTGATTCGATGTTGTTGTCTGAATTCAAAACCAGGTAAGTGATCGATGTAAAAAAGGTCACAACTCTGCCTTAAAGGCGAAGCAATGAACGCGATAGCAACAATTTGAAAGGTCACGTGCAGAATAGAAAGCAGATTGAAACGTGCCCCACGTTTCTCGCACACAAATTACGCACAAAACATGCTCACGGGTACGGATGCGCGCGAATAAGCGTCTCATTTGTTACTTCGCTGAGTCTGAAAAGTGCGCGCTTTTCGCGAACGGAGACTGCAATGACTGCAGTGACCTTTGTGCACCCGGTAACTACAGCAGAATCGTTCCACCTAAAGCCCAAGGCCAGCCAAGCCGTACGATCCTCTCCCTTCCCCCCTCGCCACCACGAATAAGGGCGCGCGAGGGAGTGTCGCTCCCTTTCTCTAAGCCGGGCAAAGTACGCGTAGGAGATTAGAGCGGGTGCCGCCGCGTGATGTGGCGATATCGCTCATATCGTCATCCTTCTGGTAATGCCGAAAACAGCGCAGCGGTAAGTGGTAGATATAAATAGCTTGCCGTTTGAACAGCTAAGAATGTTCTCGGGGGTGGCTCAGTGGTTACCATCTCGCCTCCACGACGCAAAGTTCCCACGTTGATTCCGCGTGCCTGAGTGCTTTTTCTGGATTTTTTCTTGCGTTTTCACATATACAAATACGTATAAGTGCATGACGTCGACGCCGGCGGCAAAATCCAGCTGAGAGTGCCCATATAGTTGCTATCTCAATAAAATAGTGATGTTATGGGGTCTGCACAATGCCTTCTTCACAACGAAATTACGGATGTGCAGGTGGCTGTTATGTAAGGTTGAAAACAGCATAGAAAGTTCGGTAGTACATGCAGTTTATTATCCCATATTACAAATTGATTATGCCACTCGCTTTCTGAAAGACGCGTAATTGACTCGATGTTGTTGTATCACATTAAAACCAGGCAAGTGATCAATGTAAAAAAAAAGTGAAGTTACTGGGTCTGCAAGATGCCCTCGCAACGAAATTACGGATGTGCAGCAGGCTCTTATCTGGAAGTACGTCCAGTTTATTATCCCATATTATATATTTATTATGCCACTCGCGTTCTGAATGATGCGTAATTGACTCGATGCCCCGCCGCGGTGGTCTAGTGGCTAAGGTACTCGGCTGCTGACCCGCAGGGCGCGGGTTCGAATACCGGCTGCGGCGGCTGCATTTCCGATGGAGGCGGAAATGTTGTAGGCCCGTGTGCTCAGATTTGGGTGCACGTTAAAGAGCCCCAGGTGGTCAAACATTTCCGGAGCCCTCCACTACGGCGTCTCTCATAATCATATTGTGGTTTTGGGATGTTAAACCCCACAAATCCATCAATCAATAATTGACTCGATATTGCTGTCTCCCTTCAAAACCAGGTAAGTGATCCATGTAAAAGAAAGAGTGAAGGTATGGGGTCTACAAGACGCCTTTTTCTCAAAGAAATGACGGATGTGCAGGAGGCTCTTAAGTAAGGTTGAACACATCATGGCAAGTCCGGAAGTACACGCAGTTTATTATCCTATATTACCAATTGATTATGCCACTCGCTTTCTGAAAGATACGTTATTGGCTCGATGTCGAGTTTCATTTCAAAAACGCACCAGTGAAGAATGTAAAAACAAAAAAAAAGAGTGAAGTTACGGAGTATACGAGATACTTTCTTCACAATGGATCGCCGGATGTACAGGAAGCTCTTAGGTAAAGTTAAACACATTATGAAAAGTCCGGAAATTTACGCAGTTTGCTATCCCAAATTATCTATGGATTATGCCACTCGTTTTCCTAATGGTACGTTTTGGACTCGATGTTGAGTCTCCTTTCAAGAAGCAGATCATTGATTATCTTGAAACCAAAAAAAGTGAAGTTACGGGGTCTGCAAGATGCCTTCTTCACAACACAATGACGGATGTGCAGGAGGCTATTGTGTAGGGTTGAACACATCATGGAAAGTCGGGAAGTACGCGCGATTTATTATCTCAGACGATCTATTAATTTTCCCACTCGTTTTCTGAATGATACGTCAGTGACTGGATGTTGAGCCTCATTTCAAAAACACGCCACCGATCAATGTCAAAACAAAACAAGAGTTAAGGTAAGGAATCGGCAAGGATTACCTCTTCAGAACGGAATGACGGATGTACAAGAGACTCTTATATAAGGTGCACACACTATGGAAAGTCCGGAAGTACGCGTGGTTTATTATCCCATATTATCAATTATGCCACTCATTTTTTGAATGATGCGTGATTGACTGGATGTTGTTGTCTCACTCGAAAACGACGTAAGTGATCAATGTAAAAAAAATGGCAGCATATCCACGGAGTGAATAATGGGGAGTGGGGCGAAGCATTCGTCCGTCCATTCGTTCTTGCTTCCGTCCGTTCCTTAGTACGTCTGTGTAACCGTCCATGCGTCCATCCACCCGTACGTGCGTGCGTCTGTTCGTGCGTCCGTCCCTGCGTTCGTCCATGCATCCGTGCCTGCGTCCGTTCATGCGTCTATCCATGCATCTGTCTGTGTGTCCGTTCGTCCATCTATTCAGCACTCCAAGTACCACCATCTCGCATCTTTTCATCATATATTCTCTATATAGAAGCACCGCCATCCAGCGGACATTTCAAGGACTAAACGGGAGGTGGCACATGCACACTTTCTTACGGCTTGCGCTTCGGGTTTACTTCCCACCTTTAACCACCTCGAGTTCATGGTATATACTAGTTCACTGTATTCATGGCTATGCGGCCCAACGCTCGCTAAACCTTTCTAAAACCGAGGAGGTTACACCCAGCGAGTATAACGTAGCAACCCTTTCTTGTCAGATCGTGCTCAATGTACATGCCAATAGCTGCTAATGGGGATCGCAGCGTGCGCGTTACCTAAAGGCCGAATGCTCCTGTCTTTCATTCCCCCTTAGCAGCCATTAACATGTGCATTGGGCACTATCTTTTATTGTTCAACAACGCACAGAAGAAATCTCTCACCGGAACCACCTTGGAGGTCAAAATCGTAAGGACCGCTATTTCGGGTATGTGCCACTGGTGGTTACGTCCTACGAGGGACGCACAAGCCACGCCATAAGGAGCTTTGCCCCTAAAACATGAAACTACAAGCACCACCTTCGACGAAATAAACCTTGACGATTTGACCCGGCTTTGGTTACGCCTTTGCAGAGCGAAAACAGCTGACAGCGGTGGCGGGCGCCGTGCAAGCTAAGGCCATTTATTGAGGCGACAACGCGAGCGTTACGTGCGGCGTTGAGTGCCTAAAAAAAAAAAAAGCGCACGCACAAGTGGCGATGCAGTGTTTTGTATTGTCGCTCCCAGATGGCGCGACGATCGGCTCACTCCTAAGGGCCTTACTCACTCCCGCTAGGTCGGCCAATGGCGTGTCCGGGTTTCGGAACGCAGTTTCACAACTCATATGATTGAATAACTCTGACACTACGTATGTGGTTACCCCTTATCTGGGGTAAACCAGAATGAGTATTTAGGTGTGAGAAAACTTGTCGAATAAGTTTGACGGGTCGTGACATGATTAACTTGCAAATCCCGTTGCGTACGTACGCCGTCAAATCTTTTCCCCCATACATTTGTGGAACATACCGACATACCCCATGGGGCGGTATGCTGGTATACGACATAGGTGAGTGAGAGTTTGTTGACCCTGGAGCAGCGGGAACAGACATCAGTCTTCGTACTTTCGGGTGGCGAATAGCATTTGTGACTTCGTTTATTGCCGTGTTTCGGTTTTGTTTTGAAGGAAAGAACGAACCACTTGGAACTCCGTGATCCGATTTGAAAAAAGGTAAGCCTAAATCATTCAGATGGTAAAGCGTAACTGCTGAACATTTGCCGATTGTTATTTCGTGACAAAGGAAGTTCAAACCCCGTGAAACCACAAGGAACGTAAAGCGCGAAGGCTAGGCAAATGCGTGTAATACCCATGATTCCTGTGCTCGCTGAAGCGCCATACCTTGCAGCGGCCATAGACACTAGCACAAGAGTTCCCTCTATTGTATATATGGGAAGCTCTATAGGGACATGGAATGTATTCGCGACTTCAGCAATCCATTCAGCACCTAGCGGCAATATAGGGAAGCTGCGTACTGAGGTCCAAACGGTCCAAGCTCCAGTCGTATACGGTAGGAGCATGGTAGGATTGTGCCACCCGTGAAGAAAAAAAAAAAAACGAACGGCCAAGCAGATTTCTTCTTTCCTCGTGAGGCACCAGTGTTAACTTGTTAGCTCGAACCTATTAAATGACCGCTGTATCCAGTAACTACATGTCGCTTCGACGCTCGAAGTATGTAAACAAATTTCGCAGAGACGCGGTGGGCCATGTGCATTACACACACAACGCGACCATTTCAAGAACGCCGCTCACGCTTGCGGGACCACCGGTGCCAACTAATGTAAGATGCTTCTCGTCGACGACCCACTCTCCTTCTACAAAGCAGCACGAACTGCAATCACACTACAGAAAACTCAATATTTGTGTTAGCGTCAGAGGACGTTGTGACCTCTGTGAATCTGCCATGCTGCAACTCCGCAGCGCCCTCTCATGTTCATTTTAGTTGCGAATTTAACACTGTCGAGAAGCTCATATGCGGCTCAAATAGATTCGCTAGTTGGATCAACCGCTAATAAATATTTATGATATCCCAGTAAGAGAACTTTGATCATTGGGAGTTACGCCAAATAGCGTAAGCTAAAAGTAGATTCTATCTTAATTATTGTTTATTCCCAACAGAGTCTGTAACCACTTTTAGCATCTACAAAATACGAAAATTAATAAATCCAGTTTGTAAGATCTACCCGTCTCCTGGCTGATCCTCTGAGTGGTTACGTGCCATTCATTCAAGGATCATCATCATCATTATCAAGCCACCCTGCTTTCCTGGATGATTGCCGCCAAGCGGCGTCACCTTCATCGCCGCACGCAGTCATCGTTTCGTTCAGCAATTGTCGTGCGCCTCACGTAACTCGGTTTGGTACCGCGTGGTTCCTAGCGAGCAAGCGATATAATGTCGAGCCCCAAGCGAGCGCGACTCGATGACGACGCAAACAACGACCAGAAGGAAAACACGAAACGAGTTCTCGTCTACCGCAACGGGAACGACAAGGAATGGAAGGTAAGACGACAGCTCAGAAACGGAGACTCGGGACATGACCTCCGAGATGGCGGTCATGCGGCCGATATCTCGGAGGCCATGCTCAGGATCATAGAGTTTTTCTGTAAATACTCTAGAGGGAACTCTGGCGCTAGTGTCCACGGGAGCTGCATCGCATGGAGCTTCAGCGAGCATATGAATGATGGGTAGCACACGGCTTTGCCTAATCTTTGTACTTTCGGCTCTGTTCGACTTCGTGTGGCTTGGAGATGCATGCTTTGTCACGGAACGACAATCGGCAAATGTTCGGTAGCTGCACTTCACCACCTTAACCACTTAGGCTCACTGATTCTGATTGCTTCACGATGTTAGCAACGATCCCTTCTTTTATTCGAAACAAAAGCAAAACACAATAAACAAAGCGACATGTACGTTTGAAGCCCGCAGGCACGAAGACTAGACAAATTTATGTACTACCCAATCATTCCAATGGTCGCTGAACGATCACAACACCAGAATCCCCTCTAGTTATTTTCAGGAAATTCTATGCTCAGGATCAATTATGTCTCAGGGTCAGGCTTGCCCCTGGGTGGACTTGAAAAGGCGCCAGAACTTGAACCAAAAGTAGCCAAAATAGTCACGTCATTTAATATTATCGCAAGATTTGTAACCAAATTGAACAGGAGTGGTACAATGAGCAGAGTCTTCACTAATAATGAAAAAATAAATAATAAAACTATTTTCAATAAGTAAATCCAGAAGTTTAAAAGTAGCAAACAATAGCCATGACTCCTACTAAACTTTCATCGCTGGCGGGCCGAAAATTAGCCGACTTGGCGCAAAACATCCAACAATTGCAAGTTCTGTGCTGCAACTTTGTCCAGGGTGCAGATACGATTTACGAGAGGAAAAACCGACTACCATAGTGCATGCGTAAATGTACGCATGCGAAAATGTACGTCCTTTTCTTTGTATGCCGTGTGTGCAGGTCTTCAAGGTACCGACGTCTCTGGAAACACTTAAAGAAAATATCGGCGTCAAGTTCGGTCTGCAAGCCAAGCGGCTTTTCACAAGCAAGGGATCCGAGATCAGAAGCGTAGACGAGTTGAGGCAAGTCTTTGATAGGCTAAACTCGCATTGACCCTATGCTTTAGAAACACATTGGCCCCGTTTAGAAACACTTTATTTTCACTCTGTGCACTGTTGACGAGAAAGAGGCCACAATTACTGAGCTAATGATATACATTACGTGTTTCTGTTGCCTAAGCTAGCATGGAAGCGTTACTGGCTAATATATTTAGCTTCGCGTAATCGTTTTGATGCTGACAGTGGCATGTTTAACGAGACCTTGTTTACGAAGTTTCGTTTTATTTTTTTTTACTTTTTCAAGAATGGTCGCTGCTAGCAGAGAACTATTCCCATGCCATTTGTGTGGATCGTTGAATTTGGTTTACAAAGAAATGTGTTATTACTGACCGTACAATATTAAGGGCATATTTACGTTGAAATTATCAATACTTAATGTAAAATACAGAGTGAATTGTAACACTTCCAATTGGTTTAGATTTAGTCTCCATAATATTGGCATCAAATTAAGTTAATTTCACCAGCATTGTATTATAATGCTCCCCTTTTGTGTCCAGTTTCGTTGCTTTATACCGTTAATGGCATTATAATGCTTGTCGAACAGGGTTAACGTACTAGTTTAGGGGATCCCGTCTATAGCAATAATAATCGTTGTGTCCAGCACTCCTTGACCATGATTCGATTATGAACGACTCTGTAGCGAAGGGCTCCGTAAATTTCGACCAACTGGGGTTAAATAACACTTTTCATCTCGGCGTCAAGATATGTGGATGGGACACAGCCATGTGTTACCAAGGTATGTCAACATTTTGCTTTTAAAGTCGATTTGAAAGGTTAGCATTACTCCAGCATTTATCCATTAATGCCAGCCTTCAAAATCGATTTTGAAGCAAGCCAGTGGCAAGGTTGAATACACCTCCAGAATAACTTGTCTACAAAGATGTAGTATGTCATCAAGAGAGGACTCTGCCCCGATTGAAAAGCGGCAACCGTGGTTGGTATTCGATGCCACCACCTTGGATCACATGTGGAGCACCCTAACTGCAAAATAAGTAGCACTGCAAAACTTCTTTCTTTTTTGCTTAGGAGGAAAGAGTAGATTCAATCATACTTGATGAATTTTCTCGAGTGTGTTTGTGTCTGTGTGTGTGCTTGCACAGATACGCAAGCGAAAAAAAAAAGCATAGGTTGGATGCCAGACCTTCCCCCTCCACCTACACCAATTAACAAACTTGAAGCTGGCCAAAATTCTGATTAGAAGTTCAAAATGGGTTTACAGAACTTCCCACTACACAGTTTCTAACCCTGTGTACAAGCATATATTTTTTTGGCTTACTACATATGCCCGCAAAAAAAAAGGTACGACGTCACATGACCACTTCCACACCTGCATATATGCGCACCGCGAATGCCATGCTACCTAACGTTTCGCGTGCAAAATTGGGCCGGGTGTATGGCCGCTTCAAAGGGGCCCTGCAACAATTTTAAAAGTAGCAATGGAACCAATTCACTAAAGAAACTCATTACCTCACCAATCCACTGCCGCAAATATTTTTATAATTCGTTCATCACGAGTAGAGCTACAATGATTTGTCGCACCTGGCAATTGCATTCTCTCTACTCTCATATTGACCAAAGCGCTGGAAGCTAAGCAGAGAGGGATGGCACGGGGAAAGAAAATACGTCACGCGCGCCTCATGACCTTGCGCGCTTTTTCTCTTCTTTGAATACGCGGCTTTTCAGCGCGCACGCGTGGACAAGTGACGGCCTCCCACGGCGGCCCCGTAATCATCGAGCGCGCCATGTTCAAATCAGCCAATGGCTATTACTTGGCCTGTGGCGAGTGATTTTCGAGCTTGTACCGTCATTTGTCGAGAGAAAGGAAATCAATTTTAAGCTTACTTTCAAAGTTTTATTGTGAATTCTAGGCCGCGTGCTGCAATATAATATTTGGCTCACGTGTTTTCGGGAACCTCGACTACCGATCGGTATTGTTTTCGGACCATGCTAAAAAAATGTTGCGGAGCTCCTTTGAAGGCGAATAGTGATGATGATGGGGGTTTATTCACCACGGTGGTGTAGTGGCCAAGGCACTCAATCGCTGACCCGCAGGTCGCAGGATCAAACCCCGGCCATGACGGCCACATTTTCGATGGAGGCGAAAATGTTCGAGGCCCATGTGCTTAGACTTAAGTGCACGTTAAAGAACCCCAGATGGTCTAAATTTTCGGAGTCCTCCACTACGGAATCTCTCGAAATCATATGGTGCTTTTGGGATGACGAACTCTAACAATCATCACTATTAATTTTACTATGATAGTGGGGGCCGTTCAGTGAAGCACTCGTTGCTTGCGCTAGAACAAGCGATAACCGCCGCATCGCCTGTCGCTGTCACAGAGTGGGCAAGGGCTGTCAATACTTCGTAAGCGGAACGCTAGGAAGCGTGGCCCTCAGCTGCAGCCACGGGGACATGTTACTCACGGCTCTCAAAGGGACGTGGCATATTTTTCTATTTCACGAGACCCTGCAGCAGGCATAAAAACATTAATACTTAATGAATAGAAAGTGTACGTTTTGCAACATAATTAACAACTATTAGGTTTTTACATCCGACAAGGGCGACATGACTGAGGGACGCTGTAGTGGAGGCTTTCAGAAGTTTTGATGGCCTGGTGTTTTTACCTGCGCACTGGCATTGCCCAGCACACGGACCTAAAGCATTTCTCCTCCATTGGAATGCGACCGCCACGGTGGTGTTCAAACCCACGACTCTCGGGTCGACAGCCGAACACCCAAGCCGCTACACCACTGCGGCGGACCATCTTCTTACAAAATGATCTATGACTTTCCAATTGCGACTCTTTCCCAGATTCGTTGCTTCAAATGTTGCCAAGTAATCTTACCTCAATAGGTTTTTTTAGCAGAAAACAAAAACAAAGAATAGCTTAGCATACGCCTCGCAGTAGCAGCAAATTTAACTTGGTCGCATCGCCATTGAGCTTGTCGGCAAAGATTTCAAACGTTCGATAGAGTTTGCTGAGATACTCGGTGTAAAACATAGAGATGCCATTTTCGTGCCGACTCGCTTCGCAGCGCATACAAGCCGATGCACCAAACCGCACATCTTTACCGCATGGCGTAACATGCGGACATGCAGCCCCGAAGAGACGGAGTCCCGAACTGATGGAATTCATCTGCCTTTCAGGAATATGGACGTGCTCTACGTCTCGTCGGGCGAGGACTTCGTACCGCGTAAGCTGTCATCTCGCTTGTGAGACTCTTGGCGAAGGACCAAGCACGGTCACAGTTCATTTGCGTTTCCCCCTTAAGTGTTTCGATTCGCCGCGTATGCGTCTACTATTCGGTGCTTTTCGTACGCAAGTAAGGACAAATCAATCAATCAATCAATCAATCAATCAATCAATGTGATCAGGAACAGCTGTATCATAGAAGTGAGACGATAATCGAGATGCATGAGTTGGCTAGTTTTGCGAATGAGTTCTTCCACATCACGCCAGGAGTTAGTGTGATTATGAATATAATAATAATAATAATAATAATAATAATAATAATAATAATAATAATAATAATAATAATAATAATAATAATAATAATAATAATAATAATAATAATAATAATAATAATAATAATAATAATAATAATAATAGTAATAATAATAATAATAATAATAATAATAATAATAATAATAATAATAATAATAATAATAATAATAATAATAATAATAATAATAATAATAAAAGTGATAATAATAATAATATTAATAATAATCAGGGCTTTACTTGCTTAAACCAGGACATGAATATGAGGGACGCCATAGTGCAGGGCACCAGATATTTCGACCATCTAGTGTTCTATAACGTGCACTGACAAAGCGCAAGGGATAACTGGCAATGACCCGTCCTTTCAGGCCCATGCACTTAGATGTAGACGCCCGGTAACGTACACCAGATGGTCGAAATTTCCGGAGCCCACCACTACGGCGTCTTTCATAATCATGTCGTGATTGTGGGACATTTACCGGAGATATTATTATTATTATTATTATTATTATTATTATTATTATTATTATTACCCACTCGAAGCACGATACCATAAGACAATTCATGCGGATTTCTCGGAGAGAAAAAGCCCCTAGTTGAAAAAAGAACGGCATGGAACATCTCCTCGAAGGGAACCCTGATGGGATGCGAAGCAGCAGCGGTGCGCACGTCGTTGACCCAGTCGAAACGGGCGTCGACGCGGACGCTGGAGGAACAGTGTGAGACGAAACTTGGTGCAGTGTTTATTGGAGTAACCGTTAGTTTGAAACGCAAGGACACGGGAGGTGGGTTCGGTTACTTGTAAGTTTCATCACAGATAAACGAGCCGGAAGAGTGTTTCCACTCGGTGTGAGGTCGAGCGTTGCGTGTCGTGGAGAAACTGAAGCGAGACAGAAGTGTGTTGCGAGTGGGTAAAGGAGCCGGCAGCTGCTGTGGGTGAGAGAGAAAGAGAGTGACGTCAATGCGCACCTGTGACTTGACCTACTTGGCACCGCTCCAACACCTGTCAAGAGGAGGTTCAAACGGACGTATGGTACACCGTTACACAGGCTAGTCATAAATCTGTTTCGCATCTAAAAATCCTCCAGATCTCGTGATCGAGCATGCCAACAGCGCATATTTTTCTGTGTGGTCTATCAACCAATAGAACTAACCAGGATGTTAGCATTACGCAGCGCGAGAACAAATCAGTCAACAACTCAAGGTACATGAACACAGAATATTTCTAATCAGTTATAAGGAGTGGATTTGAAAGGTATAATCAGTAATCACGTCCTTGGAGCAGGAAGTGACATGTGCCCTTGTGCCAACGAATGTTCAGTTCAATAGTAAGCTCAATGAGAAGAGCAACCGCCTTCTAACGACGTTACTTTCGGGTTCGACGCCAATACCAGGATGATTTTTTTTTCAACTAGCAGCTTCATTTCCTGAAGAATCTGTACGAATTGTTTTGTGGCCAGTGCTTCAAGCAGATGATTTTAATGTATCTCTTTCTGGAGCTAGCCTTGTAATGTTCACTGCAGAACGCTTAGTTTCGTTTAATATTTGGATTTTTTTTTGTGCTCTCGTTCTTTAGCGCCATCTTCTCTGGTGCCATCTCTTCCACCTGGCGACTCCGAGTGGGTCCTTCTCAACGTTGGCGGGCAGTACTTTGCCACCACGAGGTGTGTATTTATGAAAGACAATCGGCTTCATTTGCCTATCACACTTATCGTGACGCGGGTGTTATACACTGTGAGGTAAGAGAATCACACGACGGTGATACCACACGCCACGGCAAACCAAGTTTCGCGGACGCCATGCTTCTCGCAATTGCGGGCCCACTTCTCGTGGTGCTCCCTGGATGTGATCGGGCAGCTTTAGCGCCCGCATCAGGAGAAACCCAAGCATGCCAAAGAGGACGTCTCACTTGATGGCACTGAAGAGTACGACACGGTACATGTCCCAAGGCTACAGTAACACACTCATTTCTGCGTGCTTACGGCTTAACTGTTGCTTATTTTATCTTCCTGAGGGTGACACAGCAAATAATGCCGACGGATGTTTGACTGAAGTCCAACTTTGTATCCTGTAGAATTGAGGCATAGACTGTCTTTTGTGGATAGACTCCTACTACGCTTGCTCGCATAATACGAGCCCTTTTCCGCAAGCCTTCACGCTAAGGGATCGTGAGGGCTTTTGTTCTTATCAGATGCAAAAAAAGAAACAAAAAATTGCAAAGTACTTCTGTAAGAGTGCTTCTTTTATTACTTGATCACTGGTCATCCTGTCGCAGAGCTACCCTGACTTCATCGGAGCCGCGTTCCAAGCTGGCCGGCTTGTTTTCCGTGGGACCAAACGCGGCAGATTTCGCTGCCAGGAGGGATGCGCAGGGTGCCTACATGTTTGACCGGGACCCGGCGTACTTCAGGGTGGTGCTCAACTATCTTCGCTACAGGAAAGTCATGCTCGACAAGGACGTGTCGCCAACAGGCACGTTCCTCCCATTGATTTTCTGCAGAAGGACTTGTTCTTGGGCTAGTTGGTGCTTGCTGAAAAGCATGATGTGGCACTAAAGACACAACGGACACACAGAGTCACACACAACAAGCGCTACTGAACAATTTTATTGGAAAGTTGATGACGCACAAAATTCGTGTTCCAAACAGCCGCTGAGCTCCGCAACCGCTACGCCACCGTGGCGGACAAGGCGAGGGAGGAAGTACGACTCTTTGTGGTGCAGGGGCCCTTCAGTTTGCAGAACGTTGCAGTTCGACGCTATGTCACTCGCACTCATTGTTTCACCCTTGACATGCTTCTAAACTGGGACTTCTTATTTCAGGTGTTCTCGAGGAGGCGAAGTATTTTGGAATCGAAGGCTTGGTCCACGATCTCGGAAAGGTCAGTGAGGTAAATGTGCTTAAGATTCGCGCGTTGTATACTGATCGGGTGTAACGTATTCAACCGCCACATGCTGCGTTTGTACGTCACCGGTCTATACAGCTGTATTTACGTGTGAAGTGTCATTGATGCGATATGAAATAAGCTATAGGCGCATGTCATAAGGACTTGCTGGACTAAAATGCAACACACCAGTTAGACGTTATGAATTCGGGTAGGCGGGCATACAAGCACGCGGCTACAGAGAATGAAAAAAGAAGTAACGCCAGCCCTTTTTCATAATGAAAACCTAGCATGCTCGCCCTGGTTTGTGGTTGCCTACAGTAGCAGTGGCTTTGTACTGCTGCACTCCATATGTCATGGCTGTGACCGAGATCACAAAGACGATTTACGGAAGCCGTAGAATCTATGTGGTAGCTTTAAGTAGTAGAACATTTATGTTTTTTGCGACTGTATATACATAGCTTCGCCCTTACGGCAAAACTAATTTTAAAGAAATCCCTTAGGATATAAATAGTTGCCAGGGATGTCATCATCGTCACCATATTGGAGAAAAAGAATGGTCGCAAAGTTGCTTGCCTTATGTTCAGGTGTGGTGGTTACTGCTGGAAGCTCTCGTACACAAGACAGATGCACTTCGTTGCATTAGACATGATACCCTGAGAACATCATATTACCACGCTGTGGCACTTGCAAGAACAAAAACAAAAAACTGCTCCCTGCTTTTCTTGACTCGACACTGGCTACTTTTTTTGTCAAGAATTCTCCGTTCTATATAACGGTAGAATAAGATATTTCCCAGCAACTATTACGTTTAGCGGGGGTTCATCAACATGTGTGCGTTTTGCTGATATTATGCACCACCTTCATGCGATGTTTGCATTTCAGGATTACGGAATGAACAGACATTTACCAAGAGATGTTTGTGGTCATTTCTTTTTGTTATTTCCTTCTTTGTATACTTTCTGTATCCACATAAGAAAAACTTGCAAAGTGTAAAAGTGCCGACGTTTGCATTCGATGTACTTTAGTTTTTCCGCGCGATATTCGCTTTGTTGTACTGCCATGCTTTTATGTGTCACCCGACCCTGCTTAAGGCCTCACATGCGAGGCTGGCAGTACTTCTGAAATAAATAAATAAATAGGTAAATAAATAAATAAATAAATAAATAAATAAATAAATAAATAAATAAATAAATAAAGAGCTGCTTTTCTAACCAAGTGACAATTATTGGCTCGCAGGGGTCGAGGTCGGCTTTCGGAAGGATCCGTGAGCTTGAAGCGGCTATCGGCCCGGCGCCGGTGGAGAGCGGTACCGACCGCCCATTCACACGCCAAGACGTCCTCATAGCCCTCGCTAGGATTCCCGCCGGAGATCTCCGCTTCCAAGTATGTCCCATTTGTTTCAACAGGAGCTTGTTTTGAATCACAAGTGTCCCTGGCGTTGTATATGCGTGTAACCGCAAGAAAACTATAGGTGTCTGCGTGCGCCGGCGTGACCGCATCGAAATTGGGGTGGTGACGAGTGCCTTCTCCAGCAAGTATACGCTCACGACTCTTATCCAACGTTCTGTTTCCTAATAATGAGTTTGTCGGCGCGTTCAACTAATTTATGATGTGGCATAACTGACTAGTTATTGCGCTAATCGAGTTGTCTTATCATTTCACCTCGGCACATTTCACTGCTGCCTTCATACGAACGCAGAACCGCCGCTGTTGCTTTGGCAACTCGACTGCGGCGCTGCTGATGTACGCGAATGAAGGCCTAACCCCACGTATCCGGCGCAGCGCGTCAGGGCGCGGCTGTTTGACGAGGCGCGCGCAAAGGGGGCACGTGGCTAAGCGAAGCTGCGCGCTCTCTCTTTCCACATGGGAGAGGGCTCGACGCCGCGCCAAAAAGACACGCACCGACGCGCTGCGACGGATACATGGGGTCAGGCCTTTAGGGAGCCTTCATGTGCGCGTCGGCGCGCGCACATGTAGCCTCGCGTGCACATGAAGGCTCCCTACTTCACTGTAAAGGCCATTGATCTCTACTCCGCTGTCTTTGCTGACACAAGCGAAGAATTCGCTTGGCCATTATTCTTCCTCTATAGTTTTTTTTTATTGATATGATATATAAGGAGATGTTGGCGCACCATTATGGCGCCGGCTACTCCTTAGCCGTTAATTGAAACTTGAACACGTATCTTGAAGCAAAAACATACAAAGCAGTGCATGGAAAATAGAAAACTCAGGCACAGATATGTAAAGACACACTTATACGTACACATCACAATGGTAAGTAAATGTTTGAAAGTCATTGTAAGAAGTCTCTGGAAACAACAAAACACAAACAACAAACACAAAACACAACAACAAAACAACAAAGCACACGTCTGGTCCTTATAAAGATGCATTCGCTCGTATGTACATAATAGTCGACACGTCATTCATTTCACAACACACACGTGATGGGTGTCACATGATACTGTATATAATAAGTACATGTGTTACAAATGAAAGCTTGTTCTTTGTTAATACTTGTCAGCAATCCCGCTGTCTTGTAAAAAACGTGTTAATGCTCTTAAAGCGTGGGACTGTAAAACTCCAGTTGGCCACGGGCCTATTCCTCTATAGTCTTGCGCTCCACTGTCCCGCTCAGCTATTACTCGCTAATAAACTATAAAATGTCATCATCAAACCCAGGAGGAAGAAGAAAAAAAGACTGCTGCCTGGAGCGAGCGCGTGCTACTTCGCTTCTTCTAACAAACCGTATTCGTTCGAAGCAGCCCCTGGTCTCGATCGTCTTAATATAAACGACGCTGATACAAAATCAAATCGCAACATTAGGCCTACAAGCTTACGATTGAAGGAGCAGTTAAGCAGAAACGAGCACATACAAAACATGCGCGTGATTAGCGCTTCTTTGAGGGCCGCATTAGTGTAGGCTGGCCGGCGCCTGTGATTTTCCGTGCGTGACGCTGAAATATGTGAGTTCAGAAAACTTTGCTTCAAATCGCGCAGGCAGCAGACTTCACGGGTGCCGACCTCTCGCACATGGACTTGAATCACATCAAGTTCAAAAGGGCGAAGATGGAAAAGTGTGACCTGTCCCACAGCATCCTGAACCACAGCGTCTTCGACTACGCAGACTTGCGCGAAGCCAAGTTAGAGGTAAGGATGGCTCGACGTTGATTCGGTGTGGTAGTAATCCAACTAACTAACTAACTAACTAACTAACTAACTAACTAACTAACTAACTAACTAACTAACTAACTAACTAACTAACTAACTAACTAACTAACTAACTAACTAACTAACTAACTAACTAACTAACTAACTAACTAACTAACTAACTAACTAACTAACTAACTAACTAACTAACTAACTAACTAACTAACTAACTAACTAAATAACTAACTAACTAACCAACTAACTAACTAACTAACTAACTAACTAACTAACTAACTAAATAACTAACTAACTAACTAACTAACTAACTAACTTACGACTAACCAACTAATAACTAACTAACTGACTGACTGACTGACTGACTAACAAGGTAATGCGCTGCTAACCAGCTGTCTAACTAAATGTCTAACTAGCAACACTTTGTTACTGGCCTCTAGCCCCTAACTAGTTAAATAGATGGCCTGGTAATTTATGCACTTGCCGCTATTACTCATCGGAACCATAGAATTTGATTTACGCATCATCCGCGTGAACCCAAAGTGGGTTCAAATCACTCCGATGAGAAAGGTGATTCCGTGCACATTGATTAGTTTTTAATTGACGCTATAAATTTAACGACAAGAATCATCAGTTCGTTTGTTTTTCTGGCTCTAATTGCGACTTCAAACACTTGGTTGCGTCTAATAAAAATTCGGTGTTGTATGGAGCACAAGATAGGATAACGTACAGAATATTGGCAGAAGCTTTCGTCTTTCAGAGGGCATCAAAAGTCTGAGAATGTAATTATGATGATGATGATGATGATGGCGATGATGGAGACTTCAAAGTTGGATCACTGAAGGCCAGTTGGAGGTTGCTCAAGTTCTGTTCCTTTGAACTGGAATTGTGGTGATCAAACTGCGTGGTTGTTTTCGGTCACCAAGGGCTAGCGCCAGAGTACACTCGAACTAAAATTGATGCACCAGGGAATGCATGAGTTTTTAAATGAAAATCAGACCTTACATTTTCTTCTCTTGCCAGGGAACTCCGCATCTATATCTGTTGTGCCTATTACTATGCTGCATCATACCTATATAGTTGTGTTCCGAAATGAGTACATAGTTAAAGGTGTATGAATACGAACATCTCCAGGTTCTAAGGTTTCGTTTTTTCCATCTACTCAAACACCAAGCCCTCGGGAGCTTACGCGATGCAGTCAAAAGCGTCAGTGCTCGATGGAAAATTGATGACAGTTTGGTGAATACTGCGCACAAACCTGCGCAGCATCAGTCTCGTCACTGGTTAGCCCAGTGTGACAGTGGTTAGCCCGGTGTGACAGGGCCACTTGCTGCAACACGCCTCCGATAAGGGACAGCGCCACCACAGCTTCAGCGCAGGCTTACGTCACCACTGGTGGATATAAAACCCAAGCTGTCAACCTCGGCATATACATTGCTCCGTTGTCTCTGACGAGCGTAGCGTCAGTATGATCGGTCTAATGTTGTTAGATCAAATAAACAGTTATGTTTTCATGTAGGGATCCGTCCTTCGTCAACCCGGCATCCTACAACAGCACGTTTAAAAAGCCTGTTATGGTTCCTACTATACGTTGACGTCACGACATCTGAACGTTTCGTCACGTTCTCACCTAAGATATCGTGAATTTTTCACGGCCGCTCCACTTGGTGTCTTCTTTGGGGATGGACAAGCAGCTATTTTAAGTGTGTTTGTACCTGACGTTATCGCAAGAAGCTTTACTGGCGCATTATGCGCATGAATCGATAGGGTAGCCTGACATCACGACGGTGTCGATGTTAGTTAATGCTCCATGCGAAAATTGATATCGAAGTAAAAACCAACTACCGGCATTTACGGAGATTTACACCTCCTCGCAGTTGTCTCTGCATGCGGTGAATTTCGATATTTTGCTAAACTCTGTTTGGAGAATTGGTGGTAATACCTCCTTAAGTCGAAGGTAGCGCGTAACACGACGGCGTATGTTTTCAACTTTGCGAATTTCTTGGTTTACCTCAATGATAGAGAGCACGCCATACTTTGGTTTTCCAGAAGGCTCAACTTCTTGGAGCAAAGTTCAACCACGCCAACCTGTCTGGGGTGTTCGCCAAGTCCTGCGTCATGGGCCAGCAAGGTGATGTCTCCGCCAACATAGCTAACTTGGAAGGTAAGACACTTGGCGTTGCTTCGTAGCGCCACGTGAACGCTAGTAGGGCTGTCACGTTTCTTCACCGCAAAGGAAAAAAAACTAGGACCATTTCTCCGAACGTTACCATCCTGGGATGCAAAGCAGCAGTGTTGCGCGCGGGTGGTGTCACGGGTTGAATGGTGGTAATGCGGGCGCTGAGGTGAGGGCCGGAAAATAGGTTTGAAGCGATGGCTGGCATAGGTGACACGTACAGGCGTGTTTCAACGCTTACGTTAAGCGCGCGTCAGGTTTATTGTGCGTGAACCGACGAGGTGGTGTAGCGAGTGGCGGTCGTGGCAGGTGTTGCGAGTGAACGGACGAGGCGGCAGCTGCGGGTGCCGCGGCGAGCGCGCGGTAGGCGAGGGATGGAGTGACGTCAGCGCTTAAGGTGCTCGACTGCTGACGCGAATGTCGTCGATTCGATCACAGCCGCGGTGGTCACATTTTGATGAAGGCGGAACGGTAGGGGCATGTGTACTGTGCGAAGTCCGTACACGTTAATAAACACCAGATGGTCGAAATTTCCGGAGCCTTCTACTACGGCGTCCCTCATAAGAGTATTGTGGTTTCGGGACGTAAAACCCTGTATTAGCGTTGTATTCACGATACCGGCGAGACTATTTTCTGCTAACGCCTAGAAGTGGGCGGGCCAAGAGAAACGGCCGGGGTCTCTCAAGCCTGCACAGAAGACGACTGAAAGGCACAAACCATCTTTGCTTCATTCTCAGTTGATCTTTTGAATCCTCCCTCACTTACCACGCCTCCATCTGATTTTTTTTTCGTTTGGCGCGGTTTTTTCACTATCTCTACAATCAAAGGCATTGCTAACTTTCTATGCCTAGACTGGCTTTGCATGGCCTCCGAGATCAGTCCGCGATATGCGGACGTCACCACGGGACGCCACGTACTGTGGCTCATAGTGACGTCATAATAAGTTTCGGTGATTCGTGAGACCACGACAACGTCACACGCTGTGGTAATCACGAGATGTTGTTAGCGTTTCTTATGCTGACGCCGAAGGTCTGTTTTCGAGTTTGATAAGGAACATAAGGCTTTTGCCTTAAGCTCTCTCGCACTTCCACCTAAATCACGCGAAAGCCTGCCTAAAGCCACTGAACCAATTACTAATGCTTCCAACTGCAGGGGCCAAGCTGAATGACGCTGTGCTGGACGGAAGCAAGATGTACGGCGTGAACTTGAAGAAAGCAGAGATGAACAAAGTCAGCCTGGCAGACTGTGATATGCGTACTGCCATCCTCACTGGCGTCACGTTGCTGGTGAGAGGCCGCTCGATCACCGTTTTGATTTTCTAGCAATAGTATGCGGCTTTGTAATGATGACAATTTGAAGTAGTCCCGCATTGAAGCTGTGAAGCGATCATTCATCTTGAACATGTGGAGCTGGAGAAGCTTTATCTGGGCGAGTTGGTGTGACATAGGTAATTCATTTCATTTCATTTCATTTATTTACTTTCAGGGCCCGAGGGCATTACAGAAAGGAGTGGGGTTTCAAAACTAAAACGCGCAACAATACATTCAAAGCACTTCTTGGTGGGTGGTGACCTTGAAGTTATTTACATCTGTGATGGAGGCGATGGCGGCGAAAAGGTGGTTCCAGTCCCTGCTTGTTCGTGGAATGAAAGAGTCATAATAAAGATTAGTTCGACTAGGTGGCACACCAACTTTTAAACCATGATCCAAACGGGATGAAATGTAGGAGGGGTTTGTGAAAAGCTGTTCTTTTAAAATGGGGTTGTGATGAAATATTTTGTGAAAAAGTGAAAGCCGAGAACATTTACGACGCAACGACAGATCAGGCAAGTTTAGCGACATCTTCATTGTAGTTACGCTAGAATGGCGGGAGTAGTTAGAAAATACAAAACGAGCTGCGCGGTTTTGAATCGATTCGAGGGCGAGGATTAGAGTATGCTTGGAAGGATCCCAGATGGCGCATGCGTATTCTAATTTCGGACGTACTAGCGTTTTGTAAAGAGTTAGCTTTAGTGATGAAGGTGCAGATGAAAAATTGCGACGTAAATATCCGAGCATGCGGTTAGAGTTGTTAGTTACATAGTCAACATGCATCTGCCAAGACAGATTATTTGTGATATGAAGACCGAGGTATTTATATGAATCGACGTGTGATAAAGAAGTGGCATGAAGACTATACGTGCACGTGTTAGCAGTATTATCACGACGCGAAATTCGCATGTATTTGCATTTGGACACGTTAAGACGCATGAGCCATTTATTGCACCACTCGGATAGGTTGTTAAGATCGGTTTGAAGTTTCAATGTATCAGCTGGGGTAGAAATTTTCAGATACAATACACAATCATCAGCAAAGAGTTTAATGGTTGAAAAAGTGATGCAGGCGGGAAGATCGTTAATGTAAATAAGAAAGAGCAACGGCCCCAGTATTGACCCTTGAGGTACGCCAGACGTTACAGCACAAGAGGGGGATAAACAGTCATTAGCGGTTACGTTAATACATTGCGCCAAACGCGAGGGCCAGAGGGAGACGTAGCAGACGAGCAGAGGCTATGAAATCAACGTTAAACTTTATTTGAAGAAAGCGGAATACTTATACGTGAATTCTTATGTTCTTAAGTATATTTACCACGGAGCGCAGTCCATGGACAGCGTTCCACGGCAAAACGAAAGAGAGAGGTCATTATCCGCCCCGCGAGTGCTTTGAAGACGCCGCCGCTACGTAGTCCCCGCAGTCACCCCTGAAAAAGGAACCAAGTCTGTTTCGAAACGTCGGGTTTCTTCAAAACATTTGATTGGAGTCTAATTCATCTCCCCGCGTTGAAGTATGTGCGAGTCGACGCGTGTATAAACGTGAGCTGACATGAGGCTGGTATACTAACGCCTGAGCTCACTAGATGAGACTATAGGTCGCTAAAAAAAGTGTAGTTCTCCAAGTCTCATCCAAGAAATATTGTTGGCTCTAAGGGCTTACTCGCATTCATATTTCTCTCATCTTTCCTCATCCGGACTCCTTCCGCATGCGCTGAAATTTCGCTGAACAAGACTCGAGCAGACTCAGAAGGACCAAGATATTGCTCAGGCGGTTCTTAGTCTGCGCGAGTCGGACGGCGTCGGGGAGAGCGCGGGAGGCTCCCCGACTTGCTGTGCTCGGAGGCAGCTTTGAAACTGCCGTGCCAGTAGTCATGAGATCAAAGAGGCCAGCGGCGAGCTTTGGGCTGGGCGGAGCCTATAGACGTGCTACGACGTCGCTACAAGCGCAACACAATGTCGACGGCGCCTACCGCGCTGTTATGAAACATAGAATAGGTCTACGTTATTCTTACCGTACCTCCCTCTTTTTCTTTCCCTCTATTTTCCCGCAACTCCCGCAATGAGTCGCTGGATTTGAAAACACGCTTTCCAAGTCAATTTCCTTTTATCTCTTTTCAGTAAACGTTATCATCTTCATGGTGGCAAGCATTAAACTGTATGTTTGATACGATGCGACGCTGAACTTTACAGGATTGTAACCTGCAGAAATGCGACATGCAAGACGTGGTGCTGGGATAGTTCCTGGCGACGGACGAAAACCGGCCCTCTTCGTGATTGTGACCGGTGAAACAGCTTGGAACCGCCTCCGACGTCAGCTGAATGAAAACCGTGCAGCTTGCAGCGCCGATGAAGCATCTTACTTCTCTCTCTGCGCAAGTCGACAATTAAAAGCGGAGAACAAATGGAAAAATACGAGACAAATGATGTCTGTGCATTCATTGTTTAGGTATTCCTTTCTTTTTAACTGGTAGGCTTTGAGGGTGTGCGCTCAGCGCCTACCTCACAAGATGCCGTACAAGATTGCTGCTCGTCTCAGTGACGTCATGTCAGTGACGTTGTTTCTCTCTCCTCTCCTCTGAATCTTCCCCTTCCTTTTCTTCTGTGCTTGGCAGAAGACCGGTCATAAAAAAACTGACTAATATCTCTGCCTTTCCCCTCGTTTTTAAAGATGATACGCTCGTGGGACACTTGAAAGCGAAAATTTTGGTCTCATTGTCTGTCTGTCTGTCTGTCTGTCTGTCTGTCTGTCTGTCTGTCTGTCTGTCTGTCTGTCTGTCTGTCTGTCTGTCTGTCTGTCTGTCTGTCTTACAATTTAGTCACCCGACAAACGTTTAAGCACTTTCTCATCACCCGGTCATCTTGATCTGGTGGCTGCCTTCATACTTGTACTCATTGTCGATCAAAGCTCAAATATTATGCCTATCTGACACGCAACATTAATACGCACGTTTTTGGTGGTGTGCTCCTTTAATAGAAAAATACACAGATACTTAATTATGTAGACCCTGGTGTTTCTTATGTTACACAGAAAATTCGACGCTATCAATGACTCATAGGGTGCTTTTACGCTTCGCTGAGAATGCGACGCTATGCACGGAAGAGCGCTCTGCTGACGACAAGATGCTTCCACTTACCAGTGGCTCTGCGTTCTGCACAAGCTTTCGTTCCCCTACACTACTGCCAGGTTGCGCCCATATCTCTAGTTGTGCCTCCAGACTGGAAACTATGTCGTCTTTCAACGACATTTGCAGTGAAGCACGCATATACGCGGTCACTTTTTTCTTCTTCCTAAATGAATACAAAGCCAGACAGACAGATGACGAACCTTCAACTATAATTATGTGTAGTAATTGCATTCGCCAAGGAAAACTATATTCATGATTATAGGAAGTAAGCTATACTCGGCGACCTGTTTTCTTGACATTGAAGGGAAAGCCACGGAGGCGGAGCTTCTGCACATGTAGCACTACGCGAAGTATAATACTCCGTTCTCGCGCGCGCCTTGTAACGCTGTGTAAAGTGACGGGGGGCTCACTATCAGCGTTCCATGTATAGAGGCAGACGCCGCTTAGCGTTTGAGGTGCACGCAAAAAGGTGGGACTTTCTCGCGAGTTTAGAAACGCGAAGTCACGACAGATAAATTACAAGAAATATGAATATATACCGTACTGGTGTTAGCTGCGTCCTGTCTCAAATACCCCCTTTTAAAAGTAAAGGAGGAACATTTATACTTGACTTTGAAAATACGGGGGCAACTTTGGAACTACATCCACTGGCGGTAGGATGCACGCGATTTGGCTCCGTAGCTTTCGCTGCAGAGCCAAAAAAAGTTGTCGCTTTCACAAATGAAGTACAGGCAGCCATGGTTCAATGGGCGTAGCCGATATTTTAGATGCGGAGCATCTAATACTCGAGGCTTGTAGTGCGGCGCCGTCCGCAAGCTTCCTCCTCCTTCTTCCACCATCTGTGCATCTCTTCCTCCTCTACACACCGCGCGCGCTTCACTCCTCCACCATCTGTGCACACTTCCTCCTCTACACACCGCGTGCGCTTCTCCTCTTCACGAACATTCGCTAGCTGTATAATGTAGCGCGCATGCGCCGTCACGCTTCGAGAACATCGGCAGCTGACGCGCGCGCATGCGCCGTCGCGCTTCGAGAACATCGGCAGCTGACGCGCGCGCATGCGCCGTTGCGCTTCTCCCCCTTCTCGAACATTCGACAGCTGACAGTGCATGCGCCGTCGCGCTGTATATATACTCAAGGTCTGCGCTCGCTCGCTCAGTTGCCGCTCGTCGGTTGGTTTGTACGGCACGTCGACGTCCAAGGTCGCGGTGAAATGAATTCCAACGAATCCACAAACACAATGATCGACGTCCCTTCGACCAGCGCCATCCTTTCGCATACGTGTGTACGTGTTCACTCATTTAACACCCCCTCCTACAACCACGTTAACCAATTTAGCCATCGACCCAAGTAAGTCGCAATTTACCACCCCATTTCACAACCACGTTAACCAATTTAGCCATCGACCCAAGTAAGTCGCACTTTAACACCCCGTTAACCAATTATATGCTCCGCATCCTCCTCAGTGTTCCCCCGAGGGAAGCTGCGGGCAATTTTTTTTTCTTATATTGTAACCGGGTATACAATAAGCTCGCACACAGTAAAAAAACATTTGAATTAAGACACGGCGTACTTTGTGACGAGCGAGCGGATCCTGTAAATCACGTCAAGATGTCCAGAATAATGTGAGCTACCGGTTGAAACAAGTTGTGGCAGAACCTCTCGTTACGTGTTCTGCTGGAATAAAGGAAATTTCATGTGAATCAATATGCCAGTTTAGCTTTAACAGTATTCTGGGAAAGTCAAATAGCAAGCCTGCTTTCCCAACCCTAGCCTCGTGCATAGGGACGGCTTTATGCTCTCCCATAGTAGAGCACGATGTGCTCAGAATCATTGAACTTATTTTGCAAAACACAGCCGTGGAACAGACTGGGACAGCCTATGCTCGCCCAGAGTTCAGTACATAGTACTCATAATCGCAGTACTCAAAATCGTCAAACATTTGTTCTAAACACAGTTGTACTGAAGACTAAGGAAAATTAGACAAAAGCACACATTCATATATAGGTGGATAGAGTCCTTTTCGCCGCCTTCTCGTCCTATTGCCTTGTAAATTTATGTGGCAAATCTAACAATTTTCTTCTTCAAGTCACCGCTTTATTCTCCAATAACATGGCTATCATAATCGAAGTTCAGGTGGCGCAAATGTGTTAAGAACAAATTTTTTTGATTCAGACTACTTAGTACCTTACTATGGGAGAGCACAAAGCCGTCCCTTCATTGTGTGTTTAGAAAAAGTTGTTAACGATTTAGAGTACGACGTATTCTACTATTTGTTCGTCCATCCTTAATGATACTATAAACAGCATAGACGTTCATTGAAGCGAGAACTTAGAAATTAATGCAGATCTACGAAGCTGATAATGTGGCGAAGAATATGACTATGAATTGGGGCCTTCTTTTTTGTTCTGGTTAACAGTGTTTTATGTGGTACTTGGAAACCTTTTGTTCTGCCATAATTTTTTATTGATGGGTGGTCAAACGCCTGTGTTTTTTACGATAGTCTCACCTTTTAACTTGTTTATTCTTGTGACTCTTTTCTTCACGAATGTCTAGGTTGCAAAGTTGGCGTTGCCGCTTTGCCGCTGTCACGACGTTCTGACCATGTACTCTGTTTGGACGAAAGCCTTTCATTTGGCGCGTTTTTACCTTTCGCACTGTGATATGGTTTGATGGGTGGTAAAATGTCGGTATATTTACGGGCTTGTGATAGTTTACTTATTTAAAAACATATGGGCGGTATGTACTCTCTGTAGGCGATACTACGCACAGATATTTCGCACCTGCGCTTCGCTTGAAGCCATCGTAAAGCGAGCCTCGACAACAATGGCTAGACATTGTGTGACCTGGCGCCCGCGAGCATAAAGAAATGCGTCATTTGAATGCGCACCAGTGACAAGCGTCTTCACCGATCGTCCTTGCCTTTTCGTTTATTTAAAACTTCCCATTAGCAGCCACCTAGTCGGCCAATCTGTGGCAGTGTAATTAACCAAGGGACCAAGAAACGTACACGCAACCATCCACAGGGTTAACCCTGCTAAGAGCAGTCTCGCTCGCTGGATTTCTTGCCGACCGGTTGTGCCCCGACGATCTTCGACGACAGCGTAGCTCTGGCCGACTGGGCTCGCCCTACGCCATCTTCTGACGCCGATCTCCAACGACAGTGCAGCTCTGGCCGACTGGGCCCGCCCTATGCCATCTCCTGTCGTCGACAAGAGCTATCGCCAGTGGTGCCCCGTCCTCGGACTCCTGCGACCGTGTTTCATCTTTTCTATCTTCTCCTTACTTCCGTCGTTCGCTGTCCCTGCTCCTCGCTCTCTCCTTCCTCTCTCTCTATCTCTTTACCTTTTAATCCTATCTTTTTAATTCCTCCTTTACCCCCCTCCCCTCGTGAGCTACTGTTGAGGTATCCTCCCCCTGAGAGATGATGATGATGATGATAATGGTGATGATGATCCTTGTTATTCTGGGGCACACCCACAAAGGGGGATCGGCCAGACAGTTACGGGGCCCCCTTTTCTCTTCTTTTCATTTAAAATCCCTTGTTGTTGTTGTTGTTGTTGTTGTTTCCCTGTGCAAATGACTCGTACCCAAAGAAGGGGATTGGCCGATTATAAGGTGAATTTGCCCTAAACTTTCAGCATTGCGTCATTCCTACCAATTTTTTTTTGTAACTTAATTTTGATTTGAAATACCGGTATCAAGTTTGCAGAAAAAAAAAGAAGAAAAATAGTGAGACGAAAATTTAGCAAGAAAATCGTTTAGTCGCAGTGATGTATTCTTGAACGGCGAATAAAACATCCCTGTGGCTGAAACCCAGTGTAGAGGCTCCAAATGAAAGAAGATCAGGTTGTGATAGTTGCAAGCCCAGTCTTTGAAGAGGTGGTGTTAGTATGCTTTGCCTGAATAAATCGAAACGGCGACAATGTAATAAAAAATGACTGATCGTTTCCTCTTGATTACAGTAAATGCACATAGGGGAATTCAATATGCCTGATCTATGCAAGTAAAAATTGAGGGAGGTAACGCGGCAACGAAATTTCGTGATGACAACTTCCATCATCCTTGAATTAGTCAGTTCACTGCGCCAGGGAAATAACAAGTGTTTGTACTCTGGAGAAGCCGTCAGTGCAGGGTCAGACAAAATTTGCCTGATTTTAAGTGTGCGAAATCGCGCCACCGTAATGTATACTGTATGAGGGGAAATAGGAATAATTGGTGTCGAAAGGGATGCCTTCGCAAGAGAATCAGCTATTTCGTTTAACAACAAACCTTTGTGCCCTGGTGTCCAGATTAAATGAATACTTCGGAGATGACAGGGGATCAACGATTTAAAAAGTTTCACTATAGGTGAGTGACCAGATGCGGACAGAGAAGAGCACACTGATAATGAATCAGTTATGACTGCTACGACTGGAATGGAAATATTTACCTTTCGCAAAGCTAACATTATTGCCATGAATTCAGCCAGAAAGACAGGAAGAAAGTCCGGTAAGCGAAGTGAAAATGACCAATCAAGTACGGGGCAATATATTCCAACGCCTGATTTTTCATGTGATTGAGATGCGTCCGTTGCTATAATGACATTTGTTGGCAGAGTACTTAAATGGTCCTGCAATAAACCATTTAAAATGCCTGTAGGTAATAGCTTAGCGTGAGTTGGGAAGATATCATGGTAAACAATTTCTGGAGAATTTCGTTGCTCAGTTAAAGGAATCAGATCACGAACGTGTACATTTAGGGGCTCAAGTAACGATTGAACAAATACTATTTGTGGTTTGGTAAATCTGGGCCAATGCACGGAGAAGAATAGGTCAGGATTGGAAATAAAAATAATTTGTTCAGGGTTAAACGGTGCTTCATATAGTCGTAAAAAGGTCTGCACAGTAAGAATGTTAAAGCGACATAATAAGGTTGGTATTCGTGCTTCAAGGTATAACACTGCATTTGCAGTATACTTTGGAAGTCCTAAGCAGAGCCGTAAAGCCTCTCTTTCCAACAGAACGAGCGGCCGAAGTTTGTAAGCTGGCGCACCAGAAAAAAGAATGCAGCCAAACTCCAACACTGGTCGAACATACATTTTATATATAATCAAAAGTGCCTTTCTTCTCATACCTGATCTACAATTGCTCAACCTCCGCAATACGCCCATCGCGCGTACTGCTTTTGTCGCGATGTATTCAATGTGAGGGCGCCAATTTAGATGTTCATTATACATACCTCCAAGATATTTCAATGATTGTACTTGTGGGATATCTTGAAGCTTTAAATAATAGATATGTGCACGGGATCTTTGATTGGAAAAACGAGAATAGCACATTTACCGGTATTCAGGTTCAACATCAATCCATCCAGCCAATGTTCTATTTTATTAAGATATGCTTGCAAGATAGTGTAGAGACAGTGGAAGTCATGTGCCATAGCAAAAAAAGCAATGTCATCGGCATAAACATAGGTTTTCACATCTGGATGAACGGGGATGGTACTAAGCAATATGTTGAATAAAACCGGGGAAAGTACTGACCCCTGAGGTACACCTCGGGTTTGCTTGTGCTTACAGGAAGAGAAACCACCTTGATAACAATAGAATTCTCTTCTACTTAAAAATTCCGTCACCCATGCTACTATATAAGGTGGAAGTACATGACTCCATAACTGATTAGTCAAGATAGAATACTCTACACTATCATATGCTTTACATATGTCTAACGTTACTAAAGCCGCAAAGTGCTTTTTGTGACGGGCAATATGAATACGACTTTCCAGATCTACATGTGCATGCCATATGAAATATCCAGATCTAAAGCCAATTTGCGAAGAACTCAACAGTTGTTTCTCGTTAATAAACCTAATTATACGACCATGAAGTACCCTTTCAATAAGTTTTACTACATTAGATGTTAAGGCTATCGGTCGTATGTTGTCTAAATTATAGCCTGCCCCCTGTTTCTTAAGCAATGGTATAATTTTCGCAATCTTCCATTCAGAAGGGATCCATGCTCTTCTAAGGGAATAATTGACGAGACTTAACAGATCATTCGGATATTCCCTGTGAAGTATTTTTAGCATTGTATTTGTTATTCCATCGGGGCCTGGTGCTGCATTTGGCAATCTTTCCATGGCCTGATTTAATTCGGAAGTCGATATTTCTGTGTAGTCATAGATGGTTGTTGTGTAAGCCGAATTAGGAAGATGCGTTGAGAACCTGTTTTCTAATTCTTTAGCCAACTGATTCAATGATTCCTGTAGTTCCTATGAGGTGTAAACTACTGAGTCAACGTTTCCTGGTATAGGGGTCTTCTTCCTACCACGAAGGAAGTTGAATAAAGCACGTTTGTTATTTGATTTAGACAGGTATTCGAAATGTTCTTGGTCATATTGCTCTTTCGCTCGCGATACAGTGCGTTTAAATGTTGCCGCAATGAACTGATAATCCTTCCAATTTTTTGGACTCTGATTACATATAAGTCTTTTCCATGCAGCTTTTCTTCTTCTATAATCTCGTGTGCACTCATCATTCCACCATCTACTAGGTTGGGCACTTTTCGATGACGACGAAGCAATTACAAACTCTGAAGTGTTCTTGGAGATTTTTAAAGCAGAACAGAGATTTCTGCCGAGGTCTTCATTTTGACCACTGGACACTGCCCTAATGTTGGAACGCAAGCAGTCTTTAAATTTTTTGTAATTGATCAATGTTTTCTTTGCCCTTTCCATAGATTTCACAGCACATGAGATTTCAAAGTATACAGGAAGATGGTCACTGTTTGAAGAGAAATCAATTGTTTTCCAAGACTTTATTGAAACACTTGGGCTGCCAAACGTGAGATCTAATACCGATCGTGTCCGTCCGCGAATAAATGTAGGCTGTCTATCATTTAGGCAGGTAAGATTTTTATTAATCATCCAATCCCACAGAAGAGTACCAGAAGGATCTGTTCGAAATCCCCATGAAACATGATGTGAGTTGAAATCACCAGTCAGAAGGAAATCATTCTTGCAATTAGCTAAGGCAGTATCTAATTGTTGAGTATTATGCAAACCCGTTGGAAAATATGCGTTTATAAGTGAAAAAGGGTGGTGCCCTGGCAGACAGAGGTCTATTGCCAAAATTTCACAGTCTGTGGACATAAGCTGAAAAGCTATGGTCGCTGTGCGGCAAAATTTATTCGAGACTAGTATAATTAGACCACCTCCTAGTGATGAACGGTCTAACCAAAATGCTCTAAAATTGTTTAAATGATAATTCTTAACGGGGTTAAGCCAGGTTTCTTGTAATAAGATTATATCCGGATATAACTGATTAATTAGGCAAAGCAAGTCAGTAGAAGCAAAAATCAAAGACCTACAATTCCACTGTAGTACTTTCAAGGTATCTATGTTGACGAGCGAAACACTTCAGCAACGGCAGCTTCTAAAATACTCTCCTTAAAAAGTGCACTGGCATTTTTGCTGCCCTTTTTGGGTTTTGTGTTTGGGCAAGGAGATTTTAATGGAGATCCAGTGCGCTTCTGACGCCTGAAATCTTGGCATACGTCCATTTCATTCTGATCCTCCACGTGGGTCGACGTAGAAGGAACGGACAAAATTGGGGTTTTCTCCTCTCGGGATTGTCGCTGTGGGGCTAAATTCGTTATCTGTTCCACTGCACAAGGTGCCGACTTGGCCATCGGTACTGCTACTGCAGAAGCCAGCTGTGTCATCTGTGAGCAAAACACTTGAGAGATGCACTCACTCACGCTCGTAACTATGTGTTCCAGCGCTTTCGACATCGCCTTTTCTACTGCAGCCTCAATAAGATTAAGAATCTTCGTCTCACTTAGTTGTTCGTGCCTCGACGCGACTCCGGCATATCCAAAGGCTCTATCCTTCACAACTGTTATTGCTTCTCGCCGCGAGCAACGACGTCTGTCCATGATTTCTAGAAGTTGCGTTTCATTAGACCTTGCGGTGCAGTTCAGATAATCGGCCGCGTGATTTCCTGCACAGAGGCAGCACTTTTCGGTTTCGGCGTTGCACTCCTTCGATGGGTGGGTATTGCCGCAGATGCGGCAACGTGAATTTGATTTACAGCCCCCTGCACTGTGACCAAAACGCCAACAGTTTTGACATTGGAGAGGACGAGAAGCGAGACGTTCGACTCTGAAAATGAGCGGCCATATTTTCAACTCGGATGGACAGGAAGTGCCAGCAAAGGTAGCAATAACCGACTCAGTGGGGACTTTCTCACCGTTAACTAATCGGTTGCATCGGTACACAGCTATGACCCCAGCATCAGACAGCTTTTCCAGAGTCTCAGCGGGCGTTAATGTAGAGTCGACTCCTCGTACAATTCCCTTAGTGCACGCTAAATGAGGCGGGATAAATGCACTTACCGGGACCGAAGCAAATGTCTTGCATTTTAGGATGTCAGAAACGCACGAAGGATCTGATGATCTGCATACCAAACCACCTCTTCCGAACTGACGAACATCACTTATCAGCTGAAAGTGCGGCGTCATGGCCTGCAACCCCACCTGGATCGTCTTCGGGTTGTTGAGCCTAATAAATCCACCACTCGAGGGCACCAGCGCAACAGGGATGCTTCCAACACCACTGCGGAAAAAATATTCCAATGGCAATTCATCATTAGGCAAGGAGGCTGACCAAGGGCTGAGCCCTTGGCCAGGAGATGAATTAGACATTAGCACTAATTCGATTGCTTAAAGAAGTAATATGCAACGTCAGCTAGTTTCAACAGGTTAAATTCACCCAAAACTCAGCCAAACCACCGTCCGAAAGAGTCCGAAGGGACGAGCCCGGTACGTCTGGACCACAGGAAACGGGAGCTCTCTTCCTCGTTCTCTACGTCTTTCTGAGAGCAGCGAAGAAGAGGAAGAAGAAGAAAATGATGAACGCTGCGTGTGGCTCGAGGTTCTTGTTCGCTATTGTTTCCTTAGATTAGAACGGCAAGACGCGTCGCTAGACATTTTTTTTCTGCGTGTCCAAGCGCACATACTGAGGTATTCCGGGCCACCACACCGAGAGCCATGACAGGCACGGACCAAACGAGCGGCTTGCTCCCCATGGGCTTGGTTTTGCTGTGCGCCATCGTGCTGTTCGCTGTGCTCTGGACGATTATGCGCAAGTACTGTCCGGCCATGCCTTTCGACGAGAAGAGCGTCTCCAGCCCTGGCATCGAGGAACCGATCGGTGAGGTCCCTAGGGAGTCTTTCCAACAGCACCAGCTGAACAGGACCCAGGGAGACGCCACGATGATTGCCCAGGTCAGTTGAAACAAATTTGAAAGAAATTTATGTAGCGCGAGGCGAAAACACGAACACAGGAAAGAATAGACTGAGAGGACTGAGCGCTCTGCTCTCTCAGTCTATTCTTTCCTGTGTTCGTTTTTTCGCCTCGCGCTACATAAATTTCTTTCAAATGTTTCACCAACAAGCCCACATCGCCACTCTTGTTGGCCCAGGTCAGATTTGCAAGTGCAGCTCGTCATTAGTAACATGTTTTGGTAGTGGCGTTGTCATACGAGAAATAAAGATGAAGGACAGTTTGGTAATTCTAAAGTGTGTTGAAAGCCTGTGACCATTCGACTGACTATACGATGTCTATTTTATTTTGCATTGTCATTGCTGTTTTTCGTTTTGCGTTGTCGAGCACTGCCGCGCGCCACTGGGCCGTCACGTGATTGCTGAGAGTGGGAGTGGCCACGGATAGTAGGATGCCACTGCTGCGCTACACATCGAGAGAGTTTAAACAGGATAGGCCATAGCTGTCGCTATGTGCCACCATGACATCACGTGATTACTGAGAGAGAGTGAGAGACCCCAGCTAGGCTGGCTAGAATGAGCCACCCTACCCCAGCTGGCGCCGTTCCAGAGCGTTTAGCAATAAAGTGGCTAATGATTGAGAGTATTCGGTACTCGACTATAGGAGCGCTGAACGCCATCCATCGGGCCTCACACTTTATGAGGCCGCATCGACAGCAATTAACGGGCCGTGCAACATATTGACTTGTAATTTTTAGTAGGTGCTCGCCGCTGAATACTTTTGTTTCGATAACTGACTCGCAATGCGGCCTCCAAACAAGCTCTGGTCTTGAGTATGTTTGAACGCGTTGTCACAGGACAATTGATGGTATTTTGACAAAAGGGTTCCCGTCGATTGGCTGCGTCTAACACCAAAATATGATCTTTTATCTAGGCGATTTGTTATTCTACTTACCCACATTTATTCAATGCTTGGATATGAACGAATTCCCTGACGTTGCGGAGTCCGCCTTAGCACTGTTTGCCGACGCGCTCTAGGACGACACGATTAGGTTCATGTTCCTAACAAGGCATAGATTAAGTTACTACATTGTTGTCTGACTTAATAACCTAGTTAGACATTTTTTTAAAACCTTCTTGGGTGTGAATAATCAACCAACTTTCAAAAGAACAAATCTTAGCAAACCATTTTAATTGGAACATTTTCAATTAAGCGTATTCGAAGCTGATCTATACAGCTTTCTACCTGGAAAATGTTCACCCATTTCGTTGGTTTAAGAGTTCACTTACTAATAATGGCCTAATTAAGTCATTATAGATAACACGTACACAATCTGCTGCAGGATTTTTTCGTGCAGTAAGGCGGAACATGCATTCGATCTCGTCATCACAAAGTGCATCGCCATACTTTCAAAGTTTTGCTAAATTTAGCTGAGGCACTCGGCGTGTTTGCTTAAACCACTGAATTGCTACGCCAATCCTCATACTTTTGTGGGCCAGTTAGGGTTAATAACACAAACCACTGCACACTACTACCTTCTCTACTTCATTTTTTTTCTCGTACAGCGTCAGAGTGGAATGCCCTTCCGCACCATGTTGTATCTACAAATAACCGTCACATGTTCTATGCTGCTGTGTCTTCTATTTTACCAAATTAGTTGCCACTGATTGTACTTAACGCGAGTCTTTATTTCTACAGTGTTTATTGTTCGTTATTGTTGTATTTATTTGTACAGTGTTATTTTTGTGCAAGATTTTCAATGATTACTACGTTATATTGCCACATCGTGTTGTTTCTTCTAACGTTACCAAATTAACTACTTAGCGCGTTTTCTCGTTTTCACAGTGTATCAAAATTTCTTTCTTTTTACTTTCTCCTCTTTTTCCAAAGTTCTATCGGTTTTTATTTTTATTTGGATTTACCCATTACATGTTGTCCCCACCCCTCATGTAACACCCCATATAAACGGGGCCTTTAAGGAAATAAACTGAACTGAACTGGACATGCAGCCAACTGCGGAGTCCAAGACGTCGGACCCGACAGCCGAGGCGGGTGGGGAAGTGCCTCTCAGCGGGACGGCATTTGTGGAGCGATCGGCGAAGGCCCGCATGTCTCCCACACGCCGGCTGACCAACGCAGCCCTCAAAGTTTCGGTAGCCGTGAGCCGTGCCATCAAGAAGGAAACGACCAACATGCTGAAGGCCCTATCGTCCGGTGCCGAAGTGGTTCACGTGAGTAATTCTGACACTAACCGCTGCTTTGAATACTGTCAATCAAATCCTTTTTTTTAGGGGCGAAGCTCCTTAGGGCGTGGGCTGTGCGTCCCCTGTATGTAGCCACCTCTCGTTCAGTTTTTGCAGTGTTCACTAGATGGCGGTACTTGTAGCTGACGGCATTAAGTATTACGCTAGCCACCGCCCGATCTAAAGGGTACAGCCATATTCATCCATCCATCCATCCATCCATCCATCCATCCATCCATCCATCCATCCATCCATCCATCCATCCATCCATCCATCCATCCATCCATCCATCCATCCATCCGTACATCCGTCCATCCGTCCATCCGTCCATCCGTCCGTCCGTCCGTCCGTCCGTCCGTCCGTCCGTCCGTCCGTCCGTCCGTCCGTCCATCCAAAAGATGCAAGATGTTATAAACTAGACGGCGGTACGTGTAGTTGATTATGAAAGATGCGAGGTGTTATAAAATAGGAATGATGCCACATATGGCGCGTGTCATCGTTCGATATAGTGCGGTGACGTACGCTAGGGGGAGCGTTGCAATAAAATCGAGTGGGCAAAATGTACGGAGGATTCATGGTTTACCAGGTTTACCTCCGGAGCTTCGCCCACTCATCATCATTCACTTCGTGGATACGGCGGCACTTTTTTAAATGTCGACAATGTCTCCTGGTTTCCTTACCGGCTCAGACCTCAGTTTTGAATATTGACACTGTACACTATTCTTAAAAGAGACGCTGTACATTCTGACACTGTCCACTGCTTCGAGTAATGACAGTGTACTAAGTTTTTTTGAATGTACGCAATGTCTCCTGGTTGTCATACTGACACGAATTGCAGTTTCCAACGCTAAAATTGTGTCACCATTCTGAAAAGAGACACTGTCTTTACTGTAAATACAGGCACTGGCTGTCGCACGTTTTGAATACGAACACAATCCTCAGTTTAAAATACTGACCCCGTCCCGTGTTTCGAATGTCAACAATGTTTTATACTCTTGATACTGACAATTGACCGTGTTTAAAGTGCTTGTTTTGACCTCTGTTTGGAATGCTATCACTATCAACTATTTCGAATGCTGACAATGTTTTCTGTTTCCAATACTCAAACAATATGATATTCTCAATACTAAGAAAAAAACAATTTTTGAACAGTGAAATTGTCCTTCTCTATTGAATACTCATACTCTCCTCTTTTTTAGAATATCGGCAATATTCTCTATTTCGAATACCCACAGTGTTCCTTGTTCGGAATACTGACAAAGCCTCTATTTTGAATACTGACACAGTACTCTGTTCGAGAATAACTTCTGTGCTCCCGAAAATTTGTGGAACACGGATTCACAAAACACAACAGTCTCAATCACTCAAGTGCACCATGCCCCCCCCCCCACCCCCCCCCCAAAAAAAATGGCCGATGTGGATTTTACTGCCAAGAGCACCGAACAAGTTTCGCTGAGAGTATATCCGGTGGAGCACTCAGTTCCACTTTTATGAATAATCAAAATTCTTTTTTTTCAAAATCGAAACCACGCTACCGGTTCAAGTAGAGCTTTATATTAGATGCATATAATATCAGACCATAATATGACTTATGATAATAGCTAATTAGCCGTCAGCGTAATGATTGAACACCAATTTGAATAATTTCATTCAGATAATGTGCGAAGCTGGGATAGTGTGGGCATGTGGTGGAACATCTCAATTATGTGCTTCTTTGCACATAGCCCCCAAGATTCATTTTGTAAAAAAAAAGCAACCAAACGAATAGCTCTGATTCAAAATTAAAAAAAAATGAAATTTTGTAGCTTAAGCTTCTTCACCTAACGAGAAAAGTGGTGGTCGGTGGTGGCGTTAAAGCGAACGATGCATCATCAAGTGATAACCACGAAAAGACCGTATACCCCCTTCAAGCCGACACTGTCTCCCATGCCTCCTCATTCTTCAACCAGACATCAAGGGACTGCAATGACTTTCCCACCAAGGCAGTGCTTCATTCCGACCAAGCCATCTTCAAACGCATCATAGAAGAGCTATTTTTGTTGATGTGCCCACCCCTCATGTAAAACCTCTTCCTTTAGGGGCCTTTGAGGTATCATAAAAAATAAATAAATAAATAAATACATAAATAAATAAGATACTGAAGCCTGATGACGCCATCATGTCAAGCCACAAATGGCTGAAACATTCTCAGGATTTGGAACGGCGTCCCACCATAACTCGGAGGAAAATAAGCTAAAAAATTATATATTTTGAAATAAGGTGTTTATCAAAAATGACTCCGAGATATATACAGGAAATATGTACTTGAACATGCAAGCAAAATTTAAGAATCTCACTATAAACCGTTGTCGCTTCCCAGGAGAATCGAACACCGCGCACTGCGAATACATGATGCTCAATTGTAAAAAAATTTAAACACTCTGGGAAGCCACGCTTTCAACAGTGTCAGCTCATTAGAATCTTTAAGTCCTGCTGTATAGAGCCGGGAGTCGTTTTCTATGAGTAGCTTTCTTCGTCAGATATGATTTTTTCGCCGCTTATATCTTATTCAGTAACGGCCGGCCAGCGCTGTCGCCGACGAGAGATGGCGCCACCTGCAAATGTCCCCCAAATAATTTTCATGCTCGCGACGTTGTTACGACGTTATTACGACGTCATTGTGGCATCACTGTCCTAACGTAACCATCAAGACATGACTTCACTACGTGAACTCATTTCCCTGCCAGAGGTGCGTCATTCCTAGAGGCAGTGAAATTCCAGGTGTGGCGCAGGGCGCTTTAAATGCCACCAATCGTGTAGACGGTGCAAAAACACATCAGGTCCAGAAAGTTAAGAGGCAAGGGTCAGTGCTTCGACTTAAAAGATGGAGACGACGGTTCACACTTAAGTATCCCAGGTTTACCAACCCAGTCAGTGTGAGAGCCAATGCTGGACTGCAAGACTTGCATAAAGTCCTTTTACTTTTTCTCTTGCTTATGTACCAGTCAGTGTGAGAGCCAATGCTGGACTCTGAGACTTGCATAAGGTCCTTTTACTTTTTCTCTTGCTTGTGTACCAGTCAGTGTGAGAGCCAATGCTGGACTCCAAGACTTGCATAAAGTCCTTTTACTTTTTCTCTTGCTTGTGTACCAGTCAGTGTGAGAGCCAATGCTGGACTCCAAGACTTGCATAAAGTCCTTTTACTTTTTCTCTTGCTTGTGTACCAGTCAGTGTGAGAGCTAATGCTGGACTCCAAGACTTGCATAAGGTCCTTTTACTTTTTCTCTTGCTTGTGTACCAGTCAGTGTGAGAGCCAATGCTGGACTCCGAGACTTGCATAAGGTCCTTTTACTTTTTCTCTTGCTTGTGTACCAGTCAGTGTGAGAGCCAATGCTGGACTCCAAGACTTGCATAAAGTCCTTTTACTTTTTCTCTTGCTTATGTACCAGTCAGTGTGAGAGCCAATGCTGGACTCCAAGACTTGCATAAAGGTCCTTTTACTTTTTCTCTTGCTTATGTACCAGTCAGTGTGAGAGCCAATGCTGGACTCCGAGACTTGCATAAGGTCCTTTTACTTTTTCTCTTGCTTATGTACCAGTCAGTGTGAGAGCTAATGCTGGACTCCAAGACTTGCATAAAGTCCTTTTACTTTTTCTCTTGCTTATGTACCAGTCAGTGTTAGAGCCAACGCTGGACTCCAAGAGTTGCATTAAGTCCTTTTACTTTTTCTCTTGCTTATGTACCAGTCAGTGTGAGAGCCAACGCTGGACTCCAAGACTTGCATAAGGTCCTTTTACTTTTTTCTCTTGCTTATGCATCGTCACTTCAGTTTGAATCTGGCTCCTTTATGTTACTAATCAATTGATGTTCAGATGAGGCGTTTCGACATTATCATCCACCCATTCCGACAGACACAGGCCCTCGCGTGTCAAAAAACGACGGAGACCGAAGACCCTCCATCCGACCAGGTGCGCATCGGCAAGCCATTACCGGACCACACGTCAGGAGGCCGTCGTGGTTCGTCCGTGCAGTGCCTATCGAACGCTGCCCGCAATGCACCGACCACCGTAAGGCGCACTGTTAGAAAGCAGACAGCCCCGTCGCGGTGGCCTAGTGGCTGAGGTGCCCGGCTGCTGACCCGCAGGTCGCGGGATCAAATCCCGGCTGCGGCGGCCGCATTTCCGATGGAGGCGGATGTATTGTAGGCCCATGTGCTCAGATTTGGGTGCACGTCAAAGAACCCCTGCAGGTGGTCGAAATTTGCGGAGCCCTCCACTACGGCGTCTCTCACAAATATGGATATTTTGGGACGTTAAACCCCACATATGAATCATTATGAACCAGACAGTCAACGTGCTGCAGGCCCCGTAATTTGGTGCTAAATAGGTGAATATGAGTGCTGCGAATAGTTTGGTACACTGTGATGCAGCCACGGAATACCTTAAACTATTTTCGAGCCGGATGGGGGTGGTGTGACTACGTCTTACTCAAAAAAAGGTATCGTCTTTTTGCGCTGGTTTTTAATAAGAACATCATGAAGCTAACTAACTCGCTCAGTTTTGTACGCTCCTATAAAAAAAAAGCCATAACTTCTCAACAAGTTTATTAGAAGAACACAGTAGAGAAGATACGTGTTTCTCAATTTTTTAATTCATCATCAATGATTTCAAAATCACCTTGCTTGCCGCGAAAAGGGCTTGGTAAGTAATGTGAAGAGAGTATACTTTGTGCGCAGAACATTTCGGAAATTTACAACCACTTTATTGCTCAGACAAAGAGGGCTAGGAGTAGACACAGAGATACAGAAAGTGCTGGCGCATGGGCATGACATCGTATTCACATCTTGAAATCACATTCTTCTTGGGAGTGTACTCCTCGTTCTCTTGATTTTATGTATATATTCGCACTACCTGGACAATAAAGGGGTTGTACGTGTGCTCTATGTGCTATCTGTCTTCTTCGGTGAAACGTTCTGCGCGCTAAAGATGGCACGTTCTTTTTTAGAACGCAATACGAACCAACCCAATTAAGTAGCTACCTTTCAGGCAAATGAGATGATTCCCACAAAAATTTTACTACTTCCACTAAGTAGGGTACTTTGCTGCGGGAGTTTTGTAGTATAACGTCCATTAAAGGTGGCGCACAAAACACGACGACGCAGAAAAGTGTGTGCGCGCTACCTTTAACCCTTTCGCGACCATTCACGATGATAGACATGAGATTTTCCAACTGTAGGACTGATGACAACTGCGTCATCAACGAAAATCGGTCCCAGTGGAACCAGTGGAAACTGTATCAGCTATAACTGTGTTTTTCGACGTCACGTGGTCCCTCTTGTCGATATACTTTTCGATGGGGCTTATTCTTCCTCCCAATTCCGCGTCTCTCAATTCATTGCATTGGCGCCTGTGATGTCGCGCATATGGTGTCTTGGTAAGCAATTAGAAAAATAAACAATATTTTAATAAATAAGGTACCATTTTATTCGTAAAAAAAGGATTAAAATGAGAAAAAGTTCGTCGTCATGGGATTTTTTTTGCTTTTCTTTCGGTCGTAAAAGGGTTAATGATGTTGTACAAGGTCGCGCAAGGCTGCATCACGGCCATTGTGTGGTAGCGGCAAAGCTGGTACTTGATTATTCTAGCATAGTTAGACATGTCCCTTCTCACCTATCGTTCTGAACCCTTGCTTATACTAGACTATGCGCGGCCCTGTTTTTTCCATTTTTCTACCTTCCTGTTATTCCTTGATGATGTTAACGTAGATGATCGGTTAACCAATGATCTTGAAATGCACCGCATCAGAGTTCTGTGAGTATACAACTTGTGGATCTAAAATGATCCATTGCTGCCCTTTAGATTTGCTTTAAGGTTAAATCCAGACATATTTTGTGAGATTAAAAAAGTTGTGGTGTAGCAACGCTTGTCCACCTCAGTTTTTCTTCCTTGTCTCAGTTTTTTTATTCACTCTCTATTGCGATTCGCTCACTAGTCAAGGTGTTGTTAATTTATGCTCAATAAAACCGCATACAGGCAGAAGCGGTCGCCTGCCAGGAATCAGTGGAGATGGAGGACCTGCCATCTGAAAAAACGCCATCGGATGCTGCCCCCTCTGCGACCGCTGACGACCAAAGTCCGCAAGATGGCGCATCGTCCCCAGGACGCCGCTTCGCTAACGCGGCGGGCAATGTATCGGTTTCTGCGAGCTGCGCGGTCAAGAAGCATCAGACCAACATCTTCGAAGCCCCGTCCACCAATGACGAAGTCGCCCAGGTGTGGGAGGTACAGTCGGGTTCACTGTTGAAGGAAACAGTTGTATCACAGCATGTTTCTATTTCACTCTCTTGCAGAAGCAAAGCGGCTTAGATTTACACGCGACTTATGGTGATTGGCCATTATGACTCCTTATGGCAGACTAGGGCAATGCATTAACGTTGTTTTCTTATCCGCAGCTATAGAGGGCCGGTAATGTAAACGGTGATCATTGTATTGTTCCCTTTAACAATGAACGGTACCATTCTGTCACACTTAATATGAGCAACGCCACGAGAGTGCAAGGCTGAGTGCATTGCAAGGTTGTGCACTAATGCCATTTTCGAGTTAGTGAGAAACATTGTAACGTCGTTGTGCTGAGGGAAATGCCCAAACGACTGACAGAAAATAGGACAGGACTAAAGGCGTGCACCCCTAGTCCTGTTCTATTTTCCGTCAATTGTTTGGGCATTTCGCTCAGCGCAACCACGTTACGACGCTGGACCAACTAGCCCAAATTGAAGTTTTGCTACTGGGAAAGAGGATTACCTTTTCCCACGAATGCCCGCCACCTCCACTTGCTTACCTTCAACCTCAGAGGTATTTTCAAGCTGTTGTCACCACGTGACAAAGTGAGGGGTAAAGGTGAAAGAAAGTGGAGGTGGTACGCACTGTCAGGAGCAGCCAAACTCTTCCCTAATAACACAAAAATATATCATAATAGGCACCATTGTATGACCTTGCAGTGCTCTTGGTCGCGCGTTCGCGTGGTGTAGCTCGTACTGAGCGCGATAATAGTCCCTTTTCCATAACAGCGCACTACAACGACACAACCGGTCTGAAATCTCAAGAACGGCACAGACAGCAAGCGCTGGCTAACAACGGAACGGTTTATTACGGCGGAAGCCTTACATGCCTCCTCAAACCTGAAAGTTAACGGGCATCCAGCGTTGGCGTTCCTCATCGGCGTTGTCGGCACGAGTGAGGCAGGAAACAAAACCATAAAGTGAAGGCGTCGCGATATGACGTCATAAATACAATATAACGTTGACGTCACATGTTGACGTCATATCGTGACACCGCTGCTGGATAAAAAACGGGCCGATCCCGGTGACAGTGCATAACCAGAGCAGGTGCATAGAGCTTACGAAGTCTGCGATCTTGGAGGCCTTAGAAAAACATCGTTACTTGCAGAAGGCACTCGGTAGGTGTGCTGAGGAGGTCAAATACACAGACTTAGAAGGAAAAGATTATTACTCTCGCGTTCTAATCGATGGAGGTGGACGTCCTGTGAGTTTTTGAACCTGACACATAAATAGGCAATGACCAGACACACATTGCATGGCTTGTCGCTGTGGTCTTGTCTGCGTAAGATCACATTATGGACCCACCTGCCACAGAAACGCAGACTTCATCAAACAAATCAACGCAGTTGACCGAGCTTTCTGTTTGACTTGACACCCACACTGGTACACAAAAGTACCAACCGGGAACATCTCGCCCACCTTACCCTCCGGCCTTGCTTTATTGCGGTTGCAGTCATGAACAGTGCAGGGTCCTTTTTTGCCGTTATCGTCACCGTCGGCGTTACAATGATGTTCCATATAAATAAACAACATCGCTCGGAACACCCTATGTTCTATGTGCATGTCGACGACAGATGCTGATACACAGAGGAAACGCGCCGGCTGTCATTCGTGGCGCCAACGTCGCATGAAGGAGGGAGCCAGGGGTGGTGGGGGGGGGGGTGGTACGATGTGTGCTTCTGGCCGGAAATGCGTAATCGAAAGGCGGAATCGAATGGGTGCCGTCACACGCTGGTCTTAGATGGGCTGAGCAGACTGATTATAGTTTTGTGTCTGTTTCGAATTCATCGCAAAGTAGGTGTTCAAGCCATAAACAACCAAAAGACCACCTAAATCTGTGCATCGCCAGCGCTTCTGAAGAAGTGATCAGCTAGTATATTGTATTATTTGTTATAGTTATGTGTTGCACGCTTACACATGAGTTTCTCTGCATTTTGTTTACTAGTTGCATGTCAGGCCTGCTCTCGCTAACAATTATATAACGTTATTTTTTGTTATATAACGAGTATAATCATGTTTTGATATTTCAATTAAATGTGAATATGCACTGTATATACCCCCCTCACACAATACTCCTGATGGAGCCTGTGGGGTTTTTTGTGAATGAATAAATAGCCTTACTTAGCACAACATTTCAACATGTTGCTATGGAATCTGTTGCTTCATGCTGGTGACGAATCTAACTTGTGTTTTTCGTAATATTTTCTTATATACCGTAATTGGGGTGACTTACGCCACGACGAAAAAGTTTCGTGTGTGCCATGGAATAGCTGCTCGTGCCGTGCACCAGTAACACTAGCGAACAATATCGTACATTAAACCAATGGTATCCAGTGGATGGCGGACGTGAGTCATGACCAGTGAAGAGTAGTCGAAACGTAACCAATTTTACGAATTGCAGATCACAAAAACAAAGTCTCTAACCTAAATTTTGACAGGTTCCTTTGAGAGAAGACAGCCCGTGCGATGCACACCGGGCGATGACCAAGCAGGGAGGCGAAGCTCAGCCTCCGAAATCCGTTGCCTCTGGGACAGAGGAAGGCGTCATGACAACCGACGCCAAGTCGCAAACGAATCCGTCGATTCCTAGGGAACACAGGCCGGCCAGAGCAGCGTCGCTTGAGGCCACCTTCGCAGAGAAACCAACGGTCGTGCAGAAGGTTGAGGCAGTTAACGCGGAAAAGGTGAGCAATGAGAATCAATGACCGCGTACTGATTGTGACTGGAGACATAGTAATCAATCAATCAATCAATCAATCAATCAATCAATCAATCAATCAATCAATCAATCAATCAATCAATCAATCAATCAATCAATCAATCAATCAATCAATCAATCAATCAATTAATGAGTAAATCAATCAATCAAGCAAGGAAAATAGCCAGTCCATGAGTGAAAATTCATAATTATTATGAACAGTTAAACAACACATCCACTCAGTCATTTAATCAGGTAATCAGTTCAGTAATTGATGTTTTATTACTATCAAACTAAGAAGGAACGTGACCCGGAAAGCTGAAAAAGAATTAGTCCCTTCTGCGTGACCAAACAGCTTGACAGGCATCTCGGGATTTTATTAGTGACACAAGAAACACAAATACTTAGAAGGGCCAGAGTAGGGGCTAGTTGGTTGTACACGGTTGGCACTCATGACGCGCTAGAATTGAACACTTAAATACACGCTGAAAGACAGGTAGGACACACTCGAGCGCAAATACTTACCTTAAGAAAAACTAACTGACAATCATGACGTGGAAAGTAAATGGGATGCTATTAAAGGTAATTGCAATGTAAACGTTCATATTGTAATACATTAATAAAAGCATGGAGACATGAATTTCTCAGTTAAAAATACGCATCATTTAGAGAAGTGTCCGCTATGCAGATGAAATGACCGAAGAAAAATAAGATAAGAAAATAGCAAACTGAGTGATAATGAGAACATTACCATGAGTTAGTATGCATACTTTGATATACGAAAGAAGGTTTCGTGTGAAGCATCACGTGAGACATTCTAATCATTCAGAACGTAGTTTTCCCGGTACCTTTCAACTTTTTCAGCCATTCGTTTTGGTGCTGTAGGTAGCTCGTATCCTAGTGAAGCCTGCGGGACGGCTTTGTGCTCTCCCATAGTAGAGTACCCAGTACTCTAAATCGTTACCCACTTTTTCTAAACCACTTTTGAGGCCCACGGGACGGCTTTATGCTATCCCATAGTAGAGTACTGCGTACTCCAAATCGTCAACACTTTTTCGAAACACACAGCTCTCCCATAGCACCAAGTGCTCTAAATAATTCACCACTTTTTCTAAACAGACGTCTGTATCGTTGCCTGTGACTCGAAGTCGTTCTTAGTCTCTCTTGAGGCTTGCAGTGAACATTGAGGCCCACGGGACGGCTTTAAGCTATCCCATAGTAGAGTACCCTGTACTCTAAATCGCTACCCCCTTTTTATACCCCCCCCACACACCCACACAAACACACACCCACACCCACACACACACACACACACACACACACACACACCCACCCACCCACCGACCCCCCCCCCCCCCCCCCACACACACACCCCACACACACCCACACACACATTACACACACACACACCCACACACACACACACACACACACACCACACACACACGCGCACACACACCCACCCACCCCCCCCACACACCCACACACACACGCACGCACATACACACACACACGCACGCACGCACACAATCACACACACACACGCACGCACGCACACAATCACACACACACGTACACACACGCACGCACGCACGCACACAATCACACACACGCACACATACACACACGCACGCACGCAAGCGCACGCACGCACGCAAGCGCGCACGCACACGCACGTACACGCACGCGCGCGCACACACGCACGCGCACGCACGCGAACACACACGCGCACGCGCGCACGCGCACACACGCACGCACGCACTTAAGAAAGCCATGGTAAGGAAGACTGCGCAAGTTTGGGGGACTTCCAAAAGGAAGCCAGAATGCCAAATACCTATACATAACGATTTAATAGCTGTGAAAAGACAATTGCATGTCATCTACGCGAGACATAGGAATAAGTGAAGCTACATTGACAGAGCTCCTATGCCATTCCAAGTGTTCCAGAAGTTATAGAAGAGGCTTCCCAGGATTCCAGGTGGGGACGTACATGTTAAAGCAACAGAGGCGTAGCTGAGTGGGGTTTTTGAAGGGTTCATTTTTTAGAAGCGAAGCTCGTTAGGCCGCGGGTCATTGCCTTGTCCGTATGTCGTATGCAGCCACATCTAGATTATGATTTGCTGAATAGATGACGTTGTGTGTATATGTTCTTCGGAATAAGATAACAAGATGGCGTTGGTGGTTTTCACAGCATCTCCATGGAGTGAATGATGAGTGGGGAGAAGTGTCCGTTCATCCGTACGTGTGTCTAACCGTCCGTGAGTCCATCCGTGCTGCCGTCCGTTCATCCGTCCATTCATGCTTCCGTTTATCCACCCATGCGTCCATGAATCCGTCCGTCTGTCTGTCCGTCCGTGCTTCTATCTGTTGTGGTGCCCATCCGTCCGCCCGTCCACGAGTCCGTCCGTTCGTCTGTCCATCCGTCCATGCTTCCGTCCATGCTTCCATCCGTCCGTCCTTTCGTGCTTCCATCCATCCGTTTGTGTGTCTGTCCATGCGTACGTAAGTCCGTCCGTCCATGCCTCTGTCCGTCCGGACGCACGGACGGATGAACACATGGACAGACGGATGGACGCTTCGTCCCACTTATCATAATTCACTCCATATATATGCTCTGATTTCTTTCAGATGCAATCGAATAGATGTAACAGAAATTTAGGCCACCCAGCTGGGAAAACATAAGTAACATTATTTTTTGTGAATAACAGTGCAGTAATTGACTTGAACTGAAATAAACTTAAACGGATGAAAAAGTTTTTTTTCCGTGAACGGGATCGGCACCGCAAAACTTTTAAATACTCTACTAGTTCAGCAATGATAATTTTTTTTCCTGTTCACTTCGTTGGGTGTTTGCGTAAATGTAATCCAGAGTTGATTTGCTCCAACATAGCCGAAGAGGCTAGTTTTGTGGAACACTCTTTGCCAGGCGGAATCACGTAGCACGTCATCTTTGCTCGAGGTGGCAGCTGTCGAATTGGTGAGCGATGCAACGCCCCCCCCCCCTACTCTGTCGCTGCACTAGAAGTCTTGCTGGAACACTTATTGTCCCAAATGTGAAAGTAATTATTTATTTTCAGTGTTGACAATACATGAATCATTATTTGTCACTGTGCCCGAGAAGAAGGCGCATCTTTACACGCCACACTAGGGCCCAGGTGCCACGAGTGCAGCAGAAAAGAGCTTTTCTTGAAGTAGCGGTTCTCGAAAATGGGACCGACATGGCACACACGAAGTTTTCACAATGTATGAGTGCGTTCTTTTGTTTCTCCGCAATTCCTAGGCACCAGAAGACAAAGACAAAGCCAAGCCGAGCGAGCAACCAACTGTTGCCGGCGTCGCGTCTCCAAGGCACGGCCCAGCCGCGACCTCAAGCATCGGCGGCACGGCCGAGGAGAGCCCAGTATCGCCACCTGGTGGAGACTCGTCAAGCAACAAAAGTGCCATTAGTGCGGACCACGCCCCTGCAGACGATGATAGCACGCTGCTCTCGCGCGAGCACACGTCCAAGATGGCGGATGCGCATCGCCATTGCAGGAATCCCATGAGAAGGTTCCTAGCCGGCGGCCGCACCACTGATGACGTCATAGCCCAATCGGACGTTCACAGCAGTATCGGCAAGCCAAGCGCCAAAGGGCTGGACGCCGCCGACTACAAAACCAACGAACTAGAATCACCTACACAACGGAAGTCATGAATTTGGAGAAGAAAAAAAAAAAACGAATGATCTTGATGTAACCGCCATGCTACAGTCACGTGATGTGTTTTGCTGCGAACTACCTTTTAGTATAAGACATATAGAGAAGTGTACAAAAATATGCTTTGGTGCATTATAGCTATTGCTGCTTTTGCACCACAAAACCCAACACAACTATCATTTTCGGGGCTGTTTTGAGTCTAACATAGGAGTTATATATGAATTGGGGGTGACATTAGGGGAACACTTGGGTAACATTGGGTAATGATAATAAGTGGCGTCGGGGTGACATTAGGGGAACACTAGGGTAGCAAGGGGTAATGATATTGGCGTCTAACATTGGAACGACATAGGGGGGTATCAGTGGGCGATCACTAATTAGCGATATTATTACAAACACACAGTGACACTTTCTGTTCTGTTTTAAGCATTCATCGCTATAAGCACAAAACGAATATGTGCCGTATTTTTTCAGCTTGAACAGCTTATGTTTGCTACCTGTAGACAAATACATAACTCATTTATCCGAAACAACGTTGATTGCAATAACACGTGCATACGATATCGCGCTCGATGATCAGGTTTTGTATATGCATTGTTACGATTGTTGTGATGCAAAAAATGTTGGACCCATTCTTATAAAGCGCAAACCACTTATTGCCTGGTGGTGGAGCATACACATTATTTCTTTTTGAGTACACCCCTTGCATGTATAGCTGGTTTCAGTCTTACTTTATGCATTGCGTGACTGTGAAGTGTAGACTACAAGGAACGCTTAGAAGCAAAACGAACTTCTCCATATCAATTTATTACCCTTCCAGAAAATAAACAGAAATAGCCGTGCATGGGACGAGGAGTCTCTTAGTAAACGGGAAAATGCGTACAAAGTACAAGAATGGTGACGTCACTTGGTTTTCGCAACAGTCGCCATGACGTCGTAGATTCCCGAGTTCATCTACTATGGCCTACATGGTCTATAACCGGTAAAAACTAAGTACATTACTTTCTGAAGGAACCCGAGACCTGCAAATGAGTTTAGCCAATGTGACAAACACCTAAATTCGTGGCCTCCTCGATGGCATATCTCACCGGAAAATTTGACTGCCGTTACCGCCACGCGAGAGCAGGGGGCCGGCCTGTACCACGGCTGCGGTCACTTGCAGATGAGCTGTGGCTGCGTTGCTGCTGGGAGGTGGCACACTCCAGCGACGAGCTGGACGACCAGCTTTGGGCCGTCCGGCAAGCTGGAGATGCCGCCCGGGTCCAAGGAATTCGAGCGGTTAGCTGATGCACCGCCATCATAATTGAGGGAGGGTGGGAAGGGACTGTTGGCAATCCCCTCTTCTACCACCTAGCCCGAAGGAAACTGCCGCGCTTCAAATAAAGTTACACGATTTCTATCTATGGTGAAAGTTCCACCTATGTTTTAAATTTTTATTTATTTATTTATGAATACTGCAACCCAAACATAGGGTTTTGGCAGGGTGGCCATACATTTGATAACTTTACAAATCGGCAAACAAATAAATATAAAACAGGTAAGGCATTTACACACTATCAGAACGAAAAAAAAGTGAGAATGGTTACAGTGATTGAAATAAACAACAGGAGCACATGTCATAGAGTTTAGACACTCACTGCTAGAGCTGCGCCGCAAAAAGATTCAAGGATGACTGGGAAACAACTTCGTTACTAAGGTTATTCCATTCGGTAATTGTCCTAGGGAAGAACGAATACTTGAATGTGTTATTACGGGTGGAAAAAGGGGTTATTGTAAAGGCATGCCTCTGCCTTGTGGTATATCCTGTGGACAAATGAAGTATATGTGATAAGTCCAACTTAAAGTAACCTTTAACTAACTGAAAGAAAAATTTCAATCTCAATACTTTATTTTTTTTTGTGTAGGTGTCGGGAGGTTAGCTTTTGCTAATAAACATGTTATTGAAGTACGACCAAAACTACGATCAAAGAGAAAAGAACAATTTCTCATAATAAATATTACACTTATTTATATATATTTCAGCAAGCTATATTAAAGTGTTACTCGACCTCAGAGGTATACGCTTAGCAAATATGCGCATCATATTCACATCATTGCACCGCAAAATGCACTTCGTGTTCGATAGTACTGACGTAATTGCTAGTGCTGGCGTTACGTCGAACATTAAGTTAGCCCTTAACCGTCAGTGTTGTAGACGTACGTGATGAGCTTGTAATGTGCACGCAACATCTACGCTTACTAAAACATGTCGCTCCAACCAGCAACGCCCGGCTCAAGGCCAAAAATGCCGCATGGCCCAATAGTTCGCCATCTGCTTCGCCTGAAAACGGTTCCCACAAGGGTTTGGATGTGCCGGCTTTTTTTCACATATTGTTGGTTTCCAAATTTTGATTATCTGCGTAATATTCTGAACTGATATTCTGAGCACTTTCTCGTTGGTAAGTTTAGTTTATTCAACGTTTTAGTTTAAGCTTAAATTCCCAGTGTCGTTTCACCTCATATTCAATATACTACCATCCGGTTCTCGGAGCACTCCCCTCTGTGGGTTAGCACCATCAGAAAAATACGTCATCATCATCATCATCATCATCATCATCATCATCACGGTGCGTCAGGTTAGGGCAAACGAGGGCCGAGCTTGCTCGTTGGAAGCCGAGCCCAGTAAAGCAACAGCCCCTCCAACGCCGTAACTCCGATGATCAGCTGAGCAGCCCACTAGCTCAGCCTGTCCGATTCTCCGGACTGTGGGCTTGCCCGAGCAGTGCTGCCGTCTACTCCTGCACACAACCCCACGCAGTTGAAGAGCAAATCAACATCAGACCGGTTCGTGGCTCCCACTCAGTCGAGCAGTACGTGGTCCAGGTGACGTCTCTCGGAAGTGCGCTGCATGACACCTGCCACCTGACGCTTTCTTTACGACATCGACGCCGACGAAGCGACGGCTGCTCTGAAGAACAGTCCCGTAGGCCGCTTGCTTACTCCACATTATTTAAAGTTAAGAAAGTTATGGTCGGGTACAAGTTCAGACGGGTCAAACGTTTCCCACTTAACAGCAGATGCCCACAATCCTGCACCTATCGGCGGGCACACAAAACTGAGGTCATGAACCGTACAGCCGGCAACCACGCTAAGGGTTTCCGAAGGGTCAACTTCAATAGGAGCCATAATTCAAGCCAGAACAGGCCAAAGCATAGCTGTGTCATTTTATGCTATCGCCTTATTTGTAGTCAAATAGAACGTAAAGAGCAATATGCGGAGAGTTTTTACTGTTGATGAATAAATATAACCGTTTTCAATAGGTGAAACGTGAAGTGGAAAAGTAGCTAAAAAATATCAGTGGCTTCAACACTAAATATTCATCGCCAAACCGGCTAAAAAGTAGCCAACTTGGCGCAATGTAGCCGTGGCAACCCTGACCACGCCTTTGAAGAACATTGCTGAATAAATTAGCTGAACTGTTTATTGAGTCGATTGACTGATTGATTGATTGGTATGTGTGGGGTTTAACGTCCCAAAACCAGTTTCTTCAGTCGTAGAGGCAATGATATGCCTCGCTAAGGTAGTCTGGGTGGGGCTATCCGGATATTTTTCAGATACATCTGACAATGGATGTGCAGAACCACTAAACCAATCGGTCGCGCAGGAGCATGACTTCGGAATATATGAAGAGCTATCTTACAGTAGCAGAACTGGAACTTGTCCAGTGCATAACGGTAAAGCAGAATCGGCTGAGGTGGTGGTTAAAAAAGGACAATGTGCTCTGTCCTTTCGTGTAGGCTGGCTCGGACATTTATACTTTCCAATTACGCACTGGAAATTTGAGTACAACTTGTATAAAGTTCAGTAGTTATGTACTGTTCTGCATGTTGCTAAGAATACAATGCAGGAATTGAGCATTTGCTTACGTTTTGATGCAGTCGTTCGAGTGCAAAGCCAGCGAGCGTAAAGACGACGTCAGGCATCATGGGCTCGGCATCGAATTACGCGCTAGGAGGCTTGTTTGGCGACGAAGTGTTCCGCTCTTCACCATCACCCGAACCGTCTTCCAGTGCCACGCGTAAATCAGGCACGTCTTAAGACCATTTCTATCAAAAAGGCTTCGCTGAAGATAATATCGACTGCAACAACAACAACAACAAAAAAAAAAAAAAACTGGCCCCACATATGCAAGTTACACTGCAAATGTCGTCCCAAGACGATAGTCTTGCGTCTGGAAAGAGTGAACAAAACATTTATTTGATGTTCTGCGCAAGGAAATCGGTGAATGGTACTCTGGAGGCACTGCGTTAGAGTGCCTCGATGCGTGCAACGGAGGCGAACGAGTGCATCGAAGCACGTAACACGTGAGACATGAGCGCTATCTGGCAGTTATCTTGGAAAACAAAGCGTGTGGCATGCGCGCTCGTCTAGGAGGATAAAATGTAGAACGCAAGGCGACGGGTAGGTGACACCACCGTGTCGTCTTAGCAAAGCGTTGGAAACACTTGCCTTTTCGTGCAAGCGTTGCATTGTCAGCGCAGCATGATAAACGCAACGGTCCTTAGAATCACTTATGTTTGTCTTTTCGAGTATAAAGACACACATACAGAATAGTGACGTATTGTTATGGTGCCTAACATATGCGCAATACTTACTTTCTAATTGACAATTGCACACGTTGAACGCTGAAACTCGAGCAATATTGGTGAGTGCTGTGGATGGGGTTGGCCGTTTGGGGTATCGTGTGGTGCTGTTTGGGGCATTGTTACAGTGAAGAAACAGACAAATGTACACACAGATAGACCGAAGTTCTCGCGTCGTGGTCCCCAAGAAGGACTATCGTCTTTAAACAAAACCTGCCAGTTTTGCGTACGAATACAACCGATGAGCGAAGCTCCTCACAAGGGGGACGCCAGCGACTGTGCGCCTGATCACGCTGCTGACTTTTATGAAGGCAGAAGGGTCGGGAGTGGGTAGACAGAGCGTTTGCTGTGCTTCGTGGCGGGAACGACTGAGGGAGTGAGTGTGGTGCCAGAGGTGCAGCACGAGCCATCTGCCACTGCACCTGCGCTCAAGGTGAAAGTTTTGCTCGGCGCGCTTGTCCGGCGCAGGGAGAAAACACAAGACCGGGTTCATTGGCGGAACATGGGAGAGGCGTTTGCCTGGCAGTAGGCGTTTCATTCTGATGATGGTGATGGTAAAACAATTCGACTCAACTTCAGAATTACACTCAAGCCGAATTTCACGAATGCTCATTGCTTGACGCTAATTATTGACTGTAGGACGTCGATACAAAGTGCATAATTATGTAGCGACACCAGATGGCTTTTGCGTTTACGCCATCTTAGGAAACTGCATAAAGTACCGTGTTTTTTGTTTTGCGAAATCATTTATAAAACAGTTTCAGCGGGTTTTCGCCGTCGCCGTCACTGTAATGTCCCCTATAATGTACAAGCTTCAAAATACCACCCGAACGTTGCATAACCTGCCCGTTCAAGCGCTTTGATCGTATTCGTCACAAGACAGTGAGGCGACCATTCAGTCGCCTCAACGCAGATCTGCATTCATTATTTCCTCCTTCTATTTCATTCTGGAACAAGTTGCCAAGAGAATAGCTTAATGCTGACACAACACAATCATTTGCCCATCTCGTCAATAATCTGTCTCTTTATTTTTGAAATGCTGCTATATCTCATTTATGTTCTTTATTAGTGCTGTGAATTGTTGTATTTTTATATTGCTATACATTTATTACATTCCTCACTTATGTTGTAAATTTTCGTAACTTTTGTATCTTTTATTGATTGTTTTATTATTCTCACTGACAGTTATGTACCCACTCCTGCTTGGGCCTGGATAGGGCCTCCAGTATTTGTAAATAAATAAATAAATAAATAAATAAAATAAATAAATAAATAAATAAATAAATAAATAAATAAATAAATAAATAAATAAACAAGATCTCGCAGCGCATCATACGTTCTACCTGTGGGTAATAGGGATCCAGCCTTGAAGTCTCCGCGGGCACCTTGACGTTCAAAGCGCGCACATTCAAGCCGCCTCCTGCTGATGTAATCCGCCTTGCAGAACATCCCTCAGTTGTGCAGTGCCTCCTTGTGACAGTAGCCTTAAGATAAAGTGCCATCAAGTGATAAAGTGAGCCACACTACAACAATACGGGCACAAGGGCTGTTCAGGCCAAGATCAAGCATGGGAACATGCGAGCGCTCGGTACACTGTGGCTGGTCGTTCGCGCCTATTACTGAGTTGTGTCTCGACTCGTAGCACACGAGCCGGGGCGGCGAACGCGGCCACAGTAAAGATCAAATGAGCCAGCAGCCCGTCTGCGTCGCTAGGAGGTTGTATGCGACAAGAACCCTACACCTGTTAGACCAGCCGTTCAATGCTCAAGCAGAGAAAACTCCCCCCTCCCCTCGCGTCTTTACAACGATCGCGAAAAGACGTGAGGGAGTAGGAGGTGGGGGCTCGAGTAACAACTGTGAACATTCAGTAAGACGGTAAGTTGGGCCAGTTGGTTAGGATCCATCGTGAACTTTACAGCGCAACACCAGGAAACAGAGACAGGCAAGGAGCAAAAGAGAAAGAACAGTTGTGAGTCAGCGCCGTCTCTTCTTTCTCTTTTGCTCCTTCCCTGTCTGTGTTTTCTGGTGTTGCGCTGTAAATACGTTCACGATGTGAACGGTCATTTTACGGAAGCGATCGCTATCATTGGCGCGCGCGCGCTGTCTATAGGCAGCCACCAGCGGGCGCTCGTATACCCTTCTCTCTATCGGGCCAAATACGAAGGCGTAGACACAGTATGCAGTGCGTGTGGAGAGGAAGAAGAAACTGCCGAACACTTGATAATGTTCTGTAAAGGGCTTCACCCTATAGTTCAGGATGATGGCGCAGAGTTTTTCAAAGCACTGGGGTTTAGGGACCGGGAGGGCAAAATAGACTTTAAGCAAGTAGACTTAACTAGAAGGAGGTTATCTGATTGGTGGCTAAAGTCAAGGCTCGAGTGAAAATTAAACTCTTCACTGCAAAGTACGAATCCTCAAACTCACTTTTTAAGGAAAAAATAAATAAATATAGTTTTGAGCTCATTAAGTATTACGGCTTGGTGGCGCTAGCCACCGCCCGATCTAAAGGGTACAGCCATATCCATCCATCCATCCATCCATCCATCCTGTGCTGCACTCTCAACGCGAAGGGAGAGCGAAGTGTCCCTGTAGAGGATGTAATCTCTTACTCTAGTGTTTTGTATGGTTGCGTGAGATCGGATCCAGAAGAGTTGATTGCAAATCTCACTTCGTATAACATAACAGTTAGTCGCTATCGCAATCATTGCTTAACCCTTGCGGTGAAACTGACTTTTCTTGTTTTCTTGAAGAGTGTGGGGTATGCAACAGTGCGATTAGGTTGACGCTTCCTTTAATATCTGAATGTGCATCACTGTACACTGCATTCGTATCGAGGGTTTCTAGTCCATTACAACCAAAGCATAAAGTGTAAACTCCTCCAAAGTATGCGAGGTGCACCTTCTATTCAACCGTAAAATAGAGTCGTGCTATGTAGCATTCTCTGGAAATATAGGTATTTTTTGGATACTGTCTGTAGTAGACGTAATTTGTAGTCAATACTTTGTCGTTACAACACAAAAAGTTTAGTCCGCGGCTGCATATTGGTGTCTACATCACCAACAAAACTTACCAACACGTTCAAGCTTGAAACAATAAAGTGGCAAAAAAGAAGAAGTGTGTCTGTTCAGGATAGTGAAATATATGGAACGTCACAAAATTCTCTTGGTGCTATTGAATGCAGCATTTACGCAAACTCTTTGTGGGAGGGATCATGATGAATGTGAACGGATGTGAACTTTTCAACGACGGAGACTTTTAAAATCATCCGGTGTCACCCAAGTCACGTGACCAGAATGAGAGTAAATGAAGTCAAATAAACGAGATGAATATATTCATATACTCATCAGCATGACGGTAAATTAGTATGATGAAGACAGTAAGTCTTGAAAGAAATAAAACGAAATGATGGTAACGATGGTGGGGATGCCTAAGGATAATAATAGTCATCATTAGGATGCCTGAAAAGACCTAAGTTGTCTTCCCCGCACTTACGCTCGTGCTTACGGTTTCACGGTCCGACAGTTCTCAGGACATAGAATGTGCTTGGTGTTCGTTATGCTGTTATCCTAGACAGACCGGAAAGAAGCCGTGGATGGAAGACCCGCTGCAGTAATTTCCTTCTCTCTCCTTTGTTCACTTAGCTCCTCATACCGTAACACAACCAACTGCCCCGACGCCATCAGCGCCACCACGCGACTCCGATCGCATATCACTAAACGTGGGCGGACAATGCTTCTCCATTACAAAGTATGTATATTTCAATTGTCATGTAACGTGTCTTGCGCTTTTCCACAGAGCATTCATTATTAAAGCGGTTCAGTAGTAGTTTATCGATAAAGTCGATAAAACAGACATAAAATAACACGCGAGTTGAGAAACAGTAATATTACCCCTAATGAATGAAACAAAAAGCTTGAAGATAAAGACGTTCCGCTACGGACAATCTACACGGAGGAGGAAAATGCACACAAAAACGTGGCTGATCTCCCCCCCCCCCCCCCCCATATAGGAATCGTTATAACAAGAAGGTGAAACGTGTTTTTACAGATGTAATTGAGTGTAAATTGTGCATTGTTTCAGCAACAGTGAAAAAAATTTCAAAGCCACGTTAAGAACTGCAAGCAGCTCAAAACTTGCAAGTTGCAGTTGCAAGAAAGTTGGCTATTTAGCGACTATACTGGTTTAGGTAGTTGAGTGAATGGATTGATTTGTATGTGGGGTTTAACGTCCCAAAACCATCATGTGATTATGAGAGACGCCGTAGCGGAGGGCTCCGGAAATTTCGACCACCTGGGGTTCTTTAAGGTGCACCCAAATATGAGCGGATTTGGGTGCACGTTAAAGAACCCCAGGTGGTCGAAATTTCCGGAGCCCTCCGCTACGGCGTCTCTCATAAGCATATGGTGGTTTTGGGACGTTAAACCCCACATATCAATCACTCGACTTCATAGTTTTACATATTTTTCCAGCTGGTTGCGTACGCTGGTGACTTACGAGATAAGTGCCGCAGGAACGGTAGTGATATGGCCACGCACTGCAAAGTTATTCAGCGTAAAGAAATCAAAATACAATGAAATGGATGCTTACCCTCAACTCAATTTTTGCGGGCTCACCTTACCGTCTCTCCCTCGCCCTCTGACGTCGGAAGGCTGCCCAATGAAATGAACTGAAAACACTACTGTACAGGAAGCTCGCGTGACATACTAGGTCTCTTTGATTTGGCTGCACCGGTGGCACCAGGTCAACGGGTGCAGCGCCCTTCTCCTCCATTTACTGGTGCCGCGAGCGTGCTCTTCACTGAGAAAAATTGATTGTTAAGAGAGAAAGGAAGAGAAAAGTGAGCCCCGTAACTGTCTGCTTCAGTGAGCGACACCTCAACAGTAGCTCACAAGGGATGGGGGTGAGGAGGGATTAAAAGGATAGGAGTAAAGGTGTAGAAAAGAGGAAGAGACGTGAGGTGGTAAGCCAGAGAGAGCGACAACAAACCGAGGGGATAGGAGAGATAGGAAAGATGGAAACACGGTCACAGGAGTCCGAGCACGGGGCACCACTTGCGAGAGCTCTTGTCGGCGTCAGTAGATGGCGTAGAGCAAGTCCAGTCAGTCAGAGCTACACTGTCATCGAAGGTCGTCGGCGTCAGGAGGTGACGTAGGGCGAGCCCAGTCGGCCAAAGCTACGCTGACGCCGGAGATCGCGAGGGCACAACCGGTTGGCACGGCATCCAGCTAGCAAGGCGCTCTTTACTGGCTTCCTTGTTTTGTCGCGGTACAAGCGTAGAGATGCACGAGTTCTCTGCCTGCCTGCACTTGCTCAAAAGGAGGTGCAGAGAGGTGCAGCATGACGTGCGCTCCTTCCTCCTCCCAAGCTTGGAGCAGACGGCGCTGCGCGTGGTTCAGGGCGTGCGTGCAAACAGTTCAGTCAAGCCAGTGCCACCGACGGGTAATCTTAGCTGCCTCTTATCGGCAGCTATTAAACGGATTTGTTTACATGTGTGTCTAATGAGCAGAAACATCCACCGTGGTTGACTGCAGTAAGAATCGTAGGAAAAAGAAAGGTTAAAGTAATAAAGATGCAGCTCGAGACGCAAGCTGCGTTCTCACTTCGTCTTTACGAAAGCGTGAAATCGATGCGGTAGGAAGCCTTCAAAAAGACTGTTTTAAAATATGTATTCAAGGGAGCTTGCTCATGTGTCTTATATTGATATAGTGTGAAGTAAAGTGGCACTGTTGGACAAAGAACCCTCGGGATTTCTCGCTTTTTCTTGCTCTATGGCTTCGCACGCACTTGAATAGAAAGCCAACAGTACAGGATCGAATACTAAACAACTAAATCATTGTTCTAGACAGTATGAACAGTCTCTTTAAATCATACAAATGGAACCTCCGACAGTGTTCCGGTACCTGAGAACTTGACGCCCCGCCGCGGTGGTCTAGTGGCTAAGGTACTCGGCTGCTGACCCGCAGCTCGTCGGATCAAAACCCCGGCTGCGGCGGCTGCATTTCCGATGGAGGCGGAAATGTCGTAGGCCCGTGTGCTCAGATTTGGGTGCACGTTAAAGAACCCCAGGTGGTCGAAATTTCCGGAGCCCTCCACTACGGCGTCTCTCATAATCATATGGTGGTTTTGGGACGTTAAACCCCACAAATCAATCAATCAATCAACCTGAGAACTTGAGTGACATTTTGACGTACAATGAGCAAAGGACCAACACAACGACTCCTCTTTCACTGTACACATCGCCGTTGTCGGAGTCACGGACGCTGTCAAGCAGTTTTCTTTATTCGGCGTAAAGGCAGCAATCGTGGCAGTGTTTTGGTAAACAACACCATCGATACACGCCGCGTTGGCTACTCGAGGAACTCTACACCTGCACTTGCTGAACCGGTGCTGCGCGCCCACGGCACCGCTTCGACACTTTTAAGAACTAGTGCAGGCAGTGCAAGCTAAATCTAAGAGACGTCTAGTGCATTGAGGACGCCGTTGCGATGGCAACAAACAATGTGGTACTTGAAGAGGGAACGACACGTGCGAAACGAGCCAGCTCTCGAAGGCTTCTATAATGTATTGTAGCTTTAGTGACCTTTCTTTTTGCAACGACGCATATATATCAACGCTTTTATCTTTTTTCCTTTAGCATTCTTTAAATAATGGTGCCCGGAGCGTCGTCGGTGCGTTTCTTCTAGCACATGGCGTTCGGCGTATTCTTTGACCAGCTTCGCAGTTTTCAAGCTGGAAAAGTTGGAGAGCTTTTATTCTGTGTCGCTTTGAGTGAGAAATCACGCCAATGAAAAAAAAAATATATCAAATAGTAATCCCTATTTTGATGCAATGCTGCGATCACAATTACGTTACATCTATACAATCATATGGCGGCAACCTTCCGGCGTCATATCCGCTCGCAGTAGTTCTGGCGAGTGCCGCTACGGTTTATGCAATCAGCAACTGTGTTTTCAAGTGTCAGAGGATCCCTTTAAAGCATTATCAGCGAGATGGTGCAATGAGCGCGTTCGGTGTAGGGAGCCAGAGGCGGTGCACGCATTGCTCTCTAGCCCGGCGCCCAGCTGGCCGCGATGCACCGACGCGTACTTTGCCCCGCAAGGGGGAAGGGGATGAGAAGGTCAATGGTTGTGCGTACGCGCTTATCATTAGGCGGGGGAGAATCGTGCGCCTTCGGCTTTCACCGGAACGATTGCGTTTTAGTTTCCGGGTCCAGAAAGCTCACCTCACTCGCTGCACGGACCCCATTTGCGAAGAGAAAGCACTTTTTATACACAGTGAAGTAACAGCTGGGGCACTTATTAGTTAGCACTCATCTGTACCTGTGATTACGTTTCTTGCATCGCTTCTGCTTATACAACACTTTAAGTGTCGAGGTGTAAGCATTGTTAGTTCGCTCTCGTACTGTGTGTGTTGTTTTCGTGCGTTGTTTGGGCGTGAGCAGCGCAATGCACGTTTCGATGTGCTTGCCGTTCTCAGCGTTGCATTCCAAGTGGTTGCTATCGCATTCATCGCTTCACACTTGCGAGAAAAACTGAGTATTTTTTTAACGCCCGCAAGCTTTCCCCCAAGAACGTTTTCTTTGGCGCGGTTTGTTCAATATGTCCTGCAAGGTCAACTTCTCCTTCAAAGGGAAACGTGTGCAGTGGTGCATGCTTTCAGTGCTGGCTAGTACGGTGGTGCTACTGCGCATTTCAGGAACGCGCTGTTTCGCGGCGAGTCCCATGAAATGTTCGGCTGCTTGTTCAGCCTCGACACGGACGTGGGGCTCTGCCTGAAGGAGAAGGACGCACACGGCGCGTACCTGCTCGACCGGTGCCCGACGTACGTCGAACCGGTACTTGAATACCTGCAGAACGGAAGACTGCTGCTGAACGATAAGGTGTCTTATCTCGGTGAGTGCTCTCAGTTGTGCTGCTCTTCGCAGTACACCGTTACCTGGCGTTGTGGTCTGGTGATTATAGAGCTGTACTGCTCACCCGCACGTCGTTGGAAGCGTTAACCTAGGGAATTACTGACCAGACTTTCTTGTAACGCGCAACAAGTCGAAGTGTGAGAGACACGAGTTTAAATATTTTAAATACAGGTGCGGTTTCCTGCATATAAGTAGTACTGTACTAAGAAAATCATGTACAGTAACTTTTAAACCGTAGGCTATGAAGCCGTTTATATAAGGACACAGTAATACGATGCGATATCTGAATTCACAGGTGTAATCGAGGAGGCCAAATTTTTCGGTGTCGACGAGCTTATCCCGGATATCCAACGACGAATGATGGTAAGACGTCAGCGTTTGAATAGCTAATTAGCTCCGATGATCTATGAGAATTTCTCACGATTGTCACTTGTCAGTGTAGCGTCATCATCATCGTCATTCATAATCATTTCTTAGCCACCTTACTGTGGAGACATCACCGTCCGCGATGTCTGATAAACGTGACCTTCCATCGCGGTCTTGACAATCAATGTCGTGTAAGCAGCCACTACCATCTACCTCGACGTATCCCGCAGCTGAAGTTCCTGCTTGTGACATGCTTCGGTGGGACTTCCGGGATGCAGCTAGAATAAAGGTGGACCATGTGACAGCTACGTCAGTGGCAGAACTGCCCGCGCCTTCTGTAACAACCAGGCAGGTGGATACGTACAACGCTGCCCCGACGAGCATGGGTACGCCATCCGAGCCTGCAGCAAAGTCCACGTCTTCTGGGTTTCATAATGATCCTGCGAAGTTCTTGACGGGCGACACGACCAAGCAGAAATGCACCTTAGCTTCAGGCTTTCTCCACACCAAGGCGCAGGGGTCTACTACCTCTGTGCGGTGCACTAACCAACCATTCGCTGTGCGCCCAACATACCCGCCGCGATCATCGTGCGTTTTTCCGAGCATGGTATTTCCGCGTCCGTCAGCTCGTTGCAACGAACCGCTGAGGTTGGTGTTCTATCGACGGTGACGCCCACACGAGCACCACTGACCCACTGCCAACGCTAGCGGCCCAGCCTACACATCTATGGGCACCTTTGTCAGCCGCGTCTGCTTGAGAGGCTGGGTGTGCTCTGGAATGTTCCCGCCAAGCCATTGTGGGACCCGCTCGTCAACGACCACAGCGACCCGGCAGCTTCATCTTCGTCCGTGGCCTTTCTCCCATGGTCGACCACCGTAACAGTGACTACGACCTTGTGCCCTTCATGTTGACGACCTGGACTGATTGTCTCTGTGTCGTCGTTTTGTTCTCGCGCTATAACTATCGTCATGCCATACCAACTAGCCCAAGCTGCCACACTTCTAAGCTCACGAACCCTTTTGCTTCTCGACTTGCAGACTTTTGTATATACCATCCAACTACTTTCATTCCAGGTTTATTTCAGCGTGAAAGAGGGGAGGGAGTAATCTGTAGCGTCGTCGTCATCATCATCATCATCATCATCATCATCATCATCGCCACCACCACCACCATCATCATCATAACCACCACCACCACACCACCACCACCACCACCACCACCACCACCACCACCACCACCACCACCACCACCACCACCACCACCACCACCACCACCACCACCACCACCACCATCATCATCATCATCATCATCATCATCATCATCATCATCATCATCATTTTTTAGCCACCACGCTGCACCTCTCGCGCAGCTTATGCCTAGCTCGAGCGGCCCGAGTAACAGAACGGATTAACGTGCCTGACGTGTCGAACGCTGGCAGCCGCCGCTGGTCCGCTTCAGCCCTACGAATAAAGTGGCGCGTTTGGCACGGCCTCGTCGGCCGCCTTCACGACGTCGTCTCACGTCTCGTCTCCCTCTCTCGCTACAGTCAGTTTCATAGCGTCTGAATTGTGGAATCTCCATTATTTTGTATATTTACACAATTCGAGTTTTCCATTAAGTTTCACTTAGAAATTCTCGGGCCCTTGCTTTATGTAGAAAATGTGATCAAGTGAAGCTTGGTGTGTGGGTGCCTGATCATCTTTCTTTCTTTCTTTCTTTCTTTCTTTCTTTCTTTCTTTCTTTCTTTCTTTCTTTCTTTCTTTCTTTCTTTCTTTCTTTCTTTCTTTCTTTCTTTCTTTCTTTCTTTCTTTCTTTCTTTCTTTCTTTCTTTCTTTCTTTCTTTCTTTCTTTCTTTCTTTCTTTCTTTCTTTCTTTCTTTCTTTCTTTCTTTCTTTCTTTCTTTCTTTCTTTCTTTCTTTTCTTTTCTCTTTCTGTCTCTCTGTCTTTCCTTTTTTCTTTCTCTGTTTCCGATCTCTATTCTTTCGTTTTCTTCCTTGCTTTCTCTTTATAAATATATTTATTCATTTATTTACTTTTCTTGCCTGTGCAAATCCTCAGGAACCGTCGCATACCATGACTCGGCAAGACGTCATCCGTGCCCTCTGCCATACCTGCATAAAACGCGTAAGCTTTAAGGTGAGTCATAACTGCGTAGACACTGCAGATGTATTGGGGCACTGTAAACCAATAACAGCGTTTTCCGTTCGATCACAAGCAGACCGTGGCCAAGTTACGAAGAGACCCACAAATTTGTGTTGAAGGTGTTTTCCTCATGCCTAATTTATTTATTTTAGTTATTAACAGAAACACGGCGGACCGTAGAGGGGTCCATCCCGAAGGGGTCATCGCGTGAGAAGAACAAACTAAAAAAATTACACCATCTTTGGCTAAAGAGAACCATGTGTGGGTGCGAAGCAGTGGGGAGATGGTGAATGACACCCACTAAAACTCGTCTACGTCACTTTGAGCAGTTGTGCGACCATTCAGAACCTCTACTTGACTAACGCTGCTAGTGACCACATCGTTGCGTGTGACCGTGACTATAGCACTGCGAAACAGCCAGTCCCTCAACGCACACGCCAGAGACACAGAACGTGACCGCGTGCTAACCAAAGCCGACAGGCTCCACCTCACGGAAACGTGGAACGCCGCAAAGCCCACTATCAATGGCCACGAACAAAGGAGACGCGCTTCGCCACACGGAAACGTGGAACGATGATTGATTGATATGTGGGGTTTAACGTCCCAAAACAACCATATGATTATGAGAGACGCCGTAGTGGAGGGCTCCGGAGATTTAGACCCCATACGGTTCTTTAACGTGCCCCCAAATCTGAGCACACGGGCGTACAACATTTCCGTCTCTATCGGAAATGCAGCCACGGCAGCCGGGATTCGATCCCGCGACCTGTGGGTCAGCAGCCGAGTACCTTAGCCACTAGGCCACCGCGGTGGGGCGAAACGTGGAACGCGTTTCCACGGGAAGTATAGGAGAGAGAGGGGGGAAGGGGGATGCACACGCGCAGTGGAGGTGTTGGTGCCATACTGCTGACAAACCGTTTCGTTGCCTTCGCCGGCGACTCGGGATAGAGAGGGGAGATGGTAGGAGAGGAGAGAGAGAGGGAGAGGAGGTACATGCGCAGTACGGGTGGTCACGCCACACACTGGACTGAACTCCACCATAATCTGCTTCGCATCTAGAATAAGCAATGAAAACGACTTAAGTGTGCGAGAATAAGCACAAATGGTCAGGTATGGCTAAGGTGCCGAGTAATGAGTGATTCACCCAAGGTAGAGCAGATGAGCGTGGGAGTAAGTTTGTTGAGACACATACTGTGAAAAATTATCATTGTACGCGAACAAATAAAGTAATGCTACGCAATTGTGTGAAAGGTAAACAATATCATTCATAAATAACGCGAGGAAAGTACGAATAATTGAAAAAAAATGTTTTGGATCGAATACAAGGTAATGGTTCACCATGACGATGTTTCGTCGTAATAGATGACGTATCTTGACTTTACACTCAATCATGTCAATTGCTCTATCTTTGCTGGTTTTGCTGCTAGTGCGTTTTTTGGTCACAATTACAATGAAATTCGCGATGATCTCTGATGCCATTGTGACATCAAATCATGACGTCATCACAAGATGACAAATTCTTGCTTCGCTCGTGTTCATGTCACCCCCGTCGCACGCTGACTTCACTGTAGATCAATTTTAACGTTTGATAAAGCGTCTTGGGTTTGATAACGTTTCAGAAGGCATCTTGTGTATATGCTTCGTCGCATGGAGGGTTTTGTATATCAACGACATTTTTTTTCCCGGAATGGACCCTTTTTGTAATTGGCAAATGCGTGCGCTTTTCTGCGCTGCATAAAAACCCATGTAATGGCGGCACCAGTCACGTTTCAAGTGGGGCCATCGTCCTACTTGAAAATGCTGGGGCTTATCTATTATTAGTGTTTATTTCAAGGGAGTCGACCTTGCGTTTCCCACGTCATTGCGTAAGCAAATAATGCTTCAGCAGGTTGTTTGCAGAAAGTAACTAGCCGCCATTAGTTGTTCAAACTGCATAGCAGGAAAGCTAACCTTACAGTTTTAAAAAGGGTCTATTCGGTGCCATTTTTCTTCCTTTGAGGGCGCGGTAACGCAGTGCATCGATCAACTTTCGTGGTGCTCAGGGTTGCGACTTGACGGCAGTCGACCTGTCCCAGCTAGACCTGCATCTTCTAGACTTCAGGGGTGCCAACCTAAGCATGTGCAACTTGGAACACGCCGATCTGTCGCACTCGGACTTCGAGGTGAGTGGCGCGTACTCACCAGTCAAATCGTCGTGATAGAATTGAACTATAGATGCCACATCAAGCTTGGAACTTCCTTAATGGCTCCATTATTCGAGTAAGCGAGTCTTCTAACACATGAAAATCACTTGAACATGGAGCTTCCCAGGAGCCAACTGTTCTACCGGAGTACTTGTCTTTGTCAGCGTAACAACAACTTTCCTTAGCAGCGTATTTCCCTTCGCTTTCATCCCTGCCATGTACACAAGGACGAAAGAAAAAAAAACACTAAGAAAATCTTCTTGCTGGACTAGTCGGTGCATAATCTTGAAAAAAACATCTAGATGCCTATTCATCAAGCAAAGACAAACGAAGCGCAGGAAAAGTGTAACCCGCAATTCATTTTATTCGCAATAAAATGGCAGATAACGCGTCGGCTACGTGAACATGCGCTGACAACACGGCCTTGCGTTTTGCGAATGGACGAGGCAGTGCTGTTTGCGTATCTGTGATGTGGCTTGTGCGGTTTTCGTTGTTGTTCCGCGTATAAAATAAGTTATGGTAGACAATCTTTCTAAGGCGTCGTTTTTGTGATGTTCATCCGCCTAAATTCGCGCCTAAAAAACGAACAGGAAGGAGTGACTCTGTACATAAACAGACAGAAAAGTGTTCTTTGTAGTGTGTTTATTATGTATTATACGTCACCAGAATAAAATCATTACACTTCGTATCATGTTCTTTGTCATTGTCACGGTTATTTTTCATAAGTACAGATACAGTTATTTAGTATTTTTCTGTGTCAGTTCGTTCTACTGTTATATTTCTACAATATTTTTCTAATGTATCTTGTTCCTTTCTCCTGCTCTAAATGTACTATGTTTGGTAAACTCTGCAACTGTTGCCCTCCGACATCCTCAAGTGGTTTTTAGAACCACTTTTCGTCTGAGGAACCCTTAAATTGTTAAAAAAAACACACACCTCTTTGAAAATGAAGATTGATATGACCTAATTTGATTTTAGCGCTGTGCTAGACTAACCTGGAACTTGCTATCACTTTTAATTATCTCGTATACCTTATGGCGAGTTTTACTGAGAGAACAGGAGTTGAGGGGCAGGGCACTGAGGAGTGGGGGGCAGAGCACAGAGAGCAGGGCCATTCAACCTGCCACTTGAAGGCGCTGCGCTCTCGGAGGGCAGGTGAGAAGGTAATGAGTAGGAAGACCATGTGACTGAAACAGTCCAAGCCCCGGCATATTCTTTGTGGGGCAGCAGCAAAATGCGTGCGAAATCAGTCAGCCACATATTCTTCATCATCCTAATACCTAGTATGCTTGTGCAATGACTCATTCGGCAAACGTCCAGCTCTCATCGTAGCCATGCGTACAGCGGTGCCAAACTACACATAGTTGCTACCATTTCTGCCACGCTCGCCAGCTGAAGAAAAGAAAATTTGGAGGCTGTGACGTTCAAGGAGCACGTGACTCGTCGTACTGCGCCTGCTCCCGTTTTCAGGCGAGAGCACTGCAAACTGCTACTGGCTGCTTCAGGCGCAGCAAAAGCACTCTCGCTCTACCAATGGATGACAGGGCTTCCTGCACCTGTTCGACTACTGAAACACGCCGGCTCCGAAGAGAGCCTTTTCAGCGTGCTTTTGAATGCTGCCTGCTCTCTCAATGTAATTCGCCATTAGCATCACATGGTACCACTTCCTACAAGTTAGTATCACTTCGTATGGCAAAGATCCGATAGAACGATATGCTCGGCTATTAATTTAACCTTGCGCCGCTAGTGCATGCTACGTCCGGCTGTTTTAACTACCGCCCGCTTCTTGTTCCTGTTTACGTGACAATCAACACGTACCTACTTGCCCAACTTCACAAAACATGGGACGAAACTGACAAACCATGTTCTCACTAGTATCGTTCAAACCCTCCAGGGGGCGCAGCTCTACGGAGCGAAAATGATGTACGCGAACCTCGAAGGCGCCGACTTCCGGTCCTGCAAGATGGGGGACCCAGACGGGCCGTGGGAATGGAACGCCAACCTGAGCGGTGAGTTTCGTCAGGAAAAGGTTAAGAAAACATTTTCACGCATCCTTGCTGCTTCACATCTGACGGGACCAGGGTTTACGCATAAAAAAAAAAATTGAACTACCACTTGTCGAACACGCACCGTAGTGCTCAGAAACTTCGCTGTTGTTTCAGACTGTTCTGTCAGGATTACACACACTGATGGGGAATGCAGGGGCCAACCTGAAGGACGCCATCATGGACGACAGCGTGATGTACGGCGTCAACTTTTGTCACGCCACGCTGACCAGGGCCAGCCTGCAGAACTGCGACCTCCGGCACGCCGTTCTGAGCAACGCAGACGTTCAGGTGCGTGTGTTCGAAGCCACTTCCGAAGTTCCTGGCGTGACTTGTTTCTACGAGTGTCACAAATTAACGCCGCTATTTCGCAACGCGACTCTCGTTTCACGAGCGGACGCTGCGAACAACAAGACAGAGCAGTGAAATGAGCTAATGGAGTTTCTCTTGGATTCGCCTAAGACGAACCGAACGGAAAAGCCATCTTCGTAGTTTTCAGAGTCTATACTGCCCCGACCCCGTACGAAAGTGTCGTGCACCTAACGTAGTTTTAATTATCTTCAATTGTTGGGCTTCAGCACCCCTAAAGCACGATATGGTTATTAGAGACGCCGTAGGGGAGGGCTCCGGAAATCTTGGCCCTCTGGTGTTGCTTAAGGGGCACTGGCATCGCACAGTAGACCGGGCTCTACTGTTTCGATTCTATCGAAATGTGACCGCCGCAGTGACGCTCGATCCCGCTGCTCTCTGGTCAGCTGCCGAGCAGCGCAGCCAGAACAGCGTAGCAAAGACAACTATCCTATAGGCAGCTCATCGTTTCCAGGCGCGTATTCTTGTTAATTTCGCCGGTGCACTCCATTATGCGGCTCTTATCGGCTCGGCCAACGCCTCCAGGGGGCATAGAGTTTCCTAAAATTAAATATAGGGTACTCTGGTGCTGCGATCGTTCAGCAACCATGGGAATAATGGGTAGTACACGGATTTGCTTAGTATTCACTTTTGCGGGCCTCAAACACACTCGTGGCTTTGCTTATTGCAGTGTTTTAAATTTGTTTTAAAATAAAAGAACACATTGTTTTGTACTTCGTGACCCGATTTGAATTGCTGCGCCTAAATGATTAACACGGTGAAGCGTACCTGCGGAAAATTTGCCGATTGTCGTCGCGTGACAAGGCAGCTCCAAACCACACGAAGCGAAACGGAGCCTAAAGAACGAATGTTAGACAGATCCCTGTATTCCCATGCTGGCTGTACCACCGTGCGTTGCAGCTCCCATAGACTCTAGCGCCACAATTCCCTCCAGTGTATACATAGGAAACTCCGTGCTTGGCGCATTGCCTCCGAGATAGCGCACGCCCGCCGTCTTTGGGTTTGAACCTGCGGACTTGACTTCTCCAAGGCTGCAACATTGAAAAAGACCCAATTGCAGACAGCAGTCAAGTCTTCCAGTCAAAACGTCATCTTCAGCACATCCCCTATTCACAAATTTTTCTTCGGAATCTTCCAACTTCTCATCACTACTGTCTTTTTTTTAGCCTACATTTGAATAATCCCGAAATTATTTCGTTACCTTTCACAAGTAACAATTTAGCATCATCACTTTCGGTCAGCTGCACTTTGTAATGAATATTAATCGATTTTTGAAACAGCAATTACTAATATAACCGCATTACATTTTAAGAGTTATTTTGCCACCTCTGGCAGCGTGCTCAGGCTGACTAGAAAACAGGCACGAACGTGCATGTGATGAAATGAGTCGAAAAAGTTGAAATAAACGAAAATAAACTCTTGCAGGGTTGCAAGCTGAACGGGAGCGACATGAGAGGCGTCGACATGAGGCGGTGACGAGTTCGCCGTCCTTCTTCGTCTTTCCACGCGACGCAGGGCAACCGGACGCCTTCCTCGGGCAGCAACGCGACGCGCTGCAACGCGATGCCGCGTCGGCTGCTTTCGAGACATTGCAAGTGGCGCCATCTATGGCAAACGGAGGCAAAAATTGTTACCACACAACATACACGCATGCATTCCCGTTACATATTTTCAATTCTAAAAAAAAAATTGATTTTAACGTTCTCTTGTTTTGCCATCTCTGCTGTTTGCCATCTCCTTTTTATGTCCGAAAATTTTTGTTTGCCACGTTTAATGCTGGAAGTGCGCGCGATACGCCACATTAATTCATTTCGAGCATCTCGCGTTGTAGATCCCATTAGAACTTTCACGTGCTCGTCAAGATGAATGCGCAAATTCATATCGTTCCCCTTTGGGAATCTCGCCAATGTGGACAAAATGCGTGCATTATTTAGTGTAGTACAAATATCGTAACTCGATTCCATTCAACGTAAATGTAAGCGAATCAGATGTAAACAATAATTTTTGACAAATGCCTACATTAAGGTACTAGGGTAATCGGTAACGGTGTTTCATAGCGTACGTTTGTATCAAACTTTATTAAAATAGTTACAAACTCCAAGATGCTATCTTATCGTGCTTTTAAAGATGCAAACGAATCACTTTTCTCGACTGAGTCACAATTGATGTGTGTTTTCACTGACGGGTTGCACCACTCGGTATTTCAGCGGAAGTCCGCCGGTATGAAGGAGACAGGACGAAAGCAGAAATATATACAGTACCACACACAAATCGCAGATTGCATACCACAACCGCGCTGAAACTTCCCCTGTCATTCTAAAAGTTGCGGAAACAAAGCCGTTTGCCATACATGAAGAATACTGACTCCTTATCGAAGTCAAAGTGCAAAAACGACGAGGAAATCATCGAGACATTGCACAGTTCAAAAAGAGGAGTCAGCCGTGTTACCACACCTTCTGTATCACTGTTAAGGGGACATATTGAATTTTTAGATAAGCACATCAGGCCACTCCTACGTGGATGACGCGCACGCGCTCATGTTTGTTTAAATTATCTCCTGGTGATTGTGCCTTGCTGTGATATTGTTATCTTAAGTCCCTGAACCACCCGCTTTTCCTAAGTACCTAGTTACAAGTCCCGCGTTTAGTGTGCGTGAGTGTGCTGTTGTCTTCATTCTGCATTATTTGCGCAGTGAAAAAAAAAATAAACTCTACTCAAGCTATGAACTGACTACCTCAACAACATTTACTTCACTTTAATGTGATGCTTGTGCGAATCATCAAGGCGAGTCGTAGAGTTCCGTGAGGCTGTGAAGATTAGCAATCTTCTTCTGATAGTTAAAGTGCAGAAAGGGCTGCACACATGGTGCGCAATACTGCTCCTCGCATCGTGTGTGGAATGTTTTGGTCGAAAGTGCCGCGCGATGGCATCATCCATCAAAATCCAGCGAACCGGTAGTCAAACGCTGATTGCTCTCGGGATTCCACTAATCAAAATTTCCTATCTATGTTTTCAAGCTTAAGTATATTGGATCAAGAGTTGAGGCCATTAACTGTGAAAATATTCGCCTTTTGATGATCCCACATAAAACAGCTGCACATTCTCTTAGGTAAGTCTTTTGTATAAGTTCGTGCTCCCCTTTTGTTGCTAACATTAACACAACCATACTTCAGTGTAAGGAACAATATTATAAGCTTTGCGGCTTGGATCTATTTCGCAGGCATTCGAGAGTAGACTGAATGTGTATTACTATGATGGCCGTATCGATAGGCATAACAAAAACTGTAAGTACACATAGGTGGGTATATATATATATATATATATATATATATATATATATATATATATATATATATATATATATATATATATATATATATATATATATATATATATATATATATATATATACAAGAAAGAGACGACGAAACTTTCGTGGAAGCGTCTTTACTTAACGTTTTCAGCTGGTGGACCAGCTGAAAACGTTACGTAAAGACGCTTCCACGAAAGTTTCGTCGTCTCTTTCTTGCATATATACAATACGTCGGGTCCAGCGTGAATGACGTTCAACAAATCTGGTATATATATATATATATATATATATATATATATATATATATATATATATATATATATATATATATATATATATATATAAGAAAGAAAAGTGGTTGAAAAAATAACTTGCCGTTAGCAGGAATCGAACCTACGACCTCCGAATCACGCGTTCGATGCTAATTCATCGAAGCATCGAACGCGTAATTCGGAGGTCGTAGGCTCGATTCCTGCTAACGGCAAGTTATTTTGTCACCCACTTTTCTTTCTTCTTATTTACATTATATTGGTTCTAATAGCTTCCCCTAGACATTCCTTGGCATTATTGTCTGTTATATCTCATTTAATATTGTGTCAAAACATGGAAAAACGAGCCCTTAGGTATACACTTCTTTCCATATATTATATATATATATATATATATATATATATATGTAGTCGGTAGCGACGCCTTATATGATATGGTTTTGAAGTGACCTTCCAGCGTCGCGATGGCGCGGTCGAACACATCAGGACTAGGGGACGTCAGTGTACCTGCCGCAGCGCTCGCAGGCACGAGGCACGGGTCGAGCCAAACAAAGCTGTGGTAGTAGACAGTTTTCCTTTGCCACAAACTGAGGAGCTCCTGAACAGCCTGGCTGGGGCACAGCGTTTCTCGAAGCTAGACTTAGCTTCTGCATATCACCAGTTACCGCTCAGTTTAGAGAGCCGTGACCTTACCACGTTCATCACTCACGATGGACTATTTCGCTTCAAGAGGGTTTGCTTCGGACTGGCGTCGGCGCCATCAGCGTTCCAGAAAATGATGCACATGATCTTGAAAGGGTGCAAATGTGTCCTATTTTACATTGATGACATCATCGTGTATGGGCGATCCCGAGAGGACCATTTGGGAAACTTGCGCGCTGTATTGCAACGTCTTTCTGATGCTGGCCTCCGGCTCAACAACAAGTGTGTCTTTGACGTGGCAGAGTTGACTTTTCTAGGTCACGTTGTGAGCGCCAAAGGATTATTTCCGTTGATGTCATCCATTGAGGCGATAACAAAGGCACCATCACCTACAAATATTAACGAACTCCGCTCGCTACTGGGGCTTGCAGGCTTCTATTCCAAGTTCATTCCTCATTTTTCGGATGTTGTCGAGCCAATGCGCGCCTTGCTACGAGGACAAGCCTCTTTCGTTTGGAGTGCGGCAGCACAGAGCAGTTTGGAGCGCCTGAAATCTCTGCTCACATCTTGCGAAGTGCTTCATCTTTTCGATCCTCACTTGCCTGTGTTCGTTACAACTGATGCTTCAGGATATGGATTAGGTGCAGTACTTCAGCAAGACAACGGGACCTCACTGCAAACTGTCGCATTCGCCTCCCGCACACTTCAACCGCATGAGCGGAAATACTCAGTCGGCGAACGTGAGGCCCTTGCCTGTGTTTGGGCTTGCGAACACTGGCACGTTTATCTATGGGGACGACCTTTCATCTTACGAACGGATCACGCAGCGCTGGTTACGCTTCTTTCGACGAAAGGCACCGGTCACCGACCATTAAGGATTGCGCGCTGGTCCTCACGGTTGCTCTGCTACAACTATACCGTCGAATACAGGAAAGGTAGCGAAAACGTCGTGGCTGACGCTCTCTCCAGGCTACCCGTCCAGAGTTTAATCCGCGATGCACCAGAAGAGGAATTTATCTGTTTGTTGTCTCCCGTAGTTACCATGCCAGAACTTCAAGAAGCAAGTGCCAATGATCAGATTATCTGTGAAGTTAAGCACTTCACGACTACTTCTTGGCCTGACAAGAAATCACTGTCAAAAGAATTGCTACCTTACTTTTACGTGAAGGCTGAACTCTCTGTTGTAAGTGATATCCTATGCCGGGGTGACAGGATTGTCGTGCCTGCAACGTTGACACGCCGTCTTATGGATCTGGCCCACGAGTCACATCTAGGCATTAGTCGTACCAAAGCTCGCCTGAGAGAGTCCTATTGGTGGCCATGCATGGATAGTCACATTGAAGAACTGGTGCGCACATGCGTGATTTGCCAGTCTTGTGACAAGTCCGCACGTACCTTTCCAGCGCCACTGCAACCTGTTCCTCTTCCTGACGCGGCGTGGGAAAAAATTGCCATCGACATTGTGGGACCTTTCACGCAAGCTTCGGCCGACTGCCGTTTTGCGATTACTGTTATTGACTATTATAGCAAGTGGCCTGAAGTGGCGTTCGTGCGAGATGCGACCACGTCTACAGTGAAGAAGTTTTTACTTGAACTTTTTGCGCGAGAAGGCTACCCACGTAGTATTGTATCCGATCATGGACCACAGTTCTCTTCAGCAAGCTTTGACGAGTTTCTCACGGAGCGTGGAATAACGCACTACAACTCTTCCGTGTATTACCCACAAGCTAACGGCTTGGTGGAGAGATTCAATAGGGTGCTGAAGTCGTACATTCAACTAGCCCTGCTTGAACGTCGTGACGTACGAACAGCCATGCTTGATTACCTGCAAGTATATCGCTGTACGCCTCACGCGACTACTGGTGCGACACCCGCTGTTCTTCTTCATCGACGCCAACCTCGCACCAGACTTGACATATTGGGATTGCCCGACAGATGCTTCAGCACGGACCCGTCAAGGGCGATTGAACAGCTACGAGAGCATGTCAAAAAGAAGCAAATGATCTCGAAGAGCTACACCGATGAAAAACGTGGAGCCAAGGAACCCAGTTTCGTCGTTGGTGATTACGTGCGCGTTAAGACAACTGCAGCTCACGGTAAGCTGTCTTCACAATTTTCCGCGCCCAAGAAGATCATTGGAAAACGGGGACCGGCCTCGTACCTTTTGGACGATGGGCGTGTGTGGAACGCATCTAAGTTAATCGCAGTTCACTCCGGAGCGGTCAACAAAATGAAATCGGGCACCCCTGCTGTTATGAACTGGACACCTGCATTTAATCGGTCTTCTCATGCATTACAGCCTGAAACCGCTGCCCTTATGAACTGGTCCCCTGCATCTGATCGGTCATCTAGTGCGCCCCAATGGGACACATCAAGAGCGGATGGTCATGAAAGGGCAGACCCCGTATCATCTCCACCAGACGGCACGCAAGCTTTGACCAGTCCAGGATTTAATGCGCCTGCAAGGAAAAGCAAGCGTAAAAAGAAGACCCCAAAGAAATTGAAGGACTTCGTTAGGAAGTAGACAAAAACAGTTTTGTGTGTTTCTACCATTTATTTTTATTTTATTTTATTTTATTTTTTTTTTTTTGCAAGAGGGGATATGTGGTATAAGGCGTCGCTACCGACTACAGCGCTGTGCGGTGGCACGCGCTCGGTGGCCGCCACGGGGGGAGAAGGAAGAAGAAATAATAAACAAGATGTCTCCGTTTATGCTGTGCTATTCATTATGCACGATGTAACAATATATATATATATATATATATATGCAAGTTTAGTCTAGCATGCTAAACTAGCATGCTAGTCTAATATACTGCGTGTTTAACTACACCGAAATCGTTGCTAATGCTACTTTCTCCCCGAAGCTTTGGTCGATATCCTACTGAAATATATTCGTTTCTTTTTCGGCGAAAAGGATGCGTGTGCGACCGTGCACGCTTGGCAGTAGAAGAATAAGTATACCTGCTAGCCAAACTCCCGTCAGAGCAGAAGCAAGCTGCCGATAATGAGCAGGAATCGACACGAACGGCAGGCTGAATCGCGCACAGAAGAGGAAGGTAGCCGATGTAGTGTAGCCACGAAGTGGTATAGCTAAAAGCAGGAGAGGCCGAAGAACGCTTAAGCGATCACGAACTAGGAAGACGGAGAAGTTTTCTGATAATGACAGATTAAGTACGTGGGGATCCTTCCGGGCATTCTCGAAACAAACAAGTGCCGGTTAGTCTTCTTTCCGCACACCACGGAGGTTACGTGCATTGCGTCAAGCATCGAGAAAGAAGAAAACGGCCTCGGTTTCTGGCGAGATGGAAAACATCGATCTGGGGCAGTATAGATCGACCGATCGGACTGAACGATGACAAGAGGACTGCAAACAAAACCGAATGGGGCGTGCCACTCAGCCTGTGGATTAATGGACTCATCAAAACTGCAAGAGAAGACGTGAACGAGCAAGCTTGTTGGCCCGACCAGCATTTTTACGACTGCGTCGGTGAGAACAACTGGCACTTGCTTTTCTTCTCTTTTTCTGGAAATAGTTCCGTGCAACGTGATAGACGGTAGTAGGTGCTCTGCAAATGGGAGCTCACCGACTGATTGTGAATATTGTTTTTTGGAAGTACATACATACACGCAGACTTATTTAGGCCATTGAATACATACTATATTGGATGCATAGAGGTATTTATAAATTGCCAGCAAAGTATAGAAAAGTCAGAAAAAATAACACTGACAAGAATTTTAGTGAAGTTTGTTTTGTAGTTTTTCGTTATAGTTTATATCAACAGGCAAGAAGAACTTTGATATCACTGCGTCAAAAATATAGGCATGCCTACGAAGGGCCATACTAGACTTCTCCACCTTTTACTGTAATAACCATGTTATACCACACTGTACTACTCTGAAATTTACTAAAGATACTATATTACACTAAACATTTCTGCTATACCATACATCCATCGCGTCCAGATGCTCTTGTAAGGGGTGTTTCCTTTTATCGAACTTAATGTAAATTTATATAACATATAAAGATCCCATCTATGAGCAAATTTATGAATACATGCAACAAACGTTGCATATACTGTGTGATGTTACGAAAGAAATCTATATCGAACAGAATGCAAACACGACCTGGAAGAATGTCACCCGTGACGTCATACCCCCGTTTAAAAGTTCGAATGAAATGAACAGGATATGCCTGGCGTTGCATAAGCATCGCTATCTGGCTATAGTGTTATTGCTTAGTCTGTGTGGGCCCGATAGGCCAGAAACAAATGCCGCGCTACTCAGCAGTGAGCACTGTTTTTGCCGGCAGTGAGCACTGTTATTGCCAGAGCCAGAGTCGACGAAGACGCGCTGCTCTGCGAGTGACGTCATACGTGACGTTTCCTTGTGAGTTCACGTGAACCTTATGCATGTTTACGCTGCACCGTGGAGGATATTAAAATAAGCTGTTGGCGCTGCATAGAGCAACGCTTGTAGTCAGCGCAACGCTTTGCGCTTACGTTTGTCCTGTTAAGTGTTAACAATACAGACATCGAACGATAATGCATCGCCACCCACGCTTCTTTTGATGTTGTTATGTAACTGGTCCGTTACATGCGTAACAACTGTCTTGTGTAAACTACACTCGAATGTCAGGGAACGTTGCGTAGTGTTTAATAATCTTCCGTAGGGTTCAGCAAGCAATCACGAACAGTTAACTTTGTTCTGAAACTAACGCGGCTACCAGTGATAAGGCTCGAATGATCGATGAAATCTTATCTCCGGCGGCTGGCGCTCTCTTCACCTCTATCAGCGTACAGTGTGCGCCGCTTGTACTTCGTATTTCTTTTGATCTTCCAGGTGGAAATGCGCCCGAATGAATAGTTTCGTGTTGAACGCGCCTACTAGAGCCTTCGTAAACGTGTCGACCACGTGACAATATACTGAGCTTACCAAAGGCCGCGTAATGTTTCAGGCGGTGCTGTGCTCTGATCAGCTGAAAGTATCTCTTCAAATTTGTGAAACTATAGCCAAGCTCGAGTCGAATAGCAATGTGGTGCCATCTGTGAGCAAATGTGTGAAGTACCCAATGCCTCCGTCATTTGCACACGCCCAACTAAAGAAGAAAGCTAGCGAGCGAGACTCAGCTAGCGCAACGTAGAGGGCAGCACACATCCTATGCGTGGAAAGCGGGGGGTAGTTGGATCACTATCTGCGCGTAGAAAAGGGATAGGGGAATAAAAAAAGGATACGAATGGAGATAATGAAAAAGCAGTAACTTCGGCGTCCACTGCAGCTCCTGGTGTTGCTGTAGTTTATCTTGCAGACAGCTTCAACAAATATGTATGAAAGAAGGCTTACAACATATGTAAGCGGCTGGGAGAGCAGATAAAAAGGGGAGGGTAAGAAATATTTTATGATAATTCAGTGACACCCCCCCCCCTTTTTTTACACACAGAGATGAGTAAAAGCTTGGGGACCGAGTGGTTTCAGTATATGTTTTTCTTTTGCAAGATACCTTTAAGCTGTGGTTATTTCTTTTTTTTTACAGCCACGTATTTTTTTCTGCGGCCGACAGAGAGATAGATAGATAGCTAGACAGACAGACAGAAAGATAGATAGATAGGTAGATAGATAGATAGGTAGATAGATAGATAGATCGATAGCAAATAAAATCAGGAAGAACAGCGGACATTGAGATTGTGTGGTTTTTACCGTACTCTGCTCGAGGAACGAAAGGCAAAGTAGTACGTAGGCGAAAGAGTTGTGAAAGAGAGAGAGAGAGAAACTTATATTGTTGCAGGCCGAAAAGGATAGTCCTCCATGGGTGTAGCCCTTAGTTCCGGGCTCCATTGGCTCACGCCACACACGTTCCCCGCTGTATACGTGCTCCGGTAATTGCACAAGGCGGGAAAAGTTCGGCACTGGCTCCACTAATAGGACATTGAGTTTGGTTGGCAGCGCGATTCGAGATTGCGTTCTCCTGTTCTGCGGAGACGGGACGGGGAAAGAGAGAGAGACGGAGGCAGAGTGACAGTTACGATGAGGTTCAGCATTGTGGCTTGGTTGCGTAGCACATGACTCGGGTGTTTTCCCGGCGCGAAGAACAACACACAAACAGCACACGCAGCGCCGAATGGTTACAAATACTCTTAACGAACGAATGGGACGCGATGACAGTGGCTCCTGGTGTTAGAGTTGGGGGAGTCTAACCCCAATAAACCACGCTATTTCCGAAGGAACGAACCTATTGTGGTAAGGCAGATGTCGCTACTGTTCGAGCGGCGCGACAGTGAAACAATCTAGCCGCGAGAGACATTGGCGAGAGTGAGGTTAGGGAAGATGGGGAGAAAGGGAAAGTGTTGCAGGGGATTGAGGGAGGGTACGGGAAAGAAGAACGGAAAAGAGGAGAGACCGTCGGAAAGGAGCGCGGTAAAGAGCGAGAGTGTAAGAGAGGGCTATAGGGGAGGGGAAGGGACGGAAGGGAAACCAGAGACCGCGAGGGAGCGTGCGGTCGGGATTGGGGAAAGGGGGCGCGGCCAACTGGCGCGACGACGGCAGTCGCGGCGTTGAAGGCGTGGCAGGCTCGTCAGGGACGCGCGTGGCATTCGCGCGCAGAACTTTCTTCCTCTTCCTCTCCGAGCCGGCTGTTTGAAGCGCGGCGCGCTGAGGCCGGCGCTAACACGAATCGCGGCGACGAGGGGCCACGCACGGTACGTGACATCCGAGTGGGCGCTGCTGTTGCTGCTGCTCCGTCGCTTTTGCCGCGGCGATGTGCCAACCTGGTCGGCACCCAGCTTCACCCTCTTCTTCGTCGTACGCTGCTCGTTGCCTCGCCGGTTGCATTACGACGGGGCAGAAGCCGGCGTCGCCGGAACGTGTCAGTAGCCTCATTGGCGATCCCGTGGCGGTTATGTTAGCCACTTCGTCGCACTGCCACTAAAGTTCGGCCTTTTTTTTTGTTTGTTCTCTTCGCTGCTCTACGTAGTCGCTGCTGATATCATCGCGGCTGCCAAAAGACGGATTGCAACCTGTCGTGTGTCGCGAGCTGTGATCACTAGTGGTACGGGAGCGAAGACAAGATGTCAGCGTGACTGCCAAAGTGATTGAAGTGAAAGGTGAAGGCAGACATTGGCGAGAACGCCCATAGCGAAAAGAAACTTGTGTTTGAAGACCGCGAAGAATCCGGAAAGCAAGAGTTTGTGAGAAACTGACGCAGGTTGAGCTAACCTTTGAAGTTTTAGGACGATAAGCAAGTGGCGAATTTTTCTAAAGAAAGAAAGTGTGCCTGGCCGGGAAATCAGGGAAGTGCGTAGATATATGAACTTGAAACAAGGATGGTTTTGAAAGGTTAGTAGTTCGTGGCCTTTTAAACTGGCGAAGCTTTACAAAATCTTGTATACAGCGAGTGTGTTATTCGTTAACGAGTGAATGTCTGAAGTTAGCTCATCGTGGGTTCTGTGAATTCCCAGCTCCTTTCGTGTATGAAACGAAGAGGATATCAGCATCGAGTGGTTTGAAAGTTGGGAGCTTAAGCGTTTCAATCTCAAGTAGGGTGTGATTCGCTAAAGTGTGCGACACATCCGTGTACGGAGGTGTTTGACACGAAGGTCGTTCAGAAGGTGTCATACACTTAAACGGTGGTGTGCCTTTCGAAACATCTTGGGTCACTCGACCGAGCTACGTATGTTGTGAGCCACAACGTTTACAAGTTGATCGAGCGCGTTTCTGCAACGGAGACCTCAGAATGGATTGATCTGAAAGATGGGATGTGCAACGCTTGACCTTTGAGGTGAAGTGGGATTCACGACAGTGTTTGACTTTGTCCGCCGACGAAATAAACGTTTTACATTGCCTGAAATTGGAGGCTTTAAACACTCGGTGCTTCACACTTCTCAAGCTTCTACTAAAGCGCAGCAGTGTGCGACTTGGCAAACGTCACGCATCAACCAGAGGAGCCACGTATCCTTATGTTGGGAGCATCGACATTCGCGTATTGATCAAAGAGTGACCAGCAAGAGAGTGACCCTGCCGGGCAAAGAGGTGTCTATCACAGAGGTCACAAAAAGGTGCCCTACGCACGGGAGAAGATACACTCTTCGAGCTTTTGCGGTAAGCAGAGTGGTGTGGTCCTCGGAACGTCAGCGACCGCTTGGCCAAGCTAGTAGAGATTTTTCAAGTTGCGTCACATCGTTCGCACGTTGATCGAGGTGCGAGCCCGCGAAAGGTAGTGACACTGTCGGGCGACGAGGAAGTGGTCCGGGAGGTGCCGGAATCACGCACCTGGAGCGGTGCCGTGCAGGGCCGGGCGAGGAGAGGTCCGGCGTCCAGGAAAGCGTGGTCGGCGCCCACGGGGAAGCTCGCCGTGCGCGGCGCGCTGCGGCGGCTCGGATCCGGCGTCGCCACGAAGCTTCTCGCGTTCGCCGAGCGAATGCGCTCCTTCTGGATCTTCTGGAGGAGGAAGCACAAGGTGGGACAGCACCGCTGCGAGGAAGACGCGCACGAGCTGTGCGAAAACGGTGAGCGATGCTCTTTTACCCGTTCACTCCAGAAGCCAAGCTTGCTACTACGTGTTACCGATTTCACTGGTTGTTAGTTAGGTAGATTCACCATTTTCACTGGTATAGCGCACCACGACAAGGACACACACATAGAAGAGATGCACACACACAGAGCGCTAAGTTGCAACTAATGTTTTATTTGCGATCACACACGCTGTTTTATACAACAGTAGACCGATAAAACCTGGATAATGTCACGTCAAGAATACAGCACAGCCCATGCACGTGTCATCACCGATAGCGACAATCTACACTAGCCCGTCAAAGTGAAGATTCCAGATACTTCTTTTCTTTAGATGATAATGCTATGGAAGCCACACTCACGCATTTTTCTTTCATTGTGTCTATTTCAAAAGCTTCAGTAATTTCACGTGTGGTTCTGTCACGGGCCTTAAAGAGTATACGGGTGTTTTGGAACATAGGGACGCAACCGCATCTCTGACAGTGAAGGGCCAAATGAAAATGCTGAATCTCAACCAACTAGCCCGGCAACGTGCCTTAGCATAGTTAGGTAGGCACTAAACAATACTGAGGTATCGAAGAAGTTATCCTCCATTTTTCATTGAGGGTGGACCGCGAGCCACTCCCACGTCGGGACGGGAAGGCCAAGCCTCTCCGCCACGTCATGGGCCTTCTGGACTGCCTGGAGTTGTTGGAAGCAGTCTCGGCTCTTGAGTCGTGATTGTAAAGTGTCTTGCGAGATCTCTTGATCCGTGTGGTGCTGTAAATAGGGGTATACCCAGTTCACTATTGGTTTGGTGAGAACATTTATCAAACGTTTATAAAAGGTGGAGGTGGACTCACGGCGGAGCGTTAAATACCGATTGGAGTCCACAGTCCGGGACACCATTGGTCAAAGCCGCAATTCTGGCTCTCTTAACAAAGGCCCTTTGGGCCTGAATGTCTGAGCAACCAGCGGGGCCACCTTCTAGTCCTCTCTGGCAGGGTTCGATGGGGGATGAGAGCTGAATTTTTCTTACAGGCCCATACTACGTAGGATGTGTCAGCCCCCTCCCTACGGTGTTGGCAGCTGCCACTGATCGTAGGATTGAATTGCTTCATTGTTGCCGGGCACAGCATCGTGCTAGCATATAAGCGAATCGGCACTATGGCGTCCTCGTCCGCGCAAAAGCCGGCATCGGCGAGCATTGGCGTAGCCTGGAAAGCGAGAGGGAGTGTTCGGGGTCTACATAGTCTCGAACCTGGTTAATTATAACATAATAGCGCCGAAGCGCTCTTTTGCGAGAAATTCCGGTCTCGGCATAGTCATCGTTGGTTGCGAGCGAAAAATTATCGTCTTGTCCGTGAGTGTAAAATTTAGAATAATGCAAATGAAAGAGATATTAAGTTTTTTCATTTTATTAGAAGTGAGAATCAAACTAAGGCCGTCCGCGTGGCATGCATGTGCTCTATCGAAGAGCCAAGTAATTGCTTGAAACTGCTTTAGAAAAAAAAAAAACACACTATGCGAGTCCCATGTGGCGGATGGATTCTCCTGAAAGCATGTAATATTGCATGGCGCAATTCTAGCTTTGTACAAGGCGTCTCAACATAGGAGTTGCGTAATTATTGGGTGGTAGCTGGCCACCCCTTACCAAGCGTTCAGCAGCCAAGTGCGCGTCACATTTTACGGATGAGTTAGTTCGACAATCAGTGAAAGGAAGAATTATGGCACGATGGGCACTTGGCAATAGCACAACCACTGGAAATTCTACAATGTGAAAAAATATCGAGTAAAAAGGGTGTCTTTTTGTTCCACAACAATAATAGCCATCAGGCTTGCGTGCGCTTCCTTTTTTGAATACTCGGCGCTGGCTACTTTCCTATCGAGAATGCAATGTAACCCTGATAATGGCCATGTCGATCGTGACCGGAATGTACCGGGCGCGGGGCGATAGCGCAAGGATGGAACGCAATATAGATGACTATTATTGTTGTGGGACAAAAAGACACCCTTTTTACTCGCCCCCCCCCCCTTTTTTTTACAGTGTAGGATAGCTTGAAATTAGCAGTGTCGCGCGTGCAGACTTTTCTTTCCTTGTGGCATATAGTAAAGCGATGCGTACGGGGTCCGATTACGTTATTGAGCTGTACTTTTGAAAGCGAAGCTCAAGCTTCCTTCAAGTTCTTTTTTTTTCGCACGTGTCCACACGAAGATTCTCCCGCGTGCACGGTGGCTGAACCCCTCCCCGTGGTTAGAGTTTGTGGCCCGCCACAAAACAACAGGAGGTCACACTTACTCTGAGGTTCCCCAATAGCGGTGTGCCTCATGTTCTGATCATGGCCAGGAATAGGAGACATTTACGTATTTGAGGAGGCTGACAGCAGATATAGCGCAATAGTATCGAAAGTTGGGCTAGTTAATTGGTAAGGCAGCATTTTAGGGTACGTTACGAGACTAAAAAAAGATGGTAAATGCAGAAGAGAGACAGGGGAGCGCCGACTCACAACTGAAAAAAAAATTATTTGAGAAACACATGAACGTGAAAGCAATAAAAAACGAAAAAAAAAATCGTATCAGTATTGCGCGGAAGTGTTAAAATGTAATGGAAAAAGCTTCATAGTTAATAGAAGATAGGCGCACTTTTTATCCGTGAGACACATCGATGCCTCATAGGCGCATACGTCATCCATTCCCTCTCTGCTTTCTTTCATCTCCCCCATCCCCTCCCATGCACAGGGTAGCAAATCGGCTGCCTATAGACTGGTTATCCTCCCTGCACTTCTTTCTCCCTATTTTCCTTCCTTCCTTTTTTTTTAATTCGTTGAATATGCAATGCTCCTATAACTTCCTTGATGCCAACAGATACCATTACAGAAGCTGTAATTGCGCGCGCAGCGCGCCAGAATCAGTGGCAAGGGTGGGTGATTAACAGTGGAATTGAAGCACTCTCTTCGTCTCACAGTCCAACGCATGATGCCGTGCACTTTATTCAGACTCTCTGCCAACAACGCGAGCAGTTCCGAAATAACCACGTTACGATGTAGGAGCCAGCTGTGGGCGTGTGAAACAACAAGAACATAGCCGACGAAAATGACCGAGGTAGTTTCATGGCTTTGGCTACTCAATAATGTAGCAGATCAACAAAAAGACTGCTTCAAAGCCAATGTGAAACCAGAAATCACTTGTAAAATCTCTCTTTTCTAGCGTTGCAGTCGAACAGGAAGAGGCCAAATCAATTCGAATTGAGGCAGGTCTCGTAGACTGTATGGTAAAATTTTCAAATAGTATGCAAAAGTAGGTGCTTTGTGGTACGTAAGATGAAAAGTATGACTAAAATATTCCATTCAGTGGCTATCTAATAGTTGAAACCGAAAGTAATCTTCAACGTCACGTTCCAATATTTGGAAACGATTTTGTCGCGTGCTTCCCTTGCAGATAAGGCGGGGCGCCCAGCCACCACCGAGAGATGGCGTAGCATGCACATTTTCTGGAACTAACCCACGCAATTTAATTTATTCACAACAGTGAAGGCGTTCATCTGCACACTAAACTCTGTTACACTTGCCGCCTAAAGCTTCCTGCACACTTGATAGCACATTAAGTTGTAGGAACAGGGACACGATTAGCAACAAGAGATACCGAGTCGCTGTGCGAGAGACATTCATTAGAGTAAATCGATTTTCCCAGCTGATTTTAATGTTACTGCTCCCAACCTGAATGTTTTGCATCTAACGATGTGTTGCACTGCGTCTGGGATTGGTACAACTGAAAAACGGGCCTTCAACGGTTTTTCGGCATGGTCAGAGAATGATGCCAACCGGTAATCGAGACCTCTGAGATCACACAATGTAGCACAGCACGTAGTCTGGAATTAAAAATTAATTCTCAAAGTGAGGTAGAATTTACTTCCCCTTCTCTCTACAAATGATGTCATAAAAAGAAATGGTCTTACCGTAAACCAAAAGTCTACGGGAGTTGGATGATGTGAGCACTGTGAGCTGAATAGTTAGAGTGTTTGCCGCCTGATGTCGCCACCTGTCCACGATCGCTCCGAAAGTAGAAAAAAGAAATAAATGTGATCGAGATTATGACGTGTGCTCACCAAAGTTCCGCGCTTTTTTTTCACATCGTGAAAGAAAAAAAGGAAATAGGGACATTACCACTGACGAACAGACACATCTTTAGCTTGTTACCCTACTTCACACTCCCAGCGTTCTTTTTCTTCTATTTCTCTCTCTTCTCATGTGAAGTGGCTTCAGTGGCATGAAAAGAGAAAGAAAGCGCTTAAGATGTGTGACAAATCCCTGCAATTGCTCTCGTATATGAAGGATCCTGAAAAAACGTATGCAGCAGTCGATTAGTGAGTCGAAAACTCTGCTAATTAAGCCAACCAAAAGTTGCTCGAAAAAAGGTTGCGGAGCCCCTTTATCTCTGCGGCTAGGCAATGTGAAGAAATTCCAAGATATTGAGATCAATAACGTCCCCAGGACGTCACATTGTGACGTCACGACATGACTCCATTAGTGACGTAGATCAGCTGTTGTTGTGGTATCACATTCACCTTCTGAGTTTCGCTCAAGGGGTGGGACAGCAAGACGCTTGCAGACTTCGCCTCAAACAAACAAACAAACAAACAAACAAACAAACAAACAAACAAACAAGCAAACAAACAAACAAAGTTTATTGTCATACTCTTTTGCAGAAGCCAAACGGTTTAAAATAATTTACCCCATGCCACGCCGAGTACCACATTCACAGTATTCATGTCATTGCGTGGTTTCAACCTTAAAAGCACCGTACTCTCATTTTGTAAATAGCTAAATACTTAGCTTATATGAACACAGTTGAACTTCGCTAAGCGGAATGGTTTCTTGATTATGGAGGCGGAAATGCTGTACACCCTTGTGCTCACATTCAGGTGCACGTTAAAGAACCCCCAGGTGGTCGAAATTTCCGGAGCCCTCCATTACATGTACGGCGTCTCTCATAACCATTTCGTGGCTTTTGGGACGTTAAATCCCACATATCAATCAGGTCAATGGTTTTTTGATTACGTTGCTTCATGTCATAGTATAAATTAATAAATAGACCACAGTGACCAGGACAGAACCGAAATTATAAGACAGATGTGCTGGTTGGGCTGTCGTGGGTAAGTCAGCTTGTTATAATAATGGGAATGCTGGATTAGTTATATTTCTTTTAATTTTACTGACCCCACCATAGGAACTGTCATAGACAGCTTATCGACCGATCTCTTATAACGCGTCGGTGCGATACAATCGTTAGTAGGTGGCAGGGCGTATTATTGATATCAAGACCGACCTATACACGAGCTCGATGCGCCTAGGTATAATGATATGGCAACGGTGCACATAACATTGCGTTTCACGTTAAGCACTCACCTCACCTAATGCCTCTTGCAGCATCATTTCCTCCCCCTCTCCCATATTGGTGGCCTAGCAACGCTGCAGGTAGTGTTTCATTGATTGATTTCATTGATATGTGGGGTTTAACGTCCCCAAAACCTCCATATGATTATGAGAGACACCGTAGTGGAGGGCTCCGGAAATTTAGACCACCTGGGGTTCTTTAACGTGCGCCCAAATCTGAGCACACGGGCCTACAACATTTCCGCCTCCATCGGAAATGCAGCCGCCACAGCCGGCATTCGATCCCGCGACCTGCGGGTCAGCAGCCGAGTACCTTAGCCGCTACACCACCACGGCGGGGCAGGTAGTGTTTTATTGCGATAATAAATAGATAAGGTAACTTGTTAAATAGCCTGTTAACATCTGCCTCCACCCCATCCGCATTTCTAACGAATACGCAACGCGGTAAATACACCGAAGGTTTTACCTTACATATCCTACTGCTGGTATGGCCGCCTGTAAGTTCTACAGTATTCTACTCTCATTCCTCATCAATACTGAGACGAACAATGATAACACAACAGATAGCTCAAGAGCTTTGTCAACACAGGCCACATTAGTTCAGAAAGTGCTGACCGAAGAAAGTAGTGGAGTCGGTTGTGGAACGCTAAGTCAACCAACGATTACAGCACCGAGCCGCAAAGCCAAAATAAACACAGAGCGTGGGCTGACTGACAAAGAATTTTGAAGCAGGGCAATGACGTGATGTTACTAAGCCATAGCAAAAAATGAGGTGACGCGAAGCAACGGAGCATTAAGACCGTAAATGCGAGGGATAATGAAAAGGGAAAGCTATAACTTATCAGACGTATATGTGGAACAACGAAGACTGATTGTGTGGCTAATCAATTGCTTAATAAACAACTTATTCGTTCACTTAGTCATTTATTCGTTCGGTCGGTTATTCATCGACTCGTCGAAACTCGCCCCTAAATTAGAACATGGCACGTGACATTTTTTTCACGAATAAGGGCAAGAGTCACTTCTTCAGTTTACGCATACATACATACATACATACATACATACATACATACATACATACATACATACATACATACATACATACATACATACATACATACATACATACATACATACATACATACATACATACATACATACATGCCAAGTAAAAATAAATAGCCCTTTGACTCTTCATTGGTGACACATGGCTTGCCACTTATACGACTCTCTTTATAGAATCAAGTGAAGCCTCTTAAAATCATAATTTTGCCAGAGAGTCTTGCGTCGCGAGAACAGACAACGCGCCTCTTTGAAAATATTCTTAAACGTGGGCAACAGGGACTCCCCGACAAAAAAAAAAAAAAAAACAGAGTATATTTTTTTCAGACCGTACTTGTCAAGTTTTTTTTCTTCTTAAATGCTCTCTGTGGCGCCGCGTGCTACGCAGGGACAAATGGCAAATAGCTCAACGCCTCACCGTTGCGCCAGTCGTCTCCATTGTCCTCCGTAATGCACCTAAATGACTTCCGTTCATCGAACGGTCGAAGTTCGCGAACCTAGGATGAGAGACGAACAAATAACGAGTATTCCTTTCAAGTGCACCATCTCCCAAGGAAGCCCGATACACCCGGCGGCCTTGAATTCTATGCGCCGTGCCTCTTTGAGAAGCCATGATATATAAAGGGCCTCATCCCCAACTCTCCTGGGTTTCGGGATTGTTTCCTGCCTTTTCTCTCCTATTCTGTCGTCTAAAAAAAAGGCCTCGAGGGAACAGTGACAAAGAAAATAAATAACCGAAACGCATACCGTCCTCTTTCGGGAGCACTCGAGCGTCCGACAGGGACGGAAATGCGTTGCGCTAGCCATTATATACGGGAGGCTGCTCCCCCCCCCCCCTTTTTTTTTTATCTGGAACCCTCCTCTTGCGCATGCGTGAGCACTTTGGAAACCATGTCTGCATGCGGGACACCGGAGAAGTTCGAAATAAGGGGAAAGAAAGAGGGTACGTACAAGACCTACCCGTGCGTGACCTCCCCTGCGTAAAGCGTACGAAAAGAAATTGAAACACAGACAGACAGACAGACAGACAGACAGACAGACAGACAGACAGACAGACAGACAGACAGACAGACAGACAGACAGACAGACAGACAGACAGACAGACAGACAGATAGATAGATAGATAGATAGACGGGTAGATAGATAGAGAGACAGGCAGACGGACAGACAGACAGATAGATGGATAGGTAGACGGATAAATAGATAGATAGATATATAGACAGACAGACAGACAGACAGACAGACAGACAGACAGACAGACAGACAGACAGACAGACAGATAGATAGATAGATAGATAGATAGATAGACAGACAGACAGACAGATAGATAGATAGATAGATAGATAGATAGATAGATAGATAAATAGATAGATAGTTAGATAGATAGATAGATAGATAGATAGATAGATAGATAGACAGACAGGCAGACAGACAGACAGACAGACAGATAGATAGAGAGACAGGCAGACGGACAGACAGACAGATAGATAGATGGATAGGTAGATGGATAGATAGATAAATATATATAAATATATAGACAGACAGACCGACAGACAGACAGATAGATAGATAGATGGATAGATAGATAGATGGATGAATAGATAGATAGATAGAAGGAGAGACGCCAGAAAGAAAGAGTAGGGGAATTTGCATTTCTCATTCGGTCGCTTCCCTCCGGTAGGCGCGCAATAAGCTCCATTGCACCGGCGGTTCTTGGCTCACAGATCGTTGGCTGGCGAACACGAAGAGAGACGAAGAGAGCGGGAACATGTCCTTCTAGGAAATCGGCAATGTCCTTCGCGAGAAGAGGCAGCCGACCCCGAGCACAGTATATGCACGCCAGAGGGAGAGACCGGACGCACTGGGCGATGGAGGCATTCGAATATCGGAACGACGCAGCCGCCGACATCGCATTTCTCTTGGTTTCGCGTAAGGCTCGTGCACAGCATTGAAGAAAGGAATGCCGCTGCAAAGTGTAGAAGCATTCTCTCCGGAAGACTACTATAGTAAGCGACAATTTAACTCGGCACTATGGGATTGGTCATCTTGCCACACAGTCGTAGAGGTGAACTTGAAGGAGGACGAAATGGATAGTGAATTGACACTTTTTTTGTCTTCCTTGTCTGTTTTCTACTCTATGGGCAGAAACAGCGCACAAACTCACGGGACGAAGAGAAGAGACAAAAACAAGCGATTGTTTGTGTCTCTTCTCTTCGTCCCGTGAGTTTGTGCGCTGTTTCTGCCCATAATGTATCATCAACTATAGCCCAACTTTCAGTCTTGCTTCAAGTTTATTTCTTCTACAAGGGCTTCTTTTCCTCGTGTTAACATATGTTTTCAAGACCCATCCTTCTTGGCAGCAAGAATAGCTACGTGCGAATGTCGAGCAAGAGTGCTGTCGTGGCACTTGCGCCAGCGCTCGTTTGTGTCTCTTCTCTTCGTCCCGTGAGTTTGTGTGCTGTTTCTGCCCATAATGTATCACCAACTAGCCCAACTTTCAGTCTTGCTTCTGTTTTGTACTCATCAAAGTACGCTTCTTTAGCTATGCGGTATGATTGCCAATAGCTTATTGACGAAGTCATCGATTTCATTAAAATGTGATTAGTACTCGACTACTGAACCAAAAATCACGGGTACGAATGTCGACCACAGTGGTCGCATTCGAGCGGAGGCAAAATGGAGGGGAAAGTGGTTGTAATTTGATTTATGTGCAGGTCCAAAGAAAACTTCTGTAGCCCTCCACTACGACGTTCATCCTATTCATAACCATGGATTTGGAGCGTAAAACCCCGCAGCTACGATTCAGTCTAAATTAAACTTAGTTCAGATGCAGCTATCATCCCCATTCGATGGTTTGCACAAGCGGAAAAGGGTACCGTCCTACACGGGTGAGTCGAAGAGTTATCGTTTAGGCAGCGCAAAGACATAGTCGTGACGCACAATCTAGTTCAATCAGTATTTATCGCAATCTAGTCCACTCAGTATTGATGACAAGTCCTGGTGTCCCCCAAAAAACGTTATTGATAAATGTGATATTTAACGTCCCGAAACCATGATATAATTAACATTGATGATGTGTGGGGTTTAACGTCCCAAAACCACCATATGATTATGAGAGATGCCGTACTGGAGGGCTCCGGAAATTTCTACCACCCATGGGGTTCTTTAACGTGCACCCAAATCTGAGCACACGGGCCTACAGCATTTTGGCCAACATCGGAAATGCAGCCGCTGCAGCCGGGATTCGATCCGACGACCTGCGGGTCAGCAGCCGAGTACCTTAGCCACTAGACCACCGTGACGGGGCATGATATGATTATGAAAGACGCCGTACTGAAGAGCTCAGGAAATTTTGACCACCAGGTGTTCTTCAACGTGCGCTGACTTGCCGTCGTACACGGGCCTCAACCATTTCGTCACCATAGAAACGTGACCGCTGCAGCAGGGGTCTTCAAGGAAACATTGGGGCACTTTCATCGCTTTGTGGTTTGATTGATTGATTGATGTGTGGGGTGTAACATCCTAAAACCACCATATGCTTTGTGGTTTGCGTGGCTGCTCGCAAGTCCGTGCCCGCGGTGAATGTATGGAAGACTTCACAATGTTTTTGCCAGCAGACGATGATGACGATGATAACAAAGGCCTCGCGCTGCACGCATCAGTCGCGAAAGATCGCGAGTGGACGACGCAGGCAGCGCGGAAGGGTGTCACAGTTGTGTCCCGTTTAACGCCCCGGATAGCGTTAGTGGGACACGGTGCCTTTATCTGCGCGATCTCGCAAAACAAAGCTGAGAGTGATCGTTGATAAACAAGCGGTAATCAATTATTTGTCGGGCGCTGCAGCAAGCCACAAGTCGTGCCGTGGTTAACCGGCCTCCAAGCATCATATTGCAGCATATGAAAAAAAAGTACGCCTCACCAATTATTTTGGTAATATTACCCATTTATGTCATGTCACATAAGCACTGGAAGATGGTGGCGGGACTGCTACATTCCATAAATAAAAGAGTGCAAGGGGGGGGGGGGAGGAGAGTGATTTTTTCAGGAAACAGACGGGAAGGTTAAATGGGGTGTGGAGGGCACGAGAATATGAAGTAGCAAATCTGACAGATGCGTGGTATAGGAGAGGGGCAGTCCTTCATAACGTTTTGTTGAGGCCTTTACGTCGCAAGAACACCAAGAGTGCTTTTTTGTCCGGCATCGCAGAAACGCAGTTTTGATACAGTCCAAGAAAGTGCGGCATAGTATGAAAGTAATCTGATGAGTAAAACAGAAACGTTTCAATGAAAAGCTGTGAATGTCACCTTGGGCTGCCTATTTGACTGACATCCTACTCTAGATACACTATCCGTCACACATTTGACAAAGACAAATTGAAGATGAAAGCCATATTATCTTTCTTAGTTTGCTGTGTTGGACAGTGCCTCCAGCTATGACCACGTGATGATCTCATGTGACGACGTCATAGAATGGCGTCATCTCCTGATGATGAGTTTTTCCATCACTAGCGTTTACACTGATCACGCTAACTTTTTGCGTTTGGTGAGGCAACCAAGGCGTGAATAGATCTGCATAAACTGCACGCGCAAATGTTGAACATATCACGACAGTCGCAAACCAGCAACGACGAGTCTTGAAAAAATCGAGGCAATACCACGCGCACATTGACCGTCTCTGCGAAATGAGATTTGCGAATTAAGCAGTTCCAATACGCATTTACTTAGGCACAGCCTCACCGGGCCCCCCTTCGTCTATCTCTGACAACGCTGCAGCGATTTAGCGTGTAACGAGATTGACGCAGCTGCCGTTGCAATCGTTTGGAACAAGCTCCTTTCGGGGAAATGGTGCGAACTGACCTCCCATCGAGCAAATACCCTATGTGCCTCCTTTAGTTCTTGTTTTATTCGTAGCTGCGTGCACTACGTACTTGATTTCCTTTTACGACCTGGCGGGGATTGCGGTGCGGTTTGGGAAACGTAATGGCTTCAGCGTGATCTTTTGCCCCGATGATCAACGGCCTCAAACGTTTCCCAATTTTTTCTTGTATGTGTGTGTTCCTTTTTGACCAACATTTCGTTTTGTTTTTCACCAACATTTCGTTTTGTTTTTTTTTTCATTTCGTTTTGTTTTTCACCAACATTTCGTTTTCACCAACACTTCGTTTTGTTGGTTTCGCATATTTATTTAACTTTCTATCTCCGCTGCAGTTGTTGAGGTGATTAGAGCTCTGAGCGATAAAGCGCGGCAGTTCTCTTCCGGTAACCACTTCCGGCTGTTCTCCAACTTCCGCCGGAACAGAGCGATACTTCCTCCGTGCTAATCATAGAAACGCACCCTCCCCCCCTCCCTCGTTCCAAGAGCCCGAAAACTCAATGATTATTTTAGTTATTTTTCATCCCACTTTAACACTCGTTATTCTATTTTTCTCTTCGTCTTTTGCTGTCCTCTTCTCCGCAAGGCTGATTCAATGCCGAGTAGAATGTCTGTGATTTGTTTAGACTGGTTGAATTATTGGCCTTTCAATAATGGTTTCTTTCTCACTCTCTCTGTACATAAAACACATAATACTAAACTAGTTGCTGCAAGTAACACATGCATTACAATCTATGTGAAGAAAATACAGTGTTAAAAAAACAAAAAAAAGAACTAAACGATGAATGCAAGACTGTTGTTATTGCTGCTCTATACGCGTTAAATTATTGCGATTTGTTCACCTTTTATAAGCGGTCACCCTTTATGAAAGGAAGTATGTGAGCGCTTGGCCTGCGCTCAGGGGCACCTTCCCACAGCCCCATCAACCGACAGCTAAACGAAGTGTGTCCGCTTTTGGTGACCTCGCTCTTTGCGGGGTTGAAGCGGCGGCACAATTTAGCAGTGCTTGTTTAACAACCATGACTCTATATTTCGTTTACCAAGAGACGACACCAAGAGACGACGTGCTTTGTTTAAGCGTCAATTCATGTGGGGGATGCGGGCCGCGGCCACAGGGCGCTGGCCATGCACTGACGTGTTCCTTCCTATGAAGAACAACACCGCAGAGTGCATAAAAGAGAACTGGAATTGCCCAATGCTCAAGCTCACGCAACACAACTTTCGTGAGCTGTATTGGAAGACTGACAGCAGTTCGGGCTAATACGGTGTATTCATTTAAAATCAAGACATACTCTCTAGCTGGTGAGACATGGCATAGGGGAAACTACATCTGTAGTTTTTTGCCTTGTCTTCTCTTGTTCAGTTTAGAAAAAATTATTACACCCAAAACAGACAAAAGAGGAAAGCTTGAGACGCCTGCAAAGCAACGCATACACACACGGGGCCCTAATGCACCGTCTCTACTCAACGAGACATAGCTCTATGTGCCCGCTCTGCAGTGTACCGGGCACCCTGGCACACTTGCTTCTTGCATGCCAGTGTATTGCCAGAAGTAATCTGCAACAACACATGACTGATAATGAAGCAGGACGGCCGAACGAAGACGTAACCGAAACGTAGGGGGGGGGGGGGGTGAAGCTTGCCCTCGAGGACCTGGAAGACCAACAACAACTCATCGCCAGGGCCAAAAGGGCAGGAGAAGCCAGAGGGTTCCTGGACTAAGGAGCCCTCCCACCTCAGAGTGACACCGTGCATTGCTCGGGGCACTGTTTCGAAAATAAATGTTTACTTCTTACTCTTTCTACCGCAGGCAGTCCACGTCTAGGAGTTATGGATTCCGGTGCCGATGGCATTGCACGCAAAAAAACGTGTTGCGAGTAGGTTTGCACAGATGAGGTCCTCAGAGGCGCGCTGGTCACGTGGGTAATGCTACGCCCCTTTTTTTGCAATAATAATGCTCCGTCGATTGTGTTCGCATAGGAAAAGAGTCGTTTAAGACAGGAGAACGTAATAATTTAGTGAGGTGCTGTGCCATTTTGCGATTATAACTTGGCTACAGTTATGTGCATACGAAGTAGACACACGTCTACTTCCGCGCCGTGTCTACTTCTTTACGTGTTTTCCCGACATCTTATGCCTTTGTAACTTCTTTGATCATGCACAACCAACCAGCCCAACACATCACTTTGCCATTGACATTTCATGTTGCGACATTTAATTTCTGCGTGAATACTGGCGCACGACTGTAGATGCTGCCTGTGGCAACTGTAGTGTGCAGAAATAAAGAAAGAGAGAGAGACAGACAGAGAAAGAGAGAAAGGAATGAGGAAAGAAAGAAAGATAAAAAGGAAAGAAGGAAAAAAAGAAAGAAACATAGTATGCCAAGCAGGTGTTTTATCTATAGACCAATGTCTCCTGTATTTTTTTTCCGAATTCAAACCTTTTGGCGGCGCCAGTAGCGTTCTGTCTCGCCAAAAAATCGGGCAGCCTTCACGCCACAGAAACGTATGTCATTTTCCATATTATTCGCAGTTTCCACTCTACATCCGAAAGTAAACATCTTAATACGGATGGAAATGTTTTGTTGTGATAAGTCTTGTAAGCGACGTAGTACCAGACCTATCGTCTGAGAGAGCTTTCGATGGTTGAGAGGAGATTAACTTCACCGAGGATGGCGCTTGTTGTGCTAGTCGGTGTTTACCGATTGTCATGGCGCGAAGACACAACTACGAAGCGACGGAGACGTGCATCACAGGTGCTACCAACAATGGCTAGTCAAACGTGAACGAGAAACATAGCATAAATTGATCTACTAACGCAGCACTTCACATATGGCAGGCTACAGAAGGTGCCATACATAGATAACGAAGTTAACTGAATGATCCTATAAAGGCATTTTTTTTTGTGCCAAACTAAAGAACAGACGTTTGATTTGCGCTGTCACTACTCTTTTTTTTTTCTTTGACATGACGCCTTTCCGAACGCTCACATGCTGATTTTTGTTTATCCCTACCCAGAATCTTGATCTCATAAAACCACACCCCCCACGATGGTGTTTGTAGTGGGTGAGGCAGTCGGCTGCTGGCCCGCAGGTCGCGGCATTGAATCCCGGCAGTATTTTAGATGGAGTCGAAAAATGCTTGAGGCCCTTTTGCTTAAATTTAGGTAGAGTTAAAGAACCTTCGGTAGTCAAAATACCCGGAGACCTCCACCACGGCGTCTGTCATAATTATGTGGTGGTTTCGGTACACTAATCCCCCCTAATTATTGTTAACCTTGGGAAACCGCGGAGAACATCCGTTACCATTGCCATGCACAGGAAGACATGCATTCAAGTCTTTCAGGTTGTTTGCGTGTCCATCGTTCTAATGTTTAGCACGCTGCCACAATTGCGGGAAGAAAAGTTGACATCAGTAACGTTTCTTCCCTTCGCTGGAAGCCCCAATAGAGGCAGTGCGCTATTGTGTGACGATCAAAGTAAAAAAAAAAAAACATGGTCACGACCTGAAGTGTTGCACTAAAGCGCGAGCTCCTTCTTGAGCTCTTTTCAATCGATCGCGGGGAGCATGTGCAACTCCACTGTCACGTAGCGTGCCTTCAACCTACGCTGTCAACGACACACTACTTTTTGTCTACCACTTAATTTCACACCAGCCTCATTGTATAGCCTTGCTTATTTTTTGGTATTGAATGCATTGTTCTATCATGCGTCTTAAAATACCTCGCTGGTCGTTCTTTGTGGGTATTCTATGTTGTATAGCAAGTCAACCACTCCCCAAATCAGTTTGCTTGAATCTCCCTTTTTTCAAAAGCCTCTTCTCCTGACAAAGAGTGTGCGTGTAACAGTGCACCTTTTACTGGAGAGAAAAAAAAATAGAAACAACCTATGCGGGTTGGACAGTACGTGGCCTAAAAGGTAATGGATCCGGTAAAAATGCGAGGAGCTTATGGTTGTAGAATAGAAAGAAAAAAAAGGAAAGAAAGAGCAGAAGAAAAAACGAAGAAATTATAAAGGAAAATGAAGTTACTGTAGGGCGAAAAAACGCCACAAAAGCAAAAAAAAGAAAGATAGAAAAGACCTTGCACTTTTGAAACTGGAGACAAAAGTCCATGCGCGGAAAAACAAAACGGGAAGGACAGATCACACGGGTCTCGAGAGGTTGGCCACGGTGACAAGCGTTGCAAAAAAAAAAAAACCCTCTTATCGAAGACATCTCGGTGACAGGCCACCTTTCACTGAACGTTGGGTGGGGGTGTGGTGTTAGGAGGAGGAAAGTAAAAAAAAGAAAAGACTTGAGGATGAGAACAAAGTTCAAATAGTGTGAGTGACAGGTGGTGGCCAGGAAAATAAATAAAGGAGGCACGATGCGAGAGATATTTTTAAGAGCATGACGTAAGTCTACAAAAGGTGCTCGTTTCAGCGACATCGTTCGGCTTGGCTTTGCGAAATTGTGAAGGTTGTTAATGCCCGTCCCCAGGTGCGGTGTTATTGAGTAAGGCAAATGACTTAAATGAAAACAAAAAAAAAGTTGATGAAGTGGTCGTTTGTAGTCATCTATATTGTTTTGTTTCCATTATTTTTTCACAGCACAGCTGTTACGTAGGAATTTTGCAGTCTGCTCGATAGAAAATTGTCATAAACCGGCACTCGCTCACTTTATTCTACTCTTCATCGCCTGCCTTTTCTTCCTCTTCTGCTTCCTCTCTGAACGCTTGTGCGAATTTTTTTCGGCATGCGATGGCATAACTAGGGTGAAATAACTCACGAGATTAAATAACGTGGGATGCAGTAATAATAGTAGAGAGGGAGAGAAAAAATATTTGTTCTCTCCCGGCAAAAAAAAAATTTTTTTTTGGTGAGGAAAGATTCGACACCACAGGTCACGATGCAAAGGTAAGCGTCGCAATTGCTCAGATATCCAGGCACGCAAATTGATCATAGCCTTGCGTAGTGTACTGAAATGAGCGGGTGAGAAAGAGAAGCGGTGGTGTGGAGTGGAAGTGTGAGGGTGAGGTGGAGGGAAAAAAAGAAGGGAGCAAGTAATGGGAGAGAAAAAACGATAAAAAACAGAACTCGACGAAATAAATAGAAAGAAGACAGAAGGCTAGAGAACGACTACAGAGAGCAAGAAAAGGCAAGAATGAGAGGAAGGAGAGGCAAATGTACCAAGACGTAGAACGAAAAAAAATAGATATAAAAATATAGAAAAACAAAAAAACAAGGGCAGCGTTTACTGCTAGGGTTTGGGAAATATATGGGTTTGAAGGCACAGCCAAGCCAAGGCCGGCTAAAAGACTGCTATTTATATTGTGACCCAGCCAAGAGTGAAGTAGCTTGTCCCCCCCCCCCCCCCCCCTGTTCGCCTCTGGAAAAAAAAAGTCACTGCATACTGCAGGCTGCAGTGGCCCTTTAGGAGTGCTTGCAGAAGTAAAAACCAGAAATATAAATTATAAAAAGAGAATCGTCAGCTGTCAAGAATTGTGATATTAGCAACAAGTTTTTTTACTGTGAGGGTGTAGATGTGGTGAATGACCAAGTCAAAATAAATAAATATATACAGTATGAAGAGGCAACCAGTGCGGGTCCCTAAACATATCGGTGATTTGTCACCTTGACTTGGTCAGTGTACGCATCTACGTCTTCATCATCATACTTGACCAGAAGAACCTTCGCTTAACTCTTGGTTAGACATTACACTGCACTGCAGATACACATCATCTCTTTTCGCAACACTCTTAAGCAAGTCGTGTATGTGAGTGATAATTGAGGGAGTATTTGTGCTTGTTTGGGCGCCTCGAAGGAGATGAAATAAATTACTGCAGCTACCTTTTGATGAGTGTAGCCAACGGTGAAACATGTGAAGTGACAATAAAATTTTGAATTCGCCATTGTTCAGAAGAACAATGGCGAATCCGTTCAAACTGTTCCTAATTGTGAACGTTGTTCTAACTTTACTATTGTTTGACGTTCAGGAATGGTGTACTGTCTCGAATAAACATAAAATATGAATCTTACAGCTAGTTTTTGCATTACTCTACGTTATCGTAATTAACTCGCACAATTGAAAAAAAATTACCTAAAGTGGCTTCCAAGAAGCTTGAAGCACGTCAATGATGAAGTTCCTTCTCCTTTCATATTTAGTTGTATTTCACGCGAGAACCAATATTTGAAATTTAATAGACCTTGAAATTATTATATAAAATTCTACATGGAGTGAGCGGGTGTGAGAAGCAAATGATAACCGCCTGAATAAAGGTATAAACGATAATTGTCATTAACTGGCTTGGCTGCATAACGGGAGGCTTAACCAGTATCTCAAAAAGTAGCAAGAATATTGGTATATCGGTTAATGGCGGGCCGTAGCTAAAAATATAGGGATATTGGATACACCATCGATACGTCATATCACAGCTGTTTTGGCAAATAGCGTATTGACGCCCGCTAAATGAAGTCTTTTCTTAATAGATCAATATTGATTGCATCTCGCCTGGTTTTGTGCTCGTGTAGTTATAGCGTAGTCGTTCTCGTTATTGGAACCGGCGTGGTCTAACGACAAGCGTTCTCCATTTAAATTGGCTGCTTTTTTTTGCATCCTGTTAAAAAGACCATTACGTCTTTACTATAAATCTACACGTTTCTGGTCTTTCACGAGTGGCTATTCAGAACGTGTTTCAGTTTAATTACTTCGCGATGGAAAATAACTACGGAAACAATTGAAACTCGCGATAACGTTTACCGACGCATGTCCTTACTGGGGTTTTTCATCTCCTGTATCTTCGCGTTCCCTTCGCATACTTTTTCGACTTGGAAGAAGCGAAGACAACTCAGCCGTTATTGTGGAAGCAATTAGGCGGTACCTAGATTTCAAGCGCGTTCTTCATTTAAGAAGCTTCCGGACTCTGAATATTTAACCCGTGCGCAGTTGTGAACTGTCGAGAAAAATTTTCCGCCTTTTCTCGTTTAGAACTTCACAAACTGCCTTCAAGAGGAAGTTACAGTCCCGCTTTTTTTTTCAAACATCTTAATGCTTACTCGTTGAGGAGATTATGGCGAGTCCTTACACGACGTTGAAAAGTATGAAAGAAAGATGTCAAAATGACTGATTTTTTCTTCTTCAGCTTCCGTCAACAAATAACCTCTTTACCTGTGGTTAAAAAACATAAAAAGTAAGGAACAGGAAGGAAAAAAAATGGAGTCTTTACCAGCCCAGAAAACTTAACTCGATAGTGCCGTGCGAATAGTGACGAAACAAACATGCCCAAGTATTTCGCAAGCAAACAACCCAGTAATAAGATAATTAGTGAGGTTATGGTAGACAAATGAACTACTGTAGGTATTACGGGGGGCTTTCAAACAGTGACAAATTACGCAGTCTCGCACGTAGTAATAGTATATGTTATAGTTGCAAAAAAATGTCGATGTTATGAGGCACAGTGAATCTCGCACACCATCATAGTAACAATGTAGCACGCCCCCCCCCCCCCCCCCCCGTTCGTTTTTCTTGTTTTCTTATCCTTTACTCTTCGGTTCGAGTGAATAGCATTGTTATTTTTTCAAAGCCCAGCATAATTTGTAGTGGCCAGACGCATATACACACCTGCAAACACGCACCCATTAACGAGCGCCAGGTTTACACAAAAGCAAAAAAAGCTGCAAATAGAGGAATCCCTAAAAAGTAGCATGCTTGCATAAGTTCGTTTACGTTTTTTTGTAAAAGGATCTCTCTTCTTACTTTTCATACAGGAATATTTATTCAGATAAAAATTCTTAAGATACATTATGCATTAGCGTAAGTTAGTTGGTTGGTTCCAGGCAGAATGGTTCAACCCTCACTGACATATCGGCCATAAACGATGTGGCTAAAACAATAGAAATGTGAAGGCCAGTTCCTGATTATGTTTATTTTCAGTTGAATGTATTGGTTTTCTAACACAAAAATGTAGTCCATCAAAACTACACTTACACCACTTCCATCTCGGATGTGACGTCAGCATCCAATGACAAAGAAAATTCATCATCATCATCATGAGCCTGACTACGTCCACTGCAGGACAAAGGCCTCTCCCATGTTCCGCTAGTTAACCCGGTCCTGTGCTTGCTGCTGCCAATTTATACCCGCAAACTTCTTAATCTCATCTGCCCACCTAACCTTCTGTCTCCCCCTAACCCGCTTGCCTTCTCTGGGAATCCAGTTAGTTACCCTTAATGACTAGCGGTTATCCTGTCTACGCGCTACATGCCCGGCCCATGTCCATTTCTTCTTCTTGATTGCAGCTATGATATCCTTAACCCCCGTTTGTTCCCTAATCCGCTCTGCTCTCTTCTTGTCTCTTAAGGTTACACAGCTACCATTTTTTTCCATTGCTCGCTGCGTCGTCCTCAATTTAAGCTGAACCCTCTTTGTAAGCCTCCAGGTTTCTGCTCCATAGCTAAGTACTGGCAAGATACAGTTGTTATATACCTTCATCTTCAGGGATAGTGGCAATCTACCTGTCATAATTTGAGAGTGCTTGCCAAATGTGCTCCACTCATTCTTATTCGTCTAGTTACTTCAATCTCGTGGTTAGGCTCCGCTAACATCATCTTAATACATAAAAAAGGAGATGACAAGGACTTGAAGAATTACAGGCCGATTAGCTTGCTCTCTGTAGTATACAAGCTATTTCCAAAGGTAATTGCTAACAAAGTAAAGAAAACATTTGAATTCAATCAACCAAAGGAATAAGCAGGATTTCGAACAGGCTACTCAACAATCGACCACATTCATACTATCAATCAGGTAATAGAGAAATTCTCAGAATATAACCAACCACTATACATAGCCTTCATAGATTACGAGAAGGCGTTTGATTCAGTAGAAATATCAGCCGTCATGCAGACACTGCGGAATCAGGGCGTCGATGAAATACATATAAACATCCTAAAAGAAATCTACAGGGGATCAACTGCTACCATAGTGCTTCATAAAGAAAGCAACATAATACCAGTCAAGAAGGGTGTAAGGCAGGGGGACACAATCTCCCCAATGCTATTTATCGCGTGCTTACAGGAGGTTTTTAGAAGCCTAGAATGGGAACAGTTAGGGATAAGATTTAATGGAGAGTACCTTAGTAACCTGCGCTTCGCCGATGACATTGCATTGCGGAGTAACTCAGGGGACGAATTGCAACGCATGATTGCGGAGTTAGACAAGGGGAGCAGAAAGGTGGGTCTTAAAATGAATCTGCAGAAAACGAAAGTAATGTACAACAACCTCGGAAAAGAGCAGCGCTTCGAGATAGGTAATAGTGCACTTCAAGTTGTAAAAGACTATGTATACTTAGGGCAGGTAATAACCGCGGAGCCATAGAAAATTAGAAGAACGAAATTCTGCAGATGTCAGATACCTTGGGAATCAATGTTTATGCCAAGTATTTGCTGATGTAAGCTGATTAGTTTGTACATTTTTATGGAGCAAAATATTACATATCGGGGCTAAAGATATGCAAAAATGCACGCAGACATACGTTAAAGAGCCGCATATGTTTTATGTAAGCTGTTCTTTAGAGTTGTGTAACCATGCCAGCAGCAAAACAAATATTAGCAATATTAGAAGCTGTAACATAATATGAATTGCTGGTCCTCACGAGCAACAACACTTACTGACTAAATATTCTTTTCTGGCAGGCTTAAATTTGTTGAAGTTATGCTTTGCCTACTAAAAAGTAAACTTGCGGTGGTGCACCCTTTACAGCACTCTTCTTCCCTTAACATACATGTACGACCAGGGCGGCTGTGCAAGACTGGAAAGGCAGCGTCTTCACTTTGCTACCTAGAGTAGTACAGGTAATTAAGATGTGAATTTAGTCATGGAATTAATCACTTCCTATACATTTAGGTAAAGGTGCAGAGGGTAACAAAGATAGATAGACAGACAGATAGATAGATAGATAGATAGACAGACAGACAGACAGACAGACAGACAGACAGACAGACAGACAGACAGACAGACAGACAGATAGATAGATAGATAGATAGATAGATAGATAGATAGATAGATAGATAGATAGATAGATAGATAGATAGATAGATAGATAGATAGTTTCAAAAACTGGGGAGGAGCGGAAGACTGCAGTGTGCGCCGGAGTTTCTCCTGGCAAGATCGACAGGACGTGCTCAAGTAATCACACCGCTGCGCCGCCTCAGCGTTCTTTCACTCGAGGTACCCTACTGAGCACCATAGGGGCTGACACCCCGACTTTTACTCTGTCTAGTTTCAATACAGCTCGAGTGAATACTTTTTTTTTCTCCATTGAAACGCACCATTTCCCAGCGGGACGCTTTCGCCCGGTCGCGGTTGTAGTTCAGAGCTCTGTCTCGCACGTTAGTGAAGCACTGTGTGGTAATGAATGCACAATCAGAAGTGCAGGCTACCCAATCACTAGAAAGCGCGCACCTCGCCTCAAGTGACGACGCTTTCCAGCTGCGCATGTGACGCACTAGGTATTGTGTGCTTGCCGGTGCCATCTCAGCGCAAAACTCACCGCATTGACTTTTTCCAGTTTTACGTTAGCTACTGCAGCCACCGCAAAGTTTTTTTTCTTGATCATTGACGCTAGTTGTCGCGATGGAGGCGTGCTGCAAGGCTTCGACATACGTGTGTGCACATGAAATGGTACTATAGGATTATATACCAGATATACCAGCCGTCATTATGCAATAACTGGACAAAGAACACTGGCTTTCTTTTGTTAAGACATTTGTAATCTTTTTGCATTGCCGAGTCCAATGACAGAGGCATCACTGACGACTTCAAGTGAATACAATTTTAACGGTCCGCCTTGTTTTTCATCCACTTATCTCGTGTGACGTGGTCTATCTTAAAATCAAGTGCCAAACACAGACCTATAAGAAAGCTAGGATAGCTCAACAAATGGCTAGACTATACAAGTGACGCCTGAATAATATGTTTAATCACAAATAACTCAGAAGCCATCACTATCACTTACGCAAAGTTGTTAAAAACGCATCGCTAACATGCGACTGACTGGTGTGCAGCAGAAAAAAATGGTTTTACCGCCTCGTGAGAAGCACGAATGCCCCTTCTCTCTCGCTCATCCGGAGCCTTTGTCGCTAAACTTTCGCAGGGTGAACATTCTGGCGAAACGTGCTGCAGAAGACAGTTATACAAACTGCCGTAACTGGGAGGAAGTCGATAAAAGTATGCGAAAAGTTGGGCGAACGTCACATACCAAGTTTGCGAATCTCACCAAAAAGATTCAAGTCGCGCTTGGGAAGTCGCACATAATTACTTCAGACATTAACATCATCTGCGGTATAGTAAACTCAGAAGTGAGAACTGTACAAACGAGAATCGTTGCATGATTATGCCGGGCGCTTACGCAGGTTTCACACAATAATTTATGGAGTTTAACGTCACAAAACTGCTGTATGACTATGAGACACACCGTAGTACAGGGCTCGGGAAATTTCGACCACCCGGGTTTCTTTAACATGTACGTAAATTTAGGTACACGGGTCTCAAGCAATTAAGTCTCCATAGAAAACTTACTAAAGTTTTACGAAAGTAGAGGTAATCATTTAAAGTTAATTCTAGCTTCTTTAGTTGAGTGCTATGCTCACCTAAAAAGCCATCTTGAAACCTGAAGTTAAGGTTCGTATATTCCCACTCGAGCAGTTTGAGCTCAGGCTCATTTTACACGCGCGCATCCCATGGAAGTAACGATTCCACGTTCCTATCGGCTTTTTTTAGTGAAGGTACATAACAGCGGCAGTATGCAAAATGTTTTATTTGACAAATGCAGTGATGTCGGCAGTGCTCGTATTGTTTTCACGAGTGAACGCCAAAGTAGATTTTCGTGTGAGTCAGCTAGCTCTTCTCAAACGGTAGAAAAAAAAAAGAAACGTTGTATGAGCCGACAAGCAGCCTCACCGCCGAAGAGTCAACTATGGGGTGAAACCGAAAATCCCCGGATGGTTTATGTCCCGCGGGAACCTCAAAGCCGCCCAGACTCAGAACCATCGTGAGAGCTACACAGAGTCGGTTCTTTACAACGATCTGTCATAAAGCACGAAAAAAATGCTGGAGCTCTTCAATCCCTGAAATGGTATAGCGCAATATTTCTACGAAGGCAGAAATGGGAAAGAGTCAAGGGAATGGTGCTTGTAACGAATGTTAAAAAAATTCTTCCAAAAAGTATAGCCGCTGCTTGAGCGACGCCCCCTAATCCCCTAGCCGGCACACCTTCATGCATGGAGTTTCCTGAATACACACTAGAGGGAACTCTTGCACTATAGTGTCTACGGAAGCTTCAACGCACGGTGCTTCAGCGAACATGGGAATGAATGGTAGTACACAGACTTGTTTAATCTTCGCACTTCTGGCTCCGTGAGTGTTTGCGTGACTTGAAGCTGTTTCCTCACGAAACAAGAATCAGCATATGTTCAGCAGTTGCACTTCACCACCTTATTCTCTTAGGCTTACTTTTTCGAATTGGGCAACGAAGTTCAAAAGGGTTCGCTCTTACCTTCGAAACAAAACCGAAACGCAGAAAGAAACGAAGCCACCAGTACGATTCGCCGTCCGCAAATACGAAGGCTAGGCAAATCCGTGTACTACCCATCATTCCCGTGGTCTCCGAAGAATCGCACTGCCAGAGTCCCCTCTAGTATTTTAGAAAACTAATGGCCTTCACGCTTCATAAACGATTGGAGCAGGCTAACGCATTACATAGGTGTCTGAGCTACGTATGTGAGCAGTCTTGGCAAGATTTTCCTCGCACATGCAACATAAGACATACAGTTATTTTAATATTATATTGAATACTGAATAGCGATAATAAAACAATGGACAGAGAAAGAATACTGATGCACAATATTGCGCTTGTACTGTGCATTTGTGTTCCATCCCATCCGTGTGGCCAACAAACACTTTCAAATATTTTAGATTATGAGCCAACTAGATCAGAAACGAACTTGGTTACGCTTTCGATTGAAGTTCCTCACACCCCTTCATGCTTCATTTTGCAGCGTTCGCAAGCTTTTGACCACTTGTAAAACCTACGAAACACGGGTCGACGTCGTTGATTTGGTTTTATACAGGACGTTACGGCGACGGCGACGGAAAATGCTCGCGTAGAGTGCTCATATAATTACTATTAAAGTAAAAAGAACATAACATAGCAAGTCAAGGCCAGCATGTGACACTGTTTACGCCTCGGGTATAAACACACACAGGCGGGTCATAACTGGGGGATCAGTGTTGAATTATTAATGGAGAGCCCGGGAAGTGGGAAAACATAAATAGGCAGTTTATCCACGCAAACTTTGCGTGTGACACGCGAGAAAAAAGTGCGTGTGCCGTCGCCTCGGGTGGATACGCGATGCAAAACTGCGCGCTCGTGGTTGTGCTGTCATGCTTTGTTTGTTTTAGACCACGTGAACTTGCGCCAAAACAAGCCACGAATGCAAATGCATAAAGGCTTGTATACGTTACACATAAACAATACACGAAGTCACACCTACGCATGGATGGTGAACGACGTAGCGATAGTGTTACAGGCTAGATTCACTCACTTGTGGCACTGGTGTATACATAATACTCGTATTTACACTACGAATGCGTGTCAGATAACTTAAGCATGCGTTAACGAATATTCAAAGGCGCGGCGTGTACCAGCACAGGCGGCACACAAATGTTCGTTAAGCGCTCAGAAGCACTCAGTATTAGTAGTTCTGAGAGCGTCCATGCATAAGAGTCGGTTGAATTCTACTATTCGGGTATTTAGAGCCAGGTGAGCTTCCAGCTTCAAGCCTCAAAACAAGTCAATACGTATGCATCTACGGATAAGGCTGTGTTGCATCTTACTGCACACCCAATACCCAACACACACACTTATATATATATATATATATATATATATATATATATATATATATATATATATATATATATATATATATATATATATATATATATATATATATATATATATATATAACGGAGAGAAGTCTATTCCTAAGGGCTCGTTTTTCCATGTTTTAACACAATATTAATGAGATCTAACAGACAGTAATGCCAAGGAATGTACAGGGATAGTTATTAGAACCAATGGAGTGTAACTAAGAAGAAAGAAAAGTGGACGAAATATATATATATATATATATATATATAGTATAATATAATGTATATAAATTAATGAGATTATTAAGAGCATCGAACGCGTTATTCAAAGGTCGTAGGTTCGATTCCTGCTCACGGCTGGTCATTTTTTCACCCACTTTTCTTTCTTCTTATTGACATTCCATTTGTTCTAATAACTTCCCCTATACAATCCTTGGTGTTACTGGCTGTTAGATGTCATTAATATTGTGTCAAAACACGAAAAAACGAGCCCTTAGGTATACACTTCTTTACCTTATATATATATATATATATATATATGTATATATATATATATATATATATATATATATATATATATATATATATATATATATATATATATATATATATATATATATATATATATATATATATATATATACTTGCGCACATGAACAAACACAACGAAGACCACGGTGAACGCGCTTGCCACTCCAATTTAGAAAGGAGAAGGAGGAAGGGATCGGGAGGATCGCTCACTACTTGGCAGCTTCTGAGCTCCGCCTCGCGACCTAATAAACAGCTCCTTACTGCCTTTAGGTGTCCATACCAACAGCAAAAATTTTTTACGTCCGGTGCTTCTACAAAGCAATTTGGCCACGGCTAACAAGCAGTACTCGCAGGTGCAGTGGACGCCGCAACATGTAATATCCCGCTATGTATACAGGCTAGCTAAGATGAAACTAAAATTTTAGGTATTTACCATATTTGCTGCGACTGACTAATTTTGAAAAATTATCTTTCAGGGCACAGAAACTTGCTCGGAAACACGAAGGTGGCGTGAAGTTTGATATATATTGTATATAAGCTTTCAACTACATAGGTTTTCACCTCTGACGTTGAGGAAGGGCATCCGTTGAAGTACACAGACGAGCTGACAAGCACGTTCGCAATAGGCGGGTGCATAAATGTGACGCCCCAACTAAATTTCGCGTGGCTTGTCATGGGGTATCCGTTCCACGCTTCAAAGCCATGCGAAGGTACACAGCGAAACTGGCTTAACAATGTCGCTTTAAAGATAGAATCTCTAACGTTGCTTCACACCATGCACGATCGTTCGTAACAACGTTGAGTGCGGTTTGTATTTGAAAGCCCGTCTTTACATTGAGGATGATTATGTTTCATAACTTTTTTTTCTCCCTATGAAGCTCTAAAGTTGATTCACCCCATGGATTAATCCGCCCGCTCATAATAGCCACATTTTCAATAAAGCGAAAGGAAAAAAAAATCACAGCATATAGACGGAGTGAATGCTGATGAGTGGGACCAAGCGCAGGACGGTTTCATCGATAAACAGTGAACCATCCGCAAAAATCGCCCACTACGTCATCAAAGACGTGAAAAAGTAAATGTAAAGTTATACAAGGTACTTTATTATTCGTAAGTGGTAGCTATACGTCGCTTCCGTTCCCCCTTCATTATAACGACTTTATGGTCGTCGAAGTGGTGGATCGGTGAAGGGGCATAGCGTGATATTCGCAAGGCTGGAGTATTGGGCAGTTTGCAAAGGTGGAACTATAGGCGGTCACGTAGAAATGAGGAATGGACACTGTGGAACAATGTATGGTTCTGTAACGTGCACCCGGATAAAAGTACACGACCATCTTGCATTTCATATTGGCTACTTATCAACAGTATTTGCTTTATGATCGTTGAAGTGGTGAATCGGTGGTGGGGCGTAATAGGATGTTTGCAAGGACAATGTAGTGGGCAGTCGGCTAATGTGGAACTATAGGTGGTCAAGGACATACATATAAGAGATAAATAGATCCACGCTTGTGAGAGCTTCACCCTTGAACGAAAAAAAAACAAAAAAACACTGCAAGCCTGCTCGGAACGCGCAACACAGTCATAGTGACAGCTAGAAGAGCGGCCTTTCAGAGGCTTTCCAACTTTCAAGCACGCTTGCAGGGTACCCTTTATGCCATTAACAATCATATTTTTTTATTCTATTCTTCGTCATTCTGCGGAGAAGCCTGGTATACACTACACACTTGGAAGAAATTTTGTGCAATTGTCTTCTGATGCCGTAGCTGACGACAATGAATTATTATGCCTGAAGCTTCTGTAATTAGTTGAAGCATTCGACGACGCACTCGTCACGCAAATCGCGTTGTGTGACGCGTGGTTGTTCTTTTACTGTTATAAAACGCTTTATTACTAATATTAACGCGGTTCTTTTGCCGACATCAAGCCTGCCCAAGGCCAGTTTGAAAGGAAATTTTAAGCTCAGCGTGGTTCTGCGGTAGAATGCTGGGCTGGCACGCAGTTAATTGGGGTTCAAGTCCCATTGTGTGCCATAGTTGTTACAGACACCGGCGGCGGCGGACCAGTGCACATGGCCATTGTAATCTCATAACAGCTTTCGCTGTAAAAAAATAGAACGTTGTGTCGAGAGATTCAGAACCTAATTGAAGAATCCCACGCAGACAAAACTAATCCGTCTAACCCCACTACAGCGTGCATCGCAATCATATGGCAGCGTGACAGGCAACATTTCATTCATGCTTTTTCGACCGTGGAAAAATCGACTGTTTACGGGTGCTCGAAGAAACAGTGGTCTTATGGTGCCCATAAAACAGAACTTTCAAACAGGTCCTGTGCATTGCCGTTTTTGGGCGTGTTGGTAAGCGGAACTTGACGACATATTGAACGCTAAGAGACATGGACATCAGAGAGGGGACTTTGTTGTCCTCTCTCTGATGTCCCTGTCTCTTGGCGCTCAATATGTCGTCAAGGTTGTATGCGTGTTCTTGCGTACGCTTGTGTGCGCAGCTTTTTGTTTACACATAAAACATTGAAAAAAAATTGGAAAGAGGGGGGGGGGTTGAATCTCCATTAACCATGGCTATACCAGTGGATGTAAGCCTTTCACGTCAATATAACAACACAAATCACCAATTTTAGTGACGTAATACAGCTTGACATGATATTCTCACGTCGTCACCCGTCCTAAAGGCACCGGAAGACCGTCAGAGTTATTCAATCATAATAGTTGCGATGCACCTCATAGGCTCTCTGTATCGAAACCCGGACTCGCCATTGGCCCAGATGTCGGGAGTGTGCAGATGGTCGCGCTACTGTTGATCAGCACACTTGCGATCAAACATATTATTTGGGTTTTTTGCTTGCGCTTCCAGATGGCGCAACAGTCTGCCAACTCCCGAAAAATTGGGCCATTTGCGTGTCTGGGTTTCGGATTGCTGTTTCGCAACTGATATGATTTAATAACTCTGGAAGACCATGTGAGGTGCAGGAAGTGTTCAATTACTCCACTCCCGGGGGCTACGTGAAAAAACCTAAAATGCAGGAAGCTTCCATTGCCTCCGATCTTGAAGGAAATTCAATACAACATTGAATACGAATAGCTTTAAGTATCAGGGGAGTGCTTCAGTCCGACCGAGTAGAAAAAGAAGGAGAGGGCTTTCCCTTTCAATTCGAATGAGAAAAATACACTAGGGTATGTAGGCGTAGTTGTGGTGGAGTTTTCAGCTAGCTCAAAGCGGCCTTAAGAATATAGAGTGGCATAAAATGGAGCATACTCGGAGTTTGTCGTAATCTCAGCCCATACTTAGAAAGTAACGAGCCTTTTAAGTCTACCGCAGCGGGAATGAAGCCATTCGCCACTTCCAGTTGAAGGAGCAGCTGCCGTGGAAACTCTGAAGAAGTCCTTGGCGGGCTTGCATGTAGTGTTTTTTTTTCCTTCAAGAATGTCTTCCCACGCGCTCCGTAACTGCATCGGAGTAATCCCTTCACCGACCTATTTTCGCGAGCGAAAGAGACTCGGGCTTTCGTCGTCACGAGTTCTACTGTGGCTCACTCGACCAGATTTATGTTCTTGTTTATCTACCACCGTCGCGACGGTATTGGCTCGCTATAATTCCATACAGAGACACGAGAACACGGAAAGCGGCTTCTACGAGTTTTGGATTTGTTGAAGCGACGGAAAAGAAGTGTAGGAGCTATTTTCCATCGCGGAAAGTCAGGGCAAGCGATGCGTGGCTTGTGCGTGCTTAATGTTCTTTCTTTCTTTCTTTCTTTCTTTCTTTCTTTCTTTCTTTCTTTCTTTCTTTCTTTCTTTCTTTCTTTCTTTCTTTCTTTCTTTCTTTCTTTCTTTCTTTCTTTCTTTCTTTCTTTCTTTCTTTCTTTCTTTCTTTCTTTCTTTCTTTCTTTCTTTCTGTCTTTTCTCCATTTACTCTCTTCTTTTCTTTCTTTCTTACTTTCATTCATGTCCTTTTTTTGTTTCTTCGAATTCGCGAAATGCTCCGCCGCAGTAATCTAGAGGCTAGGGTACTTGCTTAATGACCCGCTGGTCGCACGATCGAATCCCGGCTGAGGCGGCTCCATTTTCGATGAAGGCGCAAATTGTGTAGGCCCATGTGCTCTGATTCAGGTGCACGTTAAAGAACCCTAGGAGGTCAAAATTTCTGAAGCTCTTCACTACGCGTTAGTCAAATCATATGGTGGTTTGGGACGTTAAACTTCACATATCAATTAATCGATCCATCGAACTTGGGAAATGTTCCCACCGAACGCTTTTACCCTCCACACCGGCTATGGGACCGTGAACTTTCCTACTTAGGAGCGCTGGCAATTCTGTTGTTACAGGCAACACAAGTGGTCATGAGTTCAAATCTTGGCACTAATGTAATGCGTAAATGTGAAGATACCTCTGACCTTGATACACCATCAGATTTTCTTATCAGCAACGGCTGATAGCTAGTGATTCGACGATCAAGAGACCACCAGGAAACAGTGCTCATGTATACACACTGGACCGACGTATCTCTGAAGCTTTCGTATCCCTACGCTTGCCGCAGTCAGGTTTTTTAACTCTCTAAGCTGCCACCCGCGAGAGTTGCAATGTGGGATTTTTGGCGATACACTTGAATAGATTTGATGCAGCGCTAAGGGAAAGACATAGCCACTTCCATAGTGTTCATACGTCCACAGTGGCATCCATAGTGTCCATATGCACATAGGCTATGTGTCCACAGTGGCGCCCATGGTACCCTTATGCCCACAGGCGTCCACGTGCCCAAAGTGGCGTCCACAGTGCCCGTATGTCCATAGGCGTCCATATGTACAAAGTAGCGCCCATAGTGTCCATATATCCACAGGCGTCCATATGTCCAAAATGGCGCCCATAGTGCCCATACGTCCACAGGCGTCTATATGTCCATAGTGGCCACAGTGGCGACCATAGTGCCCCAGGCGTCCGTATGCCCATAGTGGCAGCCATAGTGCCCATATGTCCATAGTGGCGCCCGTAATAATAGTAGCGCCAATAGTGCCCATATGTTCACAGGCGTCCATACGTCCATTGTGGCGTCCATAGTGGCCATATGTCCATAGGCGTCTATATGTCCAAAGTGGCGTCTATGATGTCCATATGTTCTTTCTCTTGTCCATGTTTGGCCTCGTGCTACATGAAATCTTGTCATAAGTTGCCACGCCACCACCACCACCACACCAAAACTGTATTTCATTCACGCTTCGCTCAAAGAGGATTACTTATGCCTGCTGCCTATGTAACAATTTTTAGGGGTAAATTCCAAGACAAGGAAAGTGAGCGAATAGAAGACAAAAAGTTAGGTGGGCCAACGAAATTACCAATTTCTGTGGGGATAGCGTGGCAGCAGTAAGCACAACACCGGGTTGATTGGTGGAACACGGGAGAGCCGTTTGCCCTGCAGTGGGCGCAGTACGGCTGATGACGATGATACCAGGCGTGCCGCAGTTACGCTTTTAAAAATCGAACCCGGTATCGCAACAGAGAAATGCTTCGGGCTTCGCCCCTCCTTCAACCAAAATGCAGGACATCCGCAAATAATCAGATGTGCTAAAACTTTTGTATACGTGCCCTAATTGGAATTCGGTGCAACGTCATAGTTAGTTTCTTATGAAGGAATCATTAACAACCTCCCATTCGAAATACGAAGCGAGAAATACAGCCCCATATAGATTTCTCAGAATATGAAACCTTCAATTTTAGAGAAAAAGTCATGGAATGTTCACTGGAAAAGTGGTGATGAGTAGGTGAAGCAGCGGGTCGTTCTATGTTACCGTTCATCACCTGCAACATTGACCACTAACGCATTTAAATGAGTGAGTGCACGTTCTCGTTCTTGGTCGTCATTATCGCCATGGTCATGACAGATGTTGGATACCTTGCATGTGTTGCCCCGTGACGGCTGAAAGAGAATGTGTGAAACCATACTTTCGTGCAGACTACTTGGTTCATACTTGAAAAATTGAATTGCTGCACAAACTTGAAGAAAAAAAACACAAGGGAGACAGGAAAGAGCGCATGTGTGGTCTGTGACACGCTTGCTTTTTCATCGTCATCAGCAACTTCGCCATCCTTATCGTCAGCGGCGGCTACGGCATGCAACGCCAACGAAAAACCTTCAACATTAAAGAGCTTCGCCCCTAAAGTTTGTCTTAGACTGGGAATCGAACCCAAGACCAATGCCTTACTGGTGCGGTCCCTCCGAGAAGCAACCTTACCATCCTGCACTTAAATACACAATTAAGGCAGCACACCGGTGTTGAAAGAGACGGTATACTGTCCTTCATTGATTTTTTTCTATTGTGTCGCAATGAAAATCATACCATCCGAAGTGTCTAATAGAAAGCGTGTGAGAAATTTTGAAACAGATTTTTTTTTGTCAGCGTTTGGTGTCCTTCCATCGGTGGGATGAACGCCCACAACACTGGTCGGTGGAGGCGATCACAATTATACTGCCCGTGAAAGAAGAAAACTGAAACCGCGTGTGGTTTTTGTAGGCTTCGTGAAGTTTTGTTTATTAAGAAAACAAGTGCTAGTGGTCACTTCAGGCACGCACACACTTTTTTGTTGTTCTTTTAGTGGCCGTAGAAGCTGTGCTGGTGTTTTTCCGCCGTTTTCAGGCAGGCAAGTCAACACATCAGTGGCCGCGCCATCGGGTGCCCCTTTGAACGCGTGAGAAAAAAAAAAGCGAAAATTGGTCTCTGGCACAGCCTCAAGCTGGTTAGAGGGGGTAAAATGCAGTTTCAGGTTATACAAGTTTGTTTTTAGGCAAAGTGTGTCTACCTGCGAGAATTTCTCGTCCTACCATTAGATTTACAACATCGCTGTTGGGTGGCGCTATCGGTCAATTTTGGTCAACGTTCAACATAAATTTAAAATTACAATTCTTTTTTTTTATGGGACAGAAGCATGCTCGTTTCCGCCGACGTGATGAGCAATCTTCTCGTTTGCGCCACAACCAGGAGAGTCTTTTCGAGTGGTAGACAGTTCTCTTAAGGCATACACTCTAAAAAAAGAGCGAGTAAAAAGGGTGTCTTTTTGTCCCACAACAATAAACGTCATCTATATTGCGTTCCATCCTTGCGCTATCGCCCCGCGCCCGGTACATTCCAGTCACGATCGACATGCCCGTTATCAGGGTTACATTGCATTCTCGATAGGAAAGTGGCCAGCGCCGAGTTTTCAAGAAAGGAAGCGCACGCAAGCCTGATGACGATTATTGTTGTGGGACAAAAAGACACTTTTTTTACTCGATATTTTTTGAGAGTATACGTTCACTTTGATGGAGACATCCTACATTACTTTGGCATTCCCACTTTAAAGGCTTTTTCGAGCCCTGAATGAGGGTTAATATAATAATTGCTAAAGCTTCATGTTCTAAATTTACGATATGACGATGAGGCATCTCCTTGTCTAGGGTTCCAGAATTTTTAACCTGTACGTGTTCCTGCACATGCACCTGGACCCAAATAAACATGCCTCAACTATTCCGCCTCCATCAAGACGTGGTTGCCGCAGGCGGGGTTTGAACCGGTGACCTACAGGCGAGTAGTCGAGCACCAAAACCCCTAGACTACCCTAAGTTGTACACTCTTTCTAAAATAGTAAACATTTCTGAGAAATTCGTGCGGATTTGTTTACGTACTCGTGCTACAAACGAATAATCACCTATCAACTTTCTGAATCGTCCCGCCCCGTTGCGGAATTCTGCAGAACTGATTCGTAGTGAGCAGCATACTTAGCGAAGAAATGTCAGCGCAGCTTCTAGTAACCCTCATTGAGCGTTAAGTTTCGCGAAGAATGTCCTCAGAGCCACGTACTCCATGTTGCTGACGTCACTTTGAAATCGATACTTTTCCGCGAAGGATACTCTCATGTCGAGACTCCTAATTCCACATTTTTTTTTTCTGAACTGTGCCGAGGATCGTTGACGCAACAAAACGGCTTCCGGCGAATGCCGCTCTTTAAGGCGGGTGCGGGTGAATTTATTTAATGTATCCCCTTAGACAACTTCAATGCCGTCTTTGACGTCACAGTTATGAAAGTTTATATGCCGTCACATAATTTATTACGACGGAGACATCTTTAAAAGTAATTTCGCAACGTCAGAAGAGCGTGTAGGCATAAAAAAAAATAACATGAAGTAGACTATACTAAGCGGATCGTGCGCACATTTTATAACTGCTCCGAAAATCAATACAAGAAGGGCACACTCTTACGTTGAAGGGAACTCGCTTTTCAAGGGCGCCTAAAGTGTTCCGAGTTCAAGAACATGAGCTATAGGTTCTCGCTTTCACTACTCTTCCTATGGATGCTGACCCGCGGGTCGCGGGATCGAATGCCGGCTGCGGCGGCTGAATTTTCGATGGAGGCGAAAGTGCTGTAGGCCCGTGTGCTAAGATTTGGGTGCACGTTAAAGAACCCCAGTGGGTTGACATTTCCGGATCCCTCCACTAAGTCGTCTCTCATAATCAATGGTGGTTTGGGGACGTTAAACCTCACATATCAATCAATCAATCAATCAATCAATCAATCAATAATTCAATCGATCAATTTTTTATTCAATTGATCAATCAATCAACTCTTCCCACAGGGGATATTTCCCTCTCGCCGCTGATTTCTGAACGAAATAGGTGGACAGCATCAGCACTCAGCGCTCAGCCTATCAGAAGTTTGCGCATTTCAGCAACGAGCTGTTATATCCGATGGCGGTGCATACAAAACGCACAAAACGAAGTGAAATGCACTTCGCACGCATGACATGCATGCGAGATAAGGAAGGACGGGCTTTATGCAGCATCACAAAGCAGGATAGAGGATAATTGACAACCGATTTGTATCGTGTTTATCAATCGAGAGCTTATTCCTTTGCGATGTCTCACGAACAGGTAGCTGCCGTATACGAACAGCGCCGAAGAGATGGGAAACGACTGAAGAGACTCGGGGGGCTGTTTGGGCGCTGTTTCATTGTACAAAAAAAAAACGTGCGCTAGTCAAATAAAAAGAGAACGCAAAACGATTCCAATACGACAGCACGTTTTTTTTATACCATGATTCTTCTTTGCCAGACGAGTTTTTCCCAAACCATAGACTTCAAGGAACCGTTTCGGAGCCATATAATAGATCCCTTCTCCCCGAAACTTGCAAAGCGCTTCACGCAAGTGATTTATGCATCCAATGAAAAAAAAAAAGTCTCCAAGTTGGTAAGCTTAACCCAAGTTTCACGTCAGCTATTTTCGCAGCGCAGGCGGCTTCTGCACAAAATAGAGCGTCTTGAGGTGTCTGGCTTCCAGGCAGGCGGCAGATTGAAGCGATTAATTTCGTGCGACAGCGGCAACATTCGCCAAGCACTGTACTCATAGCCTTTCTCAGTCATTGCGTAATTACGGAGCAAGCTAGCCGTGCTGTAATGTATTGGTGCCTCAGCTCCGTTTTTCGGAGGGGAGACTAAATTAAAATGTCACGCGTGATTAGAGACTTACTCGAGTGAAAGAAATAAACGATGACTTTGAAGCGATTCCTACCGTTCTTCATTGTGGAGAGCAACTAGACTATATGTTACAGCGGAGTGATACGTTGTCTATATATGTACGTCTCAACGGCGTGTCGAGGACCGCTAAATGAAGCTATGCGCTAGACGTCTCAGTTTGGGCGATCGTTTGCCTAACAAAAGGAAAGTAAAAGAAAGTGGCATGAAACGCAGCTGTGACAGAAAAATGAAGTCCACGACATTTAAATTATCTTCACGAACACTTCGTGAAGTTGTGATTCAGATGTCCAAGTGTAGGTGCTAGTGAATTAAACAAGAACTACGGCAATAGCGAGAAGTGGGGAGCCAAGTTCGCTATGACGAGTGCAAGCGAAAATCACCTTTCCGAAATCCCACCGATGTCTTGAAGTTCTGTAAATATAGGCGAGAAATAAATGTCTGCGAATAGGTGACTTGTAAATAAAGAAACAAGGTGGGATGAGGTATGTCACATAGGCAAATGAACTCGACTTTTCGGCAGTTCGGGATGTCTTAAAGACAGCTAAATGAAGCTGTGAATTTGATGTCCAAGTTTCGGTGACCTTTAACAACACCACAAAAAAGTGAGTAGAAAAGTAGATGGGAGGGAAGGGGGAAAATCAGGGGCTGGGTGATTTCGATTGAAATAGTGTCTGAAGTAGCACGGTTGACATTTGACAAGAAGTTTTCATTTGAAAACTGCCAATGAAGCAATGAAAAATTAAACGTGCACTGATGCCAATCTGCGCTTCGAAATTACGTGTCGTAGTTTAAAACTCGTGAGCTAAATAGAAAGAAAATGTAAAGACAGTGAGGTTGGGAGAGATAGGTTGCATATGACGTACAGAAATGAAATTCTCCTCCTGGCATCCCATTTACAGCCATAAGACGTCTAAACATAGCCGTAACATATATGTCTGGATATAGGAAAGCAAACAATAAAGTGTGGTGAGATGCGCGAAATGGTCAAACGAGGTCGACCCCCTGACAGTCTAGGAATGTCTTGAAGTCCACCAAATAAAGTTCTTAATTTGATATCTCGGTTTGAATGGCCGTTAAGTAAAGAAATAAAATAAAATTAGGATGGGACTGGCTGCGCTCATGACAGGCAAGTGAAGTCGGTTTGGCGTCTTGGAGACCATTAAATGAAGTCGTTAATTAGATGTTCGAGCTGATGCCACCGTTGTCTTAATAGAAAAAAAAATAAGTATAGCGGGGTTTGGGAAAGTAGGGGAGCCAGGTTGTCTATAACATTTGCACAAGAAAATATATTACCGACGCCATATTTACGTCGTGAATATGTCTACATGGAGGCGTGAACGAGGCGTCTTAGTATAGGTGACATCTAAACAAACGGCTCAGAAGGGTGAGGCATGTGCCACGGATAAATTCTACTTTTTACAGCCTGAATAAGTTTTTAGGAGAGCTAAACAAAGCGGTGAATTTGATATAGAAGTTTTGTTTATGAACAACACAAGAAGTTAGTACAACAATATGAGGTGGAGAGGGAATGCTGGCTTCGTGAATTTGTATGAAATGGTTCCTCGCGTAGCACGGTTGAAACTTGCTGAAAAGTTCTGATTTGCGAAGTCCTAATGAAGGGTAAGGTGGGAGTGATCGACACCTAAGCTTGGACATCACGAATCACTTGCCAGGCCGACTTCATTAACTTGCCGTGAAGCTTTATTAGCGTGGAGCACGTGACACATTTAAATGATGCTGTCTTATTTAGTCAACTAAGTACGTACGTGCACCTAACGTGTTGACTTAGAAAGATTAAGATGCTAATGCTTTCTCCCTAAGTTTTCATTAGGCAGACGGAAGACTGACAGCTTCAATTTTTCGCGCTGCGTGTAGAAGTTCTTTTAAAAAGAGGAAGAAATTTGAGAATGTTACAAATGATGACGTAGCAAAAAAAAACTGGGAAAATGAAAGGACTGCTGCAACGATTGTCTTAAGCAGCCAGTTTTTTAGAACATCAGAAATGAAGGTGCCCTAAATTGTGTGGTGTCCAGAAATTGCCGACCAAAAGAATTTCCTTCCTCAATTTCTTTTTTTTTTGACTCCTTCACAAACGTTTTAACGCATGACATTTCCGTGACGGATGTTACGTCAGAAAAGTTCTGCTGGACCCCACCGTAAAACACGTTCATGAAAAAAAAAAGATGGATCGAAATTCAATACGGCATCTCAGAGTATACGACCAAACGCGATAATGCAGAATCATTTTAACACACATGTAACACTATATTACAATTGGTAGAAGAGCCGATAGCCAAGTATACACGACCGAGACAATTTTAGCTGACAGCAAGAAAAAATTCGACTGTGCTGGTCTTACAAACACATCAATATGATAGTCGTTCAAGGTAGCTTGGAACCAGGCGGAGCATTTTCAGTTTTTGTACGCTATGATGTATGTTGATAGCAGAATTACACATTTCATTGTGGTTCCTACTTTGCATGCTTATATATTTGTCTCAATCAGACATGAAACAGGAGAGGTGAATTTTATTTACGTACATGTGAACAAAAGACAATGTTGTCCAAAAATCATTTCTTACATAACTTAGGATAGGTATGATTGGCCGCTAAACAATTTAAGAATTCAAAACTAATCTAATCACACAGTCCTGATTATATATATATATATATATATATATATATATATATATATATATATATATATATATATATATATATATATATATATATATATATATATATATATATATATGATTCCTCTGCTATATCTCCGAAGAGAATAAAGAATAATTATAGGCGGATGCACTATGAAAACGCAAACAAAGGCACATTGCTGACGACTGCGTAAAGTACGTCTCACTATTGTACAGCGGAATTGAGGATTCTGGCGCCGTAGTTGTCCACCGCCAGAGCCACCGGTGTCTGTAACTGCTGTCACGCAAAATAAAAAAAATCGCAGCATATCTGTGAACTGAATGATGATGAGAGGGGCGAAGCGTCCGTCTGTTCATCGGTTCGTGCATCGGTCCGTCCGTCCGTCCGTCCAACTGTGGGTCGATCCGTGCGTCTGTCCGCCTGCCTGTCTTTATGTCAGTCCATCTATTGAACACTGCAACTACAACCATCTCGCATATTTTCATCATATATTGATTATACACAAGTACCGCCATCTAGCGGACATTCCAAGTACTAAACGAGAGGTGGCCACCTACTACATACATCGGGGACGAACGACCGACAGCTCAAGGAGCTTCGAAATTCTAAGAACTAAACGAGAGGTGGCTGCCTACTACATACATCGAGGACGTACGACCCACGTGTTAAAGAGCTTCGCCCCTAGAAGTTTATCCCCTGTGGCACATACCCGCTTTCTCGGGTATGTGCCACGGTGGTTACAAACGATAACTGAAGACGAACAGGTGACACCATAAGGACCTTCGCCCCTAAAAAAATTAAATAAGAAATACCGCCCTTAGGGTGGTAATGCACACTCAGTGCTCTACGTGGCAACCGAGTACCCTACCCAAGCTACGCCGGTTTTCTTTTTTTAATGGTATTTCTTACAACTGTGCGTAATGCACGGTGCGTGAAACAACGTTTCGAACTGACCCTGTACATGCTTCATGTCGGGTAATGAATTGCGTTAACATGAATATTAAAGCATTTTAGAGCAAAAATGTAACGCTCAGGCGTCACACAACGCGAATTGCGTAACTAGGGTGTCGTTGAAAGCTCCAACTCAATACAGAAGCGGCAGGCATAATTCTTCATAGTCGTCAGTCACAGCATCAACAATGAGCGCATAATGTCCTAGAAGTGTGGATGCCACTCTTTTTCAGAATAATGACGAATGATGACATGGTGAAGGAGGCTTATTCGCTGCAGTGGGCACCATGAAAGCGTGCTTTAGTAGTTGCTCAATAAATTAAAAAGGTTTTATAAAGGGTGTGCCTCGATCTCTTACTGTGACTGTGCTGAAAATTCCGCGCACGTCTGGACGTTTTTTTTTGTATTCTTTCTATTGGGAAATAAAACCCTGCTACTTAACTAAAACTTTGGAAGCGGCGAAGCTGGGCATCAAATCCCTATGAGCAAGTTGCATACCAGCCATATATACGAATAGACAGCTTATACTGAAGAAGTTTCTCGAATGGGCTATACGTACTTAGGAAGAGAAGAGACACAACAAGTGCGACGCTATTTGTCTTACTTGAACTTGTTCGCAAACCATGATGAAGACCGTTCCACCGGTCAAAACCGTGGCAAATAAAATTACGACTTCCAAAGTGTATCTCTTCGCTTCACTCTCTTTCTCTCTCTTCCAATATATATATATATATATATATATATATATATATATATATATATATATATATATATATATATATATATATATAGTACACCAGGGAGCCAATGTGCTCGTTCGTATTGTGTGCAACCACCACGAAGGAAATGCGGCACAGGTGTTTTAGGTGCGATAAAACATGAGTGATGGTTTGTCCTCGGCCACTCTGTCCGACTCGGTACTTTGACTGGAAACATGGCAGAAAGTGATGAGAGTATCCCTCGCAGGCACCCGGTTTTTTCTGACAGGAAAGTTTTCGATGAACAAAACATTGACTGGTAATAAGAAAAAAATGCGAACGATGCTAAACTAGGAAACTTGTGTTCGCGAGGTCTGTCCACTTGGCCAGGCGCTTAGCGCGACGTTTCAGTGGGTGCGAATGCACTTTAACGTCGGTAAGCTGATGCTCACTGCTGCTGGAGCTCCGAATATGGGTATATCTCAACACTCCGAAGTGTTTGCAAATCGAAAAAAAATTGTGGAAATAACAAACACTCCATTACGTACGCGACGCCGAAAACTTAAGCTTCTTACTTCACGTATACTACTTTTGTGACCCCGCAAAAACACTTTAATTTGGAATATTTGGTTTAGAAGTTAAAAAGAACAGTTACCGCCCCGGCACTCCGTAGTTATGATGTACCAGCAAACACGAAGCGAGTGATTACGCTTTTCACCCGACGCTGGCATCGATCAAAATGTTTTGCAGCAAAACACACATTCACTTGGGTTAATTGGTATGTGTTAAGCTAAATGCAACTTGTAGGGCGCACTAGAAGATCGGACAAAGAAAGAAAAAAATGACACAAACGCATACTGTATTGTACATTGTGATATTCTCCATCAGGACATTTAAAAGATGCGTGCTTAAAACATCCCGTTTGGAGACGTTAGGTTGCAGCATTTAAATCCACCTGAAGAATTTGACGGATTGCTATTTATGCCACGGCGGTTGTTATGCTGCACTGCGTAGGCTTATGAAGAGTCAAGTGAATTGGGTAAACCCTTTGAAGTAGTGCATCATATCATTGGCTTCCCTGTAACGAATGCTTCCCTGTAAATTTTTTTTATTACGCTGCACCATTGTCATGCTCTTATCTCGTACTGCACCGCTACAGCGTTTTTTTTATTCCGAACAACGATCGAACTGCATTCTCAAGGTCACCTATATTGGCAGCTTGCACTCTCGCTATTTTGGTTCTCGAAAAAAAAAAAAAATAAACGAACTTCCCGCAACCAACTCTCAAGAAGAACCTGACAAGTCGGCGTTAGCGTAAGCGTGACCCACTATGCGTATTTCACATCCGCCACGAATGGCCACCGCTCTTTCAAAAAGCGTTTCTGCATGGTACATTGAGGAACAACTGCACAGGCGCCCACACTTCCTCATGAATTAATAAGCGATGATATACACTAATCTCTGTGTGCCGTTAACAACGTGCTGCTCAGTGAAGACCTCTTGTGTTCTGTATCGTGAAGCTAACATTTGTTAACAATGAACAACTAGAGGTATTGTTGTATGGAGGTGGCACTCACTCCTCCACGTTTCTGTGGCCTGCTGTATACATTGGTTTACCATTGTGTTTCCTGCCGCTGGCCAAGCAAATCGCAGAGGCCACATACAAGAAGGCGCGTGGTTAGGATTTCGTCCGTCAGGTGCCGCGATGATCCCTGTTCCCCATAAACAAACCTTTTGCACTTTCGATGAATTCTTCAGTTCATTTTCATTGATTATCGTTCCAATAAACTGTCCCCCTTGTTAGGTATAAGTATGCTGCGATATTGAATGTATTCAGTGTAAGTTGCAACTTGCAATACCAGCCGACATTTTGTACTAGTCTTTTTTTTCTGAACTTGTTTTCTGAATATTGGAAAAACTTGAAGTAAGCGTGTGACCGGAAGTGCCTTGAAGAGAAACAGGGGTACGACTAGTTGCTTGTACTCATAACGAGGAGATAAAATAAAAGCGTGCACTCTCATATTTGTCCTATGTGCATATTGTGTATGGGGAGAGTGTACTAGAACCAGCTTCAATACACTGTAATAAAAATGTATGGTCGCACATTGTGCGAAATTAGTGCGTGGTAAAACCAGTTTTTTTTTTACATTCAGGCCTACAGAGTCACCCTTAGAAATAATATTTTGTGTGCCTAAGTCTATTAGATATGTGCTATAAAAACAGTCGTGTGTGTGCGGTGAAGCTGTGTCTTGTGAAACATGCCGTATAACCAGTGGTACCAATTGGCCGTGTCATTGTAGCGAAGGCCGGCTTGTAGAAGGAAACGGCAATGTTCTGGCTGTAACCCTTGGCCAGTTCATATAAGAAGCTATGCATCAGTTGGCATGACTAGAATTGAGTAGTAAGATTACGTCACCCCCAGTAGTGAATACGGCTAGTTTCACATTGACAGTACAACTGTTGTAAGAGCTCCGGTCGAAACCTCCTGAGCACAACTTCATTCACCATAGTAAGTTGAAATGGAAACTGGCAGTCACAGCGTGTGACAAGACCACGTGTGTCCTGTTGAAGGAAATTTTTTGGCGGGCTCGGAACGAGTTGAGGTGTAACAAGAATGGATGGATGATCTGTATTAGGAAGTCAGGATGCCTGCTAACGCCCTTTAGTGAAAGCACGTGGTCTCATGCTGCGCCCTCTCGCGTGATGCAGATGCCAGCTGCGAAGCAGACGGTCGTCATCGGCGGTTCTTCCTCAAGCCTCGCCCGTCGGGTGACGGTCCTCGAACAACTAACGTGCGCGTCGACAGCAGCAGCAGTAGCGATGACGACGAAGACGACGAAGAAGAGGACGAAGACGAGTACGAAGATGAGTACGGTGAGTAGAGCCCGTTTTCTTAATTAAAACGTTTACCCTTCTTCTTCAACCTGCACAAATTATAAAGACGACCAAGACGCCAAGACGAAACGACTCACAAAGATCGGCATACGAGGTACTTCTGTATTTTTAGACGCTCTTGGTGTAAGAGAAAGGCAGAGTGATGTATACACAAAACCACAAATAAAAACACTTCCGTTTGTACTTTCATAATAAAAGAATATTTGTCAGTGAGAAATATTGTGTGCCTTTGAAATATTGAAAGGAGCTTCAGTGTAGCAGGCGCCTCAAATTGGCTTTGGCTGAGCGCTTTTCGTAAGCGAACACCTACGCCGAGCCGTGTGCAACGTTAGCACGAAAATGCACTTTGAGCGTCACTTACTGTTCGCTCATATATCTAGTCGGATTTCCATAGAAGCCCACGTGACATATTCTAGCAGTCCGCACCGTAACGTACATTTCCAACTGAAAGGATAGCACTGACCCACTCTCTTTTTAGTTTCAACGCTGTTACGTTCTCGCGTTGTCATTGACGACTTAGTTTTGTTGGAGATAAGGGAAGAGTTGGAAAGAACGAACGATCGAACGAAAGAAAGAAAAAAAGAAAGAAGGAAAGAAGTAAACAAAGAAAGAAAGAAAGAAAGAAAGAAAGAAACAATGAACATTGAATCAAACGTCGTGCATCAATATGTAACCGTCTATTTTCGGGCGGCTGAGATTCTCACCGCATCGGCGCATTCGGAACCCGTAGTACCGAGATCGTATAGCATCTCGATTTCATTTTTCGTTCTTTTTAGCCTGTCTTTCGGAAAGAGCATCCTGGCAAGTGTGAGAAATACTTCTTTATATTGTTCGTGAAATGTTGAAAAGGAGAGTGTAAAAAAAAAATATTGGACGGAGAAAAAAGGGAACGCGACACGGAATAAATGCACAGAGAAAGAAGTACGGTGCGGATAAAACGAAACGTAATTGAATTCGTTCCGAACATTTCTCAGCTCTGATAGGAACCGACAGCTCAACCCTTTCATCGGAATGTATGTCCTTTTTTGTGCTTCAATCTTTATAGCTTGGCCCCGCCGCGGTGGTCTAGGGGCTAAGGTGCTCGGCTGCTGACCCGCAGTTCGCGGGATCGAATCCCGGCTGCAACGGCTGCATTTCCGATGGAGGCGGAAATGTTGTAGGCCCGTGTGCTCAGATTTGGGTGCACGTTAAACAACCCGAGGTGGTCGAATTTTCCGGAGCCCTCGACTACGGCGTCTCTCATAATTTAACGTCACAAAACCACGCGGTGGTCATGGGACGTTAACCCCCCACATATCAATCAATCAATCAATCAATCAATCAATCAATCAATCAATCAATCAATCAATCAATCAATCAATCAATCAATCAATCAATTATTTAATCAATCAATCAATCAATCAATCAATCAAATCAATCAATCTTTATAGCTATTTTGTTTGTGTCAGATTTGTTTCTACATAGAGGAATCCCGACGCAGCCGCAATGCTTCAATCCTTATAGATTTCCAACTATAAAATTTTTTTCGTCAATATGCTATTTCGCGCGTGTTTCGACATAGGTGACTAAACGAGTAGTTAGGTATATCAAGCGTGACGACTTCACGCGTATATATGCTCGTTTCTCGAGCAAACCTTGCTATAGCTCGCAGTATTCGGTGCGTGTGTCCATTGCGGTGGAGCAGTGCTGGTTGATTGATTGATGTGTGGGGCTTAACGTCCCAAAACCACCATGTGATTATGAGAGACGCAGTAGTGAAGGGCTCCGGAAGTCATGGCCGCGAGGGTCTCCACCAGAGAGGCCAGCGATGCGATCGTTTTGACGTCACAGATAGGATGCGTGCGCTCGCCTTGCTTGCATCGTCTCCCATGGCTGCACCGGTTCTTAGTTGCAATTTTACGGTGCAAATTAGACACAAAAATGCCACCGGGGCCACTGATTCATAGTTTACTTGCCAGTATTTTCAGGTCTTACCCTTTGAAAACAAAGAGAAATGCGCATGGTGTCCACAGCAAAAGCGCCAGAAATGCGGTGTTCTTGCAGACAACACAACACGGACCTATGAGTGACGTCATCACGTAGGTGGCGTTACAGTATGTCCTCGACGTCAACAGTGCTCGGCTGCTCACCCAAAGGTTGCGGGTTCTATGGCGACCGAGGCGCTAACACTTCGACGAAGGCGAAAATGGTATTGAAGCCGTGCGATGTGCGATGTTAATGAACACCGAATGGTCGAAACATTCGTATAGTCCTCCACTACATCATCTCCATTGAGCATATCACGGTATTGGGACGCAAAACACCATATATTAATAATAAATTTTGGTAAGTCCCTTAGAAGGTAAAGGTGGTGCCAGAGAGCAACAACGGCTTCTTCTCTGTATAGAGAAGAAGCCGTCGAATGGCCTTGTTTCACGGGCAAGCTAACTTCAGTTACGGCGAAGCTGAGTTACCGTTTATATTTTCAAACGTGAAACTGAGTGTAACGTGACTCACATCATACCGCAAAGTAAGGATAACTTTTCGCGTCTGACACGGGATAACTGTGTGCAGTTGCGGCGATAACTGTAGTTTACTCGAGTTAACTGAGGTCCGCTGTATAACTGAGGATATTGAGCCCGTGTAACAAGTATACTCTAGAGTTTCCTAATATAAACTAGAGGACACACTAGTGCTGCGATCGTTCAGCGACCATGGGAATCATGAGTATGGCAGGAATTAGCCTAGTCTTCGGGCTCGCGGGTAGCGAATGCACTCACGGCTTCGTTTATTGCTCTGTTTCGGTTTTGTTTTGAAGGAAGAACAAACCGTTGTTTTTCATTTATAACGCCATTTGAAGTGGTAAGCCTAAAAAATCAAGGTTGTGAATCGTAACTGTCGAAACTTCGCCAATTGTTGTCTCGTGACAAAGCAGCTTGAAGCCACGCGAAGCCAGAACGAACGTAAAGCACGAAGACTAGGCAATTCCGTGCCACGCCCATAAATCTCATGCTCGCTGAAGCGTCATGCATTGCAGCTCCTATAGTCACTAGCGCCAGAGTTCCCTCTAGTGTATATTTAGGAAGCTCTATGGTAACAAGGGTATCCTTGTTACATGGGCACGATATTCATAGCGTGCCCGTGTAACACGCTAACCCCAGTTACGACGAACCTGAGTTAACAGGGGTAAACGGCAGTTGAGGTTCGTCGTAACTGACCTTAGCGTAGCCGTGTCACAAAGACTTTGTTACACGGCTACGTTAAGCTCAGTTACAATGAGCTTCATTTAAGAGGGGTAAATGGCAGTTGAGGTTCGTAGTAACTTAGCTTAGCGTGCCCGTGTAACAAGGATACTCTTGTTACACGGGTAAGTTAACCCCAGTTACGACGAACCTCAGTTAACAGGGGTGAACGACAGTTAGCGCCAACTGCAGTTAGCACATAATACAGTCGGAAAAGTTATATTTAGTTTTCTGCCCAGTTACATTGTAAATCATTCTTTTTCTACCATGGGCTTGTCAAGAATCTGCCGTTTCTGATACGGTAATCTTTATGGAGAAAACTTGTAGTTTCAACTTGCCGCATTCTATTGTTACCTGTTTATGAACGGCCGGTCACTATTGTTGCCTGCAGCTGCTGAAATTTCGCGCTGCAAAGCACGGTCACCGAGATCTGATTCTCGGCATAGATGAAGTAAACAGTTATGAGAGAGGTTTGAGCATCAATAGAAAGCAAAAAAGGCAAAAAAAAGGAATGAAGATACAAGTGAATCGGTGAAAAAAAAATGAAGGAACGCACAAGTGGCTGGATAAATTAAACCGCAAATTAACTATCCAGTGAATGACGGAACGAACGGAGGAACGAATGAACAATCAAATGAACAATTGATTTAATGATTCAACGAACAAGGCAATCTTTGAATGAAAATATTTAAAAAAGAAATGGAGGATCGAATGAGCAAAATAATTCATGAAGGAGTGAACGAAGCAATGAATTAATGACAGAATAATATAATGAACGAAGGAGATATGCATGGCCACTAAGAAATTAGCGATAAAGATATGGAACCAACCTTAACGAATGAAAGCAGCAAAGGAAATGACAAACAAACAAAAGATAAAGTAAAGACGAAACGATGGACTTAAAAAAGAGAGAAAAGAATACGACCTCTCTTGGTGTAGTGGTAGAAAGGGTGGGAAGGGGGGATGGAATTTTATCCACACCGACAAGGGGATCGACGAATCGGCTCCAACTGCTGTCAAGACGGAAATATTCCCCGCGTTTTTGTAATGTCACGCATTCTTTCCACGCTCGTTCCTCGTGCAATGGCGTAAAAGAATTAAGGGCGCGAAAAAAAAAAAACACGTTCGAGATGCTAGTATTTCGACTAATATGTTGCCGCTGCCAAAGCCACCTTAGGCGGTTTCGTGAATTGAACGCGCAGCACTGTTTTGAATTTCAGTTTGGTCGGTATACTGGGGCATTTTCAGAATGTTCGCAATTTCATCTTCTTTCAATACATTTTCTTCCCTATCGAATCCCTGCTGACTTGAACGAGACATCTCACCCACCGTTTTTTTTTTTTATGTATCCAAATGCCAACCCGCGTGTACCGAAAGGGAATCAATTGAATAATACATATTGGCTGTGGTCTCGTACGCCGGAAAAATCCCCGCGTGGTTAACCGAATGCATGTGAAACAAAGAGACAGAGAAAAATAAAGAAAAGTGCCTAAAGCGGCCGTACCATTATATTTTCGACAAAAGTATTGCCTACGGCAGAAACATTTTTACCGCTAGGAATGTCGGTATGATCGCTTTTGCCCGCGGCGATCCCACTTTTGATGCCGAAGAAAACGTTATAGAGATCCAATTGCATGAATACGTCATCTATGTCGTCATCAGCTTGGCTACGCCAAGTACAGAGTAAAGGCTTTTTCCTATATTCAGCTAATAAACTCGGTTATGGGCTTGCAGCGAAACATTATACTCGCAATTTCTTAATGCCACCTGCCCTCCGCAACTTTCTGTCTCTCTTTCACAATTGTCTTCGGAATTCCGTCAGTCAGCCTTAATTAACGGTGATTATTTTTCGCACGCGCTACATGCCCCGTTTAAGCCCATTTCATCATGTTTTCTACAATAGGGGCACAACTTTATTTTTATTTTATAACGTACTGCAGACCGTAATTTGGTCATTGCAGGAAGGGCACTAATAGTACACTAAAAAAAAATACAATACCAAAATATCAATACAGTGAGTACAAGGAATGCACACATATTCTCACTCTACTTAGTAAAGACACTCAAACTGCATACGATTAAAAAATGCAGTACTCTATATGCAGTACTTTAATTGTTGAGTCTTTGAGCTTGAGGGTTTTCAGCGCACTTGTGGCTTGGTTTATTGCTGTTTCGTTTTGCTTTTCTTTCGAATGAAAGAACGAATCGTTGCGAACATCGTGACCCGATTAAAAGGTTAAAGTGGTGAAGTGCAACTGCAGAACATTTGCCAATTGTCGTTTCGTGACAAAGCAGCTCCAAGCCACGCCAAGCCAAATGGAGCCAGGAGATTAAAAATTCAGACACATCCTTGTACTACCCATCATTCTCAGGCAGGCTGACGCGCTGTGGGTTGCAGCTCCCATCGACACTAGCGCCAGGGTTACCTCAAGTGTATCTATAGGAAACTCAAAGGTCCACAGCACTCGTTTTTTTCCCGACCCACTCCGCTCTCTTTTTATTCCGCATGGTTACGTTAATAATTTTTTTGCATGACTGGCTGCTCACTGTCGTGTCGCGAACTTTTGTAGTGCACTTTTGTTCGTTCCGATTCACGTCATGTCCACTGCCGTGGTGACAGAGCTCTTATGCTGCTTCACAGCTGACCGGAAGATAGATCGCAGGATCGAATGCCGACTGTGGCGGCGATGTTTCCCGGTGGAAGTGCAAGTGTTTGAGGCCCGTGTAATGAGATTTAGGTGCACGTCAAACAAGACTACTTGGTATGAAGTTATGAAGCCCTCCTATTTTACTTCAACTGTACGCTTTTAAACTTTACATCTACTGTGAACTTTTTTCCAGTAGCGTGGTCGTAGCAACCATACGATATCTTTATACTTCCCAGCAGTAACATGTGCTAAGCTGTTTCATGGCCATGTGCAGTAAATCTAAAAAAAAAACAGTTCAGAAGACCATAAAGTAGACAGCGACCAGGAGTGACAGTGGCCTTCTGCTCGAGTGCTCAGAATCTGGAGCCTCTCATAACCATGTCCTAGTTTTAGAATGTTAAACGTCCACAATTATATAATTTACTCCATGATTACTGCAGCGCTACAGCTGAAAGACGAGTGTTAATCCATGAATTCATATCGTGCTCACACCTGTTATCTGCTGTTCTCACTTGGTCGTGTGCAACAAGGAAATGTGTTCCTCGACGAATTTCTTATTCCCGTGTTAATTATTCTCCACGACTGGTGCAAAAAAAAAGTCACGTCGGTACACACCGTGTGCTTCTCGAATTCCGCAAATAAATCACGTTTACTCAATGTCACGTTTGTTCATTATTTATTTGGTTTTAGTACAAGGAGAGCACGAAGACAGAGGAAATAGGAGAGGGAACAGGCTGACAACTGCCACCTATAGGGGCACAAAGCCTGCCTTCTCCTTCGGGAAGGGGAGGCATAGAGGAAATAAGGGAAGAAAGAAGGAGAGAGAAGAGGAAAGTTATTAAACGTTTCTTTGCCTTCAAGCTTGTTTCATGCGAGCCGTAAAGCGAACCGGAGAAGAGAGGATGGCTTTTCTTCGCGCTTAAACTGCTCCTACATGTGCAGTGTCCAGCGTGGCTTCCAGGGTTTACATAAAAACCAATTTCGCGTGGCCCTTAAGAGAGAGACTTCATCAGCGCTTCGCAAAACGAGACAGGTAAATGAAAATGTTAAAACAAGAAGGTATATAAAAATGAAATGAAACAATAACAAGAGGAGAGCTCCCATAAGCGGTAGTGGTTTTTCTCACTGTGTGCATTTTCAATTTTTTAGCGTGAACAAAGTTCTCTAGAATATGATTAAAGATGGAATGGCCCGTGTACCTATTAAAAAAATGGAACAAATAAACTGTTATGCTTCCTCTATGTCTGAGAGGATTCGTTGAGACCTGACACATCATGGCGCTGTACCATTTTTAAAACGTAATTTCGAAAGCCTGCCTTCAGGCGTAGTAATATTCAGCTCGGAGCGCTAGCCTTACGGACCGTTTCAGCAACCCCTGTCAGAATTAAATTACGAATCAAATTTGTGTTAGTATTTACGAAAACACTATGTCAATGTTATTGACCTGGATAGCCGACACTTGTCAGCTCAACCACCGGCCTTATTTTGTTGAACGATTGAAACATGATTGCGCGCGGAATGATAACAGATGAATGAAGATCGATGCCGAAGGCAGTTGAAAACCCAAGTTTACACCGAAACGACCTGAATTCAAAGACAGACCTGAGCTGCGTAAGAAAGGGTACCTGAATGAAATGCACTGGCGTACTAAACTCGGCGACTGCACCTTGTGTCAACGTTGTGGAAGCTACAGAACCGCAGTGCCTGCCCCCGAGTGTGCTGCGAAATAGCAGGAATAAACGAAGCTTTCTTCATTGTAGAAAAACAAAACGGGTTTGGGAACTCGGTTAAGCAAACTATTGCACACTTAGAAATTTCGGTCTCCGAACTGACCAGGCAGCCTATGCGCTACAACTATGCAAGATAAAAGCCGTCCGAATACTCCGTAGAAGGATTTCACGAGTATCCTAAACGGAGAATAGAAGTGAAATCACCTGTAACCTGTCAGACTAACACGATTGGGTGGATGCCTTTTTGATAAATGTAACAAGAGTTGAAATTAAGTGCTTGTGTTTGGCTCTCTTGTTTCGGGTCGTTGTTTAAACTGGTCTGACGCGCCCTAATTAAGTTATAAAAGAGGTTGATAGTATTATTAATTGTTGAGGTTTTTAACTTCCACAACCACCATATAGTTATGGCTTACGCCATAATGCAAACACCCCAGAAATTTCAATCGTCTGGTGTTCTTTATCGCGAACCTAAATCTAAGTGCCGCAACCATTTTGTCTTGATCGAATAGTTGCCTACAAGGCAAATATTTGATCTTGCAACCTTCGAGTGAGGTGTCGAACGCCATAAAGGAGGCGGAGAAGTGAATTGCCATACTTCCCTCATTAATACTAATGAGATGTGTTGTTTCTCTACAGCCTATTTACAAATGATTTAAAAGGCCATCCTAATTCGAGATTTTGAAGGTGTTGGTGAAACGTTGTTGACTCAATATTTGTTAATGAGCGTGTAGTTGAGTTATAGATTGAAGATGCTCCGAGTTATTTCAGACAGAGAGACGCCCGCACGGACGCCCGCAGACACACGCGCACACATCCGCACACGAAGATGTCCAAACGCACATAGAATTGATTGATTGATATGTGGTGTAACGTCCCAAAACCACCGTACGATTATGAGACGCCGTATACTGGAGGGCTCCGGAAATTTCGACCACCTGGGGTTCTTTAACGCGCACCCAAATCTGAGCACACGGGCCTACAACATTTTCGCCTCCATCAGAAATGCAGCTGCCACAGCGGAGAATTGATCCCGCGACAGTCAGCAGTTGAGTACCTTAGCCACTAGACCACCGCGGCGGGCCAAACGCACATACAAGTGCAAGACCGCACGGACACAAACCCATACTTTTAAAGGGACACATTTAGAGATGTAAACACACACACACACACACACACACACACACACACACACACACACACACACACACACACACACACACACACACACACACACACACACACACACACACACACACACACACACACACACACACACACACACACACACACACACACACACACACACACACACACACACACACACGCACACACACACACACACACTACAGTCATGCAAGCCCACAAATGCAAACTTACGGACCCACACGCACAAAAATACATGCACCCTAACGGTCAGGCTGACGCTCCCAAATCCCTAGACAATACACCGGGAGGGAAACTTTGTAAACGTCGCAGTGATAAGTAAACAGGCAAGAGCCAAAGCAACCAGTAACCTGGGTCATGGCGAGAAAATTTCCCCGAGCAATTAATTCGCCCCGACGGAGAGGCTGCGGCAACAGGCGCTTGCAGACGCGTTTGCGGACTGCACCGCTGGTTTTCCCAAACGAGGTCGCAGCTTTCGTGGCGCGAGCAGCTTCGCTAATATAATTTCCCACCCAGAAGTTTGCGCTGTGTAAGCGTTGAACGAGCGCCTGTTTTGAGTGCCACCGTTGGCCGATTTTCCCTGTAGTCCCAATGGGGTAACAGCCTTTCGAACGTCCATACCGATAAAACAGTGGTGAGCGCTAATGGAGAAGCGTGAAAACGCGTTATCAAGCGTTTGTTTTTCAGGGGCGAAGCTCCCTATGGCGTCACCCGTTCGTCCCCGTTGTCGTTCGTTTGTAACCACCGCTCGTTAAGTCTAAAATCTGGTCATAGATGGCGCTACTTGTACTATATAACGAATGCATATACGCTGAGAGATGCGAAATTGCCCCACACGAGAAAGGCGTTTTGTAGCCCTCTAGGTGGTTTCGCTAGAAAGCGGTAGTTTTACTACTTCGGCCTTTTCCGATTGCCTCACGTAAATTAAGACGCCACCGGCAGGCCGTTCGAAATCATCGATGCACGCGACAGGAACGCATCCTGTGATGTAGAGTTTCGCGGCTATCCAAGTCTCAGCGAAGCAAAAGACGTCGACGTTAGAAAGTACGGGGTCCCGTTCCACATCTTATAGGTCTGCAGTGAGGGAACTAACGTTGAGGAGAGCGAACGTGAATTCGGTCGCTCGATCGACGTCTCACTCCAAAAACTAGAGGTGCCGCTGCGTGACGGCGAACAGCTCGTGTTTCTCGAGTCGTCGAAATTCGTCCACCATCTCTCTCGATCTTCGTTGTGCTTCATGCGATAGAACTTGTGGTTTCCCTTGGCGTTCTTTAATACATAAGTGCTTCTCCCACTCTCCGTCATTCACCCCGTGGATATGCTGTCATTTTTTTCGTAGCGGCTCGGACGCATTCACGGTAACTTGTTCCTCTTATTACTAGGGATACTCATACGGGGCCTAACTGACAGGATGTCAAGTTGAACTGCAGGCGAAGAATTCATGTGAAAAAAAAAACTCAATGAAAAGAATAACACTTGCCGATTCATATGAGGAAATTTATCGCCTAACTCACGGTCTGCCAACAACTCTTATTATTATTATTATTATTATTATTATTATTATTATTATTATTATTATTATTATTATTATTATTATATGGGAACAGTTCATGAATTTCCAAATTATACCATTGCTTACAGGTGAGGTTAAGGGCAGTGCTATATACATTGTGGCTAACTTTCTGTGCCACTATATGCGGTTTGCGTCCACTTATAAGGGTCCTTTTTTGGGAGCACTCTTTCCCCCTCTCTCTGATTTCTTTATCCACTTATCACTTCGTCACTCGCTCACCTCAGTAATTCCTCCACCTCTTTCGAGTCACAAACTCTTGCATAAGTTAATTCATACATCGACTTTTTATTAACTCGCTCACACATTCATTGTTTCACTAATTCACTTTGTGAATCTATACCTCTCGACTTTACTCACTCTTCAATTTACTCACTCAATCATTGATGCCGTCATTCACTGTGTCACTCACTGTCTCCTTAATTCTTCTCGCTGCTTTTGGCAATCACTCTTTCACTCACTCATTATGTGCTCATTCAGTCGGTCACTTATTCACCCGTCTATCATGAATTCACTCATCCACTTTGTGAATTATTCCTTCAATAGCTCCATAAATCACTCATTTGCCTCGTACGTCAATAATGGGCTCATTACCTAACTAGCTCGTCCACTTAAATGGTGACTTTGTTTGCTCACTAATAAATTCACTCGTTCACTTTGTCACTCATTCATTCAAGAGAATATTCATGTATATTGACATTCACGCAGCAGATTGCTCCCACACTCACTCAGTTATTTACTGAATCAATTTTCACTTACTCTCGCATTTATTAATTCACTGATTCACTTTGTTACTCACTGAGCCTCTGCCAATAAGTTACTCATTCACTGAATAATTATTTAATTCGCAGATTCACATTGTAGTCACTGACTCACTCCCTTCAATGATTCGCTCATAAATTTACTCATTCACTTTCTCACTCCTTCCTTCACAATTTCATTCGTGTTTACCGACACATTCACGCAGCAGATCGCTCCCACGCTCACTCAGTTTTTTACTAATTCAACTGTCCCTTACTCTCTCATTTACTAATTCAGTGATTCATTTTGTTACTAAGCCTCTGCCAATAAGTTGATCATTGACTAATTCATCACTTAATTCACAGATTCACTTTGTCAATCACTAGCTCACATATCCAATAATTATTTTACTCACTCACTCATTCACTTTGCAAACCTGTTCCTCCCTCACACATTCATTAACTTGCTCAATCGCTTTGTCAGTAAATCCCTCATACGTTAATTCACTGAGTCACCCGTGCATTATTTCATTTATTGACACATTTATTCTTTAGGTATCCCACCCTCTCCGTGAACTACTCAATTACTCACTCATTAATAGATTCAGTCATTCAATTTGAGAGTCCGTCGCTCACTCACTCAATAATAAATAATTTACTCATACACTTTGCGAACTACTCTCTCACGTATTAATTCACTCATTCAATTTTTTGAATTAGTGAACTCATTCACTTTGTCAATCACTTACTCACCAATTCAATGACTCATTATTTACTCACTGACTTTGGGAAGCACTCTCTAACTCACTCATTAATTATTTCGTTCATTGACTTTGCCAACACCTAACTATATCATTCATGAATTGACTCGCGGAAGTTTTGTATTACTTGCCCATTAATTGACTCGTTTGCTTTGTAAATGGTTTAATCACCCATCAACAATGCCCATGTGCGATTTGTCCCCTACACTCTCTTTCTCCTTCTCTTGTGCAGAGTACGAAGATGAAGAAGACGACGAGTGCCTGACGTGCAACGTGTGCGAGCGCTCCTTCCCCTCGGCTCGCCGTCTCTCTCGACACCAGCAGCGAAAGCGTCACTTTGGCTGCCCCGTGTGTGACGCCATCTTCTCTTCCCCATTGGCTCTCGAAAACCACAGAGGAACCCTGGAGCACTGGTCGGAGGACGAAGACGAAGACGACCAACTGGAATCGCATTCAAGGTGACCAGCAAAAAAAAAAAAAAAATACTGGCCGCGTATCAGCGTGTTTCACTGCAAATGCCATTGAAAGACGATAGCCTTCTGCTGTCCGTCTTTTTCGTGCATTGCGTCGCATTTTCAGCGCAGCGTAAGGAACACTAGAGTCTTTAGAAATACGTATCTATGCATTTCCTAGTATAAAGAAACACACCACCTAATGCTTACGTATTCATGTCGCACCTCAGATATGCGTCAGATTTGCTTTTCACTGACAATGTTCGCAAGTATGAATGCACCCACAGGTTCAAGGTGGCTGGGCGCTCAGCAAGTGCTTAAACTGGGACCGGATGGCTGGTTGTGTGACAAACAAACAGACCAAGATATCTGCTTCAAGTATACCAAGAAATACTATCATCGTTAAAATTGGAAATCACCTTAAACCCTGTCACAGGTGTCTGACAGAGGCCCACGTGTGTGGGCGTTCGTGCCCACTGGCGTATTACCCGGGTTAACTTCGCCTTTAATCGCACTGCCGAAGTACGCGAAAAAGAGTGCGTGATTGAAAACTGCTGCGCCGAATGCCCCGTTGCTCAGGGTCTTTAAGAGAACTCAACTAACTTTAATTATAGTGAAAGTGAATGGGCCCTTTTGCCAAACCCCCAGCACCTTCATCAGGTGTCGTATGATGGTTTATTGTAAATCACTGGTGATGTGTGCAGTCAATAGATTGATATGTGGGGTTTAACGTCCCAAAACCACCATATGGTTATGAGAGACGCTGCAGTGGAGGGCTTCGGAAATTTTGACCACCTGGAGTTCTTTAACATGCACCCAAATCTGAGCACACGGGCCTACATGATTTCCACTTCCATTGGAAATGCAGCCGCCGCAGCCGGAATTCGATCCCGCGACCTGAAGGTCAGACTGAGTACCTCAGCCACTAAACCACAACGGCGGGGCATGCAGTCGATATAGAGTGTTGATTCTTCCAATTATTCACCAAACTGACAGTTACATAATCCTTTCGCTAAGCAGGAGTTATGCTTCGATATGTTCGTAATTAAAAATTTTTGTTGAAGAGCACTAAAATACAGACGAACAGAGGAGGCTGACAAGGACAGCGACACAAGGACCGGCTAACACGTGAGATAGTGGAATCTTACCTCATCCGAAAGAGGGGACATGACTGTGTTCGCCAAGCTACGATCGTGCTGCATGAAAAGGAAGTGCTTGCAAAATATAATAATTGACACAAAATATGGACAATCCCAACACGAGTCGTTTCTCTTGCACCATGTTCTGATGCACATGCGCGAAAGACCATGTAACCACTTTAAATTATTCTTCTTACTAATAATACTTCAGTTGTGAGAGCAAGCGCTCTCCCTGTCAGCCTCTTTTGTCCGTCTGTTTTTCAGTGAGCTTCAACAAAACCTTTAATTATGAACGTAATCCAACTGTCCCAACTTGCCATCTTGGTCTGATATGATCTGTGTGCATATATGACTCTTAACTTTCCCCACAAACATTGATTTACAATGTTAAATACGATAGTCTTTTCTTCTTGGATACTTTACACGCAGAGATCTTGGTCTATCATTCTATCATTCTATCTATCTATCTATCTATCTATCTATCTATCTATCTATCTATCTATCTATCTATCTATCTATCTATCTATCTATCTATCTATCTATCTATCTATCTATCTATCTGTCTGTCTGTCTGTCTGTCTGTCTGTCTGTCTGTCTGTCTGTCTGTCTGTCTGTCTGTCTGTCTGTCTGTCTGTCTGTCTGTCTGTCTATCTATCTATCTATCTATCTATCTATCTATCTATCTATCTATCTATCTATCTATCTATCTATCTATCTATCTATCTATCTATCTATCTATCTATCTATCTATCTATCTATCTATCTATCTATCTATCTATCTATCTATCTATCTATCTATCTATCTATCTATCTATCTATCTATCTATCTATCTATATATCTATCTATCTATCTATCTATCTATCTATCTATCTATAAATAAATAAATAAATAAATCTGTCTGTCTGTCTGTCTGTCTGTCTGTCTGTCTATCTATCTATCTATCTATCTATCTATCTATCTATCTATCTATCTATCTATCTATCTATCTATCTATCTATCTATCTATCTATCTATCTATCTATCTATCTATCTATCTATCTATCTATCTATCTATCTATCTATCTATCTATCTATCTATCTATCTATCTATCTATAAATAAATAAATAAATAAATAAATAAATCTGTCTGTCTGTCTGTCTGTCTGTCTGTCTGTTAACAACACGATTCGGCCACCCACCCAAAGTTTAAACGCTTGATGAACGCCCAACCATTTTGAACTGGTGGCTGCGTTCATTCTTGTATTTGGGTGCACGTTAAAGAACCCAAGGTGGTCAAGATTTCCGGAGCCCTCCACTACGGCGTCTCTCATAATCATATAGTGGTTTTGGGACGTTAAACCCCACATATCAATCAATCAATCGTCACACTTCCACTTTCAAAGCAGAATCGCAGCTATCACGGCACACCTCGATCACTGCATGGGCTGTTCGGTTGTTTATGAGTTGCTCTTAGAGACTGACCTCGAGGCGAAAGCACGGAATCGGCATGCCGAAGAGCCCGTAGCCTTAGAATGAGAAAGGTGCGATATCCTGAGGCCAGAAGAAAAAAAGCCAGGCTATCAATAAAGAAAGAGATGCGTCTTGAGCGTTTCATTGCTGTCGATCACTGCTGACGTAGGCGAAATATCGTGATAAGGCTTTAGACGATGCACTCACGTGGTCCGTAAACTTGTTTGGCTCACTGAAAAGCCGGAACTTGCAGACATGCCCTCGCAACGAACGTGCAGTCAACCGCAAAAGTTTATGGAGCAGGCGAGTGCGGTCCGAACTACTTGTCAATGCCACCTAGCGGTACGCCATAGATCTATCAGTGACACAAGGTGTCCTATTGCGTCTTATTGTTATATTCACTTAACTTTTAATTCCATACTGCCATGGTTCGCATTTTTAGTGCACAATTTTCACGCAAAGCGTTTATCAGCAGTACGACCACGACACTTTGATGGCAGAATCGAAGATACCACGGTGTGCCCCGAACGGTGAGCCTGACAGATACTGATAACAGATAGTTACTGATAATAGGTATGCTGAATGGCTGCTTCCGAAATGGAAGCCACGGCTACCAAAGAGCGCGTCACGTGAAAACGTGAAAGGTGAAAAAAATATTTGGGCCCAGTCAGAAAACAGACAGGTCATCGACTATAGGAGGGATGCATATCGGACGCAGCGCTCCTGTTGATCGCCGCTGACGTAGAAGAAATGTTGCGAAGAGGCTCCTAGCCAAGCGCTCGCGTGGTCCACAAACTTTCGGAGGTGACTGTACTCACATTCACTTCCTGTTCCATCCACGCAGGCGTCAACGCCGTAGCTGGTGGGGAGGCATCGACGAGGACGACGACCTGGACGACGAAGAAGACGAAGACGAGGAGTCCTCCGAGGAAGACACCGACTTGGACGACGTCGAGTCCGGGCCCAACTCGCAAGAGCTCGAGCGGCTCTTGTGACTGCTGTGGCCGAGCGCCGCTCCTTCGGACGTTACACAGGGCGGCGCTGGGCGGCGCTGCAGCTGCTCCGCTGACGTCACCCGATACTGAAGACACCCGCCTGAAGTGTTGAGAGATGGAATATACCGGCAAAGGCGGGTAAGCGAGCGAATAACAACGACTTATTTTAGATTCTAAGAGCAAATATCCATCAATAGAGTAACCGCTTGAGCTGGTTGGTATTACATTTTCAAAAAAAAAAAAAACACTCACTTAGTGCACAGGAAACGTTTCAGAAAAAAAAAATACAGGACAGAGCACGCCGAAGTGCCTTATGTCCCATCTGTCTTCTTGAAACGTTTCCTGTGCACTAAGAAAGTGTATTTCTTTCAAAAAAGCGAATATTGGAATGCGATTGCAAAGCACGATCTGAGTTTAGGGGGTCTAGATTAATTTCGAACCCATGAGGCACTTGAACGCCCACCTAAATTTCCCACCTAAATTCGGTTGTGCCTTAACTAAAGCTTGTTTTAATTTTTTAAACGCTCACGGGTTGACAAGGTGAAACTTTCGAGCTATCCAGTGCACGTGCACTTTCAGTTAGTGTCGTACCGGCGTGTTGCTGACTCGAGCACTTTATCAGAGCCACCAGTAGCTATAGTGTGCAGCCCCGCCGTGTTGGTGTAGTGGCTAAGTTACTCGGCTGTTGACCCGTAGGTCGCGGGATCAAATCCCGGTTTCGGCGGCTGCATTTCCGATGGAGGCGGAAATGTTGTAGGCCCGTGTGCTCAGATTTGGGTGCACGTTAAAGAACCCCAGGTGGTCAAAATTTCCGGAGCCCTCCACTACGGCGTCTCTCATAATCATATGGTGGTTTTGGGGACGTTAAACCCCACAAATCAATCAATCAATCATCTATAGCAAGAAGATTCGTAAACACGTGACACGGCTATCTGAAAAAATCACCCCTAGCAGTCACTATGAGGAGCAATCCGCGAAGATAGTATATGCTGTGTTTTTAATGTGGATATAGCTTGCGTTGATTCGGCCAACAGCATGAATGTCTTATGGCCCACTCCTGCAGCCTCTTTGCTTTGTTTTTTTTAATCCAGCACTTTTGTTCAGTGCTGCAGGTTGTATGCTGAATAGCTCACCGGAGACTGTAATTCCAGCTTGTTCCTTATGAACTTGTTGTTGCAAGCTTTCGGCTAAACCATTTTGGGAAGGCTAGAGTAAACTAGTAGTTTAAATAATACCTCTCGTGAACCGATGTGCGTCAGTGTAATAAATAAGTACTGCCTTGTAAAAAGCGACGTGGCCACATGTTTTGAAATATCCTAGCCGAGCTTGTCGGTTTATTCCTTATCACAAGGCTAATTCATTATCGCCAGGTTTATTTATTGTCCCAAGGCACACACTTCACAAAAACCAAGCCCGTTGGGCATGGGGGCACAAACGCAATGCCTCTTCTTCATTGTGCCTGTGCGTTGTATTTGCCTCGTGGAAGATCCAGAACGTTTGAAAGCAGTGTAAAAACAACCGACAACGAACAGCTCAGAAGAAAGGTATTTATGTTCCATGCAGTATTCTCGAAGAAATGGAATAAGGCGTGGCAGAGCACATTTCGTTTTTCATGCAATGTGCCGCCGAAATATAGGCTCATGCAAGTCGCAGTAACCACGTAGCGATAGCAAATACACATTAGTTTGTTTGTGTCTCTAACGCTCATATGTGTAACTTTACAAATCGAGTTTCCGTAACAAGTCATCCGCAAGTACCGCTTATCCCAGAACAGCACATCCGTTGTAGGTACGAAGGTAAAAAAAAATGTCATGAAGAATTTTTAAAAATTTTGTTATTTTTTGCAGATCGCGCGGCCGACCCCGCACAACAATTGCTGCTGAAGTGCATGATATTTCGTTTCTGGAGTTTTACAAGGTCACGAGAGAGAGCTTGGAAAGCCATCGGAAGCCACTGAGTGGTCAACTGCGGAAAAGTACCAACAGTGTTGGAGATGACTACGCTACGTCTGTGCTCTGATAACCCATGGTAACTACTACGGTAATCATGACTATGCTCCAAGAAGTTTCTGCGAGAAGTGATCCTGTACCCTAACAGACGTTCAGTGAAGTGTTTCTTCTGAATGTGGTCTATATCAAAGCTTGTGCGCTGAGAACCTATTTTCTCAGAGCCGTTCTTGACGCTGGACATGAAGTGCTGACGCTCGCACTGGACGCACCCAATATAGTTATTCGTGAAGTACTCAGTGCCATGACTGCTGCTCTGCCATATTTATTTCGGGGCTTGCCCTCCTTTTAAGTACGTTTACAGACTTGAAGCGGCGACATCTTGGTAATTCTAAGCATTTTCTTTTTATTTCAAGCTGTTCGCGGCTGCTTTGTCTGAAAATTTGAAATGAGTAACATAGTACGATCAGAAAAATGATTTAGAAACAATTAGCTAATATTTTAACGTTATCCTATAATACGCAGTCTGTAAACTCTGGATGGCAAGTGCTTCGGAAACGTGCTAACGTCGACGGAAAAATAAAAAAAAAGCTTGTTGAATTACTGTGAGTGTCTTTGTTTTTTTTCTGTGAAAATATTTTGCTGGCATGAACCTCGCGCTTCACAAATCAAAACCAGCGAGTAATATATCTGCATCAGGATGACTTCCACAGCCGCTTGCACTGGGAGCGGCAGTGATTTCAACGAGATGTATTGACATCATACTATGGATCACTACGTGATAACTACGAGACTGCACATGATATCACAGGTAAAGTTCCCAATTATTATTGAAGAAAAACAATACAGATGCATCAAAAGACGTGATAGTGAAGCACAAGAAGTGTCGCAATATTGATTGCACTAAAACATTTAATTGACTTAACAACGGCTGGCAGAGACACAATTTGAATAAATGACGGCAAAGCCACGGCCGAGCACAATTGTGATGTGATAATATCTATAGTTTTACGGCCCGTAACTCCGATAATATTATGAGAAAGGCGTATGATGGAAGGTTTCAGGACATTTGACAATCTTGTGTTTTTTAGCACACACTAATATCGCACAGTACACAGGACTCTACTATTTTGCATTTATCGAAACGCTACCACCTTGGGTGGCATCGAACCCGTGACCTTCCTATGAGGAGCCAAGTCATGCATGAACGAAACTTGCCTTTAAGTCAAATACATTCAAGTTTATGTTAAAAAAATCTTACAGAAATTAGTGACCACTTAGCAGTAAGCCGGACCCGCTATTGTCAAAAGCTCATACCACGAGTTTTTGTGTGCGCCCAGGTGGTGTACAATTGACATGACATATTTGTGATTTGTAAAATATGTGTCGAAATCGCTGTGTATAGAACTTTACTTATGATCTATCTATCTATCTATCTATCTATCTATCTATCTATCTATCTATCTATCTATCTATCTATCTATCTATCTATCTATCTATCTATCTATCTATCTATCTATCTATCTATCTATCTATCTATCTATCTATCTATCTATCTATCTATCTATCTATCTATCTATCTATCTATCTATCTATCTATCTATCTATCTATCTATCTATCTATCTATCTATCTATCTATCTATCTATCTATCTATCTATCTATCTATCTATCTATCTATCTATCTATTCTTTGTAAATGAAGATGAGCATGTTCCTGGGCTCAAGGTGGCTGAGCATACCACGATAGTAAAGATAACAAACACTCGGCGGTATGAAAGTCGATACCATCGGGAAAGACAGCATTAGACAATTCAATAAAACAGAATACTGAGAGGCGAGAAGATCGGTCTCAAGATCTATACAAGCGTCGAAGAATATTCTATTCGATCTGCCTTAGTGAGTCTGCTCGTAAGGATCAAGAAAGGGGCCAACTTCTGCACCATCCCTAATTTATCACGCCTTCTGTTGCCCCACTCATCTGTTCATTTGTGTGGCAGTTCTCGTCTGCAAGTCTCCCGTCTTCTTCTCTCCACTGCTGCTACGTCCGTCAATACTGACTGTGGCATGCGCTAGCTATGTAAAAGGCAATATGTTTTTGCGAGAACGAGCTGAGATAAGTTAGTAGGAATTCATTAAGAAGTAATCACTAGAACATAGATGATAAGGTCCTGACCTTTTCCTTCTTGCGGGGTTTTTGCCTCATTACATTTGGGCATGAAAAGGTTTTTTTTTTTTTTTGCTGGAGTTTAGAATGAGGCACGTATACTGTTGAAGACACGCACCTTTCCAGCCTAGAAAACGTGGGCTAGCTATGGCTTTTTTTCGGCGTAGGTATGCGTAACCCTTTCGTTAGCAATTACTTCAGCATCAAAATACCACTCCCAGTGTTGTAAATTCTGCCTATCGTCAACTGATTTCATCTAGCTGTCGAATAACGTACTAGCCATAGGACAGCTATTATTGACTAACACTGGCTAATATTGGCTATATTATTAGCAAATATATGTTCGCTGTTAAAGCATTACCATGCCGTTTACCAGCCAAAATCATATCATCGATTGATAAAGCGATTTCGTAATCTCCATAGTGGCGACAGTGATTCTTTAGATGCTGCAGATTCTGCTTGGGAAAGCTGCACAAAGACTCACCTGAAATAAAAAAAGATGCAACCATGTGTGTTCATAGCTAAGCCATCAATGTGGTAGTCGTAAATGTGCTGCTTTAGTGGACGGACGGGGTTCACATTGCATACTTTGGGAAGTGTGTGGAGGAGGAGGAGGAGCAGGAGGAAGGGAAGAAATGAAAGGCAGGGAGGTCAACCAGACGCACGTCCGGTTTGCTACCCTGCACTGGGGGAAGGGGTGAGGGGGAAGTGTGTGGACTTGGCCGATATCTTAGTGTGGTAGTGGGAGCACTCTCGTTTTACCAGGCGGGGTTCACTTGGCATTCATAACCGGAAATTTTCCCGATTGAGTATCTACTGAGTTTTTTCTAACCTGCGGTCGGCAGTCGACGCGCCTGTAGCAAAACGACGTCCTAAGATATCCAGGTCGGAACACGGTGTGGTTGACCATGCGCCGAATTCTGTTCATTACCTTTACCCACATAGGTTGTCCTGACTAGATAATTCAATAAGGGCTCTCTTTCTCTCTCTCATCTTGATTTCGACAGAAATATAACAAACACGTCTTTCTTCCCTGACCGCGTTTACTGTCTTCTTGTACCTGAAAGGCAACAACTAGATTTTTCAATCACGCGACTACGAAAGGTTTTTGCAGGTTTCTTATCCCGAAAGCCCACTATCACGACAATGTTGCAACACATATATCATCGTTCCGTCCCGAGTTTCCGAACTGGCTTGCTGGGTGATTGGAAAAAGTTTGAGCCGCCCTTGGGGGTATGGTACAAAGAGAGCTCAGCTACTGACTTCGAAGGTCGTAGCTGAATTCAATCCAAGCTATCGTGGCCACATTCTGATGGAGGCGAAATTCTATCGCGAGCGAGGCTGTTGCAGCTAGTAAGTGTCCCTCAAGTTGTCTATAACACAAATGCACACTTGTGGTGAAAGCGAAAGGCGTACAAATTGCCGTGATCATGAGATAAGCGCACGCGCAAGAGCAGCCTCACCCTGTTGAGGCGATTGCATCGCTACGCACAGGGCGACAACCTTTAAAGCGCGCCATCTGGACACTGACAACAAAAACACACTAAAATGAACGATCTCTGGGTACTGCATGCAAGCTGGAAATGATCTATATAAATAGATCGCCATTAGCAAACTCAGGGATATGCGTTTTGTGGCCGAGTCAGTTCGCAGCACACGCTACGGAGCGCGAGGTCATAGGTTCGACTCTCGGTGACGGAACTTTTCCTTTGCCATCTCTAAATATATGTTTTAAAACGTCATATCCGTGACGGAAATATGTCCGTGAAGCCGTGGTGAAGCCAGGTATAAAACACGGTCGTGTTGCAAGACTGTGAAAGTCGTGTAGTGGAAGGCGTTTTTCTCAGTGCGTGCAATATTCCGTGACACAAGCGCCGAATCGCACCAGTCACGCAAACACGTCAGTAGCTCAGCAAGTGGATGTTCCAAGGCCCACCGATTGCGAAACGCTCAGATGTGTTCAACCATTTTTATCAGCAAAATCACCGATAAAGGGAGCGGCCGCGTAGGTTCTCGTGTTGTCTTACGGGAGCGTAGCAAACTACTCGCTGATTCTCAAAAACAATATATATGGCGTATACTGAGAATTGAGCGACGCCACTTACCGTAGGCGTTCTAGTAGTTTGAAATGGTCTCATTTTACGTGCACGGACGTTCGCTTCTCTGCGGCGTTGATGAGGCATCCATCTAGAACGAAAGCAGGCTACCCGTTAGTGATTGAGAAGGCGATGCACGTGGAGCCCAATTACGCTATCGCCTTCAACTTTTGAAGGCGAAGTACAAACGCCTTCAAACCGTGTTTATTATTGTTAATTGATTGATTGATAAGTGGGGTTTAACGTCCCAAAACCACCATATGATTATGGGAGACGCCTTAGTGGAGGGCTCCGGAAATTTTGACCACCTGCGGTTCTTTAACGTGGGCCCAAATCAGAGCACACGGGTCTACACCTTGTCCGCCTTCATCGAAAATGCAGCCGCCGCAGCCGGGATTCGATCCTGTGACCTGCGTGTCGTTTATTATTGTTATTATTGTTAGTATTCTGAAGAAATTTAGTGATATCCATAGTAAGTTCTTTTTTTTTCAGCGCAAAACAGAAGAGGACTAAAAAGCCACGACACATTGCCTTCAGAGGAGTGCTTTGCGTGAGGACTTGTCTCTGTGTTAACGTGTTTCGCTTTTTCCATCCTCATTCATTTCGCATTCGAAAAATAAAAATCCACCCACCTCTACGAAGTCAATCCTTACGAGTGGGCGAATCTCTGGGTATTTCATGAGTGAGTAACAGTACACTATTCCGAGCGTTGCCCCGTGTAATGTACATTGACTGACATAAAGTTACAAAGAGTTGACGACAAAGGTAAGTACTAAGGTTCACAATGTCAACGTTGAGAGACCCCGACTTGTACAAAGGGTTTGTGCTTGTACGTGTTTAAATTGCTCAGTCAACGACCCGCCGTGGTGGTATAGCGGCTAAGCTACTCGGCTGCTGACCCGCCGTTCGCAGGAGTGAATCCCGACTTCGACGGCTGCGTTTTCGATGGAGGACAAAATGCTGTAGGCCCATGTGCTCAGATTTGGGTGCACGTTAAAGAAGCCCAGGTGGTCGAAATTTCCGGAGCTCTCTACTACGGTGTCTCTTAATCGAATTGTGGCTTTGGGACGTTAAACCCCACATACCCATACAATAAAATTGTTTGGTCACAATTATGATTCCTATTAGTCCATCGTTAAAGCTTTTTTTTTCTGTGTCTGACACTACCGTCCGTTACCAGAGCGTTGCTCCATATAACGGGGCCATTGCAATGGACATCGGACAAGCCCTGCCGTTTAGGTGCAACGCCCCTAAACCCATAGGTAAAGGCCATGAACCCACTCAATCCCACCAGAATCTTGTGAATCAAAGGTCTTTACAGAGCTAGCTGCCAACAAGAGGGCCAAATGAAAACAAGAAAAAAAGCTTTTCTTCTTTTTAAATACCATCACCCCGCAGGGTAACAGAAATTAAGAGTTTGAAATCAACGTTCTTCTCACCAACAGAAAAGATAACGTTTCGTCCACTCTCTACCACGTATTCGTGTCATAATTAGCTCACCAAATTTAATGAAAACAAATATTGTGCCCTAACCTTTCTTGGTCTAGAACACCTTTTTTCGACAATCCTTAGCTGCGCTTTCTTGCGATGCATATTCGCCCACCTGATGGCAGCAACTATCATGCTTCAAGGGGAGAAGAGGTCCCAGTCACACATGTTTATATATTATGCGTGTTTATATTAGCATAGCTGAGTCTGTGTTTCTCGTTCCTTATGGCAAGCAAACTTCGTTTCAACGAACAGCTTCCAGATGTGACAGTCATTAGCTGGACCAACTGGAAGTAAAGCTAGCTACACAGTTATGAAAAGGTATGGATTTATTCAGCCCAATCTAGCGAAAAAACAAGCCCTCAAAACAAATCCTTCTGCTTTCGTTCTTTCATCCTAGTACAGACACTCTTGCGAAGACGTTTCAAAAGTCGCATCGATACGAGAGAACGTTTTTCAAAAAGCGTCTACGCCTGCATGGCGGTTTGCCGATTCAAAGGAGAAAATGACAGAAAACAAAATAAGTGATACGGAATCCAGAGTGAAACGCATCTTCGAATAGCGACGCTAACGTCAGCGTTTTTGTGTGCGAATAGTTGCAGAAGTAGCGTCTGCTTGCTCGCATCGTCGTCTGACATGACTTGGCTCAAGAGTTGTTGCTCGAGCAATAAAGGAACGTTTTGTGAATGCGACATTCCGTACAGCCGAGGATGGAGAAAAAAAAGCAGGACCATGTTCTATAAAAGCTACATATGCTCGTTTTTTTTTTTTGAAGCATTCCGTCTCCTGTTTTGCGACGCTGCCCAACAATGGGGAACCCTGCACAGGCTTACATGCGAGCTTGAGCTTGCCTTTACCTCTCACGTCTGTGTTATTTAATGTACACATAAAAAAATCTTGTATTCTCGAGTGTTACTGTTATGTCTTGGAGGGCACGAACATTTCACGTCTCCCCAGAATGCAGCCTGACAGTTTTGCTTTTTTTTCTGTATAGCTTAACAACGCTGTCTTTTAGCTGACAAAAATTTTCCATGTTTTCATTTTTTTCTTTTTCTCTTGCTTGAAGTCGAAAGCTGCCGTCTTCTAACCGTCTCAAAAAGGCGTCACCTGCGCTGAGGACTGAGAGGCACCGGAGTGGCACAAAACTTTTATTGATACTTGTCAAACGCTTTCGAGGCGTCCGTGACTTGCATTCGACACGGGTCACTATCGTGTAGCTTTTTAGTGTCGTACTTTGCAAACGGTGAGGGGAAGTAACGTGCCCTGATAGTTAGTCAACCTGTGCATTGACTGCAGGGTAGTTAATATGATGAGGTCAACGCCCGTGGGACGGACGGCCGCGCTGGACTATTCGCGCAACCGCCGAGATGTCAATGCTCCCCGAAGCTGTGTCCTTCGTGCACAACGTTCGAGGAACTTTATTTATTTATTTACTTATTGATACTGCAGGCCAATATGCTGGCCCATGCAGGAGGGGCAAATACAAAATACAATAACAAGACATTCGCAAAAAGACTAACAATGCAAGAAGAAAAACATACAGTGCAACACGCTTCCTTCGCAAAACAATTTACACAAGTGATAGCAACGAAAAAAAATCTTAAGACAATAACAGAGCACTACACAGAGCATGGGATTTACGACACAATTGTAAGAAATGTTTAACACTGATCATATTTATACTGAACATTAAGAGAAATAGTTTTCCAATTATTTTGTAATGTTTTCCGATTGTATGACTTTATTTTTGCTTCTGAGTCATCCTGAATGTTTCGCGAGCGAACGATGTTACGACTCGTCTATTTTGTCGGGGGTGTCGTATGCTAGAATCCCAGCTCCGTCCAGCGTCTGACTGTACATATACAATAGTGCTGTTTGTTTCCGAAGCATCGGATAAGCAATTTTCGCCGGCGCATGCTCTGAATGCATTTTTAGCAAGTGCATGGGCACATGCCAAGTCTGACTTTGGCGCTAATCTTGTATTTTTTTGCATCGTTACACGCACTCAGTGATTTAGTAAGTATAAGAAAATCATAACGATCATTTGTGGTTACACATTTTCAGTTCAGTATTTGCAATAATTACGTTTTATTACAGTTGCTGAAACTGTCACTAAGAGTGTTTGCTCAGTTTGTACATTTTCATTGCAATAAAGTAGTTGCCGGTGTCACGCGTTTGCAAGGGGCCGTGGTCCCAGTATAACCCAATATAGGTGCTTTGACTATGGTCCCCAACATTTCGAATATTTAAAAAAATAAACATTAGAGTTTCAAAATTTAGATTTTGATCGGTGCGCAGGTGACAAGCGCTTTTGTACGTGCGCTTCACCACAACTGAGGTTCTCTCAATCTTGGGCTTCTCCGTGCTCAGAGGTTTCTGATAGAAAAGTCTGATCCCTTATCGAGGTCACTTACCAGTTGAATTTGACACACTTCATTATTGAATGAATACGAATGCATTGTTGTCATTGTTGCCCTTGGCGAATAAATTGTTTCACGACTATGCATGTAGGCTAGGGCATAGTGTCTTGCATGGAAAGAGCAATAAGTTAGTAGGATGAGTTAGGCAATGGCCCTGCGGAATGTAAAAAAAATAAAAGAAAGAAGTGAGAAGTTGTTTGTTGGGAACGCCCAGACCATGGCTCAGACGAAACTTGTCCCAATTTTCAAATATAGAGAAACAACCTCACGTTTTATCTGTAACCATAACGAGAACTATGAGAGCTTCATTCGAGGAGACAAATATTCAAGTTTTTGTTGGTTTTGTGCATGAAGTAATTGGTAAGTAATAACTGAAAAGCTTTTTTTGTTTTATCATGCCCGCTGTATTATAGTTTTTATACCAAATATGTCAGCTCATAATATTGCTGAAATATATAAACTTTTATGTGAAAAGTATCGAAGCTGTAGTTTAGAACTGAAGACAGGTAGAAGCCAATTTCCTCTGTCATGACCTTAGTGTTATCTTGCCAGAATCCGGAAAGCCGAATCTGCCCCAAAAAAGCCTAATGAAGCTTTAATGACAGAAACAGGCTGGAAAGAAAAAAGAAAGTCATATACAAGCTACAATCTTTTCAAAAGTGCAAGTTTTTTTCTTTGTCCATTACAGAGAGAAGCATCTCAAATGCCGCTCATAAGGAGGCGTGGAAAGCCGCGTCCTGAAAGCAAGGGGAAGCAACGCCAACACGCCACTTAGCGCTAATGTTCTAGTGCGGAAGAACTCCGGACACCGTGTAATGACACACGGACAGATATACCTTAACGGGTCATCAATATCGTCCTGTGTGCTTCTTCCTTAGGTAACTCGATCGTTCTACTAAGCCTTTTTTTTCTGCGTTCGAGTATTCCCTCAAACCCTCATGGTGACTCGACTTTTTTTTGTGTGTGGCCTGCTTGCTCTATAGGGAGAACTTAGGAAGCCCCACTCGAGTTCCACGTAAAGGATTAAGCGAGGTGCAATTAGAGATGCCATCTAAGGCCATTAGCTTGGCTACACTACATAAGAGAGTCAAACAGCAGAGAAGGAGGTGGGTGGCAGGAATAGAAATAGTCTTTACCACAGAACAGATTCTGATTTTCGCTGGAATTTTCTTCTGCCTTTATCGCTGAAGATGTATTAGGCGATTCTCCCGCAACGTATAGTACGTATATTTGCCAGTTTATTGAACAAGTACTGCTCTGTTCTGTTTTAACTGTATAAATATGGAGAGGTTGAGGTCAATATTACTCCCGTTAGTCTGTATCAAAAAGTTCCGCAGCGAAAAAAACAAATTAACGAAGATTACCTGAAATGAATAATGAGCGCCAAGAGAAACACAATAACAGAGCGAAACAAGCTAAAGTAGCATGGCAATGTTCAGTTTCTTTGCTTCAGTTCACTTAAGAATGAAACGTTCACACGAACACATTTCTCTTTCTACCCGCGGCTTGTGCACCAAAACCTCATTAGGTACATCAAAGCACCTAACTATATAACGCATGCTTTCGATGAAAAAGTACTATTTTTAGTTAGGTTCTCTCACTACACCCGTAAATAAAATCTGGTGCCCGACGCAGTTGCCTTGGGGTAGACACACGATATTCTCGAGTTTCTTAATTAAAACAAGGATTAACGCCATTCTGCACAATCACCGTTCGAAAAAAGTACCGGGTTTTTAACAGAAAGCAGCTCATTGTCCTCAGTGCATTAAGATTTGCATGGCTGAAGTTCATAAGTAATATATTTAACTGTTACAGCGGTGATAATCTACAATGGATCGAAATTTGTTGCGATTATGTTCAGTGATTCACTCCTGTCTACGCAACTGGAACTTTCTTTTATTTTATTCCAGCTATGAGACCTCAAATCACAGTCGTCACTAGAAATTATTAAAAGCTCCGTTAGAAATTTGTATCAATAAACAGGGAGGCATTCGTAACGCACACTAAAGATGTTTTCCGGAGTGAAACGATGTTGTCGCACAAATATAGCCTCATTCGCGAGAGCATCTGCAACAAGAAATGGAGCATCGCATAAGTGGAGGGACTTTCAGCGTCGGACGTTCTCCACAATGCCTGGTGATCTTATTTCGTCGTGTAGTGCTTTCATTTTCAATTGCTAAAAAAATTCGGTATAGGATCCCTGGCTTAGACTGTCTTTACTACCCGTAGTATGTTTCGCAGCAATCGCAGTTTATCCTTCTACCATCCTTACTTTTAAAGCGATAGCGTCAAAGAGCTCGTTTTGCAGAAATGCCAGTGTCGTGGCGTCAATGGTTGTGAGCGAAAAGTAATCTTTGCGCCTACCGAAAATCAAGAAAGATGGTAATAATATAATTATAAAAAGTTCCTGAGTGTGGGTGGAGATAACACACACACACACACACACACACACACACACACACACACACACACACACACACACACACACACGCACACACACACACACGTACACGCACACACGTGTCAATGGAAATAATAATAACTGCTTCCAAGATCAACAACACACACGTGATGTTTCTGTAGCAACCATTGCTTCTTGGAAAGCATACTTAAGCTAGCAATGGTCTCGTTACAAAACTTCGAAGGTCTCGCCAACTGCGCAACTAACCACCCTTCGCGGCAAAAGCTAACTTGTTTCTTTCCCTTCCCGCGCTTACCCTGGAGTCAGACTTGTCCGAGGTTATGACCTTGGGTCTGGAGCAATGAAAGAACTTCCGCTGTCGCTGTCACGTGGTACCTACTGAAGCCGCTCGGAAAGCTTTTGATACCGAGCTCTTTTCACGAAGCTGCACGTCGTCGACTCTCGGTCAGAGTCACGTCCGTTAATCTTCAAGGGTCACTGGTCCCGAAAGTGAAAGATGGCAATGGCTGCCTGGTAACGTTCTTCCGACGTAAATCTCATTTTTACTGCTGCTTGTGCGCCTTTCTTTATCTGGGAAGAAAAGGCAAACAGAAATAATAAAGAAGCAATAGAGGGGAGGAGATGCCCCATAAAAGCGACATAACAGGACAAGTCAGCGAAAGAGCATCATCTATTTCGTCTCTTATTAAATACGTGCATCCACGCAGAAGCTGAAAGAATCTCTTCACTCGGATGAGTCCCGTAGACGCGAACACCTCTTGAATCGGTACGTGTAACGAAAGTTGAAAAATTACTCGGACAAGATGTGATTCCAGAAGACACGTGCTATGTTTGGTTGAATTTATACACCTGTCAAATAAAGGTTGGTATTGTCGAACAGATAGAGAAAATTTACTGACAGACAGGCAGAGAGATCGGCCTGAGCTACAGCTTGCTCTGGCCTTCTACACTACACTCGATGGGGAGGGGGCACAGGAGAGCGACAGCGTAACGAATGACAATCGTGAAGTGTGAAGATACGAATATGGTTCTGTCACACTGGGGCAAATCCAAAGGCGCACATCTAGTCCAGTGGCTTCCAAGAATGCTATGACGGCTCCTATAACTACATTTCTGCTGCTGATATCCGGCAAAGCACCTAACACAGTCGGACGCCTGCCATATGGAGGAGGTTACAATATATCCGAGTCCTGTGTTCTCTCGTGATCACGCAGCACAAAAAAAAATATCACACAGGACAAGAGAAGAGATAAAAGATAGCGCTCTCCTTCATCACTTCCCTTGTCCCACGTCTTATATTTCGCGCTACGTTTTCAGTTTTCCATTACCAACACGCCCAACTTCATACCTCAGTCTTCTCTCCTGCTTGTGTGAAAAGACACGGTACACGAGATGTGAATTATTTGTATGTGTCTTATGCTGTTCTTACAGTAGAACTGGTTATGACTAGGCGAAACAAATATTAGTCCTACACGCGCGAAAACTACCTGCGCATATATGTCTGTTAAATACTGCTCTTACCCCGATTCACCACTGGCACAATAAAAATGTATCTCGTTCATAATGAAGTTGCTGACCGGGCTAGTTGGTTTTGCATTGGGTTAGTTGGATGTATTTCATGCCAGTGGGCGTGTTTTCTTTTATTTGGCGCTGTTAACCTGAGTCGTAATGTTCTTTGCATGTATCTTCGTGAAGTGTGCACAGATTTAGGGTGAAAGCCTGAGATGTGTCATCAAATGCGCAAGTTCGATCGTCGCCATCGATCATTGTTTCGCGGCGTCGGCGGAAACAAGTGATTAGAAAAGTCATCGCAAGATGGCATCTATATATGATGTCATATACCGCTAAAATATAATGCGCCACGACGATGACACTACGACTTCACATTGAAAACGTCTGCTTACATACATTTAATAAAAAAAAACGACTTCACATGACGTGATGTCAAATGTCTCGTCAATCATATATGGCAACTTGGCTCGGTCGAATATTGACTAGTCACGGAGGGAGTACGAAATCAGGTAAAAAAGCACAAAGTTTGCAGTGAACCTATTGGCAGTCAAAAATCATGGTAGGTGCAGAAAACTTTTGAAAGGGCGCACGAATGGTCAATATATCACAAGAGAAAAAAACGGATTTCGCCTCCAAGTACATAGTCATACGTTGGGCATGTACACGGCAATCTTCTCCCGATAAGGCGAGGGTGTGCATGCTTATCGCGTGTATGGTTTGGAAGAATAGTAGTTGAAAACTGGAAATTTTGCATTGATGTATTATATTAGGCATAACATTGCTTTTCCGTGTTTCATATTGTTCCAATATATTTTTTTCTCACTGATGGTCATCTAAGTATTTAGGAATTGTGGTGCAGTCGCAGCCTAATTTTAAAGCACTAACAATGGCGTTTTTTATTGCCTCTTTTGACCGCATCGCACTGTTTTATGAAGACTGTTTTTTTTGTCAGTCTCAATTAATACAATTCTGTATAAGTACGAGTGCTGTACGAAGCGCGTACAAAGGTGTCGTATGTTCTTAAACGCACTATGTCGTTAGTAACGACATTGTTTTGTTACTTGTACAACAAAACGATAAGGCCGGTTTCGAATCCAAACACAAGTACTTAAGCTCATTTCTGGCGGTGTACTCGTCTGTGTGCGCAATCAGTATTTTAAGCTCACTTATACTTTGTCAAGTTTTCCTTTTATTCTTTTTAGAGGGAGCTCCTTAGAGCCTAGCGTTGTTGGCGTCCGTCACGCTGTACAAAAAACAGACGCTGCGCCGTGCTCCATAACGGGCTGCAGAAATTAGGCGTCTTTTCTTTCTTCTAATCACTACCACCACCTGTACGAAACCGAAACTGAACACCTGCACAACAAAACACGAAAACGTTTGTGTAAATGACCGACCTTATGTGTACATCACTCGAGCATATAAAATCACAATACGGGATCAAATGCCCCATTCATCTGTCCATTCGTCCGGCCATCTATCTATGCATCCATCCATGCGTTCATCTGTCCCTCCGTCCACGAGTGCGTGCATCCGTCCCTCTTTCAACCTGCCTGTCCACACGAGCACTCGTCCATCCGTCTGTCTGTCCGCCCGTGCGTCCGTGCATCTGTCCATTTTTTATACTAGTCGATCACTTCAACGTAGGCGTTATGTACCTTGGAGCCTGGCTTAGCCCACTCGTCACCATTAGCTTCATGGAGATGCGTAGATTTTGTCGGACGAACAAATCTCCCAGTTCCTTTCACAGTGTCTGCGACTGACAGAGATTGCATCGCCTATAGTGCCTCGTATGTCACCGTTCTAAGCGAAACAGACAGCTGTCGTGTACTTATGAATGCGAAATCGCAAAAGCAGCCTCGAAATGAGCACGACAGTATGGAGCGAGAACAAAAAGCTATGTGAGCAGAAAAACACAAGAATCAGTGTTCAGTGGGGAGTGAGTCTCGGAAGTTGCGCTAGAGAGGAGCATATGTCAAATGCATACAGAGTCGTCAAAAATAAAAAACGCTTCCGTTACGGTTTAACGAAAGATCCTAAAAATTGTGTCTTGAAAGTGGAATAAAGAGACGTATATTTCTGGAAACAAAGTAGCAGGAACGGGGTGGCGCTGCAGATAAGTGTCGCGATTCGATGCATCCTGTTTATCTACTTATTTTTGTTTTGTCTTTTTCGCCACTGCGGGAGGAAGTACAAATGTCATTTCGAACTGCGGAGGTGTCACAATATGCATGGAAGCTTGAACAGCAACCAGACAATAACAAAAACAACAACAAACAATCGTGCCGATGCAGAGCAAACATCAGCAGAATCATGATGCATGTAGTGTGCGGTTGTCGCCACCCGGAGGATTAAGAAGAAGTGCCGAATCTTTCATTTTCCCATACTCAGCGTTCTAAACGAAACATGAACAAATGACATAAAGGTGCGAATTCTAGTACAAAACCAACGTTCTCTTGAACTCTTTATGAAGAATCGCGTGAGAAATTGGGCAATATCCACATTGAAACTAGTTTACAATGTAATAGCAAACATTTCGGCATGAACACAATGGACGAAAAACGAAAGGCGAGAAGGCAGACGAGCTTGCACGTTCACGTCCGTTTGTCCTCTCGCCTTTTGTTTTTCGTCTTTTTCTGTGCACGCGAAATACTTCCAATAGTTTATGATGGTTTCTTCAGGCGTGTAATCAGACACGTAGGCGTTCATATTTCACGCCGGATGGAACTGAAGGCGCTTTCGAATGTGTGACATGATTTCACAGTAATGTATGTATGCATTGTACCGAAGCATAGTGGCGCCAGCTCTGTGCCAGCGTGAAAGAAGATGCCTTGGATTGCCTTCAAGGTGCGGAGTTTTTCTCTTCACTGGATCTGCGCTCTGGATATTGGCAAGTGCCAATGGCTGAACCAGACCGTCCAAAAACGGCGTTTGTGACCCCTGATGGCTTGTATGAATTTAATGTAATGCCGTTTGGCTTTGCAATGCGCCTGCGACTTTTGAAAGAATGATGGACAGTGCCCTCAGGGGGCTTAAATGGCACATCTGTCTTTGCTATTTAGACGACATAGTTGTATTCTCGGCGAATTTCGGAACTCATCTTTCCCGTCTGGAACAAGTTCTCCAGTGCCTTACGGCAGCCGGGTTGCAACTAAACTTCAAGAAATGTCGTTTTGGCACCCGCAAACTCACAATTCTCGGCCACGTCGTTTCAAAAGAAGGAATATCGCCAGACCCTGCCAAACTGCGTGCCTTTGCCGAGTACCCCAAGCCTACTACCTTAAAGGAGCTTCGTAGTTTCGTAGGCTTGTGTTCCTATTTTCGGCGTTTCATTCGAAATTTTGCCTCTATAATTGCCCCTCTGACTCAGCTTCTCTCCCGTAGCGCGGACCTCTCTGGCTGGAATTCCCACTGCGATGAGGCATTCACGGCGCTACGCCGGCTACTCACGTCTCCGCCAGTTCTCCGCCACTTCGATCCCAATGCATCCACTGAAATTCACACGGATGCAAGCGGTGTCGGCCTCGGTGCCCTTCTCGCTCAACGCAAGGATGGCTGTGACGAGTACTTGTCGCCTATGCCAGCCGTACACTAACGAAGGCAGAGTCTTACTATTCCGTCTCGGAAAAGGAGTGCTTGGCTATCATTTGGGCTATAGGAAAATTTCGCACCTTCCTTTACGGACGCCAGTTTGATGTTGTCTCAGATCACCATGCTTTATGCTGGTTAGCGTCCATGAAAGATCCTACTGACCGCCTCGCTCGTTGGGCTTTACACCTTCAGGAATACGATATCCGCGTTGTTTATAGCTCAGGACGCAGACATTCAGATGCCGATGCACTATCCCGTTCTCCACTGCCTCCTGACCTTGCCTGCTTATCAACTGCCATTTGCGATTCGTCATCGTTGAGCATCACTGACATGCCATCCGAACAGCACAAGGATCCCTGGATCAATTCTTTGCTCGACGTCCTCTCTCACAGTTCGTCAGAAACGACTTCACGCTCCCTCTCTCGTCAAGCAAGACACTTTGCTGTCTGTGAAGGCTTGTTGTATCGCCGCAATTACGTGACGGATGGCCGTAGGTGGCTCCTTGTCATCCCTCGTCATTTGCGTTCGAACATCTGCGCTGCCTCTCACGATGACCCCCAGTGTGGCCACGCTGGAGTATTTAAGACTTACTCTCGCCTTCGTCTAAGATACTACTGGCGCGGCATGTATCGGCACGTTCGCCAACACGTTCGGTCATGCACCACGTGTAAACGACGCAAGACGCCTTCTCACAACACTGCTGGCCCTTTGCAACCCTTAACCTGCCCAGCGAGACCATTCGACCGCGTCGGAATTGATATTTATGGTCCTCTACCCAACTCTCTTCGAGGCAACCGGTGGATTATCGTCGCCGTGGATCATTTGACGCGCTACGCTGAAACATCTGCGCTGCCTGCTACCACTGCGAAAGACGTTGCGTCCTTTCTTCTTCACCATCTCATTTTGCGACACGGTGCACCTCGTGAATTACTTAGTGACCGTGGACGCGTGTTTCTCTCGAACGCCGTCGACGAGCTACTCAAGGCATGTCGCACTGTCCATCGGAAATCCTCGGCATACCATCCTCAAACCAATGGCATGACGGAACGCTTTAACCGTACCCTTGGAGATATGCTTGCCATGTATGCCTCTGACGACCACACTAATTGGGACCAAGTGCTCCCTTTTGTGACGTACGCGTACAACTCTGCGCCACAAACAACCACTGGCTTTTCTCCTTTCTTCCTCCTGTACGGACGTGAGCCATCATGCTCCATGGACACCATTCTCCCTTACAGGCCTGATGTTTCCGAAGCGACGCCTGTTTCCGAAGCAGCTGCTTATGCCGAAGAGTGTCGTCAACTCGCTCGCTCATTTACCGCACAAGACCAATGGCACCAGAAAACTGACCACGATTCCTCTGCGTCTACTGTACACTATAACCCAGGAATGCTGGTTTGGCTCTGGGTCCCGTCTACCCCTCCCGGTCTTTCCCCGAAGCTTTCGTCGAAATACCATGGCCCCTACCGTGTGGTGCGGCAAACATCTCCTTTCAACTATGAAGTTGAGCCCATCGATCCACCTTCGGACCAACGCTGCCGTGGGCGTGAAACAGTACACGTATCACGCCTCAAACCGTGCTATGACCCCCTTGTCGTGTGCTTTCCCTAGGTCGCCAGGTTGGCTCCTTTCTGCGCGGGGAGTAATTGTACCGAAGCATAGTGGCGCCAGCTCTGTGCCAGCGTGAAAGAAGACGTTGACGTCCGTGTGTGGCTCGTGCTTGCCGGGTTCCTGCCTGTACCAGCTTGTTGCGGCTAACGTTTCTGGAATAATAACCTGTGTTTTTACGCAACCTTGCTCGTTGCAGTATGTATGTATGTATGTATGTATGTATGTATGTATGTATGTATGTATGTATGTATGTATGTATGTATGTATGTATGTATGTATGCATGTATGTATGTATGTATGTATGTATGTATGTATGTATGTATGTATGTATGCATGCATGTATGTATGTATGTATGTATGTATGCATGCATGTATGTATGTATGTATGTATGTATGTATGTATGTATGTATGTATGTATGTATGTATGTATGTATGTATGTATGTATGTATGTATGTATGTATGTATGTATGTACGTGCGTATGTATGTATGTATGTATGTATGTATGTATGTATGTATGTATGTATGTATGTATGTATGTATGTACGTGCGTATGTATGTATGTATGTATGTATGTATGTATGTATGTATGTATGTATGTATGTATGTATGTATGTATGTATGTATGTATATGTATGTATGTATGTATGTATGTACGTGCGTACCTACGTACGTATGTGTGTATGTATGTATGTATGTATGTATGTATGTATGTATGTATGTATGTATGTATGTATGTATGTATGTATGTATGTATGTATGTATGTATGTATGTATGTATGTACGTGCGTACCTACGTACGTATGTGTGTATGTGTATGTATGTATGTATGTATGTATGTATGTATGTATGTATGTATGTATGTATGTATGTATGTATGTATGTATGTATGTATGTATGTATGTATGTATGTATGTATGTATGCAAAGTTTTCTCCTTGGCGTGGGCGCGCGCTCGACATGGTACAATTGCAGCATTACGCCTGGGGACGATGACAGTATACTACAACGTACAGCACAAGACAGCTCGGCCCCTTAATGTTATCCGCTGTTAAAAACACAAGGTCCTCACATTCTAGTGGCCTCGAAGGCAACTGCCTAAGAAAACAAATGACTTTTTGTTTGTCTAATCGCAGTGAATGGCTCGTGTACACCATTAAAGGCTTTCTCCACAAAGGGTCGACTCGTACCCAAGTTGTAAAATTTCTTCATCAGCTTGATTGTCACTTCGAAGTCGCTTTGAAGCACAACATGAGCCACGAAAAAGGGTGCTCCCGTTTCGGGCCGTCCTCAGAAAGATGACTTCGTGCTACGCTATCGAAACTCACAGCACTGCGGCGGTATGAGTCCTTTTCATCTCAGTGATGAGAACAACCGCGACCGTCTTCCGCAACGTTTCTCTTTGAGGGCATCATCCTTTTTCCTGCCGTCGTGTCGCATTTCTCGAAGCTCACTTTACTCCACAGAGAACTTGCAACAAACAAAACGCGTGAACAGCGCGAATAAGTTCTGCATAGGCTGCACGTGTGCCTCTTCCCAAAGCACACTGGGAAACTTCCTTTCTCTCTCCCTTCTTTGTACTCCACTTTCACCTTTCCTCCTGCACAATGTAGCCTACCGGACTGCTACCTAGTTAACCTCCCTGCCTTCTTCCCCGAAAAATCGAAGACAAGCGCGATTCACCAGCGGCATAGCACGCGAAAACAGCGTGGACAGTGATGCAGCACGGCCATCGTCTCGCATGTTTTCAATGTCGTCATGTGCTGTATCCTATACGGTAATTCAGAAGTGTGGCAGCTTGGGCTAGTTGGTATCACATGAAGATATTTATAGCGCGAGAACATATCGACTAAACAGAGTCAAGAAGGACACTCGATAGTTAGAGCGCTCGTGTCCTTCGTGTCCTTCTTGTCTCTGTTTTGTCCTTCCGTTCTCGCGCTATAACTATCATGGTTAGACCTAGCAACACGCGCGCTCGTATTCTGCAATTGGATGCCGTCACATAAGCACAAGGTGTGATTACGTGACGAGTGCTGTGTGGTGTTCCCAGGCCTTCCGTGTGTTTTTGAGTTACATTTTGAATACTTCGGCGTTGGAAGTTTCGTCTACAGCCATGCGTGCAGTATGGATATGTATAAGTGTCCGGGCAGCAGCTACACAATGTTGCTGGTCGAGTTACATCCACGGAGTAGTTACATCAAATCAGCGATGATCAACAGCGCGTTTTACGGTTGCTCCAACCACACAATCAGCAAGCTCTACAACGAAAATTTTGGACCGGTATGCTTTTATGGGGTGCTGAAAGTGAAACTAGGAGAGTGTGTGAAAGCAACTGAGCTGTCGTCAAAACGGAGATTGCTCTGGCTGAGCAGAATTCGTTGCGAAAACCTGGAAGAATCGGCGTCCTATAACCGAGTTTTCGGGGCGCACTGCTGCAAATCGAAGTCAGCTGTGCACGTGCACTACGTGCCCAGAACTAATCCTTCAGCTGTATTGAGTAGCCATGGTGGTAGTGGCTTTTCATGTAATGCCTGTGAGTGGCAGACTTATATAGCGTCGGTAAGATAAATCACTGTTCAGCGTTTTACGCAGTTTGGTTCCAAGAGGACAACTTCAAGCGAAAAAACACGACGAACATTTCGGTAACTTGGTAAATCCTGTAAATTCCATTCATAAACAGCCAAGTGGGTAATGCTGTAGGCCCGTGTGCTCTGATTTGGGTGCACGTTAAAGCACCCTAGGTGGTCGAAATTTCCAGAGTCCTCCCCTGCGCCGGTTCTCAAAATCATATGGTAGTTGGTAGTTTTGGGACGTTAAACCCCCCCAAATCAGAGTGAGCATTCGAGTGCTATAACAAGTGGACAACCATGACGAGTTCTAATGAAAATTTCCGTTTTATCTCCAGGCCTTTCAGTAATGCCCAGTGTCAGCTGACACATCAACTCATCGGGCTTGCCATGTCACCTACACAAAGAACCTGCATGTCTGCTTGCTGACACGGGCGCTCGCGCATTTACCTGCTCGCAAGGAGAGGAGGAGATTTCTTCATGAGAGGCAAGCTGATGAACGGAGCATAGCCAAGGATAGAGCACAGTGAGGGACGAAGTGGGGTCGTTTTGCAACTTCAAACGGGTGTTCTTCATCTCTTCGAAAATTCTCGCGACTGCGCGTTTGTTAAGGTTTAGGGCAAACGTAAACACAACTGAATTTCGGCCTCTTGGTTATTTAGAGGTCCTTTAAAAACACAAGATCAGCGTTGGGCCCAACTGTGCTCAAGTGGCATGTTTTGAATAAAGTTCTTCATATTACTAAGCCCGACAATGTTTGCCCAACTCATGTCCCACGACGGAACTTTGCTATTGAATATCCAGGTGCATTACGCTGGTCGAGCTGTACTACGATGTCGTCAGATGCGAGCCACTCCGGTCAGCCTTCCGAGGAGGCGTGGGAAAGAAGCGACTGCACGTTTATGACTTCCACGATGTCCCGCGGAGAGACCCAGTACTTACGCAAGTCATCCTCAACCTGATTGCCTCTATGGAACACGCGGACGAATTGGTGTTCCTCAAGCAACATCACCCTTCCATCGACAGCGTGCCCCCGCCTACGTTCTCGCTCAACAGAGCTGTTGCAACAACTCTCAAGAGGCTCAACTTAGCTTGACTGATTGATTGATATGCGGGGTTTAACGTCCCAAAACCACCATATGAATATGAAGGCTCATTTTAGCTGAGCTGAACTTGAGAGGTCCCGAAGTGACCATGCAGACCAGCCTGCTCATGAACAATGACACCCTGATCGAGCTCGCCGTCGGCACGTCAGTGTGCACCTTCGCCGGCTTGAAGACGTCACCGGAATTTACCGATTACCTAGCCAAGGCCAGGGCCACTTTGCACAGTCTGGAACTCAGGTAGCTCGGTTTCTACAGTGCACCGGACTAGGCGAGGCTCGTCAGCACCATCTACGAAATGACGGCGCTTATGGAACTGGTCTTGGACATGGCGCCCTACGGGAGTGAAGGTACAGACATTTTTGCGGATGTTCTCATTGCAGCACCTACCTGCGCCACTTGACTGTACTCCTGCCTCCATGGCGGGAACGGTACGTGTTTAACGACGTGTTCGACTAGCCCAAAGGCTGCTTTCGAAGCGTGCGTCACTGACTCAAGGGGCTCGAGTGCACCACGATGCTAGAATTAAACCCTCTATCTGGACATGCTGGGTTTCCTCCAGAACGAGCGCCACATGCTGTTCCTGGCCTTGTCCAAAAACCCGAGCATTTGGAGGATGACAGTGCACAGGTTGCTCGAGTGGGGCTTCAGTGAGCAGTCGTGCGGCGTGATTCGGAAGTACGGCCTGACGGAGCGAGTTGATCATCAGGAACTACTCTTTGAGCCACACAGCATGATGAATTTGCCCACGCGCACCGAAGTGAAAGCGGTCACTGTCTATTCGCAATGGTTCCCAGCCGCCTCATGCGACACTAGGTCAGTGTTCAGGGCCCCGGCCATGTGCGGCAACCTTATCTCCCTTTAGATGCATCTGATCAATCACACTTTCAACTACTCTGTGCTAACCGCCCTGACCTCGTACCTTATCGGTCCCAACCAGCTCAGGGACTTCGAGGTGAACCTGTACGGGGGCCCGTACCACAACTTCACGTCCCAAATGGCGCAGTGGAGAGTCCCCTCATTGAGGCTGTGTCGTGTAACTGGAACTTGAATAAGCTCACATAAGCTGACACTGCGCCAGTATCGTTTGTACGAGGAGGACTGCCAAGTGCTGGCCTACGCCTGTAGACGCAGTCCGAATCTTCTTGTCCTTACATTGTCGGCACCCGACAGTGGACGCTTTTTGCAACTTCTCGTGCCCATGGTGGCCATGAAACATGCTCTGCTGAATGTCAGCCTCCCAAACCAAGGGCAGCAACGAAAAGATGAAGGTCGAGGTGGAGGTCGCCAAGCGTAATCGAAGCCTCGTGTGGCAGCTTGGGCTAGTTGGTATGGCATGACGACAGATATGGCAAGAGAACAAAATGACAACAAAGACACAAGAAGGACGCGCTTGTGTCTTTCGTGTCCTTCTTGTCTTTGTGTCGTCGTTTTGTTCTCGCGCGATAACTGTCGAAGCCTCATCTAGCGGGCTACGCGCTTCGAGCTCGGCGACAACCAGTCACTTTCCTGCGCTAGTGCCGTCGAGTTCGTCTCGCGGCATCCTAAGCTGGCGCAAAACTTGATGGACCGTGCCGAAGTTTCCAAAAAGAGCCAGGGTAGTGATACGACGTGCCCTATTTAGCCTATCCGATCCGAGTGGTGAAGTATAAGGTGGAGTGTTTCCGCCGACCGGGCGCAGGTATTCAGCTTGACCAACTGAATCACTCACTGTTGGCGGTCCGCGAGGCAGTGACGTGTTGGCGGCTCGTGAAACGGTGCCGTGATGAGACAGGTGGGCGATTCGAGAAATGTGCGAATGGGATGCTTACCACGACGTGCGTGGACGTTATTTCTACGTAAATATACGTTACCGTTACACTATGGTTCATTGTACACTGAAAATCTTAGTGACTTCGCAGTTTTTTTTTAGAATTTCACAAATGGCGAATGTTGTGTGTTTGATCACGGCTACATTGGTTATTTTGATGGAGGCGTAACTGCTAGGTGCCCGTGTTCTTACATTTAGATGGCCATTCACGAAACCCCACAGGGGTGAAAATTTCGAGATCTCTCTCCTAGTGGGCACCCCATTGTCATAGTTCGCAGTTTGGGGATGTTAAACCTCAGCATTTATTAACAGGTTCTAGTAGAAACATAAAGCTCACTCGAGTGCTGGCTCAAATCCTGCCAAGGAGATTAACCAAGAACGGGGTTATTTGAAAGCCAATCTTTGAAATACGCGTAAAGAAAATTTAAATTTAGATGTTTTCGAAGATACTTAGATTCCTATACTTTGTTAAAAATAGACAAAGGTTACCTATGTAAAAATTACGCGGCTTAAACCTCTACACCTGTATGAAACCACACTAGGGCGTCGGCAACCTTCCGGTCACATTGTCAGAGATAATAAGTCTCCAAAAGGGCGAAATTGAGTGTTATTCAATAAAGCAGAGGGTCGGCAGCACCTAGACTGATGTAGCGCAAACTAGAACATTTTTTTTTGCAAGAGGAATGGGAGTGAACTTAATTCAGTACCAAGAGCAGTTGGCAGGGATGTTCAAGGTGATGGCGTCCCTCGTACAGGAAGCCGCGGGCCTTAGCTGATAGTTTTCTCCTGCTCAACAGAGGTCGCTTGTCCTTCCGGCCCGAGTTCATCAGCTGGGCCTTCAAGCACTCGAGGTTTCGTTCAATGCCATGGGGCACTGATGGCTAGTGTCCAAATACTCATATCGTGCTACAGAGTGTATTCGTCGCAGATCGGAATTTGCAGTCGTTTCGGTAACTAGGGAGATACATGACGTGCGAAAAGGTACGGTTAGAAAGTGTTCCTGCCTAAAGTTTCTAAAAGCGCTCTGTGTTTTCTTCCGTGAACTTGGTTAGCTGGTGGTGTGGCGGAAAGGGGCAATTGTTATGCTTAGGGTGTTACGGATAAGAAAGCCTGTATATTTTATCCATACGCTTTCACTTTGATCGCCCAGGTTGTGCGGGCATCTGGTGGGGTAGCACGGAGATAGTGCTCTTCTGAAGCGTAAAAAAACAAAACAAAAGCACATTGAACTTTTTTGTAAAGTGATCAGACAGTGACTAAACCAGAGCTGTGCTGAGCGTAAAGGAAATTGATGTATATATAAACAATGAAATAGGCAAAGAAAATTTTGGCAGGGAAGACCTTGCATGCATTTTGTCGAGTTAGGGTTGCGATTTCAAAGGGATATGAAACTCGGCTTGCTATGGCTTCGTGGCTGCATATATGACTGTACATAAGAGCTAAAAGTGAGTACACAACAGAGACAGCACAAAGAGCTGACCACCGGCAATGGCGCTCGGTTACGTCTGTTTTCTCTGTCTCCGTGTTTTGCGTTATTTTTGAATCGGGCAGCTATTTCATTAAGGGGGCGCTGCAATAGTGTTCATGTTAGCATAGTTCAGCAATTTCACCCCTGTGTATACTTTTTTGAAACCTTAGTCCATGAACTTTACTTTTGGACAAGAAAAGAATCATGCCCCATAATTTGGAGAGGACGAAGCCTTGTAAAACGGCAATGAATAGCTAGAAAGAGAGGATATACCTTGACGAGAAAGAAAATATTTCGTTCTTTGCTATACAATAGTGGTCATGTTAGCATAGTTCAGCAATTTCACTCTTGTGTATACTTTTTTTTGAGACCTTAGTCCATGAATTTTACTCTTGGACATAAGAAGAGTCATGCCCCATAATTTAGAGAGGACGAAGCCTTGTAAAACGGCGATGAAGAACTAGAAAGAGAAACAAAATGGCGATTGTAGGTGTGGACCCGTGCGGACGTGCTCTTTGCGAGAGCCGGACTTGCAAAAAAAACAAACAAAAGAAAATGCCCGAAAGCAAAATCAACCAATTTGTTCCGCACAAAGTGCATGGACCTGAATCACGTACACGTTCTGGAAACAACCGACAAATCCGAAAACCCGAGAGAAAGAGCTCTATGAAAGGTTTGTGTCCTTTTCAGGAATACCACCATTTCTGAGCTTTCCTGTCTTTCATTTTCCACACCTATATAGGTGAAACAACTTTTTCACACTCGTATCTTTTTTCTCTTCTTTTTGCACTTAGGAAACGTTTTCTTCCAGGTTCTTCTTTGTGCGTGTTCGCGTGTTTTAGTACGAGGTGTCGTTTTTCTGTGTGTACTCAGCTGCACTGTTGAAACTCTCTACGTAGCGAGATGCTGTGCATTTGATTACACTTATTTGATTTATAAAGTTTTTTTTCTTCTTTTTGCAGAGCTGCGCAAACACCTGCGTGCTGCTCTCGGCATCACGTTATTTCATTCCAAGAAAATCCTTTCTCGTCGTTGCTTTCGAACTCATAGCCATAAACTGCATTTTTTCTTTAGAAAGCTTCTTTTCTCTAACCATTCTCAAACTAGCACCGCCTGACAAGCGCAAATGGCTTCCCTGCAGATTCGACCTGACGAAGTTTGGTCACATTCACTTTTTTTTGCGTTGTTTAGAAAAGGGTACCTGTTTTGTTTTGCTCTGTTCACAATATAATCTTCTTTTGTTTCTTCACGGACAAGTTCACGACACGCTGGACGCTTCGAGTTCAGCGTTCATTTCTTGTATTATTGCCTTGCGTCTACGAGAATGAGCCTCCTTAAATATTTTGCGGGTGAGATTTTTCAGTTCGGTTTCGATTGTGATTTGTTTTACGGATAGACCCAGATGAAAAAATAAACTAAACCTTGTTCGAGTGTGCGACGTACAAGGGGGGTAGAAGAAGACAGTGGCGGTAGGAGGGGTAAAGATTGTTTATGGGACTGGGGGGTCAGGGGGTTGAGTAGTATTCACCAATTGTCATAGTGGTTGCTGCACGAACAATATTGTTCCATTTTGTCTCCTCAAAACCGGAACTATTAAATAAACTCAAGATAAATAAGAATGAATATTCCAGAGTTCTCTAATCACCTTTCAAATCATAAATCACGCCGCAATGGTATTTCCGTTCTGGATGTTCCACCAGACACTCACCTCTTAATAATCACAGTAATTTTCCTACATTTATACCTACGATTTCACCATGCACAGCACTATATGTATGTATGTATGTATGTATGTATGTATGTATGTATGTATGTATGTATGTATGTATGTATGTATGTATGTATGTATGTATGTATGTATGTATGTATGTATGTATGTATGTATGTATGTATGTATGTATGTATGTATGTATGTATGTATGTATGTATGTATGTATGTATGTATGTATGTATGTATGTATGTATGTATGTATGTATGTATGTATGTATGTATGTATGTATGTATGTATGTATGTATGTATGTATGTATGTATGTATGTGTCTACGTATCTACAAAGTCGAAGTTTGGTTTACAAACAACCAAGTTTGAAAAAGACATTAAACTAATAGTTTTAGTTGTATTCAGTCGAAAGTCACATTACGTGTGTTGATTCTCATCTGGGGTTTGATGTCCCAAAACCACTATATGATTATGAGAGACGCCGTAGGGAAAAACTCCGAAAATTTCGACCACCTGGGGTTCTTCAGCGTGCACCCAAATCTGAGCACTCGGGCCTACGGCATTTCGCCTGCATAGAAAATGCAGCAGCCGCAGTCGGGATCCAATCCCGCCCCCTGAGGGTTACCAGCCGAGTACCTTATCCACTAGACCACCGCGCCGGGGACTACTCGAGTAAGCGCTACATCGAGCTTCGCTTCAAATCGTTCTTCCAGCACCCGCACCGACGTTCGTTTCGACCTGGTCAACGCCGTGTGCACCTCTGCTGCTTCGCGTCTCATCAGGGTACCCTTCGGGAAGGTGGTCCTTAATTTTTCTTTCACTTTGCCTGGAAAGACACTCCTCCCCCTTGCTGAAAGAGTTATCGGCGGTGGCGAGGGGTCCATGGTGGCACGTGTAGTGAGGGGGCAAGGAGGGCAGAGGAGCCCGAAAAATTGTTGTTGCACGCGTTGTCGTCTCCAGGCACGTGATTCGCAAGAACTGAGCCAGGCAGAGACATATTCAGCTTTGAGTTCGTGACGAAACCGCAGTTTCACCGGACGGAGGACACAATCACCGTGATAGCGACACTCTGGAAAACTGAACGACTCCTGCAAGATTTAGGAGGCGATGAGTTTCCGATTTCAATTTTAGCTATCAAATTGAACGCGTCGCCCTTGCACCTAAATTGTGGCTTTCCCCGGTTTTCGCGACAACACCTACACGGCAGCAGACGGCATCTTCAGCCGGGAAGCAGACGAAAAGAAATGTTGGAAAGCGCGCGAAAAGTATCAAGAAAAAAGAAAAAAAGGTTTCTCTCATTTCAACACTTCGCATTTTTCAGCTCTGGTGACACATTCCTGAGACGGTGCAGAGACGACCGCTTTCGAGGTCAGGCGAGATAGTAATAAAAAAAACAAAACGCAAGACTTTCCAAATATATGGCAGCGGGAGAACAGCATGACAGGGAAATAGAAAGAAACTGCCAGACTGCATACTGGCGTGTCGCGAAAGATAAGCGTCTTCCGGGCAGAAAAGAAAACCACAAAAAATGATGTTTTTTCTTCATAAATTTGATAAAAAAAACCCTACTACAACGTCCAAGGAGAGCTCAAGCACGTGTACAAGCTCATGCGGAATTTCCAATTGTCGGTTAGTATCAGAAAACAAGCGGCACAACGCTTCAAAGAGACGGGCAACTGTAACGTTTATAGAATGTGTTCCTTTCTTCCCCCATCCTTCACTGTACGGAATGTCACATAGGCGATACAATTCTCTCTCAAGCACCAACTCTTGCTTCATGTCATAGCAGACGACAAAGCGCGCAAGGAGACGTTACTTCTGCAACTATTCGCACGCAAAACGCTGACGTTAGCGTCGCTATTCGACGACGCGCTTCACTTCAGAATTCCGTTTCATTTATTTTTTTTTACTCATTCAGGAATGTGTCATGCGCGTTTGGACGTTTTTTGAAGTTTTTTCTTTTATAGAAGCGGCTTTAGAGACGCCGTCGCAGGATGTGTGTGCATTAGGATGAAAGAACCAAAACAGGGAAATCTATTTTGATGGCCTTGTTTCTTTACGACAGCTAACCAAATGAGTCTAATGAACAATACAGCAATATACCTTTTCCTAAATGCAAGGACAGCTTTCTTTTCAGCTAGTTCAGCTAATGGCACCTAGTGACTTGTGCTAGCTACCTGTTAAAAAGAAGTTTTATTGCAATATGGAGCGAAAAATGTTGGCTCAGTTCTATTGAAATCGCCACAGACGCTCCCTTCCACGTTCTATGTTGCCGACCTATCACACGTGTAGACACTGTCACAAGAATGTTTTGAAGCACTAAGTGTAAAGTTACAGTTGTGAGCTCGACTTAATCGCGTGTCTTTTTTCTTTTCGAGCGTCGTTTTGTGTGTTTGAGCAGCCTGGTGCTAGCGTCAAGCCTTGACAGTTGATACTTGGAGCTCGTGCTGTATGTGTTCTTTTTGTGCGTTCATTGCTTGGTACTTGCGGGGCATCGTTCCGCAAGTACAAGGTTGGTTTCCGTTGATCTTGTGACATTCCCACTCACTGCTATCGCATTCATTGCTTCGCCCTTGCAACAAAGCTGTGACATTTATGGAAATAATTTTGAGCTTGGGCGTGGCTCTATAGTACAGTATCTCATTTCCACACCAAGTTTCCGTGTTCGAGTGAAATTCAAATGACATATTGATAGTAATTGCTTGCTTGGAACAATCCCTAACTTTCCCTCACGGAGAACGCTCAATTTTCACTGACACCTAACGCCGTTCTTGCCCAGACCAGAATTAAGCGAAAAAATCTCTGCAATGCTAGTGCCTTAATGTAAACAGGTTCAGTGGCACATTAACCTAATGAAAGTATGCGGTAGGTGTGCCTCTTACGTTGTCGGTGTACTTTTATATTCGTGTAATTCTACTGAAGTAATGCTGGTTTCTAGGTGATGGGAGAAATATATATATTAGCTGTCACTTTGAACTGCTTAGTAAGAAATCAAGCTTCCGTGTTTCCCAAGACATTTCTCACTTAGTACTACCCCCAGCGCCTTCCTTTTATTGGACTTGAAAACGACACCCAAGATTAATGTCTGAGTGGCTTTCTAAGCAACAACCACGGTCGTTTCTAAGTGTTCCGCGTATAGGCGTGCGCGCAGGCGTGTGGTAGTAGACGTTTGTTTTGTTTTTTGAAAATGTTTCATTCATGCAAACCCAGGAAGCGAGACGTCCGACCCAATTTCAGTGACAATATATCACAGTACGACGCTTACCCGTTGATAAGGAAGAAGATAAAATCCGTCTTTTTTTTATTGGCTTGTATTGATACCTCTAGGTTTACACTTTCTCTGTTACTTCATTTCTCCAGTTTCGGCAGCGAATAAAAAGTCCGCTCCCCCTTTCCACCTCCCCCCTTCCGCCAAATGAACAACTACAAAACATATAGCAATCTGAAACTATGGAAACGCGTCGGATATGTTACGCAGTCATTGAAATTAACAAGAAGACCCACTACAGTGATCTAGTTATGGCACGTGACTGTTAACCCAAAGGTTGCGGGATCGAATCTTGGCTGCAGTGGCTGTATAATTTCCATAGATGTGGAATTGTTCTAGGCCTACGTACTTAGGTTTATTTGCACGGTAATGAACCCAGGTGGTCGAAATGTTTAGAGCTCTTCACTACGGCGTCTCTCACAACCATATCGGGGTTTTGAGACTTTACACCCTTGATATAAATATTTTTTTTATCTCCAATACTACTGCTCTCATCTGAGAGCATAAAGGGAGGGCAATTCAAAAAGCAAGTGCATTATGTAAAAAATTCCAAGAACAATCTAAAATACAAGAAATGTATAAAAACAGGTTACAATAAATATATTACAAGAACGAATAGTGCTTACTGAAATATATTTAATGAACTTGCATACACTTATCACACTATTCAGATAGAATTGGTAATGTTGAGCATCCTTTGTACAATAAAACAGCAATGTCACATCCCAAAACAATATTCAATAAAAACAACCAAATCAAGAAGTTAGCCCCCAAATTCCGTAGTAATTCCAAGCTTTGCTGCACATAGCGTGTCTTCGAAATTGGCCAACTTATGACTCAGTCATGATGACACGTGATGTCATCACGTGGCGTTGCTTTATGTTACGTCAGTGAGATGTCATCGTCTTTTGCCAATTTGTGGTGTCGCTGGAGCTTCATATGGACACATCTTCACAATATCTTTTTGCATCACATGCGTTGGCACTCACGGTAACTTTTCCTGTTTTATGTGACATCTAAATATTTCATCTTATCCGAAAATAACACAGCAATGACAGTTCCCGTGCAGCAGTTCACATTGAGATACAACATTCACACGCACACGTTTCCAAGTTATACCAATGGCACACATTCTAGCTCATCATTTTGTTATTGACTACGCACAGCTATTCATCACAAGCACCTATCTAGTCGAGTGTTCGATAACAGGTGTTTTAGGAAGGTGTTCGCATTTTTTATGAAGTTGCTTTTCAGGCCGCCGTAGAAATAATTGTAATTGAAAATTGAAAAAATTTGTAATTGTGAATTTGAAAGAAAAGGAAATTATAGAAGCACTGACATACCAAGGACTTAAAGAGCATCTGAATAATAAAAATCTCAGTCTGGTGTCGTTGTTGTGTTTTTTTTTTTGAATCTGCAAACGTTTACTAATCTTTCTATGCTTGATGCCTTCTCTGTTTTAATACACAAGGAGGCCACTACGTTACGATATAAATAAACTCGGCTCGAGAACTGAAGAACATGACTAGAGAACTGGATAAATAGACATGACTCGAGAATACTAAGCTTCAAGCTTACAGAAAAAAAAAACTGGGGGTACCATGCATAGAAGAGAGTAAAGAAAAGCGAAAAGCGCCGTGCGACAGATGGAAATAGTCCTTCCAAGTTTATTCAAGTGGACAGTTCATTACAGAACTCTGTTATGGTTATTAACATTTTTCTGCCATTCCGAGACCACCGCAGTTCGCTTGCTGTTGCCGATATTGAAATTAAATCAAAGAAAAGGAGCTTTTAGTTAAGTCTCGTAGGCTAACCTTACTACCACAACACTAGCGTTTTCTAAATTTCCGGCCCTATTTATGGAGGCTGGAAATAGTAGTGGTAAGAGGTATTCATTTCTAGAAAGTACTTGTTAAGTTGATGTCCCTTTGTCGATTCCTAGAGTTTTGAGGAAGCCGATTCATGTGGTTGGCTCTTTCTTATTGAGCTTGACTTCAGTTTTTTTTATGAGGATGACTGTACAAAAAAAATTAGCCTTAAATTTTTTAGATACGTTGACTGTAAAAGGAAGCATGTGGATTGAAAGAACAAGAGAGTCTTTTGTCGATGTGGAATTTCTCGTTTAGGAATTTATGTCCGCGTAGCAACATTACAACAAAAATACGAAAGGTCCTTGTGCGGCAGCGTCAAAGCACAGTGTAACACGTACATAAAAAAACCCTTACACTCAGGAGCACAGGTTTAAGGAATAGTTCAGGAGATAAAGCTAGACAGCTAAAAAGAGAATTCTCCTCAGATTACGAGCGTTTGTTGCTAGCTGAGCCTACCTGAATTATAAAAAGAAGTTGGCAAAAAATGCCCCCCCCCCCCCCTTCTCTGAAGGAAATCGTGAGGAAGTGCGAGTGCATTTCTTGCGCTGAAAAAAAGGGTATCGTTGCCTTCAGACAGCCGCCTTCACCGACGTATGCCATTGTCTTGAGAGGTGCCCAGCCGTGGACGGTCGAGAATGAGGAGCGAGCGGACTGGAAAATGGGTGCCATCATTCTCGACTTTGGCGTTGGCGTTTCACAGCGGCGTCTCGAGCACACATTTCCGGATGTTCTTGAGAAGCGCCGAGCCAGCAGACGGTCGAGAGTGCGGCGCGAGTGGACGGGAGAGTGGGGCACAGTGAGAAGAAAGAGCGAACGGTGAGAGAACGAGCGGCGAAGCTCTGCACCTACCCTCTCCTATACTCTCTCGCACCACATGCTCCAGTTGCTGGGGGCGGAAATAAGCGCGTGCCCCCCCCCCCCTTAGCGGTTCCTATGGGAGAGGGAGAAACAGTGGTGAGATAACACCTGCTAGCGCGCGGACACCGCCGCGGACAACGCCGGATGCCTGACACAGCCCGACTAAGAAGTGCATTCGCATTCAAAATGACTACGTCCAGTCTCGATGATTAACCTTACCGGTACATGTTCATTATGGACGTTTTTTTTATTTCGTTGAATAGCCCCGTTGTGTGTCAAGAAAAACAAAACGAGTGTTATCGGACGTAATTTTTTATGGCGCTGGAGCATTAGCACAATCATTTGTCCATTTCATTTGTTGTAAGTTTTAGGAATCCGAATGATTTTTCTGGTCATCTCATTTATTTTTCGCCAGATCACATTTACAGACTAAATATTGATTAAAATTATGCAGATAGAATTTGACGCAATATATCTTTATCAATTCAACGACTTCGGTGTCAGATCAAGGCCCTAATGTGCGGCATGCTCACATCGTCTGCTTTTCGTCTGTTCCAAGATTTTGTGGAATCTACCGAATCGCAGAACCCAATGAGTCTGAGTGAATATCTGCGTGCGGAGTTTGTACGGCTCTTAGGCGAGCACGCGAACAAATAGAGATGACTGGGTCCCAGTAAATGCTTTGCTACATTTCATGATTAGAAAAAAAACTATTCTTTTAAACTGTACTTCACTATAGGAATGTTGTTTTGCGGACTTTTGTCTGGACGTTTAACGTCTTTTCAAGTGGAGCACACCATGCGTTCACTGTAGTTAATGATGCTGTTATTCATCCCCGACTCTCGTTAAAGCATACCACGTGATTTTATTGTGACGCCACGCGCGAGCACGTGGGTTCCCCGGCGCAATCACGTGACTTCTAAGAGGATGTAAAGGGCAGATGCCCGAGCGTTTTACCCAGCCCCTTACACACGCGGGAATGAAAATAGAAGGAAAAGAATGGCAGGGAGGTTAACCAGCTTATAGGCTGCCAGCGGTTTGCTACCCTGTGCATGGGAGGGGGATGAGGGAGATGAAATACAGAGAGATGCGGGAATGCGCTAGTGAGTCAGCGCGTTCTGGCAGTGCTTGTGCCACTTGTTGCGCATGCGCATTAAAGGTGGTCACGGCACACACGAACTGATTGAACTCCGCCGTAAGCTGCATCGCATCTAAAAACTGCAGAACAGCAGCACAGTACTGTGCCACAAAAAGCGCATTTTTTACAGACAGGTTAGCAGAAGTTATGAGGATAATTTTCGAAGTCGTCATGTAATAAACTCCATTTGACAACGCCCCGAGCAGCCCTGAGGGTCACGAGAGTAGTTGAATATCTCGTGAAAAAACTATCGCCTGTTTTTGCTGTGTTTCAATGAACTGTGAGATCAAAGATCATCTTGAAAACTGAACACAGGGCCAGGAATTCTGGTAGATTGATCATAATTATTGTTTTTACCTGATTCTTCAATTCATAAAACCGTGACAAAGCCCGATAGAAACTTCCTTTTCTGGTGTTTTCCGGCTAGGTGCTCAGTAAAAAAATGTTTGAGTCGGTTTGCTCATGTTCCTTCAATTTCTTGGAAATAAAGAAATTTCCCGCCGACCATTTCGCGTGAACATCGCCACTCTCTCGTACAACTAAAAAAAAAAAGGATATCCTTTCCTGAACATTCCATGCGAAAATAACGTATTTACCCTTCATTGGTTCCTGTTGTTAAGGGTGTTTTTGGTGGCTGAAAGTTTAAAACGAACTATTTGCGAAGCTTACTAAGAAAATGGAGCTGTGTCAACTTCTGTTTTTCTTTCATAATAGAGGTATTATTCAGCAGCACGTTAGTAGAAAGATGTCTGATTTTGAGAGGCCTCATTTTCTTTTCTGTGCAACCAAAGATATTGTACATTCGAGTGGGGCGAACTTTTTTTTTTTGTAAGTAGAAGTGCATGGCATGTTTTCTTGTAATTCTTTCATTTTCTCGAAATAGAACTATTAGACTAATTACCTTTTTTCCCAAAACTATCAAAAAATGGGAAAAGTAACTAGTAATGTGAACATTAGGTTACTTCAACATGCTAACCCAATGAATATTACTTCCCGAGCGTTCGGGCTTTCATGAAAGTCCGTCCGGTCGAGAAGTAACACCATAAAAATTAAAAGCAGGGCACTGGCCACGAAAACGAATACGACTAGGATGAATTGGCTTCCTTGGCGGGAGCATGTTCACAATCTTGTGAGCAGATTTTGATCAAGAACGAATTTTTTGTGCACTTGACGCAAAAACATCGCATGGAAATAATGAAAAGACTACTCTGGTGGGAGCCGCGGGGGTATCTGTACTGTTAGTTCGGTAGCGCCCTCGTTCGGGCGGCGCGCAAACCGGAGAGCGCGCGATGGCGACAGAAGAAAATAAAGAAGGCGCTAGGCCGTGGCACGTGAAGCCACGGCTCACGTTCCGGGGCTGGCATCGGTTATTGTTCAGGCGTGTCTCTCTTTCGCTCCTGTGGCATAAGCCTACAAGTGGTGACCTCGGACGAAGACAATGACTGACTCGAATGCACCCTCAACCGAACAAGCCTCACGTCCGCAGGACGTCTCGGCCGTGCAACTGCGTCTCCCATCTTTCTGGCCACAGGACCCGCAAGTTTGGTTTCATCAGGTCGAGGCGCAATTCTCCCTGTACCGCATCGCCTCGGAAACGACACGCTACTACCACGCGTAGCCTCCGTCCTTCCTCCTGACGTTGCCAGCGAGCTCTCCGACGTCCTCTCCAACCCCTCGGACGCCACGCCATATCAGCACCTTAAAACCAAGGTGCTGGAACGATTCATGCCTTCGGTAAAGCAATTCAGGATTATCCTCAGCCTACAACACTGCGCCAATTACGCCAATTCCTGGGGCTTGTGAATTTTTCCAGGCGCTTCATACCACACTGTGCCGAACTGCTACGACCGCTCACCGACCTCCTTCGGTCGACCGCCGGCCCGTCCTCCGCCATTCCTTGGTCATCAGAGGCCCAGGCCGCCTTTGCTGCTGCTAAGCAAGCGGTCGCTAACGCCGTGCTTCTCATTCATCCACGCAGCAACGCCCCTACTCGGTTGATGGTGGACGCATTCAGCGTGGCCGTCGGAGCCGTCTTGCAGCAATGCATTAACTCCGAGTGGAGACCCTTGTCGTTTTACTCTCGGAAGCTACTTCCTGCTGAGACCCGCTACAGCGTCTTTGGCCGGGAATTACTAGCCATCTACGCTGCAATACAGCACTTTCGGCATTTCCTGGAAGGATGCTCGTTTTACGTGCTGACTGACCATAAGCCACTGGCGTATGTTTTCTGCACTAACTCATCCAAGTACGTGCCCCGTGAACTCCGCCATCTGGCTTATATATCGGAGTTCACGACTGACATCCGCCACGTGAAAGGAGCTGACAACACCACCGCAGATGCCCTTTCTCGTATATCCGCGGTTGACTCTCCACCGCCAACCATCGACTGGGCCTCATTCTCCTCGGCACAGCCTGATGATAGAAAGCTTGCCGCTTTTCGGGAGAACCCCCGTTCTCTCCGACTACGCCTGGTGCCTCATCCATTATCATCTGAGCGCTTGTGGTGCGATGTCTCAGCTGACCTTCCCCGCCCTTTCGTTCCCGCTTCATTACGACGCACCGTTTTCCACTCCTTACACGACATCTGTCACCCTGGCATTCGGGCTACTCATTGTCTTCTCACCCAGCGCTATGTCTGGCCCGGAATCAACGGTGATGTGCGCGCTTGGACGCGCATGTGCCTGCCCTGCCAGATGACAAAGGTCTCCCGTCATACTAAGACGCCGCCCCAACCTTTCCTTCCACCCGGCCGTCGTTTCGACCATGTTCATCTAGACATTGTGGGCCCTCTACCAGTGTCTCAGGGGTACCGTTATATATTGACCATGGTCGATCGCTTCACACGCTGGCCAGAGGCTGTTCCAATTCAAGATATCACAGCCGAGACAGTCGCCCGCGTTTTCATTTCTACGTGGGTATCCCATTTTGGCTGTCCTGGCACCGTGACAACAGACCGTGGACGTCAGTTTGAGTCCTCGCTGTTTACTTGCCTTAATCGCATCTTCGGAGCCAGACATTGTCGTACCACGGCTTATCATCCCTGTGCCAACGGCATGGTGGAACGCCTTCACCGACAACTGAAGACCGCCTTGACTACCCGCCTCAATAGAGCCACCTGGGTTGATGCCTTGCCACTGGTGCTCTTAGGTTTACGAGCTGTCATCCGGGCAGACCTGCAGTGCTCAACAGCAGAGCTGGTGTATGGCACTTCTCTACGGCTTCCGGGAGACTTCTTCACGTCAACGAAGCTACCAGACCAGCCACAGCAATTCCTACAACGCCTCCTCGACTGCGTTCAAGACCTCCGGCCCACTCCACCCAGACCTTCCGAACACAAGACCATATTCGCCCACCCTGATCTGGCCACTGCAACACATGTTTTCGGGCGCCACGACGCGGTCAGACCAGCTTTGACACCAGCCTACGACGGACCATTCCGCGTCCTTCACCGCACCCCCAAAACTGCCACTCTACTTCAGAACGGCCGTGAAGAGACAGTCAGCTTGGACCGACTCAAGCCGACGTACCTGGAGACCGCCCTTGAAAGCCTCTCATCTACGAGTGATCTTCCGTTGGAATACCACAAACGGCATGTCACAATCCGACTTCCAGTCTACATGGGGGGCCCTGTAGCGCCCTCGTTCGGGCGGCGCGCAAACCGGAGAGCGCGCGATGGCGATAGAAGAAAATAAAGAAGGCGCTAGGCCGTGGCACGTGAAGCCACGGCTCACGTTCCGGGGCTGGCATTGGTTATCGTTCAGGCGTGTCTCTGTTTCGCTCCTGTGGCATAAGCCTACAGTTCCATATGATGTTTGTGCAGCTAGCGCGCCACTTAATTTGTGCGGCGTTAACGTGAGAGCGTTACGAGTCAGTGTTCCTAAATAGTGATAAGTGCGTTAATAAGTTAACCAAAAAAAGATAACGCGTTAGTAGTCATGGCGTTGTTTGTAACGCGTCTCTGTCAACACTGTTCACCTCTCTTATCGCTGTCTCTAACGGCAACCTACTGCCTCACTCAGTGATTCAGTGCAATCCGTAAAAGGTGTCAATCTTATATCGCTCGAAAAACACAAAATGGAGCCACCGGGGAATGTGGCGTCGGCGTTTTTAAGAAACTGTCGTCATGAGGTGACTCCATGCTATGACGTCATCACGACCCGTCACAGGTTGCCAAAATCTGTGAAGTCGTTGCCCGACATTTTTTGTTTGCTCAAACATAAGTTATGTGCATCGCGTCAATGTGTGCTCTAGAATGCATGAACTAACTGAAACAAGAGCTTTATTGCAATATAACAATGCCATGATAACGTTGCAAATTTGGACAAGCTATGGCGTCATTAATTTTGCGTAAATCGTGTAGACGCTGCCGGAACGCACCGCTGTGTTTTGTACTTCATGAGGCATCTAAGACTTTCCAATTAAAATATCTCCCCTCAGAAGACTAGCTGCTAGTTGGAGGCAATTTCGTTGACCCTGATGCGAGGACCGTTATCAATAGCAGTGGCTAGTGGAGAGGGCCAATGCGTCAATAACAACCTTTGAACTGCCATATTACGCAGCGCCAATTCACATTTATGTGAATACTGTGTGCAATCTAGGACGTATTTCGTTCTTTCATGAATCATAAGCCTATCTATCTATCTATCTATCTATCTATCTATCTATCTATCTATCTATCTATCTATCTATCTATCTATCTATCTATCTATCTATCTATCTATCTATCTATCTATCTATCTATCTATCTATCTATCTATCTATCTATCTATCTATCTATCTATCTATCTATCTATCTATCTATCTATCTATCTATCTGTCTGTCTGTCTGTCTGTCTGTCTGTCTGTCTGTCTGTCTGTCTGTCTGTCTGTCTGTCTGTCTGTCTGTCTGTCTGTCTGTCTGTCTGTCTGTCTGTCTGTCTGTCTGTCTGTCTGTCTGTCTGTCTGTCTGTCTGTCTGTCTGTCTGTCTGTCTGTCTGTCTGTCTGTCTGTCTGTCTGTCTGTCTGTCTGTCTGTCTGTCTGTCTGTCTGTCTGTCTGTCTGTCTATCTATCTATCTATCTATCTATCTATCTATCTATCTATCTATCTATCTATCTATCTATCTATCTATCTATCTATCTATCTATCTATCTATCTATCTATCTATCTATCTATCTATCTATCTATCTATCTATCTATCTATCTATCTATCTATCTATCTATCTATCTATCTTTTTATCTATCTATCTATCTCTATGTCTGTCTATCTATCTATCTATCTATCTATCTATCTATCTATCTATCTATCTATCTATCTATCTATCTATCTATCTATCTACCTATCTATCTATCTATCTATCTATCTATCTATCTATCTATCTATCTATCTATCTATCTATCTATCTATCTATCTATCTATCTATCTATCTATCTATCTATCTATCTATCTATCCCTTTATTTCCTTCCTTTAATTTTTTCTTTCCTTTTTTAATCTTTTTTTTCTTCACAAAATTGTGCACTGCTTCCTTCTAGCCATTTTACGCATTCACGCAGGGAATGGGACCCTTATACCCCTGCTTAGCAAAAGGAGATTTAAAGGAGCTGTTTCTTGGATTAGTAGACAAACATTCAGTTTGTACATGCCATAACGACGGTCGTTCGCTCATATCGAGTCCAGGCGACGATGAAATGTGGCACCGTAAAAAAAATCATCTGACCTCAAAAAAAAAAAAGATCACATTCGAATGTCAGGGATGCGCACAAGCGCATACATGAGAGAGCGTTGATTAATAAGAAGAAAAAAAACGTCGCATACAAATAAGGGTGCCTCCGGTGCACTTTCGAGGGCCGCATTTATGGAGGTTCCCCGGCGGCAAAATTGTTCGCGTACAACACGTCAACAATCTTACGAAACTAAAAAGTGCTTAAATGATTAAAGCGTTGACATAACAGCCGCTTTGTTGCTCCCGTTAGTTCCCCTGGCACGCTGGCACGCTGGGGGTATCATTTATGCCTGGCCACTGTCGGGATTTCATGTGGCGGCTGGGGTGGTATGTTCTTCCTACCCTTGACCACCTCGAGAGGTGGAGAATGGTCCAGTCGGCAACGTGCCCGATCTGCTCCCCGCGGGAAACAAATCAGCATGCTTTAAGACAATGCGTCGTTGCTCGTGTTTTCTGGAGGGCTGTGCATGCAGGATTTCGTTGCCTCGGAGTGAACCGCTTCGATTCTTCTAGAAGTCGTTCTCGAGGCCGCTTCGCCGACCTTCTCAATGTTGCTGATGCCTACTGTCTTGTATTTGGCGCAATGACTGTGAGGCTGTTGCAGCAGGTCGTCGCCGTCGTGCTCTCTTCTCCATTTTGGAGCGACTGTACAAAGAAATACGATCTATTTTGTCGGAGGAACTCTTCTTTCTGGGTGAGGAGAAACTCCTTCGACACAGGTCCTGCCCTTTTGAGTTCGTCTGCGAAAGACGTGTAAAGCTTGTTTTCAGGCCTGCCTGGTTTTCGTAGGTTAATCTCTGTTCAGTGCTCGCACAAATACCTTCAAAATACCATGTAAATACCCAACATATAGATCATTACAGTTCATTTCTGTGTTCTTCATTTACCATGTATTATAAATATGTAAATATATCTTTTCGTAACAATTCTCGTGTATCTTTGTATGTTGTGTTCCCTGTACATTAGTAAACATATATTTTTGTAAATATTTTTTGTGTGTCTGTGAATGCTGTGTTTCGTCGCTATGTTTTATTCGGTTGTAATTGGTGTTCACTGTTTGTGAGAATAAATTTCTCTAAATTAAAGCGCGGCGCGTGTGTTCGGGAAGTACTGTAATGACGTGCCACTACGCACGCTGTACCATTTCCGTGCACGCAACAGCGTTCGGTGTCCGTTCTTCCTCCGCAAGTAATTACACGAAACACTACCACGGCACCGTACTGCGACAATACGTGGGCGCTTGACGAGAAGCGTCGAATTTAAGGAATTCGATTCGCGCTTCCCCGACGATGAAACCGTGCTCAGATCAACAAGACGGGGTTTAAACTCTCCTCTCGCAAAGCGCTCGAATCAGATCTCGATGGATTGAATGTGCAAATGGGTGTTCGACATTCACGCGTTTTCAAATTGCCAGAGAAATCCGAAAGTCAGGAAATACTCATTTTAATTATGATTATCCTCGTGTGGATTACAGAGAGCTTGTTCTTCGTGGAGTGCGTGTGTCGTCTTAACTCCGCAACTCGTTAACTTACGTTCACCGTGCACCAACGGTGAGTGCTAAGGTGGCGCATTGCTTTGATTCGCAATACAGTTCTGCGTTTTAGCATGCCTTTCCCTGCTGGAGCTTTTCAAATGAAATTTTAATGTGCAAATATATATATATATATATATAAAAATTAGGGGAAAGAAGTGTATACCTAAGGGCTCGTTTTTCCGTGTTTTAACACAATATTAATGAGATCTAACAGACAGTAATGCCAAGGAATGTAAAGGGGAAGTTATTAAAACCAATAGAATGTAAATAAGAAGAAAGAAAAGTGGATGAACGAATTACCAACTATATATATATATATATATATATATATATATATATATATATATATATATATATATATATATATATATATATATATATATGTACTTCGAGAATTGCGAATTGGTACGATTGTATTTAACCCCGATGGTCTCAGAAGGCAAATTATTTCTTGTGCACATAGAGATGACTTAAATGTATATGTCTTCGTCATTTCTTCTTTACTCCTATCTTTTTCTTCCTTTTGTTTCTACCTGTCTTCCTTACCTATGAAATAAATAGTCGACCTCAAGCCAAAAATCACAACCACACAGATGATTGTATTTGGGGGTTTAACGTCCCAAAACCACCATATGATTATGAGAGACGCCGTAGTGGAGGGCTCCGGAAATTTTGGCCACCTGGGGTTCTTTATAGTGCAACCAAATCTGCGCACACGGGCCTGCATCCTTTTCGCTTCCGTCGAAAATGCAGCCGCCGCAGCCGGAATTCAATCCCGGGACGTGAAGGTCAGCGGCGAAGTACTTTAGCGACTAGACCACCGCGGCGGGGCACAATCGCACGGAAGAAGAAAAAACATAGGCAGGATGGGTGCTCACCACCCGGCCGTTGTGGTCTAGTGGCTAACGTACTCGGCTGCTGACCCGCAGGTCGCGGGATCGAGTCCCGGCTGTGGTGGCTGCATTTTCAATGGAGGCGAACGTGCTGTAGACCCATTTGCTCAGATTTTAGTGCACGTTAAAGAATCCCAGGTAGTTGAAATATCCGGAGCCCTCCGCTACAGCGTCTCTCAAAGTCATACGGTCGTTTGGGACGTTAAACCCCACATATCATATCATTAAACCCACTTTTCGTCAACACAGGTGCAACATGATCCGGCTGCCGCTTACTTATTGAGAGTATATCGGACACATGCTCTCTAGATAGCGTGCTTCCGACTCACACAGGTTGAATGACGTTTCGCTAACACAACTAATCAACCGTTTCTTCGTGTGATAGGCTTCCATCTGATGTGATAGACCTTGCTTCATGTGATAGACCTTACTATTACTTTTGATTTTACGTCACTCGACCTGTATCAGTCGGAAGCACGCTATCCAGAGAGCATGTGTTCGATAGCCCGATTATATAAGTGATGGCCGAATATGTTGCGCATGCGTTGACGAGAAGTGTGTTTATAAAAGGTTGTTTGCTTCAGGAATAAACAGTTCTACGTGTGCGTCTGTCCTGTCTATGTGTTTTCTTCTGTGTGGTCGTGATTCTGGCGCGAAGTTGACTATTTCATTCAGACATGTAGCAAGTAGCCCAACACCGAGTTATACTGGAGTATATTCTTTACCTCTGTCTGTTTCCTTCTCCCGTAAGAGTAAGCACATTCTGTGCCCCTCCAGTCTCTTTCACTTTTTTCTCGGTGTACTTGCGTATCCTTGTATGCAAATCAATTGATTGATATGTGGGGTTTAACGTCCCAAATCCACCATAAGATTATGAGAGACGCCGTAGTGGAGGGCTCCAGAAATTCCGACCACCTGGGGTCCTTTAACGCGCACCCAATTCTGAGCACACAGGCCTACAACATTTCCGCCTCCATCGGAAATGCAGCCGCCGCAGCTGGGATTCGAACCCGTGAACTGCGGGTCAGCAGCCGAGTACCTTAGCCACTAGACCACCGTGGCGGGGCTTTTGTGCAAATCAAATAAACACAAATAAAGATACAAGCCTTCTTCTTGTTTTCAGTATATGCATATATCCGCACCCTTCCCCGAGAGCTTTGGTAACCTAACATCTGCTAAGGTTAAAGCTTGGGCAAGTTGTTTCAGATACATATTAAAAACCCAGCGAAAAAACAGCACGAAAGAATAGAGGAGACAGCACAGAGCGCTCCTCTGTTCTGTCTCCTCCTTTCTTTCCTGCTGTTCTTGCTCTGGGTTTTTATTATGCACCTAACATCGTTTTGTATGAGCTCCGAGATCGAATGCATAGCAAGCTTTGAGCACCTGAACTAGTTTAACAGTGCCTCCGAGATCGATGCACCTTTGACCAAGCCATGATTTTATGTGATGACGCCTTCTTGTGACGTGGTGTTATGTGATATCGTAGTGACGCAGTGTTGACGCCAAAATGTTTTGAATCTGTGGCATCATCACATGACAATGACTTTATTACGTCACTTGTTTTGACGTGACCAACGCTACATTTTTATTATTTATATAGGATCAATGGATTGCTTAGAAAATGAAAGACGTCGAAACACGATAGTCTCGTGTCTTGAGACTCTGCATCAGATATTGGAGACATGTGGCAGTAATGTGAAAAAAACGAAAGTTCACTTTTTTTTTTGATCGCAGAGCCACTGGTAGGTGGCAGCACCGGGTTATTTCAGTGATAGTCTCTGAAGTTTTCAGCGAAGCGTAGAAAACAGCCACTCTTAGGGGCGAGGCTCCTTACGCTGTGGCTCAGTCTCTCCTCCATTGTGGAAGCCACGCCTTACTTCTTGAAATGTTCACTAGATGGCGCTGCACCATTGCAGCACGTGAAACGATCACTAGATGACATGGAGTCAGACAGATCTGCTGGAGACACATGCCTGAGAGGCGGCGGTGAAACGTGCACAAAGACAGGCAGATCCCGAGCAGAGAGCCCACGAAGCTTCGCCCCACTCATCATCATTCACTCCGGGAACATGCGGTGATTTTTTAAAGTGAAAATGCACTTTATAAACGACCCTGAATCCACCGTCCACGGTGCGCCTCCTCTCCCCTAGCAACGGCGCGAGGAGCGGAGAGGAGCGTCTGTAGCAACGGCGCAGCGACGTCACACACCACGTGATTGCGCGTGCTCCACCCTCCGCTCCGTGGCTGCCCGCGCCACCACGACTTGCTCGAGATCGGCAAGTTGTCATAGGCATGGATTCATCACAGGCATCAACCTCGACTGCGATACCTCCAACTGCGAGTACAACGCAATCGAATGTGAGCATTGCACGCGTCGTTGAAGACGTCGCGCCGGTTGAAGATAGGCAGCGCGGCGAAAGGCCCGTGTTGCCGAGCGCAAGCGGGCGAAGCGGGCGGCGGATATAAACATCGTCATAGTGCGATTTTACTTTCACATATACGCGTAAACTCAATAAGATTTCCCGAGAGCGTCTAATGGTTCCTGGGAATTGCAATGTGATCACTAGAGGGAGTTTACGTTAATTCACTGGCGAATGCCAACGGATTTTAACTTTACTCCCCTTCATAGCATCACCCCGTGCATTCGCACTTAACCATGTTCACCCTCGGGGAAATGCTTGGGAGTTTTTCTTTGAGAGTATCGCACTGTCAGCGCAGCATAATGAACACTTCAGTCTTAATAAATACGCTTAAATGCATTTTCTAAATAAAGAGACGCACTGCCTTACATCTACGTGTTCATGATGCCCCTCGAATATGCGTAATATTCGCTTTTTGGTCGACAATGTTCCCATGTACGAACGCAGCCACCAGATCAAGATAGGTGGGCTTTGAGCATGGGCTTTCATCAGGTGCTTGAACCATTGGACCGACCAAAATCTTTTGCATTGAACTAACTGAAACTGTTTGTCCGGGTGGCCTCTCCTTGGATTTGGGACGGCTTTCTGCTCTCCTATAGTACAGTACATCGTTGAGCACTTCTTCTGACCACACGCGAGAGAAACTCTCCGTTTCAGGCCTCGAGGGCGTGTTAGTTATCATGATACACACCTGCATGTGATGTATTTTTGTCAATATGGCCTCAACAAGAGTGAGTCCCACGGGACGGCTATATGCTCTCCCATAGTAGAGTACCTCGTACTCTAAATTGTTAACAACTTTTAAGCTTGGAGCATTTCTAGTCGCACGATGTGTCGTTTCGGCTTTGGCGGTGGCGCCAGGACCGTGGCATGCTGGGAGCTTTGCGTCCGCGCCGTGAGGCGTCGCCACCATCAAAACGACGACAGCGCCCCACCGGTGACGGCAAACGAACGCTATCTAAGCCTTTTTTTGACGATTTTATTTGTTAAACTTTAGAATGGTAAGCATAAAAAAACCGTTTCTCATTTATTTTAGGCGTTCAGAAGCGTGCGTGGCGCGAACGCATTGAAAGTTGGAAAGTGACGCACTTTAAATGGCAACGTGGACTAGAAGACAAACAGTCGTGCCGCACTGCTCGCGAAAGGCTCGGAATTACGTTGATATTAAATACAGAAGTTTGCCGAATACTGTCAGCGAGGTGTTACGACAACTTCAGCTACAGAAGTGCTAAAACGTTATCAGTGCACCTTTACTTACTGAAGCGAACGTTTCATGAGTGCGATGGCTGTATCAGCCAGCGCTGGACAGCTTCTGCACTCCGGGCATCTGCGTTGGAGCTATGCATAGTGCGTACCTTGTTTGCTCATGAACGCTGATGCACGCATACTGTTCACTGCTGTACATGCTAAAACGTTACTACGTGACCTTTATTTTATGCAAACGTCGATTGACTTGCAATAAAACAATTTATTGCCACAAGTTTGTGTGATCAGCGTTGTCGTTTCGCCCGGCCTTATGCGGCCTCACTCACTTACTAAAGTAAGTATGCAAGATACTTGTGAGCTTCCAGTAAGTAGGAGGAGGAGGAGGAGGAAGGGAAGAAATGAAAGGCAGGGAGGTCAACCAGACGCACGTCCGGTTTGCTACCCTGCACTGGGGGAAGGGGTGAGGGGATTAAAGGAGAAGAGAGAGAGAAGTGAAGGGCAACGTGTATGTTGGTAGGACCTTGTCCATTGCACGCTTATAAGCGGTCGCGTAGTCCGGTCGTCTTCAGAAAACTTAGCAGTGCCCGCGTCGCTTTGCTGGCCAGCGACGCGTAGAGCCATGAGCCAAGTATCTTCTCTTCGGAAACAGGTCTACTGTTTAGTGTCTCCAACGTTTCGCGTAGCAGATTGCGTTCGCTCGCAAAACGTTCACATGAACACAGTAGATGTTGTATTGTCTCGTCAGTGTCGCACGATTCACATCAGGAGCTATCCGCCATTCCTATGCGAAAGGAGTACGCCTTTGTAAAAGCTACTCCTAACCACAGGCGGCACAGTAAAGTTGCATCCTGGCGGGAGAGGTCCGATGGAACTTGAAGCTTTCTCGATGGGTCCAATTTGTGTAGGCGGCGGTTCCTGACACTGGGGTCACTCAGCCAAGTTTCCGACATGGTGTTAGCGAACGAGTGAAGGCCCCTTGCAGCGTCGGTTCTCGACAATGGAATTGGGGTTGTCTGGGCGTCCGCGTGGGCGGATCGGGCAGCATTATCAGCAAGGTCATTACCGACAATACCACAATGTCCCGGTAACCACTGGAACACCAAGTCATGTCCTTTCGATAAAACTTCGTGAATCACTTCTCTTATTTCATTCACTAGTTGTTGGTGCTCCCGCTGTCGTAAAGCTGATTGCAAGCTCTGAAGGGATGCCTTGGAGTCACAGAACACAGCCCAGTAAGTAGTTTACTGCATTGTACTATATGGAAACGAGACGAATTTAGACAGGGAGCTGCTCCAACGAGCGGAGGACAGCCATGACTAAGAAGCAGACGACGACGGTGACGGTGTCGTCTGCTATGCCAACGCCTCCTGAAAAAAAAAATTATGCCTGGAACTTGAGCCACGAACGCGCCCACCTACCCTCTGATTTTACCGTATTCCTTCGGTACGAAGGCGAGCGTCTCCGACGGCCGCCCCGTGCAAACACAGCAATGCTCTCACAGTTATCTCTGAGCAGTCGTGATGTCACGTGACAGAGCGGTATGGTTATGGCACGATACTGAGCGGTACGGAGGCGAGCGGTCTCACACGACGGTCGGTTGCAAAACAAGGCAGGAGGAATGGCCTCCGAGATGGCGTGCTGGTAGGAGGCTCTCAAGTAAAAAGAGAGCGACGTTCCAGGCATAATTTTATAGTAGGCGTTTTATCAAGACGCCCTGGTGCTTCGAAACGCATTTTGTTTTATACGCAACTCTAAAGTATACAAACAATATTTTAGTTATTTGTTCAAAAAGCTATTTGATTGCAGGAGATATTAAAAACTTGTTCAGTTGCCAGTAAAATAGTAATTTTCTACTGTTTGTACAACTGCTGCCACAATTCAGACGGCGCTATCAAAGCGTCTAATTTTCGTCCCCGTTGGCTCTATGGACACGTCGCTACACTGGTGGCGCCATCCACACGTCCACTGCACATGCCCGCGTCTCGTGCCGAGACGCGCATGCTGGCGTCTCGTGCCGGTCCTGAAAAACATCCGCAAAACATCACGCCCCTTCCCCTCTCTCGCCTCGCACGGCCGACGCAGGCAGCGTCTGGTAGTAAAAAAAGCGACTGCTCGTGCTGCACAACCGTTCACTTGCCCTGAATTGCGCGTTCAGAATTCAGTCGAGGGTGTCTTAACGTTGCTTTTGCTTGACGTAAGGTCCCTAGATGATTTAGCTTGACGTTGAAGTCAACGTTTCTCCATCATTCAATAAATGAGAATGATACAGGTGAAATAACAATAAACTATTCCCAAACCATACCCGATTGCGCAACATTCGAGCGATACCCCCACCACTCTAAGAAGTATTTACTATAGTTCCCTTCATAAGAAGATGCCGGGGGAACTTTTTTTCTACCCTTCCCCCGTGTCTATAAAAAAGAAGGCGCTCGCCTGCGTCTTAGGTGAAATCCTCTTGTGCGGTTGCACAAGTAACTCTGTGAACTTTCATAACCACTGAGCACATTGGTGGTTTCAGTGGCCTGTTTTTTTAATAACTTCAGTCGAGTCAATACGACCAGTGCCGGTAGGGGCTTCTTTGACTAGCTGGGATGAATACATGTTAGCATGCGATGCGTTGAGAGCAGACTGTTACACAGTGCAAGTCCGGCTTTTATTGCGATAGCAATTATATGGACACTCTCGGCTGGATCTAGCCGCCGTCGTCCACGTTGACGACCATCATCGTTCATGTATTTATTCCTTCATTTATTTTTGTTTCTTTCTGTACATGATCGGAAACCGAAGCGAAGGCAAAAGGTTTAGGAGCCTGGCAAAGGGCATTTGCTCCAAATGCAGTGAGGCACGCAAGCCATCGTAAGCATTTAGCAATATACAATTGACAGGTATTAGAAAGAAGATGAAATGAATAAATGGATATGGTGAATGACCGTGTACATATACCGTCAATCATTATATATATATATATATATATATATATATATATATATATATATATATATATATATATATATATATATATATATATATATATATAGGGGAAAGAAGTGTATACCCACGGGCTCGTTTTTTCGTGTTTTGACACAATATTAATGAAACGTAACAAACAATGATGCCAAGCAATGTATAGGCAAAATTATTATAACCAGTTTATTTCAAATAGGATGAAAGAAATGTGGGTGAAAAATAACTTGGCGTGAGCAGGAAAAGGATTCAGAATATATATATATATATATATATATATATATATATATATATATATATATATATATATATATATATAAGAGGTCTGACAGACAGTAATGCCTAGGCAATAGGCAATGCCAAGACAGTAATATTGTCTGTTGTCTGTACATCTCAATAATATTGTGTCAAAACACGGAAAAACGAGCCCTTAAGTATGCACTTCTTTCTTTTATATATATTTATATACATATATACCGCAAGGAACAAAAATAACCCTGAAAAAGACTCCCGCACACAGAATCGTATATCCGACCTCTTGCTTACGAGAGCGGGGCGTTAGCCGCTGAGCCATGAAGGAGCACATCCTTGACCTTTGAAACGGCAAGCTATTTATATATCTACCAGTTACCGCTGCAGATGCCCGTCTCTAAGAAACTATCGTGTTGTCAGCACTACCTGCGAGATGGCGCAATGATCGCGCGTCGTCAGATCGTCCCGACGCGGCGACGCGTGCTCATGCGTTGATCTCCCACGCATACTTTGCCCCGCGGAGGGCGGGGAGGAGCAGACACCCACGCGCGTGTTTGCTTATCTCGTGGTGGAGAGGGTCGTTCACCTTGGCTATCGCAGGAATGATTCTTTTGTGGTTACCGGGCGCACAAAGGTTACTGCACTCGCTGCACAGTCTCCGTTTGGGTAAAGGATGCGCTTTTCAGGCACAGCGAAGTAACAACTGATACGCCTAATCGTGTTCTGTACCTGTGAATACGCTCCGCTCGTCTCATTTGGGCGTGAGCAACGCGGCACTCGTTTCGATCTGCTTGACAATCTTCGCGTGACGTTCCAATTTGTTGCTAGTGCATTCACTGCTTCGTCTTTGCGGCAAAGATGTGACTTTTTAAGGGTGAAGCTCCTTACGCCATGGGTTGTGCGTCTGCGATGTATAGAGTAGTAGTAGTAGTAGTAGTAGTAGTAGTAGTAGTAGGTAGCCACCTCTCGTTTAGTACTCGGAATGTGCGCTGGATGGCGGTGCTTCTATGTGATGAGTATATTATGAAAAGATGCGAGATGGTGGTACTTGGAGTGTTCACTAGATTGAGAGACGGACGGATGGACGCCCGGGTGGACAGACAGACAAGCAAATGGACAGACGGACGGGCGGACGGACAGACAGGTGGGCGGACGGATGGATGCAAGGACGGACTGGCGCACGGATGGACGCACAGACGGACGCACGGATGTACGGATGGACGCACAGCTGAACGGACGGACACACGGACGAACGCTGTGACACACACACACAGATGGACGCACGTGCGGACAGACGCACGAACGGATGGACGGTCGCACAAACGGATGCACGGACGGATGGTAGCAAGAACGAACGGACGACCGGAAGCAAGGACTGACTGATGGAAGCTTCGCCATACTCATCATCATTCAGTCCGTGGATATGCTGTGATTTTTCGTTCTTCAAATATAACTTTAAGGGCACGTTATCCTATGCAAATAAAAAAGCCACAGCTTGTATTTGCCGCAAATGCGAAGCAATGAACGCGATACCAACCAATTGGAAGGTCACGCGCAGAATTTCAAGCATATCGAAACGTTACCTGCATTTCTCACCCACAAACTATGCCCCAAACGTACTCGTTTGTGAGGCTGTCTAGAATCGTGACACGTTCATTAATGTGATTGCTCGTGCAAGCCCCAATTTTCATTATTTCAAGCCATGCGAGCTCGATGAGATGTTAGGTCTGATATTGATTGGCGAAGTCTATTTAGCAACTTAAAATATTTATCAGATGCCACTAAAAGAAAGAAAGAAAGAAAAAAAGAAAAGAAAGAAGGAAAGAAAGAAAGAAAAGAAAGAAAGAAAGGAAGAAAGAAAGAACGTTGTATAAGCCACGCGTTTTCATTACTTGGTTAACGTTGGTCATTTCCTTCACATATTCTGAACTTCTTTAGCGGCACAGAACTTTTTCGTTATGCTCAATAAAAGTTAAATATCATTAGAAAAAGAGAAAACTAGCAGCCTTTTTGCTCTACTTGTATTTGCATATTTGAATCCTGAACAAACATCTAAGCTGTCTCACAAGTCTGTTTTGTTAAAGACACGCTGCTTTCCAGTGAATTTTATATTTTTTTTCGATTTTAAAGCTGCAATTGCCTTCTACGACAAAGGTAGCCTCGTTACACCTGGCGACGAATTGGCGATCTACTTACACATTTGCCTATGCAAACACCTCACGCTCAGCTTCGTTCGGAAGCTCTTTGATGAGCGCCAACGGAACTTGCGACGCGTGAAAAGCCTTCCTCACAAACGATCATTTCCCCCCTTTTTTTAAATAAATGAAGACGCAGTTTTTTTTAACATGTATAGCATTGCTTGCCTGTGCTGCACAGTGTGTCGGGATGCTCACAAGACGGGCAAGTTCATTTTGCCGACATCCAGTGCCCTTCACACCGAACAAGCAAATCAGAGAAGCCTTTTGAGAGAATACTAACCTGTTAGAAACGTAAACAACAGCCGCGTTGTTAGGTTTAGGTGCACAGTAAAGGTCACTTCGCTGACATTCAGTGGGAGCCCCTTGCAACGCTGTTTCTCGTAATCATTATGCTACCGCTATGGCACTGTAGTAATTATATTGCTCGACTGTTGGCCGTTCGGTCACAGAGTAGGTCGCGCGATCGAATCCCGGCTGCGGTGGCTGCATTTCCAATAAACGCGGAAATGTAGGCCCGTGTGCTCATATTTGGGCGCACGGTAAAGAACCTCAGGTGGTCGAAATTTCCGGAGCCCTTCACTACGGCGATGTACATAATTATATGGTGGCTTTGGAACGTTTAACCCCACATATCAATCAATCAGTTTTGATCACAGAGTCAAAGAGCGGCCATAGCTTACACATTTTAAATAACTTCCTGCTTCCTAAGGTTCATACTAACTATGGTGATTCATCTTCACGCTTATGTGTAATTTCATTATCGAACTCCTTACCCTCATCACTAAAATGTAAAAATTCTCCGATCTTTAAAATTTGTCTGATTTCATGACATTGTTGCTCGACAAGTATGCCACAGTCACTTTATCTGTCTAGAAAACACCAATACACATCGAGAGTACCCGCCGGGTATCACTTGGTTACATTCACGCCTCCGTAGCAAGAACACATGAAGTTCGGCAGAGCGAAACTCTCCAGGAAGAATGCGCGGGAAGACGGATGCTGGGAGCAGTTTCCACGAATAGAAATGATCGATGAGCGTCGCACTGTCTGGTTTCAACAATGCGGGCATTCTCGTTGTCTTCGCATTAGCTTGTTTCGCTTTCTCGCAGCGGTAGAAATGCGAGATGAAAGGACAGGTCACGGAGCCGAGAGGATTCGCTCGATCACTCGGATTCAATGTGACAAAAAAAGAAAGATCGAGGACGGAACATCGGCAAGGTCTAGGAGGCCTCTGTCAGAGAAGTTAGAGCCCACGGGAGAATATGAATGTGGGTGATACGACACTAGGGAAGTGATGCCGGAAACGAGGTTGCGGTTGGAGGTTTCGTGGACGTGTGCTGCAGGTTAATTCATCGTCACAAGACGAAAAAAAATGGAGTTGTATACTATCGGTAACAGTGAACATTTATATAGAACCGAGACGATGTTTAAAGGAGTTCTGGACACACATTTTGGAGTTTGCAGGAACCATTTATGTGGCGGGAAAAAAAGTGACACATATTTAGTGCTGCTAGCATAGGTGTGTGCACAATAGGCGGGGTAATAGTTAGCGCACATAATGCACTAGTTTTCGCTTCTGGTCACTTGCCATACAGTTGTTCGTTTAGATGACCACACTTCTCTATTTGAAGCTTTCTCCACCGTGGCCACAAGAGGGCTGTCAGAAGGATGTGGCCAAAAAAAGAGTAGCCCTGCCACTACCGCCCCTGTCCAGAACAAACAAACAAACAAACAAACAAACAAACAAACAAACAAACAAACAAACAAACAAACAAACAAACAAACAAACAAACAAATAAACAAACAAACAAACGTGGCTAATTTCTCTCCTTAAGAATCCATATAACAAGAAAGTAAAACGTGTAGTCACTAAGACTGCTCAGCATTCATTGTACATTGTTTCACCACTCCGAATGTTTCAAGCACGTCACCTGGTTTCGCATTTTCCTCCACGATGGGTCCACAGTTCACAAAGAGGCGATGTGATCACGTAAGACGGTGGCCTCATCGTGTGTTGATTTTTGCACCACCTGAGTTGACGACATGGACGACGCCGACGGTTAATATTCTACTTCAACGACGCATCAAAGGATTTTCCTTCAGTACTCGAAAAGTTTATCTGTAAATAATTTGTTTCGGCGTGAAAAGTTAACACAACGTAGGGAAGCCTTTGGAAGTTCGTTGTAAACTATTATTTGTTTTTTTTTAACGCGGTGAAGCGCCGGGAAGTGTGTCGTCAGTCTGCAACAGCGGATAGGTCTCGCGTATTGCTTTTGAGTAAAATTTTGAGTATTTTTTTCCTGCTGCAGAAATACTCTGACATGCTGACACCCCAAAACAAAAAAAAAACTGTTCAAGTTCCTGTTCCTTATTTTGATAGGAAAGAAACGGCGGCATATGGGCATCACAGGTCTGTATTCATTATGCAAATAATTGCGGCTCGAAGCGACGGCAATGTTTCGTGTTTGAACTACGCCCATCAAGCTCGCCGGTGTTTTTCCACAGAGTCGTAATTAGGCGGCGGCATCATCCTGCAGCTTCGTCTCGCAGCGAGATCAGGGTCTCTAATGAACAATATGGAGTGACCCGTGCCCTTCTTTCTCGCCGTCGCTTGCACAACATGATCACAAACGCGTTTTTCTCGTTACCGAGCCATGTTGCATCGCTGTCCCCACCGCCGTCAATTAAACAAATAAGTATACGCACAGATATAAGTTGGTGGCTTTCACAGGGCAAGCAGGACAGCCACAATGTATACGAGAAAACAAGCTTGCGGGTTCTGCAACGCCCGCAGGTCATCTGTGCGTTGCAGGCCCCCAGAGCAGCAGTATAGAGGCCACTAACAGAGCAAGAGTATGTGTGGCACTGCATCAACGCCGAAAGGAATAAAATGTGGGTGGACTTGGCTCACTGATAGCACGAGTTTTTCGCAGTGAGCGTACGTTTTGGCTGGCCTGAAGAATTTTTTGAGAAACGTGGCTGAGCGCCTTTCGGAAAACCCGTGACCAGCGGATTGCCAACTCTGTTTGCCGTCTGTGCTTACATTTCAAGTGATAACGCATAGTGCGTGCTTTCGCGCTAACTGGCCAAAGTAGGATATCTTATGAAGTGAAACTGGGCAGTTAGTTATCAAGAAGGTTTCGCCATACTTGAAGCCGTACTAGTACTGCGGTAACTCTATTAATCGCTTTCTGTCAGTGGCTTCATGGTAGACCGGCTTGAAAGTTCCTCGTTACTGTTGAGTTTTAGGCTTAAATATTGAAAAAAAAAACAATCTATGGGAAAGACTATGAATTATGCGCAAAAGATATGCTGGCTCACAATACCTACAAAATGTTATTTATTTATTGCAAGATTTTTGAGCTTTTATAGCCGAGCAAAATGGGGAAACAAATATGGCTCTTATTTCTACTATTTTGCTTATTAAAATATTGTGCGTTGTTAAATAATAAAAAAATGCTGTTTACAATGCGCGATATGCTAGATATGTCTACAAATTTGGTGATGAATTTGAATAGCGTGGTTACTGTGGCTAATTTTAGCTTGAGCTCAGGCTCCTTTCTAGTACACTCAACTGCCACCTTGCTCAAAATGTCCGACTCCTCGGTTTTGCCTTCATTCAGGCTAATCGCGTTCTTGCCGAGGATGACAAGTGAACCTGATAACATTTGTTCTGTTCGCAAGTGTGCAGTGTCAGACAAGTGCTGGCAAAGGAAATATCACCAGATCAATGGCGCCTAATTAACGCGAGTTTCGAGATAAGCCCCACGGGCTATTAGCTTTTTTTTCCCCTTTTAAGTCATGCGCTTTGTAAGCCTCCCGTTCAATACCGGGCACGTTGAAACACCTACAAGCTTAATGGTTCGCCCTATGACGTTCTCATTCGATTATTCCTATTATCTCATTACGTCTCTAAGCAGATTGGTCCTATTATATTGATGCTGGAAACTTTTTCTAGCATTGCAGATGACTTACTGTGAGGGAGCCTTGTACAACTAAATTTTCATGCACTAGAGAAATGAGGATCAAATTTAATTAGGTATCTGGATGCTAAAAGCAACATTTGATCATGACAACTGCCCTAGTGTGAAGTAAAAACGGCGCAAAAATATAGACGAGGACAGAGGAAGAGACGACATGGTGTCGTCAGCGCCATGGTGTCGTCCTCTGTCCTTGTCTAGATTTTTACGCTGTTTTTACTTCCCAAGTATGAACCACCAACTAGACCACCTTTCGCTATGATTGCCCTAGTGGGAGACGGCGAATCGATTTCGACATATGAAAATTTAACGGGGAAGCAGTGAATGGCTTGTCAAACGCAAAGTGTTGTCCGTTGGCGGCGTCGGCGTACCGTGGCATCGGTATCATCACGAGTTGTGTGAAACATCAACATCCCATTATGATGCCATTCGAAGTCACATATCAGCGAAATCTGTAATGTCATCAAGATGTCACTGCAACGTAAGACACCGTGATGTCTGATATTGACGTCATCAGACGCTTTCATATCACATCCAAGGGATGATGTCAACGGAAAAGAGGACAAATATATAAAAAAAATGTTTTAGCTTAGACGCATGTACATTAACAAAGTTTCATCTAATGTGTAAAGCATTCTGTTTTAAGGCTAGACAAATCGTACCACCTGCTCAATGCATAAGCACTGCTCATGTGGCTTTTTAATTAAATTTCCAGATGTGAGCGTGCGCCTGCGTCATCGTTCTCTGCCTTGGTCCCTGTTTTTTACTTCACCACAATTTCACGTTAAATATTAATCATTAACTGGCTTAAAGGTATATCTGTATTATATCCTAGGTAAAAAATACTGCCTTATTCCAAGCTTCAAGCCTACTATAAAGGGGGTTATTTTTAACTGCCTTCCTGTGCTTTTGTTCCCGCTGCATCACAAAAATTTCCCAAATTTTCTCAAATTAACAAAGAATTGTGTTTTCAAATTGTCCACAATGTGTTTTTTTGTTTTTTAACTTCAGAGTTTATAGCATCACGCGAACTAAACGGTCTTTGTTAAACCCACTAAAGGGCGGAGGGGGGCTCTCACGTTTTTGTATTATTAAAAAAAAGCAACAGATGTGATTGAAACGCACAGCCACCTATCTAAATTCAGAATTGGTTTGCTACAAACGATAATTTGCTCATATTAGTTCTCATTACAGCGAAGCTTATTTGTGTGCCCCCCCCCTTTTTTTTTCATGGCGAGGCTCTTTGCGTTGCAGAAAATAGCCAAGCTTTTCTCGCAATAAGGCAGCACCTCATGCAACACTTTAACGATACAGAACCCCGAGTAAATGTCATACGCCATTCTTATAACGTAGTTCCTTGAAAAAAATATACCATTCGGCTAAACACGCCAATCGCTATGTCTGTTTCACAGGTTCTAGCTTTAAGAATAAGCACCTGTTACTTTTTGTACTTTTTTCTTAATAAAAGCAGACAAAAAAGGCCATATTCTACAACGGCTCATCAACACACTATTTGCGTTTCTCAGTCAGGTGTAAGCCGCCTCACCATAAATGCAAGAAATACAAATTCAAATGACGCTCTTTATTTTATAAACCACCTATTATTTATCATATCACTGCGTGATGTCACAAATATACCTAGAAACTTGTCTCATGTATGCAGTCTTAGTTTTACCGATAGTCAGTGAGTAATATATCGAGCGCACAGCCTTTGATGCCGTTATGTTTTTAGTCACTGCAACAAACGATATTGAACAGAAGCATTCTCTCCGCGCTTTATTCTCCGTAACTTTTACAAGGGTTGCGTTTGTTTAGAACAGAAAAGCATCTTTGCAGCTTACCAGTGACGCAAGAGATGTCGATATCGCGCCGATAACATATTCTGTACACGCAAACGCACATCTCACAGCACCAAAAAAAAGAATTGCATAGACATTACTGTGCATTCGCCTATCACTTCCATCGCGATATGGCCTCTTTCATTGGAGTGAATGCACTTCCACCGTGTGTCTGCTGTCTCGCCCCTCACCTTACTAGGGCGGAGGAAGTTGTGCTTAGAAGGCTTTGGGTAGAGGTGGCCCTACCACCGGCCGTTATATTATCATCGAACTGATCACATTTGCGAATTGGCGATACGTGCCCGTATTGTCCCCCTTCATCGATTCAAGCAGATGCATACCACCTTATATGGACATGTAAAAGGTTGCAGCCAGAACGTTTCCGTCAGCTCCTTCAAGCCGGTCTTTGCGGCAGCGACACAGCCAGTTACAACCGCTGGATACATGAAAACAGATTCCACAAGACACTACTTCACTTCATATATAACGCCGGCCTAATGGCGCACATTTAGCAAACATACTCGCAAAAATATTATGTCTAAAAAGCAAGTCCTTGTCGCAATTTAAAAAAAAATTGCACTTTCTCTCACAATACACCTGTCTCCACGCTTACCAGACAAACTAGTGCCGTTCTGTTCTGAGAAGTACCAGTTCAATACCACGTGGGTCTTTTATTTATTACTCTGTGTGATGTAGGAATCATATCTTAGGTTTTTGTAAAATCTGCTTGGGCCTCGTCAACAGTGCTTCGATTTGATACTTCCACTAGTTACAGACAGTTGGCAGAGTTGTGACCACCAGCCTGGGCCCGAGCCGAGCGTAATTTTTCTCGGTGCGGCCTCGTCAAGTTTGAGGCTCAAGAAATGGTTTTCAGCTCTCCCATAGTAGAGCACCGAGTACTCTAAATCGTGAACCACTTTTTTTCTAGACACACCATAGAACGTCGATTTTTCGTAACGTGTAAGAAAGTAAAAAAAAAACCGAAGTCAGAGCGAAATTCATATTCGAACGAGAGATAAAAGTGAATAGCGAAATTTTCACCGATTTTCATTTTCTTTACACATATATAGTGCAATCCAGCTTCAGGATATAGAAGGAGTGGGGAAAAGCACAGTTTCACAGCATAGTGGAAAAAAAAACTGTATAGACAACCTAGAAACAAAATATGAAGAACAAAACGAATTAGTAGCCGCTAAAGATTTAATAAAACTTTCACAAAGAACAATAGTGAATAACACCAGGTAGCAAGTTTCAATATTGAATAGTGCCAAGTGTGTTTTTTTATCTTCATGCATTCGGGTTCTCCGCTGAAGATGGTAAGCGACGCTCGGTGGACAGACGCGGTAATGTTTGAGAAGCATCGCGATAACTTGAGGTCGTTCTAAAATAACTTGTTATTGGGCTAGCTTGGACATCACTTCAAAAAGTTATTTTGAGCACAAACACACGACAAATTCACACACACACACACACACACACACACACACACACACACACACACACACACACACACACACACACACACACACACACACACACACACACACACACACACACACACACACACACACACACACACACACACACACACACACACACACACACACACACACACACACACACACACACACACACACACACACACACACACACAGGCATCAAACACGCACAGCGCGTGTTTGATGCTTGGGTGTGTGTGAATGTGTTGTGTGTTTCCGCTCAAATTAATTTTTTTGAGATCATTCAAAAAGGCTCAGCTGTTTCCACCTTCATTGATCACCGCTGGCCTCTGATGACAGAAGATCGGCTTTGGTGCCAGCACGAAGCAGCAGTAGGTGGATTTTTTAATTTTTTTTTTGCTCACCTTGCGGAATGGCGATAGTCGATTTTTCAAAGGCGCAAATTGAGTTTTCGAGTAAGCTTTGTTGGCGAGCTCTCCAAAGTGATAAGTGACTTACGCGGCAAGCCTTTCACCATTCCCAAGTTGATCGACCCGACAGAGAAGAACGAAAATGCGGAGAGTGGGAAGATAAATTGAACGTAAGACTCTTTATAACGTTGGTACGAAAAATGATCCATGTGTAAATGCAACCTCACGTGGGCTCGAGAAAGTCAAGACGTTAGTTCATTTCCAAGTGATAGATTAGGATGTTAGTTAACAGCGTTGTTCGCAAGTTCATACGTAACTCTGCTAGGTTCGAGCTCAGCTATGTCTTTGTTCTCCTGTGATTACTGCACGCGGAACGGGGATTTAAGAGGCCATATAGAGTGCTGTTCGCTGTTAAAGGCAACAGTCGAATGAGCATCTTTCATATTTCTGGCGCCCTAACTACAAGTGGATGAAAATTTTTGTTCTTGTATAGCATTATATTCTGACAAACGGAGTCAGAACTGTCAACCGCAGCAGCCTTAACAAAACTCCAGACGGCTATGCTTTTTAAAAAGGACATAAACCATACATACCATCTACGCAAGTGTTCCATTTAACAGTGGACCTGTCTGTATAATCCTGGAGAGAAGTTAAAAGACACGAGTGGTCGTGAATATTCATTTTTTTGTGTTTTTTGTGTAAGGCAAATGCTAGTAGGAGGTGACTGAACTATGGTTACCTTTGGCTAAATAACGTGACTAAGTTCTTGCTTCTGTTGGTTGGCTTTGGCCAAGCGGCTGCCAACATTGCCCAAATGATGTCCAACATCGACTTGTATCGGACAACAGCAACACTGCGTTCATGGAAGCCCGCACCAGTGATTTAGTGGAACAGCGAATGTCCTCCTTTCGAATTCTGGTACTCGGCATTTTCAAGCTTCTCCGCATCGCTGAATTCAAAATGCTATAGGCTTCTTCGGACTGCCGAACTGACATGACCTTCGAAACACGCGCTTGACGACTCTTCTTGCACGAAAATACGTCCACTCTGTCCTAAAATTTCTGCCAGGAATAGATGAAAAACCCAACTTTTCAAAATACGCACCTTTTTTTTTTCTAAACTTCTCCGGGGTCGCGTCTTGAAAGAATTGTGTTGCAGTATGCATTACGAGAGTCTGTCTTGCGCAGATGCGTTAACCAGCGGCCATCGATTGACGGCTGCTGCTCACACACCATTTGTGAGATCTCGAAGTAAAATAAAATTACACAAAATCAAAAAGTAAAGTGAACTGAATGCTCAACGATGTTATCTTCTTTCTGCCTCAAGTGAGCCCGACCGGAATCTCTAACACAACCTCTATCTCATTGGAACTCGGCATTCCCTGAAATCGTTTCGATTCTTTCACACGTTCAGACGCAGAGAGTACAAAAACATAAAACTGGCAATACGAAATAGAGAAAAAAACGAGAAGAAAGATAGCAGCATGTGGAACTGCATTTCACACCGAGCGAGTTCCTCAATTTGGTTATCGCGACGTTCTCTCTCTTGTATTCGTTCTAGGACTCCGGTTTCCGTTCTTTATTTTTCGGGTGTTGTAAGGAATACAGACATCCCTCAACTGTTCACAGGACGACTTTTCTAGGTACGTGTAAACAGGATATCACTTGCGAATATCTATGCCTAATATTTTGTTCTTGAACGCGAGTTATTGTAGGGGAACTTCTTTGCGTGATTATTTCATACAGCAGCGTTTGGGTCACTACAAGCAAAGCGAATTCTGGAGTGATACTATTGAAATGAAATCTATAGTGACACAATGTAACGCATACAAAGTACCGCATTTAACTGTAACATGAAAACTAAATGTAGAGTCTAACATTTGCTGTGTGTTGAAAAAGAGAGCACTCTCTGTGAAGCTGCTTGCCGTATGCATTCAAATTACATCATTACTGACAACTGTTGGGGTTAAACTTTTAGTACTGGTTAACTGGTGCCTATTTTTTACTACTGTTAGTTTTCTCAGCTATTCTTGGCCAACTGTTGTTTAGAAATGGTTGTCGGTTTTCATCACAAGGTAATGAAAGGCAGGTCTCTCCTTACTCCACTACCTGGTGCGACAGCTGGGACAGTTCTTGTGGGGAATATTCTGTCGACACAACGTACCGTGCCGATAAATTATATACAAAGCACGGATCAGTGTGTTTCTTGTGTGGTACGTTTCAAATGGGCATAACATTACAAGCCGTATGTATGTTGTACCTAGTTAACATGTGTACATATATTATAGGTTTTCCCGTGTCTATAAAATTGCAAATGTAGCAATGGGTTGTTCACAGCTGTGTAACAACGCCAGCACTAACGCGTGCACCAGCAGTGGTTGGCTGAATGCTATTCTTGTAATAATCAGGGATGTTAAATACGCGAAGCGTAATGCTGAAGCTTATTTACCTAGCCAAGATTTGGGTGCTGCTGAAGCGTATGCCGAGTTTTATTTTTCAGCTTTGAGGAAAGTGTTTCGAGGTGGTCGACATTCAGTACAGCAGTTGTGTACCCATCGTGGGCGCACCACGAACGCTAACTAGAGTGGTGAATACTCGGACTACACAAGGTACCTTATGGCCTGGGGTTACGTCGGTACTTCCGTTGGAGTAGAAACGTCAGCATTGTCGAAACGAAGTACGCTTTACGGTGGGGCGACGTGAATACCACGTGCATTTCGTTGGCACATTAGCGCGAATCCGAGTGACGTTATAGTGTTGCTTGCCCAAATAGTGGGGATACGAATGTCACGTTTAATATATAAGACTGCTATAAAAGTGGAGTCCACATTGGAACCTAAGTTGATGTCACTCCGGCAGAAAGTGCGTGGCATATGTTTACACACGTTGCATCAAATAGCCGACACTACAACTGCAATTTAGGTGGCACCGGCCTTACGTTTGGGTAGTATTTTTTTTCTAAAGCAGTTTCAAGATCAGGCATAATAGGAAGAGTGCCTCATTGCCAAGCAGAATGCCTTGGTTCGATTGTTGCTGAGATCCTGACTTTTTATTTGCGGTCCTCGGGACTAGGCAGGAGTTCTCAGTTCCTCCTGATGCTCTGACATTTTGGCTATTAGTGTAAGTCATCATCGTTCCAGGGCAGATATAAACTGTCAAACACCTGTGGCGCATACCTGCATACCACGGTTCGCGGTTTACAGGTATGTGCAATGCGTCTTTAGAGATAAAGGTTTGGTGACGTACGCGGCAGGATTTTCACCTTATTTATTCTGTGACCAGACATTCATATTCCTATGTGTCTCTTACCTTCCCGTGCGTTTTTCGGTTAGCACCAAGAGATGAGCGCTAGGGCACCTCGAAGTAGGCGGCTAGATATAAATTGATTAAGTGTTGACTCTTTGCCATAAGGTCATCGTCGCAAGCCCTAAATAAACACTACATCTTGTTTACGTAGTGGCTATTTCGATGACCGAGGGAGAGGGCGCTAGACGACGCCGATGTATGCGATATCGATGACACCAGAGATCTGTAAGTACGACGCAGAACTTTTGACTTGCACACAGTGCTTACCAACGGGCGGCCACTTGTGAAAGTGTGAATGTAAAAAAAATATTGGAATTAAAAAACAAAAGCCCGTGCTCTGAATAGTGGACCAGTACGTTCGATAAATTACGTTCCTAGCTTCCGGTGTACATTTATTACGAGAATAATAATTCTAGATTGACGAATAACCGAATGACTTTACCCAAAAGAAGGAATATATGAATGAAAAGAAGGAAAGCGAGCGATGTCAATTAAATGGCAGTGTGGTTTGCTACCCCAAGTTTTGGAAAGCTCAGGAAGGAATGACAAGAAAGGAAGGAGAATGGAAGATCTGCCGTAAGGCATACGTGCGTGTTTCTCCCATACACGGGCAGTAGGGTCGACGATTGGTCGACAATAAAGCACAAATCACAGGAGAAGAGCAGCAAAAGAAGAACGCAGCTGAAAATTCAACAACAACAACAACAACAACAACAACAACAACAACAACAACAACAACAACAACAACAACAACAACAACAACAACAACAAACGCGACAACAACAACGACAACAACAACGATCACAACAACAACGATGACGACGACAACCACAAAAACAACAGCAACGACAACGATAACGACGACGACAACGACAACAACAACAACAACAACAACATGTACAAATTTTGGGAGACTCTTCGCTAGTGCGAAAAAGCATGTCGCCAGCCCGACTATTGTGACGGGTATAGACCACGCCTAAATGTCGCCACAATTGACTTCCGCGTCAAAACAACATGATCAGCGTCATTTCCCACGACAGGTTCACCCTCGCAAGGCAGCTACGAGCTGGCGAAACGGTTCGAAGAAACATTGACAGGAAGCTGACAGCGCACCGAGATGTATACAGTATACGTGCAACAGCTTGCGGGGAAGTCTTTTAAAATGTTTCCGAGGCTGTGTTTCATAAAGTTTCATTAGTTCACAAGTATGAATGCATTTCTCGTCCTAGAGATAATAAAATATACATATTCGGGTGCCGTGAAACGTAGCGACGAGAAAGCTATTGCCTTTTTCGTGCTTTATCTTCAATACTCTTTATTCGCATTGCGAAGTCACTTCTGAGTTCCTAATAATCTAAGTGCGGCCTTTGAAGCAACTGACAAAGGCGAGTTCATTATTCATACTGAATGTAAACAGCGCAAAAAAAAAACCGGCCACTCTTTTGCGCGTTTTTGGAGTTTAGTATGCAGAAATCATCAGCACATGATGGCGTCACACTACGATACCATCATGATTCCGTATGTAGCCGATATTTGTGACACTAAAATTACGTAGGAAACATCATTTGATTGACGATCACATAATCGTGAAGTCAGAAATCGTAAATTTGTAGTGTCTTCGTTGATGCCGTAATCACGTCATCATATAGCATCCTCGCTCGGCCAGAAGGGGCACTCCAAGGCCACCAACGGCGCAGAAAGCTTCCAATCATAAGCGCTTGTGTATGAGGGTAGTTAGCAAGCACTTTTTATTCAGATCACAAGTGTCATCTTTGATACAGATACGAAGCAGAGAAAACGTAACGATTTAATTAGATAAGCACACGTGTTTTACTGCATAGATAGCAGCCCTGTTGGCTAACACGCGGGTTTCGTATACAGTGCCCTCTGCTTTGTGTGTCCCCTCCCGCACCACTATTTTTTTTTCGTCTTTGCGTTTCACTAAATTCAGTTGTTAAAAGCGGTTCGCCTGTGTAGTGGCTGTTTTTGTGTGTGTTCTCAACTTCGCAGCACTGCCTTTTCCTAATCTTTTCAATGACTCCGATCTCTGAGGTGGTCCAGAAACACTTGTCATGAAGAAAGCTGTTACTTTTTTTTTTTTGGGGGGGGGGGGGTGGTTTGTTATAAGGGGATCAATACAATCGAATAATAAGAAAAAGAACATGCCTTTCCCCTTCTAGTCACTTTAGGCAGACAAGTAAAGGACGGCGCGACTTTGTACTTGCTTACTGCGAATGCCTCATGCGCGCCTCTCAATGGCTTCTGCGTGAAATCTGGACTCTTACCGAAGTCGCACGCCTTGTGTGTTTGCTCGATTGTCGCTTTGAAGTCACTTACGTGAGAATGAAGCGCAACCCAATGCAAGAAAGAGGCCACTTCTACTTCACGATTTCTTGAAAAAGAAGGCCTTGAGCTACGATATCGCTACTCACACCAGTGTGGCGGCCTGGGTCTTTTTAATCTTGGTTATGAGAACTGCAGTTGTCGTTTTGGAGGTTTCTCTACAAGGGAAGTTTCTCTTTTCCCGCGACGGTTTCATATTTTCGAAGCTTGTTTTTACTCCAGAGCCAACAACAAACAAAACGTTTGAATGCTGCGGAGATGTTTTGCATGGGCTGTACACTGCTCTGTTCCCAAATGTCATAGGAAAACTCTGGGACAGTTTTTCGAGAAGGGTTGGGAATACGTTCATTTAGAAGAATGCAGACTTTAACGCATGTCTTATTTTTTGCTCTTGGTTATTTTTTTTGCGAGGGCTAATATTCACATTCCCCATTCCAAGCAGAAAACAACGTCTTCACAGCTTTAAAGGCACTCTAAACTAAAGCAGCTGGAACTGCCTTTTTACGATGATGTTATCACTTCTGTTGTTTCTCAAACTGCTTATGTTGTGCTCTTGTTCTTGTTTTTTGTTGCCCTTCACTTGTGACTCATACCCACTGTGGGGACTCGGCCAATAATTGAGTGCTCTTATAATGTATTACTTGATTTCAAAGTAAAGGAACATACACATTGAAAACGTTACAAATTTGAGAATAAAATTTTTATAATCACTGATCTGTACTTACTATAAAGTATTATTGATAGATAACCTAGATCAAAACATAGCTTGAAAAAACAAAAAAAAGGAGAAGTTATGCGTGTGTCGACACAGAAGAATAATATAGTTTTTGTTAGTCTTTTCGTTTCATTCAGATAATTCCGCACTGCATCGCAAACGTTCGCACTGGCAAACCCAGAAATAGAGGCTCCAAAGGACAGAATCACGGGCATGGATAAGTTCATTTCAATAGTGTAACGGATTTTCTAACTGGGATCTACGAGCTGTAGTAAATCGTCTACATGTGAAAAAAGTGATAATTCATAGTTTCTGGCTCACCACCGAAAGCGCACGTCGGAGAAGAAGCCTGACAAGACCTGTGTTGGCAGAAATTTAGTTTGGGCACCCTATAGCTCAGCCTCGTCTTGTCTTGTCTTGTCGCCTAGAAGATCTTGGCTCATACCCACAAGTAGGATTGGCCACACTGTGCCTTCTAATGTAAGTTTTTTATGCAACGCTTGCTAAAAAAAGAGAAATTAGATAAGAACAATAATAATGTTTCTTTATAAAAACGTGAAAAAGTGCAATAGAATTCGATAAACCAGAACATATAACACAAATAAGCAGAGATGAAGAAGGGGAGCAAAGCATCGGATATATCTGGCAGTACCACTAGCAGCGTATCCTTCTGGTTGCCTGAATGAATTTACGTAGCGCTGACAGAATAGCACTGCAGCGGGCCCCCAACTGACTGGCTCCAGACGTAATTGCGACTTCTAGTTTAAGCTATCCACTTCCTTCTCGGTACCGTAGTTTTTCTTTCTTTCTCAATTCAGAATATTTATTTTTCCCTTTCATCAATCTTATCATTTCAACAGACTAGCAGAATTTAACAGACTAACAAAAGGTAAAAAAATTAAACGCTTTTTTTAGAACTACCCGGTTCCAAGCCAAATTACTGCGCGGGGGTGAGCCACCGATTATAGGCTGCGCTGTATTTTGTGGGTGGGTGCCACTAGAAAAATTCACCTCAACTATCACCATTATCAACTTCGCGCGGCAGGAGCTCGTGAGCAGTGGAACGAGCAAGCGAGGAGCGTACACCGCCCTTGCGCGTCCAGCCAGCATTGCAGAACAAGGCCTCGGTCTACAACTGCCAAGACCATGCAACGGATGCCCGTCTTCGACTAGACGAGAGTACGTGAGCGTACCTATTTCCTCCGCAATTCAGCTACGAGACAGGGGCAGTATGACTCGCGTCACAGCAGAGGTAAATTCAGTGACAAGCTAGCACTAAAGTTGGACCATTGTCGGGCTGAAGCGCTGACAGGAGGACGCTCAGTGGTCTGCACCGTTTAATCTGGCTGTTATCGAACGCACTCCGTCTGGAAGCTAGACGAGGGGGGCGAGTTTTCCAATTCAGAAGTGCAGCAGCTTGGGCTAGTTGGTATGACATGACGATAGTTATAGCGCGAGAACAGAACGACGACGACACAGAGACGTGTCCTTCGTGTCCTTCTTGTCTCTGTGTCGGCGTTGTGCTCTCGTGCTATAGCTATGATTTTTTTCGAATTTATTGTGATTCTAGCGGCCAAAGACTTTGGTGCTCAAAGGGTCATTGAAGGGCCCCTGAAACAACCAGAGACCAACAATTAGTTAGGGCTTTGCAGTTGTGTACGAGTGTACAACGAACGCTAATATATCTACACGCGCTTGATTAGCGAAACGCGGACGACGCTTGCTTCGCTGTTTCATGACCATGTTTGTCCATTCCGCTGCCGTTGTCCAATTTGGTTCGTCCGCTCTGAGAAGGCTTACGAAAAGCGGGTAACGCGAAAATTCCGGCTCATTAGTGAAGCCTTTCCAAGTAAGGTGGCAGCTGTAGCGGTCCTCGTTAGTATAGGGACACGAGAGAGCGTTTCTCCCAACATGCCTGCACAGTGATGAAAATGTGTCCTTGTTACCGGCGTCTCTAAGAAGCCTCCACATCTTGTCCGTTTTAACGGAAACGAAGTATCCAACGCTAATGTCGGTGCATCGCTTTTCATGGGAAGAACAACAACATTAAGATGATAGTGTTCATTTATGGCAGAGTTTACGAATTGTTTCATGAAAATAATACGCCATTTTCTTCATTGGAGTATTTTAGCAAAATAAGCGCTACCTGAGGACAACGAAAAACAAAAAATCACAGAATATCCACGGAGCGAAGATAAAGAATGGGGCGAAGCTTCGGAGGGCCCGTCTGTCTGTCTGTACGTCCGTCTATTCGTCTGCGCCTTCTCAGCGAGTCATCGAACTAGACGGTCACGTACGAGCTAGGAGGGACAGACCCACGGCTTTAAGAGCTTCGCTTTAAAAAAATGTTCAGTTGTCGGTAGTCGAACCAACGACCTTTCCGTCCCTGACGGTGGCTTGCGGTGGTCCAACCCACTACACCACCACCTCAAGAAGGCTTCACCAACGCGCCTTTTAACTCTCACACAGTGCTCTTGTTTGCCGGGTGATATCAGCCTTTGGAAACGAAAGTTATGCGCGGCTTCTGTGATTAGCTCAGGCAACGCGTCCTTGCTGCCACCATTTGATTCAGCGTGTTTCTGATAAAAGTGTGATTTTGTCAGCATTTGACACACCACGAAGAGGCTGGTTTAACCATATCTCGCTCATAACATTCACTCGCATTATAACTTAGCTTTCTAACGCTCACCTGGTTTTCACACCGCGTAAGCGCTTGCGTTGTGAGAAACCACGGCCACGCTTAGAAGGAACGCAAGACGCGCGTCGCACTTGTCTTCGCATTTCACAACGCTTTGAAGGAGGGCATATCAAGGTTAGTTAGGTTCTTGCTGCTCACATTTTCGCACGGGGTCCTCCATATACGAGGCGTCCCTGCCACTGTTCTCAACGGCAGCTACCGCAAATAGGCACCAACGTGGGTAAGTTCACATCAAGTGGTCTGCCATACAATAATATACCTTGTACTTGTTGTCCTGTATCAAAATGCCTCTATGCAAATACGTTTCTCTTTCGTGGTACGTTGATTTTTATGATATCAACCATAACAATTTTTAATTGACCTATGACATACACATGAACGAAGCAAAACAACTAGATATTTGAGCAAACACGGCCGGGATAGGGAGAAAAGCTCGTTTCACTGTTGCCGGTAAGGCATTGCAACCTCTTCAACTTCAGAGGTGTGTTTAAAGACACCATGTAGCACTTCATTATCACTGACTAAAACATAGGTAGCCTCGAGAGTTCTGAAAACACGTGATGCGAAGAAGTTAGCGCTGCTCGCTGCCTGCCAATTATAATTATTCATCAAAAGCAGCCAGAAATCGCGTGCTTTTTCGACACCTGATACCATTGATTGATATGTGGGGTTTACCGTCCCGAAACCACCATATGATTACGAGAGACGCCGTGGTGGAGGACTCTGGAAGTTTCGACCACCTGGGATTCTTTAGCGTGCACCCAAATCTGAACACACGGGCCTACAGGGCAACTGCTACTCAAAACCCAAAAGATCGCACTATAACTGAAAACGTCATGGTCATTTCTTGATTCCGGCATTATGAGCTGCATCATGATGCCATTAAAACAGTTGTGCAATCGAAGAAACAAACAAAAACCGCTCAGGCCACGGCACATGCTGACAGCTGTAGCTTGTTACAATTTTGTTATTCACTTCATAGCTTTTAGAGCACTGGCTATTATGAAGGGGGGGGGGGGGGGGGGAGAGAGAGTGCGCTTAAAGCGTACGATAAGTCCCTGCCTTTAACACTTGAGAGATTCTGAAAATGGTCTTGAAAGTTGATTCTTCGGGCAAACAACTCTTTTGATGAAGCCATTTCATTATTACTCGGACAAGTGTTGCAGAGCCTATTTAACCTCTTTTCTCGTCCCTCCACATCTCGGTAATGTCCTCGCAAGGAAAAGAAGCAGCGAGCACGCACACCTGCTCACACACTCAAGTTTTTGTTCGTCCATTCGTCAGCTTTTGCCACTCCAGGCATAGCGTAACTGGACAGGTCAGGTCAGGTCATGGCGGCCTCAGGGGAAAGTTGAAACGCAAGTTCAGGAGCCCGCTGGCGTCTGTTGCTGGTCAGGGGCATTCTGTAGGTGTGCAGATGCTATCACACGCTGACCCGAATGGACCCTGCGTGTTCTCATCAAATGCTGCTATAAATTGTCAATGAGGCCAAACTACTCCATTTGGACATTCATGCCTAGAAACAAGGCGTGTGGCCTTTTCTGCATACTTATCGCCATAATTAATAGTTACGACGTCAAAATAACGCTGCAGAAGGTGTGGCGTATGATATATCTATCCGAGAAACGAACACGATTGCAATCCTGTGTAGTTGAAAGGACGTCAGCGTTCCATACGAGTGAAATGAAAAGGAAGTGCTTTTCTTCCTACTCTCGCCCCGGATCTCTGCGAAAACTCACAGACGCAATTCGCCCAACGCTGTTAACGCTGTCGACGTCGGGGCATCCGATGCTGCAAGAGGCAGCTCAGAGGAAGTTTGGTGATCCTGGGCCGCAGCGGAGCGAAGAAAGGTTCACGGTCATGAAAGAAAGAAACGAGCGTTGCCCGCGTTTCGCTAACCGAACGCGTATACATTCATTAGCGGTCGTTGTACACCCGTACACGAGAGCGCAAGAAACGCAGCACAAGGCTCGATTGTCATCTTGCCATCGTCACAGTATTGGTACTCTTCGTGAGCTCGCTGTCGCGTGATTTCTCAATTTCGTCGTTACAGAAAGTTTCTTCCCATCTTTTGACGGGAGTTTTTTTTTAAAACCTTTTGAAGTACTACGGCTATTGGTACTGCGTAATGTGTATGCATCACTGCTGTTTGCATACGACGTCAGACATACAGTGTCCTTCAGTTTGCCTTTTCCCATTTTACAGGCACTCCGCATTCTAAAAAAAAGCAAATCACCCATAAAATAGTGAACTTATGTGGATCTGTCATAGGCAATTTATAGCCCAGCCGATAGATGTAAGTCATGTAGGAGAGAGAGAATGGGTAAAGCTGAGAAGCTGAGATCGAGTCAAAGTTTATCGAGCTCAGGCTGACAGTGGGGGCAGAGAGTGACGAATAGATATGAGGAGAGTGAAGGCGTAGTCACAGCGGGAGGGGACCAAGAAGTGTCGAGAGAGGAAAGGAGGAACGTGATTGGGCGGGCAGCGAAAGAAAGTGACCAATAATAGCACACGCTCCAGCACATGTGGTGCTTTTGAGAGAGAAGGAAATGCGCACCGGTCGCGGAAGATGGCGGAGAAATGGCTCACCGATAGTACCAGCTGCGTCAGCTGTTCAGCCTTCGTCGTGTTGAAATGTTGCACATATATTTTCGTCACCTCAGAGTAATCGTCATGTGTCGCTCGTGAGTTAACTTGCACTATTCTTTTTCGTAATGTTACTTAGACGTTACGCAAGGAAAGAGAAGAGCCTGCGTGAAAACTCAGTGTGCCCATTCATCGCAATACTACTAGCGAGAACAGACTGGGTGAGTGGGTCACCTCTGTCGAGAGTGCACCCCGGCAACCATGGAGCAAGAGCACAGCGCCCCAGAACAGCCGCAAAACGAGTGTACCACCCGGTCTTCAAGCGCTGACCTGAGAAACACACCTTGCACCAGGGGTGATGGCGAACCGGTCTGCCAGCTCCTGTGGCACCTTGAGGAGTGCAACCATCTGCTATTCCCCATCGGTTACCAGCTGATCGATCAAGAAGACGACGACGCAGGCGAACTCAGACTCGTTCTCCACCCGCAACAGAACGCACTGCGCCAGTGGGAAAGTTTCATCTTGTCTGGCGTCCACGCTCGCAAAGCCATAGAACTGTTTCAGAGCCTCTGCGCTGTGCACAGGTAAGTGTACCGAGGTGAGCATTCACAAAGTTATCTTCTTGTCGCTGCGTACCATTTGTTTCATTGCGTTACAGCACGAAGAGAACGATGAAGACACCTATACAACAAGCCCTGACTATTACCTGAAAGTGTTCATTTATGAAACGTGTGTAAATATGTAGGGCCTAACTTATGTGCCTGCGCACACTCTATCGTGATGTAAATGCTGGCAAAAATACAAACTTGAAAGATGCTTCATATGGCTCAGTATTTTCACGGCAAATATGAAGTCGAGAAATGCTTCTTTGGCTGTCACAAAGGAAGGCAGACGTACGTATAATGCACTTTGTTCGTTTGATCTAGAAAGTTTCTTTAATTTCTGACGATAAGGTATGCCTGTGTTTGTATATAACAATGGCTTGGACGAACAAGGGATGACAAGTACTATCCCTGCAATTTCGGTAGTACACCTCCAAATGAGTGTGCAGTAAACGCTCTCAGATTGAGCTGGTGCTCACTTTAGTTTTTTATAGGCTACCACCTTCTCTGTCTTATGAAAACTTGTCCACCTGAAAAAAAAAGTGTCTAGTGAACCACTGCGCTTATGTAGCAAAAAAAGAAAACGGGAATGAAAAAAAAAACACCAAGAACGCCAAAGGTTCACTATCAATAGTAAGACGTCAATCTTTATTTTAGTCAAGTGCGTAGTTTTGATGAACTGGTGTTTTTATACTATTATGATACCGTTTCTTAAAGGTTATTTACTATGGCGGCGTGTTTAGTGCAAGTACAAACTAACGTACCCTGACTAAATGTTGGCCTCATTGCCATTAGGCGCTTTAGGAACAGTATACAAGCGCCCTTAAGTATGCACATCTGGTAAGTGTTGCATGTAGCTTCCTACACGCCTAACAACAATTTTTAACAAACACGCCCAATATACTTTGCTTTCTGATCTCCAGGTGTGTCACGCTGGTCGAGCTGGACTATAAGATTGCCATGTCCAAGCCCATCCTGTCGGCCATCCAAGGAGGTGTGGGCGTGAAGCGGGTGCACGTTTACGACATCCACGACATCACGCGGTATTACCCCGCGCTCAACAACGTCGTCCTCAGCCTGGTCAGCACCATGGAACACGTAGACGAGCTGGTGTTTCGCAAGCGACACCAAGGCTCCATCTCTATCGTGCCCCTGTCATCATTCTCACTCAACGGAGCTGTGGCAACAACCCTCAAGAGGCTTGACGTGGCCGACGTCAACTTGGGCGACTCCGAAGTGACAAAGCTGATCACCCTGCTCATGGGCAATGACACCATGACGGATCTAGCCGTCGGCACGTCGGTGTGCACCTTCGCCGGCTCGAAGACGTCTCTAGGATTTGCCGATTACCTGGCAAAGGCTAAGGACACTTTGCGCAGCCTGACGCTCAGGTCGGTTGGTTTCTGCAGTGCACCATATTTGGCGAGGCTCGTCAACACTATCTGCAAAATGACTGTGCTCCAGGAACTAGTCGTGGACATGGTGCCCTGCGGGAAAGAAGGCACCGACATCTTTGCCAAGGTTGTTGGGCGGAGCACTTCTCTGCGCCACTTGACTGTCGTCCTGCCCCAGTGGTGGGACCGGTGCATGTTGAATGACGTCTATCAAGATCCCGATGGACGCTTTCGAAGCGTGCGGCGCTGGCTCGCGGTGCTGCCCCACACCAATACACTCGAGACCCTCACTCTGGACATGATGGGTTTCTTACAGGACGAGTGCCGCATGCTGTTCCTTGCCTTGTCGGAGAATTCCAGCATCCGGAAGGTGACGGTGCACCGGTTGCTCGAGTGGGGCTGTATTGAGTTCGCGTGCCGCGTGATCAGGGCTTGTGACCTGGCTGAGCGCGTGGTCATCAGTAACCACAATGTGAGCCCCAACAGCTTGTCCAAGTTGCCCACATGTCCGGAAGTTAAGGCCGTCACTGTCTACTCGCACTGGTTCCAAACCACCTTATGCGACATCCGCGTGGCGATTGGGACCCTAGCCACGTGTGGTCACCTCAGATCACTGCAGATGCACCTGTTCGACGACGCTTTGAGTAACTATGTGCTCACCACGCTGGCCTCATGCCTTGTCGCTCCCAACCGGCTCAGCGACGTTGAAGTGAACCTCCACATCAGGCTGTATAATCCGCTGCACGGCCTACATTGTGCCCTGGAGTGTCCTCTCATCAGGGCTGTGTCTTGTAACCCGAACTTGAACAGAATCACTTTGCGCCAGTTCCAGCTGAGTGAGGTGGACTGCCAGCTGCTCACCGACGCCTTGAGGCGCAGTACGAATCTTCATGGCCTGGTGCTCTCAGGGGACAACAGCGGGCGCTTCTTGCAGCTTATGGCGCCTATGGCACTGAAGAACTATACTCTGCTTTACGTCAGCTTGAGTACTACCGACGACAGTGATGACGAGATGAAGATTCTGGTAGAGGTCACCAGGCGCAACCGCAGTCTCATCTCCCGGGCTGCCCGTTTCGTGCTCGGCGAAAACAGGTCACCGTACTGCGCAGCGGCCATCGAGTTCGTCTCGCGGCATCCCAGGCTCGTGCAGGTTTTGATGCACAAAGCGGCAGTTGGCGAAGAAAGAGCGAGGAAAATGATCCGACGCGCACTGGAGAGCATCTCCAGTATGGACTCCTTCATGATGGTAGTGCGAGTGGTCAAGGACCATGTGGAGTGTGTACGGCAACCAGACGGCAGTACCCAGCTTGACCAACTTAATTACGACTGCTGGCTGCACGTGAGGCAGTACCTCAAGGTGGCTGACGTGTTGCATGATTGTGAACCTGTTCCGTGATGAGATCGGCCAGACTAACCCAGAAATATAAATATACGGGATTCTTACCACGACATGTGTTAACGGCTGTTATCTCTGCCTGAAACAGCATAACCATTCTACGATGCTTGGATATACTGTGAAATAGTGCCCTTAAAGCAGTTGTGTTTTACAGCTGTTACGAGATTACAACTCGGGTCACGCATCACCGTAGTTGTCCGTCGTTGCCACTGGTGTCCGTAACCACATTGTACGAAATTAGAGAAAAATCACAGCATATCCACAGAGTGAGTGATGATGAGAGAGGCGAAGCGTCCATCAGCCCGTCCGTGCTTCAATCCGTTCATTAGTTCTTGCTTCCGTCCATCCGCGTGACCATTCCTGCGTCCATCCATGCGTTTGTCCGTCTGTCCATGCGTCCGACCATGAGTCCTTCCATTCGTCTGTCCGTCCGTTCGTGCGTCCATCCATCCGAACGTCCCCACGTACGTCCATCTATCCATCAGTCTGCTAGTCAGTCTGTCCATCCGTTCGTCCGTGCATTCGTCCCTGCGTCCATCTAGTGGACATTATGCACCGCCATCTCGCATCCCCTGTGGCACATAACCGCTCTAGTGTGGGTATGTGCCACAGGGGAGGCGAGATGATGATGCAGTCAGTGGTGGCTACCTACTACATCTACATACATTGGAGGATGCACAGACCCATGCATTAAGGAGCTTCGCCCTAGAAATCCAGCGCCAATTGCACAGTGGGTTGCGAAACAGGGTTTGTGGGATGCCAGCCCAATATTCTGCCACTGAGCTACGCTGGTGCTTGGGAATTTTCGGCAAACTTGCCTTAGGCAGGCTTGATGTGCGGAAATCAATCGCGTCAATACAACTTTTAAAGCGTTTTAGAACATCGAAAGAACAACCACTCGTCGCAAAATGCGAATAGCGTAACGAAGGGGTCGTCCAATGCCCCAACTCATTAAAAAAGCTTGTTATTGTTCACCTAATAACTGTGGCGCATACCCACCTCAGGCATAATTCCTCATCGTCGTCAGCCACTGCAAGAACAGCGGACACGAAATTCCTTGCAAGTGTTTAACGAATACCACATTTCTCGGAATGATAAAAAATAGCGTATTGAATGCTGTCCTACTACCAAAAAATTTATTAATAATGTCGTAGTGGGTATCAATAAAGTGAGCTTGCACTAGTTACCCAATGAGTGTTTAGAAAAGGCTCGAACGGGGCATTTTTCTAGCTTTCGCTGTGAATGTGCTGTGCCTTACGCGCAGGCCTGGCGTTCTTTATTTTTTACAATTTAACAAGTGTTCTACAGTGGTAGTACTTAGACAAACAGTGTGAGTACGTAGATAAAAGAAAGTATGGTTGCGGTTGTGTAGTTTTTTTGGGTGTTTGGTCATAGAACCACGTGTGGGTGGGGGAAGAATTTTTCAATTGCGGTTTGAAGACGTTGAATCTCTGCAAGTATCAAAAAGTAGAAGTGGGAACATACCTGTCACTAAATCAGTGGTGAATTCCAAGCCCGGAGGAGTGGCGAACAACGGCTAGTTTTAAAGGTAATTTGAAATGTAGCTTCTTATAAATGTTTCGTTGGTATCCGGGATGTAACATCCCAAAACAACCATATGATTATGAGAGATGCCGCAGCGGAGGGCTCCGAAAATTTCGACCACCTGGGGTTCTTTAACGTTCGCCCAAATCTGAGCACACGGGCCTGGAGCATTTTCGCTTCCATCAAAAATGCAGCCACCGCAGCCGGGATTCGAACCCGCAACCTGCTGGTCAGCTGCCAAGTACCTTAGCCCCTAGATCCCCGCGGCGAAGTTTTTACGAATGTTCGTACGAAAGGTTCAAGTTTATTAGGTTAATGCAAATATATCTCAATGAAAACATTACTCAAGATTATCCTGCCACTCTGTTAAAAAAAAAGAGATCTGGAAAGACTTTGAAACTGATGCACTTAAATATAAGTGATCTTGCGTGAAGTAAGTATAAGATATTTATTTACAGGAGGAGAAGGAATGAGAAAGAAACCTAAAGAAAGAAGAAGAAAGGGGATAAAGACGGATAAAAGAACTCTTTATTTTTGTGCATAGAGCCAGTCTAGCGCTTTGTTTTCTGTGCTTCTTCAGTTATGAGGAGGAAATCATTAGTGATTATTTTCTGTTCTGTCGCTGGGTCACGCAATTCAGGAAAAGATTTATGGCACCTCCACTTCGGAATATAAGTCTGGAACTATCAGGTTCAGTTATTCATTCAGTTGGCGCATCTACTCTGGTCTTGTCTTGTCTTGGCACCTAGAAGATCTTGGCTCATGCCCACAAGGGGGATTGGCCACGCTGTACCATATAATAGACTTTTTTTTAAACAACGGTAGCTAAAAAGGAGAGAAATTAGATATGAACAATAATGATGTTTTTTTTTTAAGTGAAAAGTGCAGAAAACTTCGAAAACCAAAATAAACAAAACAAATAAGCAAAAATGAAGAAGGGGGACAAAGAATTGAATATATCTGGCAGTACAACTAGCAGCATATCCTTCCGGTTGCCTGAGTGACTTTATGTAGCGCTGACAGAATAGCACTGCGGCCCGCACCCAACTGACTGGCTCCAAACGATAAAAGGGTGGATGTATTTACTGCCAATCCGAGCATACCAATCGGTCTCTCAAGAATTATTCGGTGCAGTGAGGCGAAGCGGCGGCATGTGAGGTGAAAGTCATCTATTGTTTCCGGTTCATTGCAAACTGCGCATAGGTTAGTTAATGAAATTTCTGATTTATGGAGATAAAAATTTAACCGGAGAACTCTACAGCGAAGGCTTGTGAGGGTCACCTCACATCGACGGGAAAGGCTTTTTTGCGGTGTTCCATGTGAATGGCAAGTGCCGAAATTCTTCAGATTGTAGAAGCGATGTTTCGTTGATTTTGAGGATTAACAGGCATTTGAATCGTTCGGCAGTAATAAAAGAAAACTTTGGAGCTACTAGTACCTAATATTCTGAAAAAAAGGATACAGCTTTGCGGACGTTAAATGTGTACAAACAGACAAAGCATCCCAAATATTAATAGCTTTTGATTGCTGAAAACTTAGTTTTCGAAGGACCAATGTAATAGCGAGGAATTTCGCGAGATAAATTGGCATGAAGTCAGGCAATCGGAGCGCAAAAAACCAATTAAGCGGATGAGAAAAAATACCTACTCCAACTTTCTGAAGATTTTGCGTTGCATTCGTCGAAATCACTATGTAATTAGCAAAATGACCGAGATGGTCTTCAAAAAGGCCCTCCAGAACATGCTTTAGAAGTAACTTGGCGTTTTTTTTTTGAAAAAAAAATGTCATCGAAAACTAAGTCAACTGGCATCAAGCATAGGGTTTGGAGAGTTAAATGCTGGAAGGAAACGTGACGATTTGATAACAAAGACTCGACAAAAATGACTTGGGGTCTTTGATAACAAAACTACGGGTGATCAAAGGAAGAAACTGGATATTTCATGAAAACTGCCTGTGAACGGGTGAGGGGCGCTTCGTAGAGTTTTAAAAATTGTTTGCACGGTAAGCTGTCGAAATATTGCATCAAGTGGAATGATTCGAGCTTTTAAATTAAGCACGCTATTCGCAACAAACCTATGTAGCCCGAGACACAGCCACAGAGATTGCCTTTGTAGCATTATAAGAGGTCCTAATTTGTACTCAGCACTTCCGGAGTACAACTCTACAGTTGCAGGGATGTTTCTTCCCCGTATAATAAACGCTGGTGGCAATATATAGCTAAATTCTTCATCTGTAAATATTTCACTGCTAAGTATTCGTACTTAACCTAATGCATTAGGTAAATATAGCTTATATGAGTAATATACTCAAGAACAGGCCGAAAAAAAGCTTCCTAGCTACTCGGCCAATTGCCTGCATAGGGTAAGAGGCATGAGAGAAGGCGAAGTAGAGGAAAAATCTGCGTTCGCCATTTTTTGCAGCAATCTAAAATTAGAATACTTCATAATTACCATTCCACTATAGCTTCACCTCTAATTTTTTTTTAGCTCAGAGGACATACAAAATCCAGTTTGTATGATCTGACCAACTCTTGGCCGATCTCCTTGAGTTAATAGGTGCCAACACTTCAAGCATCATGATCATCATTCTTATTATCGTCGTGACCTTGCCTGCCAGCTTCGCCGTTGACGGAGATTACACAGGGTTGTAAATTAATTTAATTAGTTCCTGTCAGTTTTAAGCAGAGAGACAGCTGTACCTATTCCGAGATTGCACTAAGGTGCTTATAAAGTGCGTTATGTACAAGGCTGCTTATTCATTTAAGCCACGTGCCGTCGCCTTAGAAGCCCTCACATCGGCCTAAAGTGTCGTTTGTTTAAAACTTATGTGTTCAGAATAAAAGGTTCTTTTTTCTAAAATTGAAACGTCTACTTCTTCAGCAGCCGTAAAATGCATCAACGCTAAGCCATTCAGGTGAGAGGGTCTACCGACTGAATGCCCTACTTGTTCGTTGCGCATTGAATTAGATATAAATATTTAAAACAGCATTAGTATTCGCAGCTGAAACATGTAGTTGAATAGAAACAACAAGTTTCACACGGTGACGTTACTTTTGAACTGTTAATTCTGTATCTTGCGTAAGCTGCACCCATGCACCAAACTATACCCTCTCAACTAGGTCTCGCCATTATCTGCCTGCTGCAGATGGCTAAACGTATCTCTGCCACGTCGAAGGAATGTGCATCGGGATACTCGATTGCCACCGATCCTTCCGAAAACTTCTTTCCAATACTTCATGCAACCGTAACTTTGATGAAGTCAAGTCACAGTGACAATTTCGCGATAGTTTCAGAAGCTGCAACGCCGCTTGACACCTTCGCTTCACTGCACGGTTTTAACGGTAACGGGGCGAGCACACCAGCCCTTCTCGTTGGCATGTCATGCACGTGGGTGTTAGCGTAGTGGCAGCGCTGGCACCATCGCCAGCTGTGGCGATCTTCGTTATGGGAACAATAATCGGAAGACGGCTAGGCCCAAACAATGATATATACTAAGCAACGTTGCGTTAGGGAGAATGAACGTCTTCCCCCTTTCGTTTTGCGAATGAGCAGCTTAACAGGAAAGGGGAGAGTGCTCTCGGTTATTCGTGATGTGGCAGGTGAAATATTAACGGACGTGACCGGAACATGACGCAGCGTGTCTTCTTTAAACGTGACAGCAAGCGTAGCCGCGAGTGCTAGCAGGATGTCGCTGTCACTGTCCCTATAGCAACTGCCTCCCAGCCCGACTCCCAGCAAGAGTAAAAGTATATTGCCATCGCCTCAACTGGCATCACTTTGAGAACGTACGTGTAAGACAAAGGGGCGGCGAGAAAGCGAACAAGTGCTGAATTTATGTAATGAATGCAAAAGAGTGCATTGTTAACCGATGTTGTCATCACCTGCAGTGCGTTTCAGTGAGGCAGGCGTTCGTAGCAGACGACGTTTAGTCGTGGTTTAGTGGGAGCCGCAGACACTGTGACAGTTTCGTAACAGGCGAGTTGGGGATATTTGTTTGCCAGGGATGCTTCTTCAACAAAGTGATTGAAAACGTGAAATGCAAGAAGAATAGGTTAATCGATAAAGCTGTTTTCGCGGCACGGCCGCATTATGCTAGATCACCAACGCGCTGCGAAAAACATAACGCACCGCAGACATTCAAAAAGATTTGCCATATGTAGTGAAGGGCTGGTTTCGTTCTGGAGAAAAAAACTTCACTTCATATCGTTGCACAAAAATTCAACCTAACCTTTTAATATTTCACGCTGAAATCGCACCATTGTTCACGTGCTTAGCCGCTCAAGACTTGACTTACTTCAGGCTACAATGATGGCCATGCATTTGTATTCGAACAACACGGAAAATTTTAAAAAAGTGCGCTCAAATGCACAAGCTCAAACACTCGGCAGATCAATGTACTACTACCCACCGTTCCCATGGTGGACGGACAACTACAGCGTTTCAGTTCGGCCTGCGAAATATTCGATGAATCTATAAATGCATCCGCAGAGACTGACTATCCACCGCCTCGTCGGAAAGCCAGTTACGAAGTATGCGATGAAAATCAGCGTCTTCACTCAACTCCGGATTGATAGGTGGGCGAAGTATTGCCACTTCCGTATTCCCAGCGTAGCCTGGGGGCCATACTCATGGTTTCGTAAATGGCCAAAGTTCGCGCTAGTATCTTCGCTTCGAGTTGATGAGTCTTCAGATGCTAGCCATGCATGTCACTTGACGTACGATATCAAGACAGATGATCCACACGTTTAAACAACTGATAAATTCATCATCCTAACTCTATGTTTCAAGTAAATATCTCCGCAGAGATTAACCACCTCTCAATTAATGGCATTGAATCTGCACGACCAACCCACGTATTAAATGAACCGCGAAGCGTAGTATCCTTACAGCGCTCCAAGGGGCCGGAAACTGCTGCACGATCAAAGACGAGAAACTCATTCCTTTCTCGTCTTCAGAACCGTTTACACATGTGCCATCTACTCCTTGCCACTTATTTATTCATAAATGACATGGGCAGTCTAAGCGCTCTGCATACATACATACATACATACATACATACATACATACATACATACATACATACATACATACATACATACATACATACATACATACATACATACATACACACACACACACACACACACACACACACACACACACACACACACACACACACACACACACACACACACACACACACACACACACACACACACACACACACACACACACACACACACACACACACACACACACACACATACATACATACATACATACATACATACATACATACATACATACATACATACATACATACATACATACATACATACATACATACATACATACATACATACATACATACATACATACATACATACATACATACATACATACATACATACATACATACATACATACATACATACATACATACATACACACTACATACATACACACACACACACACACACACACACACACACACACACACACACACACACACACACACACATACATACATACATACATACATACATACATACATACATACATACATACATACATACATACATACATACATACATACATACATACATACATACATACATACATACATACATACATACATACATACATACATACATACATACATACATACATACATACATACATACATACATACATACACTTCGGCAAATGACAATGTATCTGCGGAAGCTTGGCTCGGTAGTTTCACCCGTCTGTTTTTTTACTTACCGACCCTGTCATATAAATTTTATTTTCAGACAAGCGAAGAACCATGGCCCGTCTTTCGTATAGGGCGAAACCCTGTTTTGTTTTACGACAATCGGAACTGGGGAGAAAGGAAAGGGAGCCATTGTGGGTGTAGACCGGTGTGGACGTGGTTTTTAAAAGGGATTCACTTAAAAAAAACACAACAAAGCAAAATGAAAAAATTCCTTTCGCTCCAAGTTCGCAGACTTCAGACGCGTAGACCTTTAGGAAAGATTTGGCAAATCTGAAAAAAAAACCTCGAAGTAACACAAAAAAAAATCCCCATCGTTTTTGAAGGCTAGCGCCGTTTTTCAGCTTGCTCATGACGTTTATTTTCCGTACTTAAGGGTAATAACCTTATTTCACTCTAGTATATTTTTCGTTTTACGGACATTCTACAGCTGGGTCTTGCTTGTCTGTTTTCTCATGTGTGATTTTTGCCGCACTTTTGTGAGCATACTGTTGTAGCTCTGCACGTAACTGTATGGGGTGAATTGCGTTTTATGGAGCCCTGTCACTTTAATCTCCTCCGTTTCATATATCTGCATTAACGGCCGAGTGCTACGCTCAGCACCACGTTATTTTACTTCAAGAGTCGCTTTTCTCGGCGTTGGTTTCCAACCTTCCTTAAACCACATTTTCTCTAAAAAAAGTCACCTCAAACAATTTTAAAACTAGCATCGCGTGACAAACAAAGATAACTTCTCTGAGATTCAACATTACTGGCTTTAGTCGCAACCGCTTTTCTTCCGCGGCTAAGAGAGGTTATCTTTCTAGTTTGCTACGTCCGCAAGATAATGTTTTTTTTTCTCGTTTTCTCCTAGAAAAGGGAATAACCTTTGCACGAACCGTTTAGTGATTGAAGTTCGCCCTTAATTTCTTCTCTCTAAGAATGTGTTATTCTTGTCTTGCGTGTCTGAGAACCAACCTATTTAAATATTGTCTCCTGTGAGGTGGTTTGAGCACGAGAACAGCTGTAACTTGTTTTTTTTTTTTTGGACAGACCAAGATTTAAAAAAAAAGAAGCGCTTGTCTCGGTGTACTCTAAAGTTTAAAGGGTGTTGATGAAGCTTGAGGTTGGGCGTATGAGTGCCGCGGTTGTGAAAACTGTCGTAGAGCTTCAATTATTACTTTTTCGTATTGCTGAGAACCAGAAGTAATGACAAAATACAAGATAAGTGCGAATAGAAAAATGCTAGTTTCTGAATCTCCAAGGATATCATAAATCATCCCGGAATTGTCTTTTCGTGCCAGATGCACGACTGCACACTTACCTTATTGTAATGGCAGCAAAATGAGGTGATTTATAACGGCGATTTCAATCTGCTCAACGCCCTGAAAGTTGGAAGAAATCTGCCACCTGCTGGAAACAAAATAAAAATACTACTTCCACAATGTGGTCGAACACATCTAGGCCACATAAATGCAGCGAATTCTACTGAAGGCGGCCAATTCGTGAGCTTAGATAAGCATCTGCCTGTTCTACATGTACCCAGACGAGCAAGCTGAAAACCAACCAGACGAAAACATCTCTGTTGAACAGTTACGCTTCCTGAAACGACAATCGAATACGTCGTCTGTTTCCGGAACTTCAAAGGGTATCTCATTACGGCTCTCCCCCCCCCCCCCCAAAAAAAAAAAAAGAAAACGCAATGCTGTAATGGAAGAGATCGCAATAACAAGTTACGAAAGAACCGAAGTGCAATATCTGATTACTCGTAGGTTCTGATTACGTACCCTGGCAACAACTCATTTGAGGTATGGATGTACTCAGACATGGTCAAGGAGCGAATGAAAACGATAACGGGTCGTTACTTCATTTCACAAAACGTGTACGAACTAAAGTGCCGAGACAAAAGCCAACAAAAAGACGTAATACAGTACAAAAACGGAACCAGGGCTTCCCTTCTTTTCGGAAAGCGATGGTCAAAATAACGTAGTGACACCAGGACAGCAGGCTGTTTTATCTACTCGAGAGTGCACTCAGCAGCGTTAAAAGGAGTAAAACAGGTACAGACGAACAAAGAGAGAGAACGGGTCAGGCGGGAAACACCAACTGGCTTACGCCAGGACAAACAAGAGCTGACGACAGGATGCCAGGAAGAAGACGACAAGAGAAAATGAGGCACCACGAGCAAAAGTAGTCTTGGCGGTTCTTCGCCTGCAACAGGATGCGTAAGTACTGTCGACGCCGCATTCCCAGAAAGTCTTAGTGGGTGTTAGCTTCCGCTGGGAGCGCTGAAGCAACTGCTGTTACTACGCGGGCGGAATAACAAAACAAGAATAGAAAAGAAGCCGAATAGTGCCCAGAAGGTAGGCCCTAGAAAAGGAAATAAAGACAGATGCTGAAAGTGAAATGGGGGACGACAGAGTCTTTCTTTCGTCGCAGAAGAGCAAGTAAAAGTGGATGAACTGTCAGCCTTAACCTGTGTTGAAAGGCTCAGTTTTCTGATTTTTTTTTCAAAAGGTTCACTCCTAGGGTCGACCTAGTGGGGAAACGTTTTTAATCAGCATGGATAGAGAGAAAAGTAAGTAAAGACAGGTGCTGAAAGGGAAATGGGGGACGACAGAGCCTTTCTTTCGTCGCAGAAGGGCAAGTAAAAGGGGATGAACTGTCAGCCTTAATTTGTGTTGAAAGGCTCAGTTTTCTGATTTTTTTTTTCAAAAGGTTCACCCCTAGGGTCGACCTAGTGGGGAACCTTTTTTAATCAGCATGGATAGACCTTACTGTTCGCGCATGAGTTACAGTTTTAGGGGCGAAGCACCTCAGGTGGTATTCAGACGGGGGACAAATCTTGGAGAGATAAAGGCAGTACCAAGTGACTTCAACTCGCGAGGTCTCCACAAATGTCCCATATTCACATGAACGATGTGAGCAGGAGGGGGATACCAGTGTTACTAGATTACTCTGGTGGCTTGTACCAGCCGTTCGACGAGCTGCAGAAGACCATGCAGCTGAGGACTGGACACCCACTGCCGCTCTCTGCAGGAGCAGGTACAACAGTGTGACCAAACAAGGGCCCGAAATTCTCCCACATCCCCCTTCCCGAACCGCCTGGGGGAACCGTTTGTCTTCTCGAGAATAGGAAGGTGTGTGTGTGTGTAGGGTGGGGGGGGGGGGTAACGTCTACTTACTAATCCGTGAAGACGTGGTGAGATTATATGCCATCCCCTCATGTCCCCCACCGATTTCTCCCTCGTCTGAATAACGATTTTGGGTCGCGTAATGCCCGTTATTTCTCCGTCGTACTCAGTCGGAGCCACGGTGCAAGAATACTTTTGGGTGAGCGAACGGCGGGACTATCCGGTGCCCGATAATGTTCTATTTCGCAAGGATTCCGAGAGATGGTGCTACAAACTTTCCCGCGGATTCCACACCCCTCCCCCCTTCTCTTTCTCGGTGTAGGAAAGCCCCGTACGTGGGAAAGTAGCGGCGCTCATTTATCGCCGCCACATTAACGTTGGCCTCAACACCCTCGCCGCACTGTATGGACCTCCTCCCTTGTCACCCTCCCTTCAAAGCGTCACTTTATGCATGTCACGTGGTTGTTACCGCACGTTAACCCGGTTTTATCATGTTTGGAAACCGTCCCCCACGTGCTGGATGTGCTTGGCGGAATTCGCCAGCAGCCCGACGCGGTCTTCAGTCCAGCGAGCCATCTATCGGCATGCTGTAAACAAGGCCATAATCGGTTTCTCTCCACCAAGCGCTCGCTTGGTGGCGTTCGCTCACCTAAAGTATTCCTGCACCATGGTCGGAGCATAGGTGCCGAAACACCTGTGCGTGAAACTGTCTACAACATGTACAGTCAACAGCAAGCTTAACACAAACGCCCCGCTACGCGTCCTGAAACAGTTTGATCGACGTTAGAGTCGCATAGCCCTAGGTCGCGTTGCTGAAATATTACCCATGCATGCCACCATACTATCCATGCATACCGAAGCATTATTACGGCAGAATCTCCCAGCGCTTGGCGACTGCTATCAGTCGAAGTGGTCCAGGTCATGCGTCGGAGCGTTCGCGTTAAACTTGCTGACGACTGTACAATGTAAACATTTATTGTGAAAAGGAACACGAAAACACGTGGCCTGCCCTCTGTCGCGGCTGCCTACAGCGCCATCAACAGAGAGATAAAGAAAGTGCGTCCACTTTTTGCGTCGACTGTTCGCAAACAAAACAACAAGTCATGACCGTTGACCACAAGCGCTGCTAAATAGTCCTCCCGCTCCGGTCCCGCAATGGGCGATGTCACCAAATGCCTACGCGTTTTCTTTATCTGTCGGCTGATGGTGCTGTAGGCAGCCGCAACTGAGCGAAGGCCACACGCTGGTGCGTTGATCTTCATAAAAAATGATACTGTAGATAGCACGTATGTGGTCTGTACTCTGGTTGAAGTGGGGTTTAACGTCCCAAAACCACCATGATTATGAGAGACGCCATAGTGGAGGGCTCCGGAAATTTTGACCACCTGGGGTTCTCTAACACGCGCCCGAATCTCCGCACACGGGACTACAACATTTATAATATTGCTGCTCCTCAATCCGGATAACCAGTGAAGGGATGAATTAAACATCGTTCCCATGTGATCTACATTTGTGCTGACCACTGTAAATCGGCGAATTCTGATGTTACGCATGATGAAATATATGTCTAAAACCTGTGACACCCTTCAGATTCATTTCGTGCCCTTTTCTTGCTTATCAAAGATAGTTTATGCTACAAAATACGATTAGTAAGCACATCAGTGTCTTTAATTTAGCTCAGTTAGATTGAAACCTCAAAAGCAAGACAGATTTCAAAAAGCAGATTTAAATAATTATTCCAGATTACTAATTTTTCTAAACACAGCCACAGTATAAAATGCATGCCACATTAATAACAAAATATGACGATGTAATTATGTTGATGAAACAAATTAATTTGCTACAATATTCCTTTTATGACATAGCTGTAGTAAAGGTCAGGGTTGTATTTACACTTGCTGTAAATGCAGATGCATTTCCGCCTCCATCGGAAATGCAGCCGCCACAGCCGGGAATCGATTCTGTTACCTGCGGGTCAGCAGCCGAGTACCTTAGCCACTAGACCACCGCGGCGGGGCAATTGTCTGTTCTCTATCCATGTGTCTCTGCATCCACCTACTCATCCATCCGTCCGTGCATAGGCCTGTCCATTCACCATCGGTCAATCTGTCCATCCGACCGTCCATGCATCTGTTCGTCCGTGTTCTGTACGTTCACCTGTCCGTCCATGCGTCCATCCGTCATTTCATCTATCCGCCTTTTATACTTGTTCGACATTTCAACATAGACATTATGGACCTTCGTACCTAGCCTCGCACTTGTCATCATTTTTTTAATAGAACGGATGCCAGTTTTGCTTTCAACAGAAACTCGTATTTCCTCACAAGCATCACTGGCAATCATGGTTGCCTAATTCCGGTCGATTCACCAATTTTTTATTGGAAATAACTACCACCACCGCTTTGCTTTGTGGCCATCTCTATGTAAGCTTCATACAGCTTGGCTCTCTTCCTCAAAAAGTTGCGAACGTGTACAGTGTACTATAGTGTACGCTCGCGAATGCTCTTAGTCAATAATAAATAATATAGCTCAGTAGAACTTGCTGCGGGGCTGGTTGATTCATATGTAAAAGTAAACTAATGTTTGCAAATAAAGACAGGGACACAGAAAGACCGGACAAGGACAGGCGCCTCTCCCCATTTAGTCTTTCTGTGTCATTGTCTTTGTTTGTGCTCATCAGTTCAACTTGAAGTATAGTATGTAGTATAGCCTACAGCATAGCGTAGTACACTTGAGCATGCCAGCTAGCTCCACAGATGTGCAGCGATGAAGCACGACACTAGCCTCTGATAAGGAAATCATTCCTACTGAAACACGCTGACAGGCCGGCACGCTATCATTATAGCGTACAGTGCTTGAATGCTCATGTAGCTGTAGAGGATGTCTCGTCTGGCACCGTGGCTTCCATCGACGTGCTCGGCTACGACAGCTAAACCCCGCGCGTCCGCGAGACAAGATACGGTAATTAGGTTAGCGTATGGGCTGACAAAGTTAACGCTCTCCTGTCGCAAAGCTGCTCCTAATAGACGCTGTTGCTAATGGACAAGAGAACTCAGCCGGAAAGAATGCAGATGGCCCTTACTTTCGACGTTTCTGACAGAGTTGGCCGTGTGCCGAAAAAAATGCAGTAGCGTGGCAGTCGTGTTCAACTGAAGAGCGAACACTTTCACACAATGCAGATGCGTCGAGGACCGTTCGGGCATTGCAAAGTCAATATTTGTGGTGAGTTTGATAGGATCAATGTGGTCTTGTTTGTGTACTAAGATATTTGAGATGGACACGTCAGAGGATAAGCTTGTTATGTGGTTGGGCTGTCACAGGGAGCTGCGCAGCAGTGTACGTCTCCTTTAGGAGCCAAGCTCGTCAGGCTCTCACTACACCCATTGACGCCGTTGTCGTAGATACCCGTCGTAACAAAACACAGCTGTTGGATATAGCGTATTAGAGCGATCATAGAGTGCTTACGGGTTTAAATGTGACCATACTTTATCCGGCCATGTTCCCGTCCATCCGTATGTCCATTCATTGTTTGGTCCATTCGTCCGTCCATTCGCAGGTGCATCTGTGTAGCATCCGTGTCCTGTGGGCAGTTGTGCGCGTGCACTCTGTGCACAGCAGCTTCCTCGATGGTGCGTGTAAAGACGCTTCGCACGCTTCAAAAATTCACGAATCGCAACATGCACCCATTCGCACGCCGGGTAACACGTCAGACAAGCGTGCTGCCACTCCATCACCTCCCCAACCCTCCTCAATTCCTACTCGCGCAAGCAGCAAGCACTAGTCTTTCTGCGACGGGAGCTTTTTTCATCTCGACAGGTGCAATAAAGGGTGTGTCACTCTGGCTAGCCTGCTTAGAATTTTTCTTTGAAGGAAACCGCGCGTTTACTTTTTTAAGCGCGAAACTGCCACACTTACAGTTTGTCAGCGACAATGCGCAGCTCAAGAAATCTAGGGGCCACACGCACACGAGCGAAAATTCTAAAATAAACTTATCTACAAGGAAAACCAGCGACAACTTTTCCAGTCCGAGAAATTGAAAACAAGCGTAAAAAACGAAGCATAAGAAATAAAATATCAACCAAAACACCAGAACTACTCCAGCCTCAAAAATGTGAGAGTAAACAAACCTCACATTGCGTCTGTGGAAGAGGAGGGGGGGGGGGGGGGACTATTTTTAGTTTGCTACCTTAAAGTTCTCATGATTTTATCATTTATTTTTTAAGTCCTATCATTTGTTGTTCACTTCATTTCATTCCCGTACGAATGAGAAACTGTTGCTATTTTACGTCAATTTCGTCAGACACCCACGTGTAACAGAACAAAAGTCAACGTAATTAAAAGAAGACAAAAGCAAGAATTGTACCATTCGAGTATTGTGCAAAACAAGTATAAAGCAATACGAAGAACGAAGTGCAAAAAAAATGATCGAGCCAACATAAAAAAAAAACTGCGCCTTTGTGAAGGCTTCTCGTGTTGAAGGCTTCTCATGTGAAGCTTCTCGTGGCCAAGACACGCCTTCGTAAAGCTGCGTTTTGGTGAAGTGCCACTGCCTCGTACTGCTTTGTATACGAAATGTACCATCGCTTCTAAACCATCTGGTTTGTTGCAGTCCATAAAGTCTGGCTGAATAGAACCTACACTCAGTTAGTTACATGCAGGAAGTTTTACGCATGCTCACTAGAAGCAGCTTCAAGCATATTCACTCTTTTCTGTAATCTCTGCCCCTATGCCACATGGCATGGGAATGCAGACAAAATTTGGGAGCCGCTACATTAAAGAATCACTTAAATGTTTTTTTTTCTCATATTCTGTTTTCGAATAAACCACTACTGAAACAAAGCATTGGCGGCTTAATTCTATCAAAACACCCATTATTAAAGGAGCCTAGAGTAACAAATAGGTACCCTCTTCATCCGCTCCGCATTTTACCCTCAACTACCTCAACACCTCCTTCGAGCGCTCGGAGCTACGCTCCGCCTTTACGGGGCCTGTGCCACGCGTTTCACAGCCAATAATATAAACGGCCTTAGTGGCGCCTAGTGTGCTAGTGGGCAGAGCACGCCACTCTGCGAGTAGGTGGTTGAAAACGCCTTTGGCCGAGTCGCAGCTATCTGCAGCTGTCTGCAGCGATTCGAAGAAATAAAGCTTTGTAATAAATTATGCAGTTAACGCAGAGACCTCAAACTGGTTTTGTAAATGACACTTGGGGTATGATCTATCTATCTATCTATCTATCTATCTATCTATCTATCTATCTATCTATCTATCTATCTATCTATCTATCTATCTATCTATCTATCTATCTATCTATCTATCTATCTATCTATCTATCTATCTATCTATCTATCTATCTATCTATCTATCTATCTATCTATCTATCTATCTATCTATCTATCTATCTATCTATCTATCTATCTATCTATCTATCTATCTATCTATCTACATCTTAGCCTAAATGTTAAGGGCTTCATCGATTGCACGCCCAACTCCGAGTTGAACTAGACCAGATAGCATAGCCAAGAAAGTTATTAGTTTTGCAAAACAAAATGCCCCGTTGAGTGTCTTGTAAAGAGTGCACCGCCGCATGTACAGCCATTAGTAGGCAAAGCATCACTTTTGTTGACTGTACACACAATGGGAAGTTATATGTGAGCGCACTAATAAGTGAATTGACGGACTGCGCTCACCGAGGCATGCATACATTTCCTGCTATTGCTTGCTTCACGTGCGGTAGTTCTATTCAAAAGGATCAAAATGTGGGCCAGTTGGTAATTCAAGTTGGTAATTCAGTTGGTAATTCATGTTGGTAATTCAATAATGAGTTCTATTCAAGATACAGGTTTGCTGTTGACGAGCGGGAACAACTGAATGTACGAACAGCGCAACCTAGAAGCGCTCTTTTGTGTCCTTGTTTTTCACTTCCATTTTTACGCTGTAACTACTTCTAGGTTGCACTCTGAGGGAGGGTGCTGATACCCCCTGTAAAGTTATTTGCGCCGCGCGGCGCACGTGTCTCTCGCCCAAAAGCCGCATTTTGGGTTACAACTACCGGGCGGTAGATGAGATGTGAGGGTACTCACACTCTGCTGTAAAGTTGTTTGCGTTGCGTGGCGCACGTGTCTCACCCAAAAGCCGCATTTTGGGTTACAACTACCGGGCGTTAGGTGGCGTTGTGTTCGCGTTGATCACAACTATCATCATCATCGTTGGTAGAGTGGTAGCGTCGGCGGTGACCCCTGGCGGAAGGCAAGCCTTGGTGGCGGGCGAGAGTTGAGCGGGTCTCTTCTGTGCGTGGCGGTTGCCGGTAATGGTGGTCTCTAGCGTGGGTCCTCAGCGCGTGGCACCGTGGGCTGTTCGTCTGGGGCCCTCGTGGTAAGTCGAGCGTTGGCGACGCCGCCTTGGATGTGTTATTTTGTTTGTCATGTTATTGTGTGTTTGTCGTGTTATTGTGTTTGTCATGGAGTGTATGGTAATATTGTGTACAGATGTCCTAGCGTGCTGATAACAATTGACGTATCGATTCGGCGGAGGATTTCGTCGTCTAAAATCAGTTAGATAAATGTACGTTGTTCTTTGGTTTGTATCGACCGTCTGCTGTGTCTGTTCACTACAAGAGCGTGGTGGCGCTCGTCATTTTGAGACCCGACAACTCTTCGATATTCAGTTATGTCCTATCGATTTCCCCAAGCTTGCACACTTCATGACGAACAGGGCCGTTGCTGTCGGGTGGTTAATATGTACCAGCCCGATTTGATATAGATCAATTTCAGAACTTAATTGCAATTTAACTGTAGACAGAAACATGCTCATTCAAACATCTGTAGAATACAGTTTAAGAATTCTGGAGAGCCACCGCCAAAACAGCTGAAGCATGGCCGTCAATGGCCTATGTGATTGAAAAAATTAATCCTGTTCGTGCACTCGGCAAGGCTCTTCGACCAATGGAGTAACCTGCCATTCGGCTCATGACCTCCATCTTGAGTGCTTTCCCATTGGTGCAGCTTTGCGTGTGCTTAAGGTTGCGAGGAAGAAGAGCCATGAACTTCTAAAGCTATATCGTACAATTGTAAGTGGCCCACGTAACTTCTCCATGGAGATTCAACCCGGTGTGGTCCGTGTATTGCCGCATGCGGCTTGTTAAGGTAGGCCTTAAGATACTTAGAAAAAAATCGAATTCGCGCACCACCTAAGTGCTTCGCGTATGGTGGTGAAACGTTCTGTTTTGACCACGTTACGTATTTTTTTCATGTATGCGCAGGATAAGTCCAGGATAATGCGGAAAACAATATTTTTCTAAGAAAAAAATAAGTGGAAAACCAATAGCGTTTGATACTTGCTTCCATCAGTGAATGACGTCGTTAGCAATACTGACCACTCACCATATTCGTTAGAGTCGTGTTCTTCTTTGTCATCACCTTCATCTTTGTCGCTGCTTTTCTTAGCGCACTCGGTTGTCGGGAGTACCGAGCCCTCATGGTTGCAGGCTCATCCGGCGCCTCCCAGCCCAAATAGTCGAACTTCAAATAGCAGCGGGGATGGGAAGCTCCACGCGGCAACTGCTACCTACACAGGACCAACCGAAATTGTGAGTTGGTGTAGCCAGGATTCAGGGTGCGGAACGACACTACATGAAAAATCAATTCCCCCCTTTAAAAATCTTTCGATTGTTATACTCCGTGCCTAAATCCTAATCAAGGAGTTGATTTTATGTTAAGCAAAATTTATAAACTATTGCAGGCTTTCATTAGGAAAAAATGCTATACAGCGCAATAATGTTATCTTGCCTTCTTATATACTCGGTATTCGTAAACTTTCTCCATATATAGTGAAAGCTGCGCAAGTATAAAGGCTGGTCTTTTTTTAAACCACTCTTTGCATACTACAAAATAATTTCATCGTTAAGGAGAATTACGTCTTGTGCTTGTTTTCATTGTATTTGACATGGCACAAAAGACACACATTTGGACTTGTTGCATGGAGTTCAGAAAACAGTGTGTGGTGTCTCCTGAGAAGAACGTCGGAGCATGTCCACGCACACCCTTTAACTTCATTGAAAAAAAAAATATGTATTTTGTCTCCGACTTTCAAAAGCCACAAAACCGTTGTTAGTTTTCGGGATAAACATTCTGCCCAAGAAATAAAGTTCGTAAATATGCACTCGCCACATCCACGTTTTGATAACTGCTTAAAAAAGAGGATTTTATGATATCCTACAAAACATCTATTCTGGCTGCATGCCTCAAACTTTTTTTTTGTGGTATACTATGGGTAACGTGCTATAAAGAATGTATCTTGAAGTTCCGAATGTTTGGAGGCCATGTTCATAAAAAAATAATTAGCTAATCTGGCGCATTGCTCAAGAGTGCTTTAATTTCAGGTTTAGATATTACTCTTAATTTCTCAAATTTCTCAGAGTGTTGTCAAACACTAGTTCACCAAGTGTGCTAAGTGATGTTGAACGCAAACAAAAAAAAATGCACAAATGCGCGTATGGTTTAAAATGCGATAGTCAGAATGTGAAAACTCATCTTCAATCGATTGCAACTTTTCAAAATGTAAGCCGTGTGCGTGCACTAACCTATTCTTTAAAACCACGGGGCATTATTTTTGAGCTGGCGTTTCCATGTAGTTAGGTGCAGTGGCAGAAGCTAGAGCACAAACTTGAGGGCACCCAGTCAATCAAGCCCAAGCCAGCTGCTAAATCTTTCGTGCCACCGTACGTTGTGTTTGGAGCTGCTTTCTTTTTCCGAAAAGCACGCTCATGGCCTGAACTAGATAGAGTCTGTAGTTTGTGGATATGGAAAAAAAAGAACAATTACCTAGAAGCCTTTGTTTGTTTCGGAACGAACTAACGGTTGTTTAGGAACGATGTGTGGAGCAACTCTAATTAGTAATCCACGAAAATCTATTATTGGACCATAATTAGTCTCACTGTGCAAGAAACGAGACCTGGCACCAACCATTGCACTTATTCGCGTACTCGCGATAACTAATCACACGGGGGCTCACACGCTCACCCCGAAAGTGCGCAATCAACAGAAGTCGCCTGGCGGGCTAAATTGCGACTGGAGCCGAAAACAGCGTATCATTAGCCACCGGCGCAATCGAGGCAATCGCAGTGTGGACATTAAGCTCTGGCTATTCGGGCCTCGATGCGTCGCACTTTCGCGATTCAGGAGTGACCTTGGACACGTCATTTGCACTGGCAAGGACACGAAGACTGCAAACACAAAAGATTCGACAGCGAACGAGTCAAAGAGAAGTGAGCACAATGTGCAAATGACGTTTGTCTGGAAGCTTTGTGCACGAATTTCCCCGAGCATTCAAGAGTTTTAAGAGAGCAGAAGTTGGAATCCAGCGCTCGGACTGCGCGGGAATTATTGGAAGGCTGGGAAATTTAATCGCAACGTTCTAGGGTCGGGACTACGGAATGACCGGGAATACTGGTATGAACGAAAGGCCAGCTTCTCTGAATAAATACTAGCTGTGTTTGAATTAAGCTACAAAAGTCACACAGCTTGGTATGCATTTCCCCAAGAAGACTCGAAAGCGGTGGTCATCACCTTTGTTTTTTTCACTCGATTGTACTGATCCTCTCCCTGGCCCTTTCTTTATCTA